>NC_069501.1:431908425-432530925 GCF_027579735.1 Bombina bombina | reverse complement strand
ATAGCTTGCAGAGTTACTGAAGGCTTTTTATGTGCGGCATGTTTCCTATGGTTAAGGTAAATATTAATAGGACATAAAACCTAGAGCTGCAACAACTAAGATTATGAAAAACATAATTTATGTAAGAACTTACCTGATAAATTCATTTCTTTCATATTAGCAAGAGTCCATGAGCTAGTGACGTATGGGATATACATTCCTACCAGGAAGGGCAAAGTTTCCCAAACCTCAAAATGCCTATAAATACACTCCCCACCACACCCACAAATCAGTTTAACGAATAGCCAAGAAGTGGGGTGATAAGAAAAAAGTGCGAAAACATAAAAAATAAGGAATTGGAATAATTGTGCTTTATACAAAAAAATCATAACCACCACAAAAAAGGGTGGGCCTCATGGACTCTTGCTAATATGAAAGAAATGAATTTATCAGGTAAGTTATTACATAAATTATGTTTTCTTTCATGTAATTAGCAAGAGTCCATGAGCTAGTGACGTATGGGATAATGACTACCCAAGATGTGGATATTTCCACGCAAGAGTCACTAGAGAGGGAGGGATACAAATAAAGACAGCCAATTCCGCTGAAAAATAATCCACACCCAAAATAAAGATTAAATGAAAAAAACTGAAATTATAAGCAGAAGATTCAAACTGAAACAGCTGCCTGAAGTACTTTTCTACCAAAAACAGCTTCAGAAGAAGAAAACACATCAAAATGGTAGAAATTAGTAAAAGTATGCAAAGAAAACCAAGTTGCTGCTTTGCAAATCTGATCAACCGAAGCATCATTCCTAAACGCCCAGGAAGTAGAAACTGACCTAGTAGAATGAGCTGTAATCCTTTGAGGCGGAGTTTTACCCGACTTGACATAAGAATGATGAATTAAAGATTTCAACCAAGATGCCAAAGAAATGGCAGAGGCCTTCTGACCTTTCCTAGAACCAGAAAAGATAACAAATAGACTAGAAGTCTTTCGGAAATTCTTAGTAGCTTCAACATAATATTTCAAAGCTCTAACTACATCCAAAGAATGCAATGATCTCTCCTTAGAATTCTTAGGATTAGGACATAATGAAGGAACCACAATTTCTCTACTAATGTTGTTAGAATTCACAACCTTAGGTAAAAATTTAAAAGAAGTTCGCAACACCGCCTTATCCTGATGAAAAATCAGAAAAGGAGACTCACAAGAAAGAGCAGATAATTCAGAAACTCGTCTGGCAGAAGAGATGGCCAAAAGGAACAAAACTTTCCAAGAGAGTAATTTGATATCCAATGAAAGCATAGGTTCAAACGGAGGAGCTTGAAGAGCCCCCAGAACCAAATTCAAACTCCAAGGAGGAGAAATTGACTTAATGACAGGTTTTATACGAACCAAAGCTTGTACAAAACAATGAATATCAGGAAGATTAGCAATCTTTCTGTGAAAAAGAACAGAAAGAGCAGAGATTTGTCCTTTCAAGGAACTTGCAGACAAACCTTTATCCAAACCATCCTGAAGAAACTGTAAAATTCTCGGAATTCTAAAAGAATGCCAGGAAAAATGATGAGAAAGACACCAAGAAATGTAAGTCTTCCAGACTCTATAATATATCTCCCTAGATACAGATTTACGAGCCTGTAACATAGTATTAATCACAGAGTCAGAGAAACCTCTTTGACTAAGAATCAAGCGTTCAATCTCCATACCTTTAAATTTAAGGATTTGAGATCCTGATGGAAAAAAGGACCTTGCGACAAAAGGTCTGGTCTTAATGGAAGAGTCCGCGGTTGGCAAGAGGCCATCCGGACAAGATCCGCATACCAAAACCTGTGAGGCCATGCTGGAGCTACCAGCAGAACAAACGAGCATTCCTTCAGAATCTTGGAGATTACTCTTGGAAGAAGAACTAGAGGCGGAAAGATATAGGCAGGATGATACTTCCAAGGAAGTGACAATGCATCCACTGCTTCCTCTTGAGGATCCCTGGATCTGGACAGATACCTGGGAAGTTTCTTGTTTAGATGAGAGGCCATCAGATCTATTTCTGGAAGTCCCCACATTTGAACAATCTGAAGAAATACCTCTGGGTGAAGAGACCATTCGCCCGGATGTAACGTTTGGTGGCTGAGATAATCCGCTTCCCAATTGTCTATACCTGGGATATGAACCGCAGAAACTAGTCAGGAGCTGGATTCCGCCCATACCAGAATTCGAGATACTTCCTTCATAGTCAGAGGACTGTGAGTCCCTCCTTGATGATTGATGTATGCCACAGCTGTGACATTGTCTGTCTGAAAACAAATGAACGATTCTCTCTTTAGAAGAGGCCATGACTGAAGAGCTCTGAAAATTGCACAGAGTTCCAGAATATTGATCGGTAATCTCACCTCCTGAGATTCCCAAACCCCTTGTGCTGTCAGAGACCCCCAAACAGCTCCCCAATCTGTCAGACTTGCATCTGTTGAAATTACAGTCCAGGTCGGAAGAACAAAAGAAGCCCCCTGAACTAAACGATGGTGATCTGTCCACCACCTCAGAGAGTGTCGTACAATCGGTGTTAAAGATATTAATTGAGATATCTTTGTGTAATCCCTGCACCACTGGTTCAGCATACAGAGCTGAAGAGGTCGCATGTGAAAACGAGCAAAGGGGATCGCGTCCGATGCTGCAGTCATAAGACCTAGAATTTCCATGCATAAAGCTACCGAAGGAAATGATCGTGACTGAAGGTTTCGACAAGCTGATATCAATTTTAGACGTCTCTTGTCCGTTAGTGACAGAGTCATGGACACTGAATCTATATGGAAACCTAAAAAGGTTACCCTTGTCTGAGGAATCAATGAACTTTTTGGTAAATTGATCCTCCAACCATGATCTTGAAGAAACAATACAAGATTCTGCTAAATACAATACAAGATATGAGATTCTGCTAAATGTGAAGACTGAGCAAGTACCAAGATATCGTCCAAATAAGGAAATACCACAATACCCTGTTCTCTGATTACAGACAGAAGGGCACCGAGAACCTTTGTAAAAATTCTTGGAGCTGTAGCTAGGCCAAACGGCAGAGCCACAAACTGGTAATGCTTGTCTAGAAAAGAGAATCTCAGAAACTGAAAGTGATCTGGATGAATCGGAATATGCAGATATGCATCCTGTAAATCTATTGTGGACATATAATGCTCTTGCTGAACAAAAGGCAGGATAGTCCTTATAGTTACCATCTTGAATGTTGGTATCCTTACATAACGATTCAATATTTTTAGATCCAGAACTGGTCTGAAGGAATTCTCCTTCTTTGGTACAATGAAAAGATTTGAATAAAACCCCAGTCCCTGTTCCAGAACTGGAACTGGCATAATTACTCCAGCCAACTCTAGATCTGAAACACATTTCAGAAATGCTTGAGCCTTCGCTGGGTTTACTGGGACACGGGAAAGAAAAAATCTCTTTGCAGGAGGCCTTATCTTGAAGCCAATTCTGTACCCTTCTGAAACAATGTTCTGAATCCAAAGATTGTGAACGGAATTGATCCAAATTTCTTTGAAAAAACGTAATCTGCCCCCTACCAGCTGAGCTGGAATGAGGGCCGCACCTTCATGTGGACTTGGGAGCTGGCTTTGGTTTTCTAAAAGGCTTGGATTTATTCCAGACTGGAGATGGTTTCCAAACTGATACCGCTCCTGAGGATGAAGGATCAGGCTTTTGTTCCTTGCTGTGACGAAAGGAATGAAAACGATTATTAGACCTAAATTTACCTTTAGATTTTTTATCCTGTGGTAAAAAAGTTCCTTTCCCTCCAGTAACAGTTGAGATAATAGAATCCAACTGAGAACCAAATAATTTATTACCCTGGAAAGAAAGGGAAAGCAGAGTAGACTTAGAAGACATATCAGCATTCCAAGTTTTAAGCCATAAAGCTCTTCTAGCTAAGATAGCTAGAGACATATACCTGACATCAACTCTAATGATATCAAAGATGGCATCACAAATAAAATTATTAGCATGTTGAAGAAGAATAATAATGCTATGAGAATTATGATCTGTTACTTGTTGCGCTAAAGCTTCTAACCAAAAAGTTGAAGCTGCAGCAACATCCGCTAAAGATATAGCAGGTCTAAGAAGATTACCTGAACACAAGTAAGCTTTTCTTAGAAAGGATTCAATTTTCCTATCTAAAGGATCCTTAAAGGAAGTACCATCTGCCGTAGGAATAGTAGTACGCTTAGCAAGAGTAGAGACAGCCCCATCAACCTTAGGGATTTTGTCCCAAAACTCTAATCTGTCAGATGGCACAGGATATAATTGCTTAAAACGTTTAGAAGGAGTAAAAGAATTACCCAAATTATTCCATTCCCTGGAAATTACTTCAGAAATAGCACTAGGGACAGGAAATACTTCTGGAATAACTACAGGAGTTTTAAAAACCTTATCTAAATGTTTAGATTTAGTATCAGGAGGACTAGAATCCTCAATTTCTAATGCAATTAGGACTTCTTTGAGTAAAGAACCAATAAATTCCATTTTAAATAAATATGAAGATTTATCAGCATCAACCTCTGAGACAGAATCCTCTGAATCAGAAGAACCAATATCAGTATCAGAATGATGATGTTCATTTAAAAATTCATCTGAAAAATGAGAAGTTTTAAAAGACTTTTTACGTTTACTAGAAGGAGGAATAACAGACATAGCCTTCTTAATGGATTTAGAAACAAAATCTCTTATGTTATCAGGAACACTCTGAATATTAGATGTTGATGGAACAGCAACAGGTAATGTAACAGTACTAAAGGAAATATTATCTGCATTAACAAGTTTGTCATGACAAACAGTACAAACAACAGCTGGAGGAACAGATACCAAAAGTTTACAGCAGATACACTTAGCTTTGGTAACTCCAGCACCCGGCAGCGATTTTCCAGAAGTCTCTTCTGACTCAGCTTCAACGTGGGACATCTTGCAATATGTAATAGAAAAAACAACATATAAAGCAAAATTGATCAAATTCCTTAAATGACAGTTTCAGGAATGGGAAAAAAATGCCAGTGAATAAGCTTCTAGCAACCAGAAGCAAAAATCAATGAGACTTAAATAATGTGGAGACAAAAGTGACGCCCATATTTTTTCGCGCCAAAAAAGACGCCCACATTATTTGGCGCCTAAATGCTTTTGGCGCCAAAAATGACGCCACATCGGGAACGCCGACACTTTTGGCGCAAAAGAACATCAAAAATGACGCAACTTCCGGCGACACGTATGACGCCGGAAACAGAAAATAATTTTTGCGCCAAAAAAGTCAGCGCCAAGAATGACGCAATAAAATGAAGCATTTTCAGCCCCCGCGAGCCTAACAGCCCACAGGGAAAGTCAAATTTTTAAGGTAAGAAAAAAATGAATTATTCATATGCATTATCCCAAATATGAAACTGACTGTCTGAAATAAGGAATGTTGAACATCCTGAGTCAAGGCAAATAAATGTTTGAATACATATATTTAGAACTTTATATAAAAAGTGCCCAACCATAGCTTAGAGTGTCACAGAAAATAAGACTTACTTACCCCAGGACACTCATCTACATGTAGTAGAAAGCCAAACTAGAACTGAAACGAGAATCAGTAGAGGAAATGGTATATATAAGAGTATATCGTCGATCTGAAAAGGGAGGTAAGAGATGAATCTCTACGACCGATAACAGAGAACCTATGAAATAGACCCCGTAGAAGGAGATCACTACATTCAAATAGGCAATACTCTCCTCACATCCCTCTGACATTCACTGCACGCTGAGAGGAAAACCGGGCTCCAACCTGCTGCGGAGCTCATATCAACGTAGAATCTAGCACAAACTTACTTCACCACCTCCATAGGAGGCAAAGTTTGTAAAACTGATTTGTGGGTGTGGTGAGGGGTGTATTTATAGGCATTTTGAGGTTTGGGAAACTTTGCCCCTCCTGGTAGGAATGTATATCCCATACGTCACTAGCTCATGGACTCTTGCTAATTACATGAAAGAAATAGTTGTCAATGAATCTCAGAATCGATTAGTTGGTTTGCAATTAGTTGGTCTGTGCACCAACTGTTTCACTCCAATGAGCTCCTGCACATGGTATTGTGTTATATGGTTATGCCCTTAGCCTAAAGGACGTCTACAGATGTTTACTTTTCACTTTTTCAGGACAGTATAAGTTTACAACTACTCAAGGCTTATGTGACACCCAGAAATAATAGGAGTCATTATTTGGATTCTTTATATTAAATCAGGTGATTTGGGACTATGCATTGCACGAAATAGTGCCCAGCTCGTTATTTACACCTAGCCCTAGATTGATGGTAGTTGTTATTTGAATTGATGTGCACTATTATCTGTTTGCACAATTATTAGCAGATCGCTTGCTGTTGCTGATTATATGTACTGTATAGATAAATGTGCAAAGCTTTATCCTGTTACTGATATATAGTCCTTAGTGCTTTTGACTTTTTTTTTTTTTTTTATATTTTTAATTAATTGTAATATATACCACATTCAACCTCTATAAGTAAATATCTGTTATTTTAAAGGGACACTCAGGTTTTATTACATTTTCATGATTCAGATACAGCATGTAATTTTAAATAACTTTCCAATTTACTTCCATTAAAAAAAATGTGCACAGTCTTTTATATTTACACTTTTTTTGAGTCACCAGCTCCTACTGAGCATGTGCAAGAACTCAGACTATACGTATATGCATTTGTGATTGGCTGATTGCTATCACATGGTACAGGGGGAGTGGAAATATACATAACTTTGAAATGTGTTAGAAAAGAATCTACTACTAATTTGAAATTCAGAGTAAATGCTATTGATTATGCAAATCTGCTGTGTTTACTGGTCCTTTAAGTGCATACTAGATATTTTTCCCTAACCTTTATAGCTGGTTATTTACCCTTGCATATAGATATTCAAGATATTTGTATGTTAGAATGAAGTCCAGGCTTACTTTGTTAAGAGGCCCCTTGTATTGGACCAATACAAGGGGCCTCTTAACAAAGTAAGCCTGGACTTCATTCCAATACTATTGGTGGAGAGTGAACAAAGAGAAATATCCCACCTTGGTGATATTGACAAAACCCTATTTACGCATCTAAATCACCTCAACACCATCTGAGCGCCTCTTCTCTGCTACAGGCAAAATAGCTGCAAAAAGGCAGCCAGCCTCAGCCAGGAGCACGTGGTCATGTTGTAATTATTGCATTTGAATACAAAGTTTCTGAGAGAGTGAATAACAGAATGTTATTAACAGTGATAGTCTACCTCTTTCTAGATCTACCTCTTTTCAAACAGTTCATGTTTGTTTTTTTTGTTTTTTGCTTGATTATAAAAGTGTTCTGCTGCAGGTTAAAAAATTGGACAAACAGTTGTGTTAATGTAAAGTTTTAGGGGCTGATTTAAAAACGGCCGAATGGCCCCTAATCGACCTGTTTCCGCTGGAAACAGGAGTTAAGAAGCAGCGATCTTTAGACCGCTGCCTCTTAACTCATACGCATCCTCTGAGGCTGCGGTCTGCAATCCGCCCGATCAGGTATGATCAGGTTGATTGACACCACCCTGCTAGCGGCCCATTGGCCGCAAATCTGCAGGGGGCAGCATTGCACAAGCAGTTCACCAGCATACTCTGTCGGCATTCAGCGATGTCTGGCGTACATGTTCCGCTACAGTGAATCATGTCCACCAGACATTGATAAATTGGCCCCTTAGTCTGAATTTTATATTTATAACACTAAGTATGTGGACTTTATTTTAAATAAAGGATTTTTTTTTAAATCTGATTAGTCGATTCATCGAAAAAATAATCGGACGATTAATCAATTATCAAAATAATCGTTAGTTGCGGCCCTAATTCCTTTAAATACATTATTGCTGTATGGTAGTTTAAATTTAAAGGAAGGTTTTATTATGAGCCCACTTTTTAAAATTGAGGTATTATTGTGGTCAGAAATCCTATTGGTCCCCCTTTAAAAACAATGAACCATAACCCTTACTCATAATTATTCTTATAAAAATATAAAAAAGGCCCTTCCCATTGCCACCAAATGCTAATCTGTATTGGCTGCAGATACTCTCACTACATGTGCGTAACTCCTAAATGCAACTTATCCATTTTCAATAAACCCTAACCATGATCTCACCCATTACAGTTATTAACCATTGATAGTTTAAGCCACACTACAAAAATCTTGCCTCATGGGTAACCGCAAATGTACTATTCATAACATAAAGACCCTTCTATCCCGCAATGGACCTCCCCATTTAATATCATCCAACATAAAATAACACCCAATAAAAGAGCTGTGTTTTATTTCCTTCAACAGGTTACCTGTTTGCTGTTTTGAATGATGTATTATCCTTTTTCTTTTATGTATGGTCATAAAATCTGCAATTTGATCTGGAGGAAAAATTGAAAGGTAAAAGAAAGTGAAATGGTGAACCCTCACCATCCCTCCTCATTAGAAAAAGATTACTATAGCTTGCTGAGATTAATGTACCAAGTTAAGTACTAAAGGTTCTCTCTATTGCCCCCAAAATGTTTATGCCCACGCATTACATGAGTATCCAACAGGGTCCCTATATAACAACCACCATTACAAACACACATATAAAGAAATTATCCCTGCGGTAGTGAAGGACAATTAACATAACCTCCCTCATTATTAAAAGTATACAAACAGAAAAAAATAGCTTGAATAATTAATTGGAGTTAAAGGGACATTCTATTCTAGAATTTTTGTTTAAAAAGATAGATAATCCCTTTATTGCCCATTCCCCAGTTTTGCATAACCAACATGGTTATATTAATATACTTTTTACTTCTATGATTACCTTGTATCTGCCCCAACATACTGTCTAGTGTTGTTTATTGAAAAATAAAGATGTCAGCATCTTTATTTTTTAATAAATTTACTGCCCTAGGCAGTATTTTGTGGATAAAGTTGGTGGGAGTGGGGTGTTAGAAAAAAAACAGCACTGAAAAGTGCCTTTACATTGCGGTCTATGGGAACTGTGTGTTCCAAGTAAATATATATGTATATGTTGATATACATATATATTTATGTGTTAATATGTGTATATACACACATTAACACATAAATATATATGTATATATTAATATACATATACATGTATATTTGCTGCCATCGCTGCCCGACTTACCCCCTTCACTGGTGCAGACGTTCTGATGCCGTTTCTTGACGGCATCAGAATGAGGCTCCCATAGGAGTCTATGGAAGCATGCTTTTGTGAGCGCAATACTTCCCAGCAATGCGAACGCGAGGTCGCGTTCGCATTGATGAAAACTTGTAATACCAGAGCACATTATTGTGCGCTGGTATTACACAGTGGAGCGCTAATATCGCTTTCATGAAGCGATATTTTGTGCTCCACTTGTAATCTGGACCTTTTAAATCTTATAAAGTATATTAATTCAACCATGTTGGTTGTGCAAAGCTGGGGAATGGGTAGTAAAGGCATTATCTATCTTTTTAAACAATAACATTTTGGAGTGGACTGTCCCTTTAATGTAGGCAACTTCTTCCTCATGCATTGCATGTTTTCTATGAACTGTGTGACATTTTTTTCACCAGGTTACCTGTTTTGGTTGTAGTTCTCTGTGGTGTGGTTGTTGTTTTCTTTACACAGAAGGTCAGAGTAACTTGATCTGGAGAAGAAATTGAAAGGTAGAAAAAGTGAATAAATGGCAAAAAAACAACATAAAAATGCTATTGGAAATATACACCTAGACTACGAGTTTTGCGTTAGAGGCTGGGCGGTGCTAACAAGCAGTTTTCCCTCACCGCTCACTTACCTGCAGCGCTGGTATTATGAGTTTTCAGAAACCCGTTGTAAAAGACAAGAAGTGAGCGTTGAGCAAAATTTTGCTCATTACCGCACTCCAATACCAGCGCTGCTTAAGTCAGCGGTGAGCTAGTGTAACGTGCTTGTGCACGATTTCCCCATAGGAATCAACGGGGAGAGCTGGCTGAAAAAAAGTCTAACACCTGCAAAAAAAGCAGCGTAAAGCTCCTTAACGCCGCCCCATTGATTCCTATGGGGAAATAAAAGTTATGTCTACACCTAACACCCTAACATGAACCCCGAGTCTAAACACCCCTAATCTTACACTTATTAACCCCTATTCTGCCGCCCCCGACATCTGCAATATATTATTAACCCCTAATCTGCCGCTCCGGACTCCGCCGCCACCTACATTATATGTATTAACCCCTAATCTGCTGCCCCCAACATCGCCGACACCTACATACTATTAATTAACCCCTAATCTGCCTTCCCCAATGTTGCCGACACCTACATTATATTTATTAACAATGTCGTCGCCACTATATTAAAGTTATTAACCCCTAAACCTAAGTCCAACCCTAAACCTAACACCCACTAACTTAAATATAATTTAAATAAATCTAAATAAATATTCCTATCATTAACTAAATTATTCCTATTTAAAACTAAATACTTACCTATAAAATAAACCCTAAGCTAGCTACAATATAACTAATAGTTACATTGTAGCTAGCTAAGGGTTTATTTTTATTTTACAGGCAAGTTTGTATTTATTTTAACTAGGTAGAATAGTTATTAAATAGTTATTAACTATTTAATAACTACCTAGCTAAAATAAATACAAAACTACCTGTAAAATAAAACCTAACCTAAGTTACAATAACACCTAACACTACACTATAATTAAATAAATGTACTAAATTAAATTCAATTAAATAAATTACATACAATTAGCTAAATTAAATTAAATTAGCTAAAGTACAAAAAACCCCAATAAATTACAGAAAATAATAAACAAATTACAAATATTTAAACTAATTACACCTAATCTAATAGCCCTATTAAAAAACTAAACTAAACTACCAATTGCCCTTAAAGAACCAGTCAATACAGTAGATTTGCATAATCAACAAATGCATGATAAGAAGACAATGCAATAGTACTTAGTCTGAACTTCAAATGAAAAGTAGATTTTTGTTAAATAAATTGCAAAGTTATGTCTATTTCCACTCCCCCCTGTATCATGTTACAGCCATCAGCCAATCACAAATGCATATACGTATATGCTGTGAATTTGTGCACATGCTCAGTAGGAGTTGTTGACTCAAAAAGTGTAAATATAAAGAGACTGTGCACATTTTGTTAATGAAAGTAAATTGGAAAGTTGTTTAAAATTGCATGCTGTATCTGAATCATGAAGTTTAATTTTGACTTGAGTGTCCCTTTAAAAGGGCCTTTTACGGGGCATTGCCCCAAAGTTATCAGCTCTTTTACCTGTAAAAAAATACAAACAACCCCCCCAACAGTAAAACCCACCACCTACACAATGAACCCCCCCAAAAAAATACTATCTAAAAAAACCTAAGCTCCCCATTGGCCTGAAAAGGGCATTTGGATGGGCATTGCCCTTAAAAGGGCAGTTAGCTCTTTTGCCGCCCAAAGTCCCTAACCTAAAAATAGAACCCACCCTATACACCCTTAAAAAAACCTATTGATTGGAACAGCCAATAGAATGCAAGCTCAATCCTATTTGCTGATTGGATCAGCCAATAGGATTGAACTTGAATCCTATTGGCTGATTGCATCAGCCAATAGAATTTTTTCTACCTTAATTCCGATTGGCTGATAGAATTCTATCAGCCAATCGTAATCTAAGGGACCCCATCTTGGATGACGTCACTTAAAGGTACCTTCATTCATTGTTAGTCCGTCGGCAGAAGAGGATGCTCCGCGTCGGATGTCTTGAAGATGGACTCACTCCGCGCTGGATGGATGAAGATAGAAGATGCCGTCTGGATGAAGACTTCTGCCGTCTGGAGGACCACTTCGCCCGGCTTGGATGAAGACTTCTCCCGGCTTCGTTGAAGACTTCGGCCCGGCTTGGATGAAGACGTCTCCCGGTAAGTCTATCTTCAGGAGGTTAGTGTTTTTATTTTAAGGGTGTATTAGGTGGGTTTTATTTTTAGGTTAGGGACTTTGGGCGGAAAAAGAGCTAACTGCCCTTTTAAGGGCAATGCCCATCCAAATGCCCTTTTCAGGGCAATGGGGAGCTTAGGTTTTTTTTACATAGTATTTTATTTGGGGGGTTGGTTGTATGGATGGTGGGTTTTACTGTTGTGGGGGTTGTTTGTATTTTTTTTTACAGGTAAAAGAGCTGATTACTTTGGGGCAATGCCCCGTAAAAGGCCCTTTTAAGGGCTATTGGTAGTTTAGTTTAGGCTAGGGTATTTTTTTATTTTGGGGCGACTTTTTTATTTTAATAGGGCTATTAGATTAGGTGTAATTAGTTTAAATATCTGTAATTTGTTTATTATTTTCTGTAATTTAGTGTTTGTTTTTTGTACTTTAGCTAATTTAAATTAATTTAGCTAATTGTATGTAATTTATTTAATTGTATTTAATTTAGTAAATTTATTTAATTATAGTATAGTGTTAGGTGTTATTGTAACTTAGGTTAGGTTTTATTTTACAGGTACTTTTGTATTTATTTTAGCTAGGTAGTTATTAAATAGTTAATAACTATTTAGTAACTATTCTACCTAGTTAAAATAAATACAAACTTGCCTGTGAAATAAAAATAAACCCTAAGCTAGCTACAATGTAACTATTATATTGTAGCTAGCTTAGAGTTTATTTTATAGGTAAGTATTTAGTTTAAAATAGGAATAATTTAGTTAATGATAGGAATATTTATTTAGATTTATTTAAATTATATTTAAGTTAGTAGGTGTTAGGTTTAGGGTTAGACTTAGGTTTAGGGGTTAATAACTTTAATATAGTGGCAGCGACCTCTTAACGCTGCTTTTTACCCTAACGCACAACTCCTAATCTAGCCGATATTTTCTTTATATTCCATATTTGCTTTGTTTGCTAGTTTAGTGAATTCACATATATAATTTTAAACACAGGTTTTACTGTAAACCAGATTTTTAAAATGGTAATTAATTTGGCAGGGAGGAACATATTTGTTTTAAATAGAATATTTCAGGTTCTATTATAAAGCACTAAAACGCTTAAAGGGACATGAAACCCACATTTCTTTCTTTCATGATTCTGATAGAGAATGCATTTTTTTAAAAAAAAAGTTTACAATTTACTCCTATTACCAAATCTGCTTTGTTCTCATGTTATTATTTGCAGATAGATATCCAGATAGGTAGCGTTCACATGTCTGGAACACTATATGACAGGAATTAGTGATGCCCTCTAGTGCTCTTGCTAATGTATTACATTATTGCACAACTGCTGCCAAATAATACGGCAGACACGTGCACACTCCTAAACTTACCTTCCTGCTTTTCAACAAAGGACACCAAGTAAACAAAGAAAGTTTGATAATAGAAGTAAATCAGGAAGTTATTAACATTTCATCTGAATCATGATACAAAAATGTTGGGTTTTATGTCCCTTTAAGTGCACGTACAAACCCCTTTAATCAAGCTGCTTGGAACCCAGAAAGGTTTGGATCTTGGAACAGTTTGGATTTCAGAATAATTGTATATCTGTATCTGTAAAATGGGCAGCTTGCAGAGAAGATGGCAGAAAATGTACACAACAATATCTTTTGTCATTTAGGTAATATTTACAGCCTATACATGTAACCTAAAGGTAGTTTTATAGAACCATAAATGTAACAGTTGTTGCTTAAATAAATAGATAAAAAGCATTTAAGAACACAAAAACCAAAACAGAAGCTTATGTCTCACTGGCATGGAGAATGGTCATTTTTATAAAGGTTATCTTTAAAAAATATGTATGAAAAAGTCTGAATTTTGAAATTATTCTGACTTTTGGAATTCCAGATTTGAGGTTACGCTCCTGTATTCAAAATAAATCCAATAGTTTTTAGCCTCTCAAAATCAATAATCCCAAACTCCTTCTGAAATTAAATAAAACTTATCCTTTTTTAACCCCTTAAGGACCAGCGACGTACCCTGTATGTCACTGGCCTTTTTTGGGACTTGATTGTTTTATAGCGCGGTCTTGTCACCAGCGTTGAGACTGCTCTATTCCACAAAGCCTGCTAGAGGGAGGGCATTAATAGCGTGTTCTTGCTAGACTTGTGCTATTATGTCCTGAAAAAACCCTTAATGACCAGTGACATACAGGGTACATTGTGGTCATTAAGGGGGTAATAAACCCTAGCACCACAATAGTGGCCCTTTCTTCAACCCGAGCTACACAATCCCCCTCTTAACACTCAATGGATCTCCCCCCCACAACACCTCCTTCAACACAATCCCTCCTATACCTTTTATCATGCAGTAATTCAGACTCAGAACTACATTTATGAAGCTGTTTTTGAGTCATTGCAAACCTGCACCCTAAATTTAGGAAGAAGCAGTCTGCTTCTTGAGATGCTTCATCTGGGATAATGGACAAGCCCTGATTGTGCAAGAGCAGGGAAGGGGATGCACAAGTTTTCACTTGTGCATTAAAAACTGTGGTGGAGGACACCAGCCTCGCTGGCACCGAATGCAAGTGGGTAGGTTCCCTCATTGGGAACATTAATCAGCTGCAGTTTCATTAATGGGAAAAATAAGGGACAACAGTAAAGAAACATGGCAGCTAGGCAGAGAGCTGTGTTAAATTTTCTTCATCAGGTTACCTGTTTGGCGTGTTGATGAGTTTGGTATTATCTTTTTCCTTTTTATGGTCAGAGATTCTGAGATTTCAGCTGCAGGAAAATTTAAAAAAGGTAGAATAATTAGCCAGAGGGAATTAAAGATTGTTTTGTTGGTACATAGGCATCAAACCCTACCCCAAATTGCTATTCTTTTTAAAGAACTAATGGCCAACAAATGCATATACCCAAAAGTTATTTTAATATCTGCTCTCAGTTGGCTGCAGACAAACAATATACTTGCGTATTTAATGGGAACACACATTATGATGCAATGGAAATTAATGCAGTATTATTATTATTATTCTTTATTTATAAAGCGCCAACAGATTCTGCAGTGCTGTCCATGGGTACAAAGATAAAAGTACAGAACAATACAATATTAAAGAGACCAGACAAAGTTTAACAAATACAGGGGGAATTGAGGCCCCTGTTCCCGTGGGAACTTACAATCTAGATGGGTAGGAGAGTGAGAAACAGGAGGTGGGGACTGCAAAGGTGGGAATGATGTTAGTGTGGAGTTAGATGAGGGCAGCTATTAGGCAAGTGGAATTCATTTGTTACTGATTTGGAGATAGGCTTCCCTGAATAAAAAGGTCTTTAGGGAGCGTTTAAAGGAGGAAAGGTTAGGGGAAAGTCTGACAGCTCGAGGAAGTGCGTTCCAAATGGTTGGTGCTGCAAAAGATGCGGTATGGTGCAATACATCGTAACTACAACTTATCAATTGTAATAAACCATAACCATGACTTCCCACACCACAATTAACTCTTATGGCACTGGTTCCAGCCAATACTACAAAAAGCTGTCTGAAAGAGCAGCCCCAGCATGTATATCTCTACATGCTGATAAGTAGATCTAAAGGAAGTACTTAAAGTTTGGCTTATTAGGGGTACTTGAGGGCTGTGGTTGAGAAATACTAGTATTAAATGTGATATGTGAAATATAAGGCTTACATTTATTGTAAGGCCTGTCACCGTCATGAAAATGTCTTTTGGCTTGGTAAATGTGGCTTTCGAAGTTCTTGCAGCCGTACGGATTGTAGCGATGCTTCTCAGCTTTGTTGATCTGCAAATAGAAAATTGATAAAGCCTGTTTTTATAGTCACTATACATCCACTGAGATAGAAGTGGGTACATGTTAAAGGAATAGTCTAGTCAAAATTAAACTTTCATGATTCACAACAAGCATGCAATTTTAAGCAACTTTCTAATTTACTCTTATTATCAATTTTTCTTCATTCTCTTGGTATCTTTATTTGAAAAAGCAAGAATGTACGCATAGGAGCCGGCCCATTTTTGGTTCAGCAGCTGGGTAGCACTTTCTGATTGGTGTCTAAATGTAGACACCAATCAGCAAGCGCTACCCAGGTGCTGAACTTAAAATGGGCTGGCTCCTAAGCTTACATTCAAATAAAGATACCAAGAAAACGAAGAACAAATGATAATAGGAGTAAATTAGAAAGTTGCTTAAAATTGCATGCTCGTTGTGAATCATGAAAGTTTAATTTTAACTAGACTATTATTTTAATAACTCTACTGAGCTAGATAAAGTGGTAAGCTTTGCCAGAGGACAAACTATGTTAGACAAGATCGCAGTCAATTAAAACAGAGTATATTATGGTACTAGTGTTTGCAACAATGTATGAAATTGTTGCAATGTTGCAAACACTGCTGCCATATAGTGCTCAAGACAAGTTTTGTTTTGTCTTTTAATTAAATGCCCTTTCTGAATCATGAAAGTTTAATAAATTTATATATTTGATTTTAAAGGACACATTCCTATAGACTGATTATACATTCCTAATCTCAGTAAGCACCGCCCTTTATGTTACCGCAAGACTTACTTTAATGTCCATGTGGCGGTATCTGCAGATTTTTTTTAAACATTTTCCTTTTTTCCACAGAGCACACACCATTTGACTTCCTATGGCAGCATCGCAATGTCTAAATTTGCACTGGTCTCCCTGTTCCAAAGTAAGGAGTAAAGTTTAAGCAAATGCCCCAAAACTTGAGTGTTCATTGGTCTGACATATTATTTTCTCTTAAAAAATTTGCATTTAACTTTAAACACATTCTACATTATATTTTTATAAATTGCACTGACTTCTATTACAATAAGCTTCTAGCGCATGCCGCCAGTATTATTTTGGGGTCAATCACAATTCTTTAGAAAAATTGTATGTAATTTTGTATCTACAAAAATCCCCATAGATTTGTCAGGCTTGTCACCTTTCTGATGAAAACCATAAGATAGGTTTTCTAAAGCATTGAAATCGACCTATTTGTGTTAACTTATTATTGCTACTTATTTTAGTAAGGGGGTCTGAAGTCCAGATATACATCTACTGTGGTACAATGTGGATCTATAGTATGAGTGGTACGGAGCTTGTAAAGAATACACAATATTCTTTAGATCAGTAAGGATTATATAAGGTAACCATGGGTGCAAAAGCACCCAATCCCTTAGGATACACACAATTGGGCTGGAGGGAAATGTTTAGATAAGCCGCCTTACTAAAATTCTATTTAAGAAGGGTGGCTCCTCAACTGGAAATGGAACTTTGTCTCTTGTTAGCTGTGTTCATTGTGTGCTGTTATGCAAATTTGCTTATTTGTATTTCTCTCATACACTCTGATTATTAATCCTGAGATTGTGGATCCTTCATTCCCTCTGAATTTTAGGAACAAGTTGTAGGCTTTTCTACATAGGCTTAATGTTGTCAGAGTTGTTAAAGCTTCAAACGAAATGAAAACAAAAATGGTATTTCCATGCTGCTCTTTATTCTGATGCCATTCATGCCCAGGAAGCTTTAAAAGTTTTGTTTACCAATTAGATTTGCCCTGTAATACTGATTGTTTAGAAACTCCATTTAAGGTCCAGGCTCCTTTAATCATGGCGGTTGTAACTTGAAGGGTCATGAAGCTTCAGTGGATGCCTATGCAAGCCTGCAACACGGTCTTCTGTACATTTGGTAAGAAGGTCTTACAGTCTGTGCTTCCTTGGACATACCTCACCTTCATCTGGTTCAGCTTTTGTAATGATGCTTACGTACCAATATGATTCTGTTATGAGTGTAGGATAAAAACAAATCGATACTGAGCAATTAATCAATTTATTCACACTTTATAGTGGAACCATATAAAGGACATTATTGCTGGGAACAAGCCTCTCTTTCTCTCTTTCCTGATTTTGCCTGTTATTTAGTGGTCAAATCCTATTTCACGGCTTCTTCAAAATAAGTTCTTGCTTTTGCTATGAACTAACTCAAGCATGGAAGGATTGGCATTAATTATACTCACAGGTACTGACATGAATATACTTAAAAGTCTGCAGAAATTAATTTATCGTAAGTATAAATATGTTGTTTGTATGTGAGCTACTGTGAGTGTAAAACTTGTGTAAATGTAGCTGAGTATGTGCATTGTTTGCGTGAGTGCATGAGAGTTGTAAGTATATGTACAGTTGCTTTCAGAGCTATAATTCATTACCTACATGTTTACCCACATACTTGTTTGTCTTTCTTTTGGGATGTTATGTCTTTACACACTGGTAGAAGCTTAGGAAATTTCAAGCAGAGCATGTATTTTGTGGTGTAATAATTTCATGATATAAAATTACCATTAAAATAATTGGTCCTATTTGCTGATGAAAAAATATAGCATAATTAATAAACATGTATAGTGAATAAAATACTCTGATATTTATACCTAATTTGTATGACCCCACTGTAAAAAAATATTGTATTATATTCTTATGTGTTAATGGGGTTGACAGGTATCCAGAATTTTTAACTAACTGGCCACTAAAATATTTTTAAAACAACCAAACACTAAATTGAGAGATCTGGTCTGAGATCTGATGTGAGTATATAACTTATTGAGGCTATAGGACCAGGGTTCTAATCTAATGTCCAGTAAGGGCATATAACTGACAGAAGCTGTATGCACTAAGGTCTGATTTGAGGTCAATGTGAGTATTAGACTGCAGGCTCTGCCTGCCAAAGCTGTCTGATGTAGGCATATAACTCACAAAGGCTTCAGAGTTATGGATCTGAAATGAACATATCATTTATAAGGACTTCAAGGTCATAGGTCTGACCTGAAGAATTATATGGACATATAGATGATAGGGGCTCTCATCTTCCCTTGGCTCATCCCAGTTTATGATAAACAACAACACTTTGTGATCTACTTTTGTGAGGTGAACATTATTTTAGGCCTGTGTGTATTTAAATGAATGAATCTTATGCATTATATAACTAAAATTAGGATTAAACAATTTGATATGGCTCTTGTTTATTTTTAACAAGTGGTCATATATTTAGGAATATCAGGTTGAATCATACATTCTTTATGTTGTAGTGCATAAAGAAAATATGAGGCCAATTTATTAAAGGTCTTGCGGACCTGATCCGACAGTGCGGATCAGGTCCGCAAGACCTCGCTGAATGCGGAGAGCAATACGCTCTCCGTATTCAGCATTGCATCAGCAGTTCACAAGAGCTGCTGGTGCAACACCGCCTCCTGCAGACTCGCGGCCAATGGGCCGTCAGCAGGGAGGTGTCAATCAACCTGATCATACTCGATCGGGTCGAACTGTGGCGATTCCTGTCCGGTCTTTAGACCGCTGCTTCATAACTGCTGTCTCTGGCGAGTCTGAAGACTCGATAAAAACACGGCCCTTCAAGCTCCATTCGGAGCTTGATAGATAGGCCTCTATATATGTATTTATTTTTATTTTTTATATATGAATTGAACTAATTAAAGATATTTACTTATGGGAAAATCAGCTGCATACACCAGTGGATTGTGAGAGAGCTTTCAGTGTACAATGACAGCGATAAATGACATTGAAACTTTAGTGCTTACTGTACCTTACCTTTTTGCAGGTGGAGTTGAAAAAAAAGTAGCAGTCGTCTTGATTAGACATGTTGGATTTGCTGGATTTACATTTATTTTCCCCAATATTACTGGAAAATAAGCATTACGGGAATAAATATTAATACTATGAGTAACAACAAAGCACAATACAATACCAGAAATGAATGTGAAATATTACAACAAAAACTTAAACTGAAAATATATGAGAGTACATTAAACAAACTGATCAGTAAACACACAGGGGCAAATTTATTAAGGGCCGAACGGCCTCTGATGCCCCTGTTTCCGTGCGAGCGTTCAGGCTCGCCGGAGACAGCAGTTATGAAGCAGCGGTCTTAAGACCGCTGCTCCTTAACTGGTCCGTGCCTCCAAAGCTGCAGTCTGCAATCCGCCCATTCCTAGACGAGCGGGCTGATTGACACCCCCTACTAGCGGAATCTGCAGGGGGCAGCATTGCACAAGCAGTTCCCAAGAAATGCGTGTGCAATGATAAATGCTGACAGCGTATGCTGTCGGCATTCATCGATGTCTGTCAGACATGATCTGCTGAGCGGATCATGTCGGACAGACCGATGATAAATCGTCCCACGGTATCAAAGTCTGAGGGGCCGAATTATCAAGCTCCGAATGAAGCTTGATGCCCTTGTTTTCCCGCGAGCCTCCTCTGCTCCATAACTAGTCTGCTGCCTCTGAGGCTGCGGTCTTCAATCCACCCGATCCTATATGATCGGGCTGATTGACAACCCCTGCTAGTGGCCAATTTGCCGCAAATCTGCAGGGGGCGGCATTGCACAAGCAGTTCACAAGATGTGCGGCGGACATGATACGCTACATCATATCATGTCCATCCACACCTTAATAAATAGGCCCCTGAATGTTATAACAGATTCACACCTTGTTTGCTGCAACTGTTTTTTAACATATAGTGCTGAGGAGGCATATGCCATCCTTGCGTCAGAGTCAGACACCTCTATGGCTGATTCAGACCCCAATTTTGACCCTGCCATATGCTCAGATACATCATTAGATACAGTCTCAACTGATAGTGATGTATCTGTGGCTGCTAGCCCCCCTGCCAGAAGGAGACATGTTGATCCAGCTGCCATTGCTGCTGAAGAGTGGGTAAGGTCTCATCCCCAGAGACCAGATATCCTACCCTTCACTGCATTTCCTGGTATCAATGTGGATGTGGCAGGATTTATGGAGGTGTGTCTGGGCGATGATGTATTGGGAAACATTGTTGCCCAAACTAATTTATATGCCCATCAGTTCCGTGCTGCAAAGCCTGATACTTTTTTTGGCAAAGCAGCAATGGGCCCCTATCGATGTGATTTAAAAAATTCTGGGCATTGACTATTCTGATGGGCATCATAAAGAAACCCTCCATCAGCTCCTATTGGAGCAGTAGTCCCATTTGCTCTACCCCCATTTTCTCCCAGACTTTGTCGAGGAAGAGGTATTAAATTATTCTACATTTCATGTACTTCAGCGACAACAGCCTGTGCCCCCCCTAGGGAGCATCCCCAGTTTGACAGGCTGTATAAAATCCGCCCCCTGATTACCCACTTTACTGCCAGGTTTGCAGAGGCGTATACACCTGGAAGTAATATATGCGTGGATTTATCCCTGATGAAGTAGAAGCGAAGGCTGGGATTCAAGCAGTATATTCCTTCCAAGCACTCCAGGTATGGAGTAAAGGTGTATAAGCTCTATGAGAGTGAGACTGGGTATACTCAGGCCTTTCGAGGGAAAGGATATCCACCTTGACACTCCAGGCTGCCCAGAACATATGAGAACCACTAGCAAGATTGTCTGGGACCTGATATTACCCCTGATGAACAAAGGGTACCACTTGTGTGTAGACAATTTTTATACAAGTGTCATTTTGTTCAAGCTACTGTATTGCTTTGATACAGTAGCTTGCGGTATCATGCGAAAGAACCACGCAGGTTTCCCAGGACAACTTGCACGCACACGGCTACAAAGGGGGGAGACCTCAGCTCTGCGCCTATAGGAGCTGTTGGTAGTTAAGTACATAGACAAAAAGGATGTATACCTTCTTACCACCATCCACACAGAGAGGACTGTGGAGGTCTCTGTATGTGGCAGAGCTGAGAGCACAATGAAACCAGTGTGCATCAAGTCTTATAACCGGTATATGGGTGGGTTGATCTAGCAGATCAGCTGCTGCAGCCCTACCTAATTATGTGAAAGACAATGGCCTGGTACAAAAAAGCTGCAATTTACTTAATGCAGATTGCAACCCACAATGCTATTTGGTTGTTCAAAAAAGCAAATCCCGAAATAAAACTGACTTTTTTACAGTTTCAGCTCCAGATCATTTCGGGGATTTTGTACCAAGATGCACCTGATCCCTGGACGGTGATGGGAGAGAGTTGAAGCTACCCATTTTATTTTCAAAATCCCCCCTACTGCGGTGAAGCAGAATCCTCAGAAAAAATGTTGAATCTCTACCAAGAGAGGGCAGAGAAAGGACACCACCTTTTACTGTCCTGATTGCCCTGGACAGCCTGAACTCTGCATTGGGAACTGCTTCAAGCGGTATCACACACTGGTAAATTTAATATTTTTTTTTTACATTTGCCCTTTTTTTTGGGGGGGGATTGGTTACGTTTACTGTTACTGAGTTTGTTTTTTGGCTGTTTTTTTTTACTTTTACTGTGCCAGATTTTTTAATTTCACTGTTATATTTTTTATAAGTTCTAAAATTAGTGCTGTATTTTAATAAAACCTCTGTCATACCTATGCATTGGGAGCATGGGTGTACTCAGGGGTCTTGCAGAAATCAACCTGGAGTGTTTTCTTGCAATAACTTATAATAGGCTCTCCTAAATCATAGTCAAAAAGCAATGTGTGTGTAAAATAGAAAATTTAAAAACTACCACCATACACTTTCTCCAATTTTATTGGCTAAAACAGTTGCATCAAAGCACTCCATATACAATACATTGGGGTGTCAACTTTTCAAATATATGCACATTCATGGCAAGCAAATAAATTGGGGTATGTAAAAAGTCCCCCAAAAAGAAGATAGGCAAAGAAGATATGTTAAAGGGACAGTCAAGTCCAAAATAAACTTTCATTTTTCAAATAGGGCATGCAATTTTAAACAACTTTCCAATTTATTTTATCAACATTTTTGCTTTGTTCTCTTGGTATTCTTAGTTGAAAGCAAACCTAGGAAGGCACATATGATAATTTCTAAGCCCTTGAAGGCCGCCTCTATTTTATTTACTTTTCACAGCAGGGGAGAGCAAGCTCATGTAGGCCATATAGATAGCATTGTGATCACGCCCGTGGCTAGTGGCAGACACTGCACTAATTGGCTAAAATGCAAGTCAGTAGATAATAACTAAAAGTCATGTGATTAGGGGCGGTCAGAAGATGGTTAGATACAAGTTAGTCACAGAAGTAAAAAGTGTATTAATATAACAGTGTTGGTTTTGCAAAAGTGGGGAATGGGTAATAAAGGGAATATCTATCTTTTTAAACAACAAAAATTCTGGTGTTGACTGTCCCTTTAAATGTGAAAAAAAAATCACAAACACATGTCAGAAGTTTGGCATTGCACCCGCCAAAGAAGCCAACAAACCTATGCATAGGTGGTATCAATGTACTCAGGAGTTGTTGTTGAAAACATATTAGGGTGTTCTTTGGCAGTAACACATAACAGGAGCTAAGAATCCATGCCTAAAGTACAATGTGTGTGAAAAATAACACAAAAAAAATGACTACCCAAAAGTTTGACAAAGACTGGTGGTTGAATTAGTGGATGGAAAGTGTTAAAATACCAGAATTTCAAATACCCTAGGGTGTCTTCATTCCAAAAATATATGGTTTGATAGGGGTAAATTACATTGGCCAGCTTCAGAAATGTCCCAAATAGGACATGGGTGCATGAAGACAGATGTGAAAATTCCAAGTTGGAAAACTGGAATGCACCCCCTAAAAATAAGGCCTTTTAGCCCCCTGAGAACCGACAAACCTATTCATGGGTGGTATCACTGTACTCAGGAGATGTTGTTGAACACATATTGGGGTGTTATTTTTTCAGTAAAGTACATGTGTTCTTAAATTACTATTTTGCCAAAAAAAAAATTGGCATAGATTGGTGGTAAAATGGTTGTATGAAAAGAGTCAAAATACCTCACATTTAATACCTTAGGTTGTCTTCTTTTAAAAAAATGTATACATGTGAAGAGTTATTCAGGGATTCCTGACAGATATCAGTGTTACAATGTAACTATCGCTAATTTTGAAAAAAAAAAAAAAAAAAGGTTTGGAAATAGCAAAGTGCTACTTGTACTTATTGCCCTATAACTTGCAAAAAAAGCAAAGAACAGGAAAACATTGAGTATTTCTAAACTCAGGAAAAAATTTAGAAACTACAGGGAGTGCAGAATTATTAGGCAAGTTGTATTTTTGAGGATTAATTTTATTATTGAACAACAACCATGTTCTCAATGAACCCAAAAAACTCATTAATATCAAAGCTGAATAGTTTTGGAAGTAGTTTTTAGTTTGTTTTTAGTTATAGCTATTTTAGGGGGATATCTGTGTGTGCAGGTGACTATTACTGTGCATAATTATTAGGCAACTTAACAAAAAACAAATATATACCCATTTCAATTATTTATTTTTACCAGTGAAACCAATATAACATCTCAACAATCACAAATATACATTTCTGACATTCAAAAACAAAACAAAAACAAATCAGTGACCAATATAGCCACCTTTCTTTGCAAGGACACTCAAAAGCCTGCCATCCATGGATTCTGTCAGTGTTTTGATCTGTTCACCATCAACATTGCGTGCAGCAGCAACCACAGCCTCCCAGACACTGTTCGGAGAGGTGTACTGTTTTCCCTCCTTGTAAATCTCACATTTGATGATGGACCACAGATTCTCAATGGGGTTCAGATCAGGTGAACAAGGAGGCCATGTCATTAGATTTTCTTCTTTTATACCCTTTCTTGCCAGCCACGCTGTGGAGTACTTGGACGCATGTGATGGAGCATTGTCCTGCATGAAAATCATGTTTTTCTTGAAGGATGCAGACTTCTTCCTGTACCACTGCTTGAAGAGGGTGTCTTCCAGAAACTGGCAGTAGGACTGGGAGTTGAGTTGGACTCCATCCTCAACCCGAAAAGGCCCCACAAGCTCATCTTTGATGATACCAGCCCAAACCAGTACTCCACCTCCACCTTGCTGGCGTCTGAGTCGGACTGGAGCTCTCTGCCCTTTACCAATCCAGCCACAGGCCCATCCATCTGGCCCATCAAGACTCACTCTCATTTCATCAGTCCATAAAACCTTAGAAAAATCAGTCTTGAGATATTTCTTGGCCCAGTCTTGACGTTTCAGCTTGTGTGTCTTGTTCAGTGGTGGTCGTCTTTCAGCCTTTCTTACCTTGGCCATGTCTCTGAGTATTGCACACCTTGTGCTTTTGGGCACTCCAGTGATGTTGCAGCTCTGAAATATGGCCAAACTGGTGGCAAGTGGCATCTTGGCAGCTGCACGCTTGACTTTTCTCAGTTCATGGGCAGTTATTTTGCGCCTTGGTTTTTCCACACGCTTCTTGCGACCCTGTTGACTATTTTGAATGAAACGCTTGATTGTTCGATGATCACGCTTCAGAAGCTTTGCAATTTTAAGAGTGCTGCATCCCTCTGCAAGATATCTCACTATTTTTTACTTTTCTGAGCCTGTCCTTCTTTTGACCCATTTTGCCGAAGGAAAGGAAGTTGCCTAATAATTATGCACACCTGATATAGGGTGTTGATGTCATTAGACCACACCCCTTCTCATTACAGAGATGCACATCACCTAATATGCTTAATTGGTAGTAGGCTTTCGAGCCTATACAGCTTGGAGTAAGACAACATGCATAAAGAGGATGATGTGGTCAAAATACTCATTTGCCTAATAATTCTGAACTCCCTGTATTTAGTATGAGTGCTTTTTGGTGGTTGTAGATGTGTAACAGATTTTGGGAGTTAAAGTTAGAAAAAGTGTTTTTTTTTTTTATTTTTTCATCATATTTTATATTATTTTTAAAGTAAATTATAAGATATGATGAAAATAATGATATATTTAGAAAGTCAATTTAATGGCGAGAAAAACGGTATATAATATGTGTGGGTACAGTAAATGAGTAAGAGGAAAATTACAACCAAACACAGCAGAAATTTAAAAATAGCCCTGGTCCTTAACGGTAAGAAAATTGAAAAGTGTTGTGGTCACTAAGGGGTTAAACTGGATTTTTAGATCAGTATCTGTGCATATTCTTCTTTATAGCAGTGTCTATTACATTCAGTTATATAAAAATTAGTGTATACTGTCCCTTTAATATCTTTTCACATAATGTCTGGGGTCACTCACCTCTTCATCAGAACTTGATGGAGTGAGTGACCGTGAAAAAAACATCAAGCAATAAGCAATTATTAAAAGACCAGACATTTTGCTATCTTTTTATTCTATCTGCTGAAGCTGAACAATAGAGATTTTGTTAACACAATGACAGTGGCAAGCCCTGTCATCTCCAGACTTAAAGGGACACTGAACCCAAAAAAAATTATTTAATGATTCAGATAGAGCATGACATTTTAAGCAACTTTCTAATTTACTCCGATTATCAAATTTTCTTTATTCTCTTGGTATCTTTATTTGAAATGCAAGAATGTAAGTTTAGATGCCAGCCCATTTTTGGTGAACTAACTTGGTTGTCCTTGCTGATTGGTGGATAAATTCATCCACCAATAAAAAAGTCCTGTCTAGAGTCCTGAACCAAAAAAAACCTTAGATGCCTTCTTTTTCAAATAAAGATAGCAAGAGAACAAAGTGAAATTGATAATAGGAGTAAATTATAAAGTTTGCTCTATCTTAATCACAAAAGAAAAAATTTGAGTTCAGTGTCCCTTTAAAGTGGAATAGAATAGAATTTAAAAAATGAGTGAGACTTTCATTCATCAAATTGGTAATATATCCTGATCTTCTGAGATTTTTACCTTTTAATGCTATAACGATAAGCGTCGTTCCTCCACCCGCCATAGAAACAACGATTAGTGGATTGAAGATTCGTCATCTGTCAATCAATTGAGGACTATGAAGGGCGGAGGAACAGCACATATCGTTATAGAATAAAAAGGTCAAAATCTGCAAGAGGTTTACTGTGTTTTCAAGTACATCCCTATAGGTCTATGTGTTCAATCACTTGTCTATTGGGCATACAAGTCCAATATAATTAGTGTAACCAGGGGTGGAACTACTGGTGCAGCAGGTTCAGTAGCACCAGGGCCCAAGTGCTGGGGGCCCATATCTACCAGTCTATACATAGGCGTGTGCCCATGTGATTATTATCTGTGTATATACTCATCAGAATTATACAGTGCAGCATGTCCACTATTAGGGAATAGATGCTCAACCATTATACAGCAAAGCCTATTATCAGAGTATACATACTCACATTTACACACAGTAGTGTACTCACATTATTCAGCACTGCTAGTAGAAATACTCAGTAGCATTACAAAGTGTAACTCAATATCAGTAGGTTGGGTGGGGGAGGCACAATTTTTTGCACCAGGGTAAAAAATCTACCAACTTGTGCTATACAGTATATATATATATATACATATAGTATATATATAATTTTATTTTTGTAACAAAGGGCAGGCCTGAATAAAAATGTCTCAATGGGAAATACAGACTGGCATTACAAGTTGGTAATTTGCATTTGCTTACAAAATAAGGTATATGAAGTATAACCAAGATCCTGTTACCAAGGCTCAGATACAAAGTTAATATATAGGTACATACATACACTTTGCAGCCTCCATGCACCTCACTCCCAGGTGTATCAGTTATCTTAGGCCTGGGTGTCTCCTCCCAAATATCAACAACATTTTCCAAACATGAGGGCACTCGCAGGACTTATCTTATCCAACTTATATTATTCATTCAGCATATATAAAATGAATTCATAATATATATATTAGAAACACAACTAACATACTAATTATTTATATCATCTCACATACTTTATCTCACTGTTATATACAATGACACCATGCGTCAAACATCTACAAAACCAATTATTATTTTATAGATTGATACCGCTTCTGTGTCTGTCATTTTGACTCACTTTTAGTTATACTCTATTCACTGCCAATAACAGCAAAATGTAGGGGCACTGCTCACTCTGCAAATCTTCCTTCAATTTGAAATCTTACTGAGCAACTGCCAACTGCCTCAGCAAAAACATTCCATTCCCATTATGAAGTCAGGCAGTGGTCACAAGAAGCAAAGCACTACAGCATAGCTGCAACTTACCTCTAATTAGAAGCTATGCAGACTAGATTTATTATATATATACAGTATAAATATATATATATATATATATATATATATATATATATATATATATATATATATATACACAGAACTGTGCAAAAGTCTTAGACCACCATTAGATTTGTTGTTTTAGCAAAGCTTTAATGACCATCCATATTTCTTTTTCGGTCTCTTTATTAAGATCCAAACAGAAAACACAGGAAATATTTACACTAAACATAAAAAACACAATTTTCATAACAAAATGGCTTCTTCAGCAAAAGTCAGTATTTAGTGTGACCTCCATTGGCACTAAGCACATCTTGAACTCTTTTGGGAGACTGTGCTGAAGTTTTCTGAAGTAATCTTCTGGTATATTATACCAGGCTTCTTTCAGCACTTGCATAAATAAAAAGAGAGAAGCGCTCAACCTGGGAACGAACAATAGTATAATAGCTTGCTCTATGGCTAGTTACCACCCAAGGAGCAGCCTCTTTTTGCTCAAAATGTGCCTTTCACAGAGAAGAACTTTCCTGAAGCATATCAGTCTGATCCTGACTTCACAGTACAGTCCAGCCCCGAAATAACAGCAAAACCCCAGACGTACGTTTCGGCCTATTGTGGGCCTCGTCAGTGAGGTGCAGCCATATCCCTCTAGGCACACTGAGCAACGGGTCCACGTCTGGATTCCCGCATCACACTTAGGGAGACTTCCCAAAATGTCATAATTTGCATAAATAAAAAGAGAGAAGCGCTCAACCTGGGAACGAACAATAGCATAATAGCTTGCTCTATGGCTAGTTACCACCCAAGGAGCAGCCTCTTTTTGCTCAAAATGTGCCTTTCACAGAGAAGAACTTTCCTGAAGCATATCAGTCTGATCCTGACTTCACAGTACAGTCCAGCCCCGAAATACCAGGCAATCCCTCTCTGAACGAGAGAAACAGCAAAACCCCAGACGTACGTTTCGGCCTATTGTGGGCCTCGTCAGTGAGGTGCAGCCATATCCCTCTAGGCACACTGAGCAACGGGTCCACGTCTGGATTCCCGCATCACACTTAGGGAGACTTCCCAAAATGTCATAATTTGCATAAATAAAAAGAGAGAAGCGCTCAACCTGGGAACGAACAATAGCATAATAGCTTGCTCTATGGCTAGTTACCACCCAAGGAGCAGCCTCTTTTTGCTCAAAATGTGCCTTTCACAGAGAAGAACTTTCCTGAAGCATATCAGTCTGATCCTGACTTCACAGTACAGTCCAGCCCCGAAATACCAGGCAATCCCTCTCTGAACGAGAGAAACAGCAAAACCCCAGACGTACGTTTCGGCCTATTGTGGGCCTCGTCAGTGAGGTGCAGCCATATCCCTCTAGGCTCACTGAGCAACGGGTCCACGTCTGGATTCCCGCATCACACTTAGGGAGACTTCCCAAAATGTCATAATTTGCATAAATAAAAAGAGAGAAGCGCTCAACCTGGGAACGAACAATAGCATAATAGCTTGCTCTATGGCTAGTTACCACCCAAGGAGCAGCCTCTTTTTGCTCAAAATGTGCCTTTCACAGAGAAGAACTTTCCTGAAGCATATCAGTCTGATCCTGACTTCACAGTACAGTCCAGCCCCGAAATACCAGGCAATCCCTCTCTGAACGAGAGAAACAGCAAAACCCCAGACGTACGTTTCGGCCTATTGTGGGCCTCGTCAGTGAGGTGCAGCCATATCCCTCTAGGCACACTGAGCAACGGGTCCACGTCTGGATTCCCGCATCACACTTAGGGAGACTTCCCAAAATGTCATAATTTGCATAAATAAAAAGAGAGAAGCGCTCAACCTGGGAACGAACAATAGCATAATAGCTTGCTCTATGGCTAGTTACCACCCAAGGAGCAGCCTCTTTTTGCTCAAAATGTGCCTTTCACAGAGAAGAACTTTCCTGAAGCATATCAGTCTGATCCTGACTTCACAGTACAGTCCAGCCCCGAAATACCAGACAATCCCTCTCTGAACGAGAGAAACAGCAAAACCCCAGACGTACGTTTCGGCCTATTGTGGGCCTCGTCAGTGAGGTGCAGCCATATCCCTCTAGGCACACTGAGCAACGGGTCCACGTCTGGATTCCCGCATCACACTTAGGGAGACTTCCCAAAATGTCATAATTTGCATAAATAAAAAGAGAGAAGCGCTCAACCTGGGAACGAACAATAGCATAATAGCTTGCTCTATGGCTAGTTACCACCCAAGGAGCAGCCTCTTTTTGCTCAAAATGTGCCTTTCACAGAGAAGAACTTTCCTGAAGCATATCAGTCTGATCCTGACTTCACAGTACAGTCCAGCCCCGAAATACCAGGCAATCCCTCTCTGAACGAGAGAAACAGCAAAACCCCAGACGTACGTTTCGGCCTATTGTGGGCCTCGTCAGTGAGGTGCAGCCATATCCCTCTAGGCACACTGAGCAACGGGTCCACGTCTGGATTCCCGCATCACACTTAGGGAGACTTCCCAAAATGTCATAATTTGCATAAATAAAAAGAGAGAAGCGCTCAACCTGGGAACGAACAATAGCATAATAGCTTGCTCTATGGCTAGTTACCACCCAAGGAGCAGCCTCTTTTTGCTCAAAATGTGCCTTTCACAGAGAAGAACTTTCCTGAAGCATATCAGTCTGATCCTGACTTCACAGTACAGTCCAGCCCCGAAATACCAGGCAATCCCTCTCTGAACGAGAGAAACAGCAAAACCCCAGTCGTACGTTTCGGCCTATTGTGGGCCTCGTCAGTGAGGTGCAGCCATATCCCTCTAGGCACACTGAGCAACGGGTCCACGTCTGGATTCCCGCATCACACTTAGGGAGACTTCCCAAAATGTCATAATTTGCATAAATAAAAAGAGAGAAGCGCTCAACCTGGGAACGAACAATAGCATAATAGCTTGCTCTATGGCTAGTTACCACCCAAGGAGCAGCCTCTTTTTGCTCAAAATGTGCCTTTCACAGAGAAGAACTTTCCTGAAGCATATCAGTCTGATCCTGACTTCACAGTACAGTCCAGCCCCGAAATACCAGACAATCCCTCTCTGAACGAGAGAAACAGCAAAACCCCAGACGTACGTTTCGGCCTATTGTGGGCCTCGTCAGTGAGGTGCAGCCATATCCCTCTAGGCACACTGAGCAACGGGTCCACGTCTGGATTCCCGCATCACACTTAGGGAGACTTCCCAAAATGTCATAATTTGCATAAATAAAAAGAGAGAAGCGCTCAACCTGGGAACGAACAATAGCATAATAGCTTGCTCTATGGCTAGTTACCACCCAAGGAGCAGCCTCTTTTTGCTCAAAATGTGCCTTTCACAGAGAAGAACTTTCCTGAAGCATATCAGTCTGATCCTGACTTCACAGTACAGTCCAGCCCCGAAATACCAGGCAATCCCTCTCTGAACGAGAGAAACAGCAAAACCCCAGACGTACGTTTCGGCCTATTGTGGGCCTCGTCAGTGAGGTGCAGCCATATCCCTCTAGGCACACTGAGCAACGGGTCCACGTCTGGATTCCCGCATCACACTTAGGGAGACTTCCCAAAATGTCATAATTTGCATAAATAAAAAGAGAGAAGCGCTCAACCTGGGAACGAACAATAGCATAATAGCTTGCTCTATGGCTAGTTACCACCCAAGGAGCAGCCTCTTTTTGCTCAAAATGTGCCTTTCACAGAGAAGAACTTTCCTGAAGCATATCAGTCTGATCCTGACTTCACAGTACAGTCCAGCCCCGAAATACCAGGCAATCCCTCTCTGAACGAGAGAAACAGCAAAACCCCAGACGTACGTTTCGGCCTATTGTGGGCCTCGTCAGTGAGGTGCAGCCATATCCCTCTAGGCACACTGAGCAACGGGTCCACGTCTGGATTCCCGCATCACACTTAGGGAGACTTCCCAAAATGTCATAATTTGCATAAATAAAAAGAGAGAAGCGCTCAACCTGGGAACGAACAATAGCATAATAGCTTGCTCTATGGCTAGTTACCACCCAAGGAGCAGCCTCTTTTTGCTCAAAATGTGCCTTTCACAGAGAAGAACTTTCCTGAAGCATATCAGTCTGATCCTGACTTCACAGTACAGTCCAGCCCCGAAATACCAGGCAATCCCTCTCTGAACGAGAGAAACAGCAAAACCCCAGACGTACGTTTCGGCCTATTGTGGGCCTCGTCAGTGAGGTGCAGCCATATCCCTCTAGGCACACTGAGCAACGGGTCCACGTCTGGATTCCCGCATCACACTTAGGGAGACTTCCCAAAATGTCATAATTTGCATAAATAAAAAGAGAGAAGCGCTCAACCTGGAAACGAACAATAGCATAATAGCTTGCTCTATGGCTAGTTACCACCCAAGGAGCAGCCTCTTTTTGCTCAAAATGTGCCTTTCACAGAGAAGAACTTTCCTGAAGCATATCAGTCTGATCCTGACTTCACAGTACAGTCCAGCCCCGAAATACCAGGCAATCCCTCTCTGAACGAGAGAAACAGCAAAACCCCAGACGTACGTTTCGGCCTATTGTGGGCCTCGTCAGTGAGGTGCAGCCATATCCCTCTAGGCACACTGAGCAACGGGTCCACGTCTGGATTCCCGCATCACACTTAGGGAGACTTCCCAAAATGTCATAATTTGCATAAATAAAAAGAGAGAAGCGCTCAACCTGGGAACGAACAATAGCATAATAGCTTGCTCTATGGCTAGTTACCACCCAAGGAGCAGCCTCTTTTTGCTCAAAATGTGCCTTTCACAGAGAAGAACTTTCCTGAAGCATATCAGTCTGATCCTGACTTCACAGTACAGTCCAGCCCCGAAATACCAGGCAATCCCTCTCTGAACGAGAGAAACAGCAAAACCCTTTCAGCACTTCCCAGAGTTCAACTTTCGACTTAGGTTGTCTTTGATTTATTTCTCTGTCTAGGTGACCCCATAGTGCCTCTATACTATTCAGGTCTGGAGGCCAGTCCATGACTGTCGATGTTTTATCAGCTTTTTTTCTCTTGCATTAGCAGTGTGCTTGGGGTCATTATCATGCTGGAAAGTAAAACCATTCCCAATCAGCCACTTTCCAGAAGGAAATGGCATGATATTAATTAATACCTGTCTGTATTTTCACCATGATCCCATCCATTCAGACAATATCACCAACACCACTGGCAGAAATGCAGCCCCAAACCAGGATGGACCTCTATATTGGACATTACTATATACAGTATCTCACAAAAGTGAGTACACCTCTCACATTTTTGTAAATATTTTATTATATCTTCTCATGTGACAACACTGAAGAAATGACACTTTGCTACAATGTAAAGTAGTGAGTGTACAGCTTATATAACAGTGTAAATTTGCTGTTCCCTCAAAATAACTCCATTAATGTCTAAATCGTTGGCAACAAAAGTAAGTACACCCCTAAGTGGAAATGTCCAAATTGGGCCCAAAGTGTCAATATTTTGTGTAGTTGCCCACCATTATTTTCCAGCACTGCCTTAACCCTCTTGGGCATGGAGTTCACCAGAGCTTCACAGGTTGCCACTGGAGTTCTCTTCCACTCCTCCATGACAACATCACGGAGCTGGTGGATGTTAGAGACCCTGCGCTCCCCCACCTTCCATTTGAGGAGCACTCATGTGGGCCCAGACCATGACACTCCCACCACCATGCTTGACTGTAGGCAAGACACACTTGTCTTTGCATTTCTCACCTGGTTGCCGGTACACACGCTTGACACCATCTAAATCTAATAAGTTTATCTTGGTCTCATCGGACCACAGGACATGGTTCCAGTAATCCATGTCTTTAGTCTGCTTGTTTTCAACAAACTGTTTGCGGGCTTTCTTGTGCATCATCTTTAGAAGAGGCTTCCTTCTGGGATGACATGATAAAGAATTATTAAATGGTGCGCAAGTTACCCTTTGCACATATAATATCTGCTCCCAAAAAACAGAAAAAATAAGGAAGGATAAAAATGAAAACAAGTTTATATGTGCGCTAAAAAAGCTCAAGGGGATATTGCTTTATGGCATAGTCACTCCTAATTCAATAATACTTCAAGTTATTGTATAAAATGTTTAAAATATATAAAATATAATTATACTTAATTGTAAAAAATAACCATTGCTATTCATTTCATATATAAAATAATGCAATACACATGACTATACATACACTCTAAAAAACACTTGCTTTAAATAAATAAATATGACCAGTCATATGCCTATGTTTGTTTGTGATATATAGATGATACTTTAAGAACCACCTTTTATCATCAGATTGTTGATGCTCAGAAACAAAGTAACGTCCCTTTGAATTGTTGATGCTCAGATACAAAGAAACGTCCCTTTAATAAAAGGTGTCTCTGTAGCTCTGAACAGTCGGTGCCTCCAAACTCTGACGTTGTTGTCAGCATGCGTGAGTAGGAAAGTAGTTCCATGGCGGTTGCTCTGCGCAGAGTTTAGTTGATTTCTTCGTTTTCTTCAAAGAAAAGGAGTCCCTTTTGAATCCTTCTTGAAGGGACACTCAGGTTAAATTACATTTTCATGATTCAGATACAGCATGTAATTTTAAACAGCTTTCCAATTTACTTCCATTAAAAAAAATGTGCACAGTCTTTTATATTTACAATTTTTGAGTCACCAGATCCTACTGAGCATGTGCAAGAATTCACAGACTATACGTATATGCATTTGTGATTGGCTAATTGCTATCACATGGTACAAGGGGAGTGGAAATATACATAACTTTGAAATTTGTTATAAAAAAATCTACTACTCATTTGAAGTTCAGACTAAGTGCTATTGCATTGTCTTGTTATCTTGCATTTGTTGATTATGCAAATCTAATGTGTTGACTGGTCCTTTAATCCTTAGATTAAATTTAGCAAATTTGGTATCAGCAATCTTTTATTCTCCCATCAATGCGTTTCACTGTTTTACACAGCTTTATCAAAATGGTTTAGAGTAATTTTAGTGCCTTTATATATATATGTCTTAAAGGTGATTGGATATCCAATTTTCTATCATTTTCCGGTGTTCGTTTTAAGGTGGATTCTTTTATAAAGGTGGAACTTCATTGTGTTTAATACATTCATCCATAAAAATATCCATAAAACTAATATTATATAAATTCTACCATATACATATTAATTAAATACAATATCTTAAATACATATCTATTATTATATTTCATAACTAAACATGTTTAAAAAATCACACTTAGAAATATTAGAAATAATAAAAATATTGTTAAAAATAAAAAATAAACTACCATTATTTTGAATTATCAAAATGTGTACATCTAAACGGTGCAAAGGGAAATGAAAACAATTTGATACTAGAGATTAATCATGGTACCAAAAATTATCTTATTTTATATAGATTTTTTTATGTATAATACTCTAATACTCTAATACTCTAGTCTATTTTGCTAGGATATAGATATATACTATGAGCCCGATCTGATATGCAGCTTCGCCCGCGAACGTCGGCGACGCCAAATATTGCGCTGGTTTGGTATCCTATATACAGCGTAACCTAGAAGTTATGCTCGTATATTTCTGCCTTCGGCCGTAGTTTTTTGGCCCATAGACAGGTATACCAAACCAGCGCAGTTTGGTATCCAATATACAGCGTAAGGACTTACGTGGTGAAAATGGAGAAATCTTACTCCATTTTCACCTCCCCACAAAATGCAGACTTAGTATGCCTTACGCTGTGTATTGGAGCCCCGTAACTCCCTAAACTGGCTGCAAAATAAAACCTAACACCTAACGCATGCGCAATGTCTATCTACCTGTCAACCGCGATCCCCCGTCGCATCCCTAATAAAGTGTTTAACCCCTAAACCGCCGCTCCTGGACCCCGCCGCCACCTACATTAAATGTCTAACCCCCTAATGTGATCCCCCTACACCACCGCCATCTATATTAAAATTATTACCCCCTAATGTGAGCCCCCTACACCGCCGCCACCTATTTTAACTATATTACCCCCTAATATGATCCCCCTACACCGCCGCCACCTATTTAAACTATATTAACCCCTAATGTGAGCCCCCTACACCGCCGCCACCTATATTATATGTACTACCCCCTAATCTGACCCCCTTACACCGCTGCCAGCTATATTAAAATTATTAACCCCTAAAATACTAAAATTTAATTTCCCTACCACTAAACCTAAGTCTAACCCTACAAATAGCCCTGAAAAGGGCCTTTTGCGTGGCATTGCCCCAAAGTAACCAGCTCTATTACCAGCCCTTAAAAGGACCTTTTGCGGGGCATTGCCGAAAAGTAATCAGCTCTTTTACCAGCCCTTAAAAGGGCCTTTTGCGGGGCATTGTCACAAAGTAATCAGCTCTTTTACCTGTAATCTAATCCCCCTACACCGCCGCCACCTATAATAAATGTATTACCCCCTAATCTAATCCCCCTACACTGCCGCCACCTATATTAAATATATTAACCCCTAATCTGACCCCCCTACAACCTAAAAGGTTGTCTATTGGCTGATTAGAATAGCCAATAGAATTACAGTAGCTCTTATTCTATTGGCTATTCAAATCAGCCAATAGAATTAAAGTAGCTTGCATCCAATTGGCTGATTTGAAGGCTCAAATCAGCCAATAGGAATTCAAGGGACGCCATTTTTAATTGCGTACCTTGAATTCCTATTCAGTGTACGGCGGCGATCGTATGAAGAGGATCCTCCATGCTCCGGCTCCGGTCTTCAGTTCCAGCGTTGCCAATCTTCAGTTCCAGCATCGCCGGTCTTCAGTTCCAGATGGACGGTCTTCAGCTCCGCGGTCATCGGTCTTCAACTCCTCCGCTCCACGCCGGCTGGATCCTGGAAGAAGAAGAGGTCGCCTTCTGGAAGAAGACTTCTCCGTCTGGAACAGGACCTTCTCCGCCGGTCTTCAGAACAGGTAAGGAGCACTTGGGGGTTAGACTTAGGTTTTTTTAAGGGGGGATTGGGTGGGTTAGAGTAGGGGTATGTGGGTGGTGGGTTGTAATGGGGGGGTTGTTCTTTTTTTTTACAGGTAAAAGAGCTGATTACTTTGGGGCAATGCCCCACAAAAGGCCCTTTTAAGGGCTGGTAATAGAGCTGATTACTTTTTGTAATTTAGATTAGGGTAGGGAATTTTTTTTATTTTGGGGGCCTTTGTTATTTTATTAGGGGGCTTAGATAAGGTGTAATTAGCTTAAAATTCTTGTAATCGTTTTTTAATTTTTTGTAATTTAGTGTTTGTTTATTTTTTTAATTTAGTTTAGTGTATTTAATTGTATTTTAGTTTAGATATTTGTAGTTTATTTAATTAATTTATTGATAGTGTAGGTGTATTTGTAACTTAGGTTAGGATTTATTTTACAGGTAATTTGGTAATTATTTTAGCTAGGTAGCTATTAAATAGTTATTAACTATTTAATAGCTATTGTACCTAGTTAAAATAAATACCAAGTTACCTGTAAAATAAATATAAACCCTAAAATAGCTACAATGTAATTATTAATTATATTGTAGCTATCTTAGGGTTTATTTTATAGGTAAGTAATTAGATTTAAATAGGAATAATTTAGTTAATATTATTAATGTTATTTAGATTTATTTTAATAATAATAAAGTTAGGGGTGTTAGAGTTAGATAGGGTTAATATAGTTAATATATAATATAATAACTATATTAATTATTAACTATCGCCTAGATTTAGAGTTCTGCATTAGCCGTCAAAACCAGCGTTAAAGGGACAGTCAAGTCCAAAAAAAACTTTCATGATTTAAATAGGGTATGCAATTTTAAACAACTTCCCAATTTACTTTTATCACCAATTTTGCTTTGTTCTCTTGGTATTCTTAGTTGAAAGCTAAAACTAGGAGGTTCATATGCTAATTTCTTAGACCTTGAAGACTGCCTCTAATCTGAAGACATTTTGACCACTAGAGGGCATTAGTTCACATATTTCATATAGATAACATTGAGCTCATGCACGTAAACTGACCTAGGACTGAGCACTGATTGTCTAAACTGCATGTCTGTCAAAAGAATTAGAATAAGGGGGCAGTCAGCAGAAGCTTAGATACAAGATAATTACAGAGGTAAAAGGTGTATTAATATAACTGTGTTGGTTGTGCAAAACTGGGAAATGGGTAATAATGGGATTATCTTTCTTTTTAAACAACAAAAATTCTGGTGTTGACTGTCCCTTTAAGGGGTCCTAACGCTGCTTTTTACTGCCCGCTGGTATTTAGAGTCAGTCAGGAAAGGGTCTAACGCTCACTTTCCAGCCGCGACTTTTCCATACCGCAGATCCCCTTACACCAATTGCGTATCCTATCTTTTCAATGGGATCTTCCTAACGCCGGTATTTAGAGTCTTGGCTGAAGTGAGCAGTAGACCCTCTACCAACAAGACTCCAACCGCGGAAAAAAGTCAGCAGTTAAGAGCTTTATGGGCTAACGCCGGTTTATAAAGCTCTTAACTACTGTGCTCTAAAGTACACTAACACCCATAAACTACCTATGTACCCCTAAACCGAGGTCCCCCCACATCACCGCCACTCTAATAATTTTTTTAACCCCTAATCTGCCGACCGGACACCGCCGCCACCTACATTATCCCTATAAACCCCTAATCTGCTGCCCCTAACACTGCCAACACCTACATAATATTTATTAACCCCTAATCTGCCGACCGGACCTCGCCGCTACTCTAATAAATGTATTAACCCCTAAACCGCCTCACTCCCGCCTCGCAAACCCTATAATAATTAGTATTAACCCCTAATCTGCCCTCCCTAACATCGCCAACACCTTACTTCAAGTATTAACCCCTAATCTGCCGACCAGACCTCGCCGCTACACTAATAGATGTATTAACCCCTAAAGCTAAGTCTAACCCTAACCCTAACACCCCCCTAAATTAAATATAATTTTAATCTAACGAAATAAATTATTTCTTATTAAATAAATTAATCCTATTTAAAGCTAAATACTTACATGTAAAATAAACCCTAATATAGCTACAATATAACAAATAATTACATTGTAGCTATTTTAGGAATTATATTTATTTTACAGGCAACTTTGAATTTATTTTAACTAGGTACAATAGCTATTAAATAGTTATTAACTATTTAATAGATACCTAGTTAAAATAATTACAAAATTACCTGTAAAATAAATCCTAACCTAAGTTACAATTAAACCTAACACTACACTAGCAATAAATAAATTAAATAAATTAACTACAATTACCTACAATTAAATCAACTAAACTAAATTACAAAAACAAACAAACACTAAATTACAAAAAAAAAAAAGATTACAAGAATTTTAACCCCTTAGTGACCAGAGCACTTTTCCATTTGTTGACCGTTTGGGACCAAGGCTATTTTTACATTTCTGCGGTGTTGGTATTTAGCTGTAATTTTCCTCTTACTCATTTACTGTACCCACACATAGTATATACCGTTTTTCTCGCCATTAAATGGACTTTCTAAAGATACCATTATTTTCATCATATCTTATAATTTACTGTAATTTTTTTTATAAAATATGAGGAAAAAATGGAAACAAATTTTTTTTAAAACTTTAACCCCCAAAATCTGTTGCACATCTACAACCACCAAAAAACACCCATGCTAAATAGTTTCTAAATTTTGTCCTGAGTTTAGAAATATCCAATGTTTACAAGTTATAGGGCAATAAATAAAAGTAGCACTTTGCTATTTCCAAACCAGTTTTATTCAAAATTAGCGCTAGTTACATTGGAACACTGATATCTGTCAGGAATCTCTGAATATCCTTTGACATGTATATATTTTTTTTTTTAGAAGACATCCCAAAGTATTGGTCTAGGCCCATTTTGGTATATTTCATGCCACCATTTCACCGCCAAATGCGATCAAATAAAAAAAATTGTTCACTTTTTCACAAATTTTTTCACAAACTTTAGGTTTCTCACTGAAATTATTTACAAACAGCTTGTGCAATTATGGCACAAATGGTTTTAAATGCTTCTCTGGGATCCCCTTTGTTCAGAAATAGCAGACATATATGGCTTTGACGTTGGTTTTTGGTAATTAGAAGGCCGCTAAATGCCACTGCGCACCACACATGTATTATGCCCAGTAGTGAAGAGGTTAATTAGAGAGCATGTAGGGAGCTTCTAGAGTTAATTTTAGCTTTTGTTTTGTGTAGTAGACAACCCTAAAAATTGATCTAGGCCCATTTTGGTATATTTCATGCCACCATTTCACCGCCAAATGCGATCAAATTAAAAAAAAAAAATTAATTATTATTCACAATTTTAGGTTTCTCACTGAAATTATTTACAAACAGCTTGTGCAATTATGGCACAAATGGTTGTAAATGCTTCTCTGGGATCCCCTTTGTTCAGAAATAGCAGACATATATGGCTTTGGCGGTGCTTTTTGGTAGTTAGACGGTCGCTAAATGCCTCTGCGCATCACACGTATATTGGGGTCGATCCGATATAAAGCGTCGCCCGCAAAAGCCGGCGACGCCAATAATTGCGCGGATTTGGTATCCTATATACGGCGTAAGCTAGAAGTTACGCGCGTATATTTCTGCCGTCGCCCGCAGTTTTTTGGGCCATAGGCAGGTATACCAAACCCGCGCAGTTTGGTATCCAATATGCAGCGTAAGGACTTACGTGGCGAAAATGGAGAAAACTTACTCCATTTTCAACTCGCCACAAAAAGCAGCCGTAAGAAGCCTTACGCTGACTATTGGAGCCCCGTAACTCCCTAAACTAGCTGCTAAAATAAACCTAACACCTAACGCATGCGCAATGTCTATCTTCCTGTCGACCGCGATCTTCTAAAATAAACCTAACACCTAACGCATGCGCAATGTCTATCTCCCTGTCAACCGCGATCTGCTAAAATAAACCTAACACCTAACGCATGCGCAATGTCTATCTCCCTGTCAACCGCGATCCCCCCCCCCCCCCGAAATCCCTAATAAAGTTATTACCCCCTAAAACGCCGCTCCCGGACCCCGCCGCCATCTACATAAACTAACCCCCTACTGTGAGCCCCTAAAACCGCCGCCATCTACCTTATCTATCCCGTAATCTGACCCCTTACACCGCCGCCACCTATATAAAAATGATTAACCCCTAATTTAATCTACCTACCCCGCCGCCAGCTATGTTATCTATATTAACCCTAAGTATATTATAGTTAATATAGTTATTACATTATATATATTAACTATATTAACCCTAATTATATTAGGGTTAATATAGTTAATATAGTTACTATAGTATTTATATTAACTATATTAACTCTATCTAACCCTAACACCCCTAACTAAATTTATATTAAATTAATCTAATTCATTTATAAACTAAAATATTCCTATTTAAATCTAAATACTTACCTATAAAATAAACCCTAAGATAGCTACAATATAATTAATAATTACATTATAGCTATGTTAGGGTTAATATTTATTTTACAGGTAAATTGTTAATTATTTTAACTAGGTATAATAGATATTAAATAGTTATTAACTATTTAATATCTACCTAGTTAAAATAATTACCCAATTACCTGTAAAATAAATCCTAACCTAAGTTATAAATACACCTACACTATCAATAAATTAAATAAACTACAAACATCTATCTAAAAATACAATTAAATAAACTAAACTAAATTACAAAAAAAAACAAACACTAAATTACAAAAAATAAAAAAAAGATTACAAGATATTTAAGCTAATTACACCTATTCTAAGCCCCCTAATAAAATAATAAACCCCCAAAATAAAAAAAATTCCCTTCCCTATTCTAAATTCAACAAATTTCAAAGCTCTTTACCTTACCAGCCCTTAAAAGGGCCTTTTGTGGGGCATGCCCCAAAGAATTCAGCTCTTTTGCATTCAACAAATACAATCCCCCCCCCCCCATTACAACCCACCACCCACATACCCCTATTCTAAACCCACCCAAACCCCCCTTAAAAAAGCCTAACACTACCCCCCTGAAGATCTCCCTACCTTGTCTTCACCACACCGGGCCGAACTCCTGATCCGATCCGGGCGATGTCGTCCTCCAAGCGGCAAAGAAGAATTCTTCCTCCGGCGATGTCATCCTCCAAGCGGCAAAGAAGAATTCTTCCTCCGGCGACGTCTTCCTCCAAGCGGCAGCAAAGTCTTCATTCTTCCGGCGGCATCTTCAATCTTCTTTCTTCGCTCCGCCGCCGCGGAGCATCCATCCCGGCCGACTGCTAAACTTGGAATGAGGTACCTTTAAATGACGTCATCCAAGATGGCGTCCGCCGAATTCCGATTGGCTGATAGGATACGATTGGCTGATCCAATCAGCCAATCAGATTGAGCTCGCATTCTATTGGCTGATCGGAACAGCCAATAGAATGCGAGCTCAATCTGATTGGCTGATTGGATCAGCCAATCGGATTGAACTTGAATCTGATTGGCTGATTCAATCAGCCAATCAGATTTTTTTAACTTAATTCCGATTGGCTGATAGAATCCTATCAGCCAATCGGAATTCGGCGGACGCCATCTTGGATGACGTCATTTAAAGGTACCTCATTCCAAGTTTAGCAGTTGGCCGGGATGGATGCTCCGCGGCGGCGGAGCGAAGAAAGAAGATTGAAGATGCCGCCGGAAGAATGAAGACTTTGCTGCCGCTTGGAGGAAGACGTCGCCGGAGGAAGAATTCTTCTTTGCCGCTTGGAGGATGACATCGCCGGAGGAAGAATTCTTCTTTGCCGCTTGGAGGACGACATCGCCCGGATCGGATCAGGAGTTCGGCCCGGTGTGGTGAAGACAAGGTAGGGAGATCTTCAGGGGGGTAGTGTTAGGCTTTTTTAAGGGGGGTTTGGGTGGGTTTAGAATAGGGGTATGTGGGTGGTGGGTTGTAATGGGGGGGGGGGGGTGGATTGTATTTGTTGAATGCAAAAGAGCTGAATTCTTTGGGGCATGCCCCACAAAAGGCCCTTTTAAGGGCTGGTAAGGTAAAGAGCTTTGAAATTTGTTGAATTTAGAATAGGGAAGGGAATTTTTTTTATTTTGGGGGTTTATTATTTTATTAGGGGGCTTAGAATAGGTGTAATTAGCTTAAATATCTTGTAATCTTTTTTTTATTTTTTGTAATTTAGTGTTTGTTTTTTTTTGTAATTTAGTTTAGTTTATTTAATTGTATTTTTAGATAGATGTTTGTAGTTTATTTAATTTATTGATAGTGTAGGTGTATTTATAACTTAGGTTAGGATTTATTTTACAGGTAATTGGGTAATTATTTTAACTAGGTAGATATTAAATAGTTAATAACTATTTAATATCTATTATACCTAGTTAAAATAATTAACAATTTACCTGTAAAATAAATATTAACCCTAACATAGCTATAATGTAATTATTAATTATATTGTAGCTATCTTAGGGTTTATTTTATAGGTAAGTATTTAGATTTAAATAGGAATATTTTAGTTTATAAATTAATTAGATTAATTTAATATAAATATAGTTAGGGCTGTTAGGGTTAGATAGAGTTAATATAGTTAATATAAATACTATAGTAACTATATTAACTATATTAACCCTAATATAATTAGGGTTAATATAGTTAATATATATAATGTAATAACTATATTAACTATAATATACTTAGGGTTAATATAGATAATATAGCTGGCGGCGGGGTAGGTAGATTAAATTAGGGGTTAATCATTTTAATAGAGATGGCGGCGGTGTAAGGGGCTTACATTAGGGGTTAATAATTTTAATATAGATGGCGGCGGTGTTAGGGGCTCACTTTAGGGGGTTATAGATATAATATAGCTGGCGGCGGGGTACGGGAGCGGCGGTTTAGGGGTTAATAACTTTATTAGGTTGCGGCGGGGTAAAGGAGCGGCGGTTTAGGGGTTAATAGCTTTTTTATTGTTAGGCTAGTGAGGGGGGATAGCGGATAGAGGGTTAGACAGTGCGGGCTATGTTAGGGAGGCGTGTTAGACAGTGCGGGCTATGTTAGGGAGGCGTGTTAGACAGTGCGGGTGTTTTAGACTTTAGTCAGGTTTTATAGGCGCCGGCAGATTCTAACGTGCCGCAAGTCACTGGCGACGCCAGAAATTTGTACTTACGCAGATTTCTGGACATCGCTGGTTTGTGAGACTTACGGCACGTTAGCATCTGACGGCGACTTATATGGGATAGCTCGAGTTGCGAGCTGAAACTGCGGGCGACGCCGGTCTCCTCGCTTGCGCCGCAAACTGCGATCTATATCGGATCGCGCCCATAATGTCTAGCAGTGAAGGGGTTAATTAGGTAGCTTGTAGGGAGCTTGCAGGGTTAATTTTAGCTTTAGTGTAGAGATCAGCCTCCCACCTGACACATCCCACCCCCTGATCGCTCCCAAACAGCTCCCTTCCCTCCCCCACCCCACAATTGTCCCCGCCATCTTAAATACTGGCAGAAAGTCTGCCAGTACTTAAATAAAAGTTTTTTTGGGGGTTTAGGTTTTTTAAAAAAAAATTAAAAAAAATTCTGCTGTGTAGGATCCCCCCTTAGCCACCAACTTCCCTGATCCCCCCCATAAACAGTTCTTTAACCCCCCCTCTGCCATATTGTGCGCCATATTGGGTACTGCCAGCTGTCTGCCAGTACCCAGTTTGAAATAACAATGTATTTTAATTTTTTTTATTATTATTTTATTAAAGATTTTCTTTATTTCTGTAGTGTAGCTGCCCCCCCTCAACATCCAACCCCCCCCACCCTCTCCCAGATCACTTAATTTTAAAATGCCACCCTCCCCAGTCCGCTCTCCCACACCCTTAGATTTACAGCATATGGATGCTGTTTGCACTGATCTCACGGGCACGCGCGCCCCGTGCACGCGCGCACACGCCCCTGTGCACGGAATTCGAGGGACGCCATCTTGGATGACGTCATTTAAAGGAACCTTCAGTCGTCGTAACTCCGTCGGTGAGGAAGGATGGCTCCGCATCAGCAGCTTCTAGATGGACCCGCTCCGCTCCGGATGGAAGAAGATAGAAGATGCCGTCTGGATGAAGACTTCCGACCCTCTGGAGGACCTCTTCTGGCTGGATAGGATTAAGACTTCGGACCCTCTGGAGGACCACTTCTGGCCGGATAGGATGAAGACTTAGGACCCTCTTCTGGATGGATCGGTGATACCCGGCTGGGTGAAGACAAGGTAGGGAGATCTTCAGGGGCTTAGTGTTAGGTTTTTTAATGGGGGTTGGGTTAAATTAGGGGTATGTGGGTGGTGGGTTGTAATGTTGGGGGGGGGTATTGTATGTTTGTTTTTTCAGGCAAAAGAGCTGATTTCTTTGGGGCATGCCCCGCAAAAGGCCCTTTTAAGGGCTGGTAAGGTAATAGAGCTGTTAACTTTTTATTTTAGAATAGGGTAGGGCATTTTTTTATTTTGGGGGGCTTTGTTGTTTTTTTAGGGGGCTTAGAGTAGGTGTAATTAGTTTAAAATTGCTGTAATATTTTTCTTATGTTTGTAAATATTTTTTTATTTTTTGTAACTTAGTTCTTTTTTATTTTTTGTACTTTAGCTAGTTTATTTAATTGTATTTATTTGTAGGAATTGTGTTTAATTAATTTATTGATAGTGTAGTGTTAGGTTAATTGTAGGTAATTGTAGGTATTTTATTTAATTATTTTATTGATAGGGTAGTGTTAGGTTTAATTATATCTTAGGTTAGGATTTATTTTACAGGTAAATTTCTTGTATCTTTTTTTTTTGTAATTTAGTGTTTGTTTGTTTTTTGTAATTTAGTTTAGTTGATTTAATTGTAGGTAATTGTAGTTAATTTATTTAATTTATTTATTGCTAGTGTAGTGTTAGGTTTAATTGTAACTTAGGTTAGGATTTATTTTACAGGTAATTTTGTAATTATTTTAACTAGGTATCTATTAAATAGTTAATAACTATTTAATAGCTATTGTACCTAGTTAAAATAAATACAAAGTTGCCTGTAAAATAAATATAAATCCTAAAATAGCTACAATATAATTATTCGTTATATTGTAGCTATATTAGGGTTTATTTTACAGGTAAGTATTTAGCTTTAAATAGGATTAATTTATTTAATAAGAAATAATTTATTTTGTTAGATTAAAATTATATTTAATTTAGGGGGGTGTTTGGGTTAGACTTAGCTTTAGGGGTTAATACATTTATTAGAGTAGCGGCGAGGTCCGGTCAGCAGATTAGGGGTTAATACTTGAAGTTAGGTGTCAGCGATGTTAGGGAGGGCAGATTAGGGGTTAATACTATTTATTATAGGGTTTGCGAGGCGGGAGTGAGGCGGTTTAGGGGTTAATACATTTATTATAGTGGCGGCGAGGTCCGGTCGGCAGATTAGGGGTTAATAAGTGTAGGTAAGGTAGCAGCGACGTTGGGGGGGCAGATTAGGGTTAATAAATATAATATAGGGGTCGGCGATGTTAGGGGCAGCAGATTAGGGGTATATAGGTATAATGTAGGTGGCGGCGGTGTACGGAGCGGCAGATTCGGGGTTAATAATATATTGCAGGTGTCAGCGATAGCAGGGGCGGAAGATTAGAGGTTAATAAGTGTAAGGTTACGGGTGTTTAGACTCAGGGTTCATGTTAGGGTGTTAGGTGCAGACTTAGGAAGTGTTTCCCCATAGGAAACAATGGGGCTGCGTTAGGAGCAAAACGCGGCTTTTTTGCAGGTGTTAGGTTTTTTTGCAGCTCAAACTGCCCCATTGTTTCCTATGGGGGAATTGTGCACGAGCACGTTTTTCAAGCTGGCCGCTACCGTAAGCAACGCTGGTATTGAGAGTTGAAGTGGCGGTAAATTATGCTCTACGCTCCCTTTTTGGAGCCTAACGCAGCCCTTCAGAGAACTCTAAATACCAGCATTATTTAAAAGGTGTGGGGGGAAAAAAACATGCGTAGCTAACGCACCCCTTTGGCCGCAAAACTCTAAATCTAGGCCTATATTAATAACATATATAATATAATAACTATATTAACTATATTAACCCTAATATAATTAGGGTTAAATATAGTTAATATAGGTGGCGGCGGTTTAGGGGGGGTCAGATTAGGGGTTAATATATTTAATATAGGTGGCGGCGGTGTAGGGGGATTAGATTAGGGTGTAATACATTTTTTATAGGTGGCGGCGGTGTAGGGGGATTAGATTACAGGTAAAAGAGCTGATTACTTTGTGACAATGCCCCGCAAAAGACCCTTTTAAGGGCTGGTAAAAGAGCTGATTACTTTGGGGCAATGCCCTGCAAAAGGCCCTTTTAAGGGCTGGTAATAGAGCTGGTTACTTTGGGGCAATGCCACGCAAAAGGCCCTTTTCAGGGCTATTTGTAGGGTTAGACTTAGGTTTAGTGGTAGGGTAATTTTAGTATTTTAGGGGTTAATAAATTTAATATAGGTGGCGGCGGTATAGGGGGATTAGATTAGGGGTTAATAATTTTAATATAGGTGGCGGCGGTGTAAGGGGGTCAGATTAGGGGGTAATACATATAATATAGGTGGCGGCGGTGTAGGGGGCTCACATTAGGGGTTAATATAGTTTAAATAGGTGGCAGCGGTGTAGGGGGATCATATTAGTGGTTAATATAGTTTAAATAGGTGGCAGCGGTGTAGGGGGCTCACATTAGGGGGTAATATAGTTTAAATAGGTGGCGGCGGTGTAGGGGGATCATATTAGGGGGTAATATAGTTTAAATAGGTGGCAGTGGTGTAGGGGGCTTACATTAGGGGTTAATATAGTTAAATAGGTGGCGGTGGTGTAGGGGGATCATATTAGGGGGTAATATAGTTAAAATAGGTGGCGGTGGTGTAGGGGGGTCATATTATGGGGTAATATAGTTAATGTAGCTGGCGGCGGTGTAGGGGGCTTACATTAGGGGTTAATATAGTTAAATAGGTGGCGGCGGTGTAGGGGGGTCATATTAGGGGGTAATATAGTTAATGTAGCTGGCGGCAGGGTCTGGGAGCGGCGGTTTAGGGGTTAATACATTTATTGTTATGAGTGAGAGGGGGGATTGCGGATAGAGGGGTATACGTGTCGGGCTATGTTTGGGAGGCGTTAGACAGTTACGGGTGATTTTATAATTTAGTCAGTTTTTGTAGCGGCGGCAGTTTCTAAAGTGCCGTAAGTCACTGGCGACTCCAGAAATTTGTACTTACGCAGATTTTTGGACATCGCTAGTTTGTCAGACTTACGGCACTTTAGCATCTGACGGCGCCGTATATGTGATAGCTTGAGTTGCGAGCTGAAATTACGGGCGGCGCAGTTTCCACGCTTGCGCCGAAACCTGAGCCGCATATCGGGTCGCACCCTATAAATCTTAGATATGGGTAAATAAGTCAAAAATTATACACCAAATTTGGAGTTAAATCGACATTGACATTGTTATCCCTATTCATATAGATTACATTATATCTATTTTCATAATTCCAAGGAATATTCTATTAAATTTTATTAAATTAGTCTAGAACAAAGGGATTGAGGTCTAATTCAGAGTTTAGACCTTGTGGGTATAGGGTCTTCATTTCATATAATAATTCAGCTTATTTTCTCAATAAAAATTGGTCAAAGTTACCCTCTCTCCAGGGTTTTTTTATTTTACGAATGCCCCAATATTTTAAATCTTTAATATTATTTTGGTTTTTTTCTCTAAAATGTTCATATAGTCGAGTCTCTTTTTTTTATCAAATTAAGATGTTCTCTAATCCTTGTACGTAAAGTTCTAGAGGTTTCTCCTAAATATTGTTTCCCACATGAACACTGAATTAAATATATTACCCCTTTATCACTACATCTTATTGTATCCTTGATTTTATACTTTTTGCCTGTATTGGTTGACGAATATTCTCTACATTTTGTACTATGTTGGCATGCTTTACAGCTATAACAAGGGTAATATCCACAAACTTTGTTGCCTAGAAGATCTCTATCTTGTAATTTTTGCTGTTGTATTTTTGCATTAAAATCACTGGGAGCAAGGATACTTTTTAAATTAGCAGCCTTCCTATAGATAATAGTTGGTTTTTCAGATATTAAATTACCAAAAACGGGGTCTGCTCTAATGAGGTGCCAATGCTTGTTAAATATTTTTACTAAGTCCTTGTAGTGACAATTGTAATTGGTAACAAAAGGTACTTTGAGGACCTCTTTAGTTGTAGTCTTTACTGTCGATGTCTTACTGAGGGTATCTCTCCTATCTATGTTCCTGACTGTTGAAATGGTTGTTTGTAAAGCTTCTGAATTATATCCTTTCTGTAAAAATCTGTTCTCCAAGATCTTCACTTGTGAGTCATAATCAGATAGTTTAGAACAATTACGTCTTATCCTCAGGAATTGTCCTCTTGGGATGTTGTCTATCCAATGTTTCAAACTATTCGCTGGAATATAATTGTTAGCATCAACTGCTTTAAAGTGATTTTTTGTTATCAATTCTCCTTGGTCAATATATATATCTAGGTCTAGGAAAGTTATCCTTACCTTACTAAAGTTATATGTAAATTTTAAATTAAGATCATTACAGTTCATATCTTCAAAAAATATTACAAGACTATCTTCACTACCCTTCCAAATTATCAAAATATCATCAATGTATCTTTTAAAAAGAACGAGATTTGCACCTAGTCTGTGCCCCTGGATAAAATGGTGTTCCCATTTACCCATAAATAGGTTGGCATAGCTAGGTGCAAACCTCGTGCTCATTGCGGTTCCTTGAACCTGCAAGTATATATTATCATTAAAAGCTAATACATTATTTGTCAGGATAAATTCAATACACTCTAAATCAGTTTATTTTAGAGTGTATTGGATTTATCCTGACAAATAATGTATTCGCTTTTAATGATAATATATACTTGCAGGTTCAAGGAACCGCGATGGGCACGAGGTTTGCACCTAGCTATGCCAACCTATTTATGGGTAAATGGGAACACCATTTTATCCAGGGGCATAGAGTAGGTGCAAATCTCGTGCTATTTAAAAGATACATTGACAATATTTTGATAATTTGGAAGGGTAGTGAAGATAGCCTTGTAACATTTTTTGAAGATATGAACTGTAATGAACTTAATTTAAAATTTACAAATAACTTTAGTAAGGTAAGGATAACTTTCCTAGACCTAGATATATATATTGACCAAGAAGAATTGATAACAAAAAATCACTTTAAAGCAGTTGATGCTAACAATTATATTCCAGTGAATAGTTGCCATTTGAAACATTTGATAGACAACATCCCAAGAGGACAATTCCTGAGGATAAGACGTAATTGTTCTAAACTATCTGATTATGACTCACAAGTGAAGATCTTGAAGAACAGATTTTTACAGAAAGGATATAATTCAGAAGCTTTACAAACAACCATTTCAACAGTCAGGAACATAGATAGGAGAGATACCCTCAGTAAGACATCGACAGTAAAGACTACAACTAAAGAGGTCCTCAAAGTACCTTTTGTTACCAATTGCAATTGTCACTACAAGGACTTAGTAAAAATATTTAACAAGCATTGGCACCTCATTAGAGCAGACCCCGTTTTTGGTAATTTAATATCTGAAAAAACAACTATTATCTACAGGAAGGCTGCTAATTTAAAAAGTATCCTTGGGGGGAACTTCCGGGAGGCGGCCATGACAGGTCGCTAAATCATCAGCTCCTGTATTTCTATACATGAATCTGTGTGAAATCCCTTCTCTACCATACCATCGCTTATATTTCTTGTGCTAAGGATATTCAGTAAAACAAGCTCTTTCACACCATGCTACTATTTTTGGAATAGCAACAATAGTTAAAGAACCGGAGTGATTTAAAGGTTGCGGCCTACCATCATGATAACCCCCCGGCAGAGCATTGATTTGCTTCTGTCGTTATGAGGCAGTGAACACCGCAAGACACTGCATATTTTTCTTTTCGCAAGGTGCAATATATACCCAGAATCACATCGCCTGTCTCATCTTTACTTATTGTGTCTTACAACCTATCCACTATGGAGATCCCTTCGAGCTTTATGGAGGAGCTGCGCAGTTTGCTTTGGAGACACCATGTTGCCTTGGAAGAGGAGCTTGCCATAGCATTCGACTGTTGCAGTGATAAATCGCTCTGCAAGTTCACCCGACCTGAGATTCGCAAAGTGGAGGAGGGGGGTGTGGGCGCTTTGGGGCCCCGGCGCTTACGCCCTACCTCTAGCATTCCAGAGGGTGATGGGGAGCCGAGATATGTGAGAGCAGCAGAGCACCTTGATTCAGAGTTGGACATGAGAGCAACGCTTATTCTGCAAACCCCCACTAGTTCTTACTGCGTCAGCATACTACAATGGCTTCATATTGAATTGCCCCCAGGGAAAAGACAAGACCGCGCTGACACGATTCCTCTAAGGCATGTTCTTTATTTTCCCCTAGCTGTAATGGGACCGCATGGACTCCCTCATGGTGCAGATCCACATTGGGCTGCAATTCTGTGGCTTTGTGTGCAAACTCGCCTTTCTTGGGACCCAGGACCTTGGATTTGCTGTTGTGCTGTAGGGGTAATTATGAGACCCCTGGGTTAAGGATGTAGGCTGCCGACAGCACAGCGGGATAAAAATATTGACTTCTATGTCAGCGGTAAGGTAACTCTTGAGAATGCCGCTATTACAAGCTGTACTTGATATCTCTGTTTCCAGCATATAAAAACTTTTGAACATTCGCATATGAACATTAAGCTTACATTTAATATTGAGTATGTTGTTTATTTCATGGGTTCATATATTCCAGTAATCTCCTGCAATTTCATATAGGTGTTTCTGTATATGAAGAATCGTCCTGTTAAATACTTCATGTGAATTTATTGCAATATGGCATTTTCTATGTTTTGACATCGCATATATTAAGAATTTTACTTTGGAGCTCTAGCTTCTATATGTCCTGTTATAAGTATTACCTCACACTACTCAAGTACTTTAACGAAAGCTGGTCCTTCAACCATTACATTATTGTGAGTTTCATGAGGTTTCATATTACTTATGCCATGGGTGAGTGTTGAAATACATCTAGGGGTTGCATCTGGCTTCCATAGTTTTTAAATATATGACTTCAAATGTTAAGATAGGAGGATCAGACCACTATATGTTACCAGTTATAGCGTATTAACTATTTTTCAGTTTTAGCATTAGGCTACCCATTATAATGTAACCAATGTCAATGAGATGTAACTTAGGAATAGGGTATGCCTTTTTTCCAGCGTTATTCTAGCAATGGAGATCTTTAGTCAGGGAGCAGTGGCCTCTATCAACAGGACTCATGCTGTACACCTTCTCATAGTTATCAGGATCAGCAGATCGGTTTAATAGGGATATATTGCACATACGTTAATAGGGTATGGAGATCTGTAATCAGCCCTTAAGTAACTTCAAAATGCCTTCTAGTTTATCAAGCCCATACACTTATAATTTTGATCCTCCTTAACCACTCATGCTATAGTAAGGATCTCCAGGTCCATAGTTATACCCCATATCCAGGGTAAGCATATTTTCATTAATCAGATGTTTTGTTTGCATAATAAGTATTAGCATCAAGTTTATTGCGCCCTTTTTTACAGTTATCAGTTGTAGCATCCTGCTACATTTAAAAATTAAAAATAAAAAGAGGTTCTCACTTGAAGATCCAAAAGTGGTCTTTTAAATTTGAAATAGCCCCCATTCTATGGTTTTATATCACTAGCTGAGGTCCAAGAGTGACCTCTTTTACCATATAGGGAGCATACAGAATATTAGGCAGTGCACTTTCATAATATTATTTTGTATTTTATTTTCAGGTATGCATTGTGCTACTATTCAAACCTGTATTACTATTATCTACCTGATGTTTATCATTGTGACGATTTGTTTATTATATTTTATGTATGCCTTATTCAGAACCTCAATAAAAAAAATAAAAAAAAAGTATCCTTGCTCCCAGTGATTTTAATGCAAAAATACAACAGCAAAAATTACAAGATAGAGATCTTCTAGGCAATAAAGTATGTGGATATTACCCTTGTTATAGCTGTAAAGCATGCCAACATAGTGCAAAATGTAGAGAATATTCGTCAACCAATACAGGCAAAAAGTATAAAATCAAGGATACAATTAGATGTAGTGATAAAGGGGTAATATATTTAAATCATTGTTCATGTGGGAAACAATATTTAGGAGAAACCTCTAGAACTTTACTTACAAGGATTAGAGAACATCTTAATTTGATTAAAAAAGGAGATCAAGAGACTCGTCTATATGAACATTTTAGAGAAAAACACCAAAATAATATTAAAGATTTAAAATATTAGGGCATTCGTAAAATAAAAAAACCCTGGAGAGGGGGTAACTTTGACCAATTTTTATTGAGAAAAGAAGCTGAATTAATATATGAAATGAAGACCCTATACCCACAAGGTCTAAACTCTGAATTAGACCTCAATCCCTTTGTTCTAGACTAATTTAATAAAATTTAATAGAATTTTCCTTGGAATTATGAAAATAGATATAATGTAATCTATATGAATGGGGATAACAATGTCAATATCGATTTAACTCCAAATTTGGTGTATAATTTTTTACTTATTTACCCATATCTAAGAATTATAGTATATATCTATATCCCAGCAAAATAGACTGATTATTATACATAACAAAAAAAAATCTATATAAAATAAGATAATTTTTGATACCATGATTGATCTCTAGTATCAAATTGTTTCCAATTCCCTTTCCACCGTTTAGATGTACACATTTTGATATTTTAAAATAATGGTAGTTTATTTTTTATTTTTAACAATATTGTTATTATTTCTAATATTTCTAAGTGTGAATTTTTAAACATGTTTAGTTATGAAATATAATAATAAATATGTATTTAAGATATTGTATTTAATTAACATGTATATGGTAGAATTTATATAATATTAGTTTTATGGATATTTTTATGGATGAATGTGTTAAACACAATGAAGTCCCACCTTTATGAAAGAATCCACCTTAAAACGAACACTGGATAAGAAAGAAAATTGGATATCCAATCATCTTTAAGACATATATATATATATATATATATATATATATATATATATATATATATATATATATATATAAAAGCACTATAATTACTCTAAATCATCTTTATAAAGCCGTGTAAAATGGCGAAACGCGTTGATGGGAGAATAAAATATTGCTGATACCAAATTTGCTAAATTTAATCTAAGGATTAAGAAGGATTCAAAAGGGACTCCTTTTCTTTGAAGGAAACGAAGAAATCAACTAAACTCTGCGCAGAGAAACCGCCATGGAACTACTTTCCTACTCACGCATGCTGACAACGTCAGAGTTTGGAGGCACCGACCCTTCTGGGATGACAGCCATGCAGACCAATTTAATGCAGTGTGCGGCGTATGGTCTGAGCACTGACAGACCGACCCCCCACCCCTTCAACCTCTGCAGCAATGCTGGCAGCACTCATACATCTATTTCCCATAGATAACCTCTGGATATGACGCTGAGCACGTGCACTCAACTTCTTTTGTCAACCATGATGAGGCCTGTTCTGAGTGAAACCTGTCCTGTGAAACCGCTGTATGGTCTTGCCCACCATGCTGCAGCTCAGTTTCAGGGTCTTGGCAATCTTCTTATAGCCTAGGCCATCTTTATGTAGAGCAACAATTCTTTTTTCAGATCCTCAGAGAGTTCTTTGCCATCAGGTGCCCTGTTGAACTTCCAGTGACCAGTGTTAGAGAGTGTGAGAGCGATAACACTAAATTTAACACACCTGTTCCCCATTCAGATCTGAGACCTTGTAACACTAACGAGTCACATGACACTGTGGAGGGAAAATTGCTAATTGGGCCCAATTTGGACATTTCCACTTAGGGGTGTACTCACTTTTGTTGCCAATGGTTTAGACATTAATGGCTGTGTGTTGAGTTATTTCGAGGGGACAACAAATTTAAACTGTTATACCGGCTGTACACTCACTACTTTACATTGTAGCAAAGTATCATTTCTTCAGTGTTGTCACATGAAAAGATATAATAAAATATTTACAAAAATGTGAGGGGTGTACTCACTTTTGTGAGATACTGATATATATATATATATATATATATTAACTAACCCTCCACTAACTAACCTCTAAACGCCAGTAGCCAACCACAATAAACTTCCTAGCCTATTAACCCTATACCGCCAATAGCCCACCACAATAAACTTCCTAACCTATTAACCCCTTTACCAGCATAACCTCCCATGAAAACTACCTCTACACTACTAAACCGCTATATCACCATAACCCCACATCGCAAACACGCACTAACCTATTAACCCCTAAACCACCACAACCCCATATCAAAACACTTCCTAATTAATTAACCCCTAAATCGTCACAACCCCCCATGTAAACACCCCCTAACCTATTAAACCCTAAACCACCACAACCCCCACCGCAAACTAGCTCTACACTACTTAACTACTTAACTACCTAACAGATAACCCCCCAAGACCCCTAACACACCATAAGTTACACAAAATAATGGACACTAACATTAACTAAAAGCACTACCAAAAATACAAAAACACAGTTATGCCTATCCTAAAACTAAAGTTGACTTTAAAAAAAAAAAAAAAAAAAACACCCCAAAATAAAAAAAACGTAAATTAACACTAAAAGTTACTATGGCAATAGCTTTTAGAAGGGTTTTATGTAGGGCATTGCCTTAAGGAGATTTAGCTATTTTTCTCAATAAAATGCAACCCCATTTTACAATAAAAGTAACTCCCCCAACCCCCCAAAAAAATGAACTGTGAAAATTGCCCTGATAAGGTCATTTGGTAGGGCCGTGCTCTAAAGTCTAACAGCTCTTCTGCCCAATAAAAAAATTCTAAAATGTTACTGTTAGAATATGTATGTAAACTGTAAGCGTGATTCTACTAATCTTCTATTGTGTCCTAAGGCATTTTTTTTACATATTTTAAGATTGCGATAACGCAGTCTGAATATTCATATTTTTCATATTTCACAATATTGCAATCGTGGGCTTGTGTTTTACATTTAATATAGAGATCACACTGCAGCAAACATGTTATATATTAATATATACACTGTAGCTATATCTATACATATAGCTATATATTAATATAGTACATGTTTGCTACAGTGCAATCACAATATTAGAAGTAAAACACAGTTGGGCAATTGCGATCCCAATTTTTGCGAAATATGATAAAAGCAACATCATGATCGCAATATTGTGAAATATGAAAAAAGCAACATCATGATCACAATATTGTGAAATATGAAAAACGCAAAATAAATATGAATATTGCGATCACGATTGCATGTTCTCAATATAATGTAAATATGAATATTGAGAAGCGCAATTACAATTTTAAAATAAGTAAAAATACATGCCTAAGAACACAATAGAAGATTAGTACAATCTCACTTACTATTTACATACATATTCTACTATTATACTATAAAATCCCACAGCATCTATAGTTTTAATAGTAAGTGGGTTTTTTTGTTTGTCTTTATTAACAAACACCTAGATTAAAAGTTTTGCGTTCGTGTTTTAACAGTAACGCAGCCATTACGAGTCTTGTCGGTATAGCTGTAACGCAAGCATTTTAGCCTGTAACGCAACGTCAGTTCAACACTCAAAACAATAACGTTTTTGCATGGGATTTCTATAGCGCGGCCATTACATGTTTTGCGGTGAGGCTAAAAAGCTTGCGTTACACCCTAAACCGACACGATCTGTACCGCAATCTGAGACCAGTAGTTATGAGTTTTGCGCCAAAAAACTGTTACACAAGACTCATAACTAAATAGTTACAAAGTACACTAACACCCATAAACTACCTATTAACCCCTAAACCGAGGCCCTCCCGCATCGCAAACGCTATTTTAAAGTTATTAAAAAACCCTAATCTGCCGCACCTGACATCGCCGCCACTAATAAAATTCATTAACCCCTATTCCGCCGCTCCCCGACATCGCCGCCACTATAATAAAGTTATTAACCCCTATTCCCCCACAACCCAACATTGCCCACACTATAATAAAGATATTAACCCCTATTCCGCCACTCCCCAACATCGCCGCCACTAAATAAAGTTATTAACCCCTAAACCTCTGGCCTCCCCCATCACTACCACTAAATAAACCTATTAAACCCTAACTGGCAGCCCCCCACATCGCCTATAACTAAATTACGCTTTTAACCCCTAAACCTAATAACCCCCTAACTTTAAATTAAAATTACAAGATCCCTATCTTAAAATAAATAAAAACTTACCTGGGAAATAAAAAAAAAAAAATTTAAACTATGTATTAAAAAGAAAATTTATGCTTACCTGATAAATTTGTTTAATTTTAGACACGATGAGTCCACGGATCATCTTCATTACTTATGGGATATTCACCTCCTGGTCAGCAGGAGGAGGCAAAGAGCACCACAGCAGAGCTGTTAAATAGCTCCTCCCTTCCCTCCCACTCCAGTCATTTGACCGAAGTTAGGAATAGAAAGGAAAAGCCAAGGTGCATAGGTGTCTGAAGTTTATAATAAAAAAACAACCTGTCTAAACGAACAGGACCGGCTGTGGACTCATTGTGTCTAAAAAGAAACAAATTTATCAGGTAAGCATAAATTTTCTTTTCTTTTTAAAGACACGATGAGTCCACGGATCATCTTCATTACTTATGGGATACAATACCCAAGCTAGAGGACACAAATGATACGGGAGGGACAAGACAGGGAACCTAAACGGAAGGCACCACTGCTTGAAGAACCTTTCTCCCAAAAGCAGCCTCAGCCAAGGCAAAAGTATCAAATTTGTAAAATTTAGAAAAAGTGTGAAGAGAGGACCAAGTTGCATCCTTGCAAATCTGTTCAACAGAAGCTTCATTTTTAAATGCCCATGAGGAAGCAACAGCCCTTGTGGAATGAGCCATAACCCTCTCAGGAGGCTGCTGTCCAGCAGTCTCATATGCAAAATGGATGATACTCTTCAGCCAAAAAGAAAAAGAGGTAGCCGTAGCTTTCTGACCCTTACATTTTCCAGAGAAAATTACAAACAAAGAAGAGGACTGACGAAAGTCCTTAGTCACTTGCAAATAAAATTTTAAAGCACGGACCCCGTCCAAATTGTGCAAAAGACGTTCTTTCTTAGAAGAAGGATTAGGACACAAGGAAGGAACAACAATCTCCTGTTTAATGTTCCTATCTGAAACAACCTTAGGAAAAAAAACTAGTTTAGTATATAAGGTAAGGCGAAGTATATTGCAACGCCGAGAGCTCAGATACTCTACGAGCTGAAGAAATAGTAACAAGAAATAAAACTTTCCAAGATAACAACTTAATATCTAAGGAATGCATAGTCTCAAACGGAGCCCCTTGCAGAACTTTGAGAACTAAATTCAGACTCCATGGAGAAGTAACTGGTTTGAACACAGGCCTGATCCTAACCAAGGCCTGACAAAATGATTGTACATCTGGGACATCAGCCAGACGTTTATGTAACAAAATAGATAAGGCAGAGATTTGTCCCTTTAGGGAACTTGCCGATAAACCCTTCTCCAAACCTTATTGGAGAAAGGACAAAATTCTGGGAATCCAAACTCTACTCCGTGAGTAGCCCTTGGATTCACACCAATAGAGATATTTACGTCCTATCTTATGGTAAATCTTTCTAGTTACAGGCTTACGAGCCTGAATCATGGTCTCTATGACCGAATCAGAAAAACCACGCTTGGATAGTATTAAGCGTTCAATCTCCAAGCAGTCAGCTTCAGAGAAACTAGATATGGGTGAAGGAAGGGCCCTTGAATGAGAAGTTCTTTCCTGAACGGAAGTCTCCAAGGTGGCAGGGATGACATGTCCACCAGATCTGCTTACCAAATCCTGCGAGGTCAAGCAGGAGCAATGAGGATCACCGGTGCCCTCTCCTGCTTGATTCAAGCAATGATCCGAGGAAGAAGCACAAACGGAGGGATTGAAGGACCAAGATTGAAGGACCAAGGAACTGCCAGAGCATCTATCAGTTCTGCCTGGGGATCCCTGGACCTCGACTCGTATCTTGGGAGCTTGGCATTCTGATGAGATGCCATGAGATCCAACTCCGGCCGACCCCATTTAAGAATCAGGTTGGAGAACATCTCTGGGTGGAGTTCCCACTCTCCTGGATGAAAAGTCTGTCTGCTCAGAAAATCCACCTCCCAGTTGTCCACCCCTGGGATGTGAATTGCTGACAGATGGCAAGAGTGGGCTTCCGCGCACCAGATTATCCGGGCTACCTCGACCATCGCTAAGGAACTCCTCGTTCCTCCCTGATCATTGATGTAAGCCACTGACATGATGTTGTCAGAATGGAATCTGATAAACTGGGCCGAAGCCAACTGAGGCCAGGCCAGAAGAGCATTGAAGATCACCCTTAGTTCCAGGATGTTTATAGGAAGAACAGACTCCGCCTGAGTCCACACTCCCTGAGCCTTTAGGGAACCCCAAACAGCTCCCCACCCTAAAAGGCTGGCGTCCGTTGTCACAATTACCCAGGAAGGTCTGCGAAAGCAGGTTCCCCAGGATAGATGATCCAGAGACAACCACCATTGAAGAGAGTCCCTCGTCTCCTGTTCCAGGGTTATTCGAGGAGATAAGTCTGCATAATCTCCATTCCACTGCCTGAGCATGTTCAACTGCAGAGTCCTGAGGTGAAAATGAGCAAACGGGATGATGTCCATTGCCGCCACCATCAGTCCGATTATTTCCATGCACTGAGCCACTGATGGCCGAGGATTGGACTGAAGGGCTTGACAGGTATCTAAAATCTTTGATTTCCTGACCTCTGTCAGAAAAATCCTCATAGATATAGAATCGATTAGAGTTCCCAAGAAAATCACCCTTGTCTTCAGGATTAAAGAACTCTTTTCCAGATTTACCTTCGACCCGTGAGTTCTCAGGAAGGATAGCACAATGTCGGTATGAGATCTTGCTTGTTGACAAGATGGCACCTAGATTACAATATTGTCCAGATAAGGCGCCACCGCAATGCCCCGTGGTCTTAGAACCGCCAGCAGAGACCCCAGAACCTTTGTGAAAATTCTGGGTGCCATGGTCAGACCGAAAGGAAGAGCCACCAGCTGAAAGTGTTTGTCCAGAAAGGCAAACCTTAGGAACTTGTGATGATCTCTGTGGATAGGAACATGTAGATATGCATTCTTTAAATCCACTGTCGTCATAAATTGACCCTCCTGGATCAATGGAAGAATGGTACGAATAGTTTCCATCTTGAATGACGGAACTCTGAGAAACTTGTTTAGACTCTTGAGGTCCCTCCTTTTTGGGAACTACAAACAGATTTGAATAAACCCCCCCCCCCCCGTTCCTGTACTGGAATGGGAATAATCACTCCCATGGAGGAGAGGTCTCTTACACAATTTAAGAACGCCACTTTTTTTTATCTGGTTTGCAGATAATCTTGAAAGAAGAAATCTTCCTCGGGGAGGAACATTTTTTAACTCCATTTTGTATCCCTGAGACACTATTTCTATTGCCCAAGGATCCTGAACATCCCGAACCCAAGCCTGAACGAAGAAGGAAAGTCTGTCCCCTATCAGATCCGGTCCCGGATAGGGGGCATGTCCTTCATGCTGTTTTGGCTTCAGCAGCAGGTTTCTTGGACTGTTTACCTTTTTTCCAAGACTGGTTAGGTCTCCAAGTAGGAAAGAAAAGACAGAATAAGGGTAGCGCTAATACAGCTTAGAGTATAGTCTATTGTAATGTTCCGGTGTGGTAGAGGCAGTGCTCTGTATTCTCAAATTGAACTATTTGTGTGATGTAGCAAGGAGTCGAAAATATATACAAATTAAATGGATACTAAACCTCTAAGGGGACTATATATAATAGTACACCAAGTCTAATAAAAACAATGAAAATTTAATTGTAAATAAAAACAATAAAAATTAAATTGTAAATTTCTTGATAAAGGCCACCCGGCTGAAACGCGTAGATTTGCTCATCTGCCCATTATCTACTTATTATTCCTTTAGAGAATTCGGTTTTAGTAGGTGAGGTGCATTAAAGCTGTCTTTAAATAAAGCGGTGTATACATGTGCGTAATTCCTCACCCAGGATCTAACTACCGAGTTCTCACTGAGTCCATTCATTACCTATCTGATCTAATGGATTCCAGTCTTACTATCCCACACGTCGGAACAGCTAATAGGACCTGGAGGTACAGCCCAGAGAGCTCTGTCACGGCTGCCAGCAACTACCCCGGCCCCAAGACTTACCTGTAAAACAGTTACGGCAACACACAGGATATTAAGATAAAGTGGGATTTTACATCTTGAAATCGCAGTGCACTAACAACATCGCCTGTTACCAACAACCTCCACGGCTACTAACAGTTTTGTTGTAACCACTTGAGGACGGTATTCAGATACACAGAAGTGGTAAATTGGGAACATTTGTTTGCTATCCTTTTGCTCACGAAACAGACCCAACTGGGAAACATAGACTTATTGTTAGAAACTGTTCTTACGATATAAATTGTATCTAACAATATATCCATCTGTTTCTTATGTATTATCAAGTCCTATTTGTAACATATTACTGTTTATTGTATTTTTACCCCGCCATTGGTGCCGGCACCTTCTAATATTTGCTTCTGTATTTTATTTATTTACAATTTAATTTTTATTGTTTTTATTTACAATTAAATTGTCATTGTTTTTATTAGACTTGGTGTACTATTATATATAGTCCCCTTAGAGGTTTAGTATCCATTTAATTTGTATATATTTTCGACTCCTTGCTACATCACACAAATAGTTCAATTTGAGAATACAGAGCACTGCCTCTACCACACCGGAACATTACAATAGACTATACTCTAAGCTGTATTAGCGCTACCCTTATTCTGTCTTTTCTAGTTTCACTTTTTAGGGCCGGACATAGGAGATATCCCGACCTTAGGGTAAGCTTATTAGAGTGAGAGTGTTTAGCATCTTTAACATCACTTCCTTCTCAGGTCTCCAAGTAGGCTTAGATTGTTCTGGTTTATAGGAGGAAGAGAAAGAATTTCCCTTGAAATTTCGAAAGGAACGAAAATTATTCTGTCGTCCTTTCTGTGTGTTTCTCTTATCCTGACGAAGATGACCCTTACCACTCGTAATATCAGAGATAATTTCTGTCAGACCAGGTCCAAACAAGGTCTTTCCCTTGTAAGGAATTACTAGAAGCTTAGACTTAGATGATACATCCGCAGACCAAGGTTTTAACCATAAGGCTCTGCGGGCTAGGATAGAGAACCCTGAACTCTTAGCTGCCAATTTAGTAATTTGCAAAGAAGCATCCGTAATAAAAGCATTGGCTAACTTCAGAGCTTTAATCCTATCTTGTATCTCCTCTAACGAAGTCTCAGTCTTGAGAGACTCGGACAGAGCATCAAACCAATAAGCTGCTGCACTAGTAACAGTAGCAATGCACGCAGCCGGCTGCAATAGCAGACCCTAGTGAACATAAATCTTTTTAAGTAGACCCTCCAACTTCTTGTCCATGGGATCTTTAAAAGCACAACTATCCTCAATGGGAATAGTAGTTCGCTTGGCTAAGGTAGAAATAGCCCCTTCCACCTTAGGAACCGTCTGCCAAGCTTCTCTGACAGCGTCAGCTATAGGAAGCATCTTTTTGAAAATGGGAGACGGAGAGAAGGGAATACCTGGCCTCTCCCATTCCTTGGAAACAATCTCTGAAGCTCGCTTTGGCACCGGAAAAACGTCTGAGTAAGAGGGAACTTCAAAATATCTATTCAATTTACACGACTTCGCAGGAGCGACCACTACTGTAGAATCGTCTAAAGTAACCAAAACCTCCCTGAGTAACAGGCGGAGGTGTTCTAGTTTAAACCTGAAAGATACAACCTCTGAATCAGTCAAAGGTAATGAACTTTCTGAATCTGAAATTTCGCCTTCTGATAGAACCTCAATACCCTCCATCTCAGTTCCCTGAGAGGGTACATCTGAGATTGCCACCATAGTTATTAACTATTTAATAGCTATTGTACCTGGTTAAAATAAATACAAAGTTGCCTGTAAAATAAATATTAATCCTAAAATAGCTACAATATAATTATTATTTATATTGTATCTATATTAGGGTTTATTTTACAGGTAAGTATTTAGCTTTAAATAGGAATAATTTATTTAATAAGATTTATTTTATTCCGTTAGATTTAAAATATATTTAACTTAGGGGGGTGTTAGGGTTAGGGTTAGACTTAGCTTTAGGGGTTAATACATTTATTATAGTAGCGGCGAGGTCCGGTCGGCAGCTTAGGGGTTAATACTTGAAGTTAGGTGTCGGCGATGTTAGGGAGGGCAGATAAGGGGTTAATACTATTTATTATAGGGTTTTTGAGGCGGGAGTGAGGCGGATTAGGGGTTAATACATTTATTATAGTAGCGGTGAGGTCCGGTCGGCAGATTAGGGGTTAATAATTGTAGGTAGGTAGCGGCGACGTTGGGGGGGCAGATTAGGGGTTAATAAATATAATATAGGGGTCGGCGGTGTTAGGGGCAGCAGATTAGGGGTTCATAGCTATAATGTAGGTTGCAGCGGTGTCCGGAGCGGCAGATTAGGGGTTAAAAATAATATGCAGGGGTCAGCGATAGCGGGGGCGGCAGATTAGGGTTTAATAAGTGTAAGGTTAGGGGTGTTTAGACTCGGGGTACATGTTAGGGTGTTAGGTGCAGACTTAGGAAGTGTCTCCCCATAGGAAACAATGGGGCTGTGTTAGGAGCTGAACGCTGCTTTTTTGCATGTGTTAGGTTTTTTACAGCTCAAAATGCCCCATTGTTTCCTATGGGGGAATCGTGCATGAGCACGTTTTTGAAGCTGGCCGTGTCCGTAAGCAACGCTGGTATTTAGAGTTGCAGTGGCGGTAAATATGCCTGTACGCTCCCTTTTTGGAGCCTAACGCAGCCCTTCTGAGAACTCTAAATACCAGCGTTGTTTAAAAGGTGCGGGGGGGAAAAAAACACGCGTAGCTAACGCACCCCTTTGGCCGCAAAACTCTAAATCTAGCCGAAAGTCAGCACTTACCTTTGTATTCTGCCCGACAGCAGGGCAGCTCAGCAGGTTTAGGAGGTCCTCTCCCTCCCATAGCCCTGTGGAAAATCATAAGCCTGAGTTAATTATGCTTAGGCTGTTAGGAGAAGGACAGCATCAATGTATAGGAGGCGCAGTGAGAATTATTTCCCACCAGTTCCTATTGCTCTAAAGCCACCAAAAGCTCTACTGAAGAGACTGATATGGACTACGGCTAAACCCTAGAACAAAGCAGCACAATCTTGCACTACTTTAAAAATAATAAACACTTGATTGAAGAATCTTTTCTAACACCTAACTTTACCTCTTCCTAGCATTAACGTAGGCAAGAGAATGACTGGAGTAGGAGGGAAGGAAGGAGCTATTTAACAGCTCTGCTGTGGTGCTCTTTGCCTCCTCCTGCTGACCAGGAGGTGAATATCCCATAAGTAATGAAGATGATTAGTGGACTCATCGTGTCTTTAAAAAGAAATAACATTACTATTATACTAAAATTAAAATAACTATCAATTAAATAAATTAAATTACAAATTAAAAAACCTAACAACTAAAAATAATTAAATCTACAGTTACAAAAAATAAAAAATACTAAAGTACAAAAAATAAAAAATACTAAAGTACAAAAAATAACAAACACTAAATTATGAAAAATAACAAACGAAATTATCCAAAATAAAAACAATTACACCTAATCTAATAGCTCTATAAAAATAAAAAAGCCCCCAAAATAAAAAAAACCCTAGTCTACAATAAACTACCAATAGTCCTTAAAAATGCCATTTGTAGGGCATTGCCCTAAAGAAATCAGCTCTTTTCCCTGAAAAAAAAATACAAAGACCCCCCAACAGTAAAACCCACCACCCAACCAACCCCCCACAAATTATAAAACCTAACTCTAACAAAAACCTAAGCTACCCATTGCCCTGAAAAGGCATTTAGCTCTTTAAATAATGCCCAAACCCGAATCTAAAAAGAAAAGCACCCAAAAAAAGTTTTAAAAATCTAACACTAAAGAGCTGAATGCCCTTTTCAGGGCAAGAAAAAGAGCTGAATGCACTTTTAAGGGCAATGCCCATACAAATGCCCTTTTCAAGGCAATGGTTAACTTAGGTTTTTGTTAGAGTTAGGTTTTTTATTTTGGGGGGTTGATTGGATAGTGGTTTTTTTTTTACTGTTGGGGGGTCTTTGTATTTCATGGAAAAGAGCTGATGTCTTTAGGGCAATGCCCTACAAAAGGCCCTTTTAAGGGCTATTGGTAGTTTATTGTAGGCTAGGGGTTTTTTATTTTGGGGGAGCTTTTTTTATAGGGCTATTAGATAAGGTGTAATTGTTTTTATTTTGGATAGTTTTGTTTGTTATTTTTGTAATTTAGTGTTTGTTATTTTTGTACTTTAGCATTTTTTGATTTTTAGTAATTTAGTATTTTTTATTTTTTGTAATTGTAGATTTTTTTTTAGTTGTGTTAGGTTTTTTTAATGTGCAATTTAGTTTATTTAATTTGTAGTTATTTTAATTTTAGTATATTAGAAATGTTAGTTTAATATATAGTTTAAACGTAGGTTTTTTTAATTTCCAAGGTAGGTTTTTATTTATTTTAAGATAGGGATCTTGTAATTTTAATTTAAAGTTAGGGGGTTGTTAGGTTTAGGGGTTAATAGTTTAATTTAGTTTTAGGCGATGTGGGGAGCTGTCTGTTTAGGGGTTAATAGGTTTATTTAGTGGTAGTGATGTGGGAGGCCAGAAGTTTAGGGGTTAATAACTTTATTTAGTGGCGGCGATGTTGGGGAGTGGCGTAATGCGGGTTAATATATTTAGAATAGTGTGGGCGATGTTGGGGTGCGGGAGAATAGGGGTTCATAACTTTATTATAGCGGCAGATTAGGGGTTAATAACTTTATGTAGGTGTCGGCGATGTCGGGGGCAGCAGATTAGGGGTGTTTAGACTAGGGGGTCTACTTATCGAATGGAGCTTGATGCTCTGTGTTTCTGGCGAGCCTTCAGGCTCGCCAGAAACACAAGTTATGAAGCAGCGGTTTAAAGACCGCTGCTCAATAACCTGTCTGCCTGCTCTGAGGCGGCGGACAGACATCGCCAAAAATCAACCCGATCCAATACGATCGGGTTGATTGACACCCCCTGCTGGCGGCCGATTGGTCGCGAATCTGCAGGGGGCGGCGTTGCACCAGCATTTCACAAGAACTGCCGGTGCAATGATAAATGCCGACAACGTATGTTGTGGGCATTTATCGATGTGCGGCGGACATGGTTCGCTATAGCGAATCATGTCTGTCCAAACAATGATAAATGGACCCCTAGGGGTTTATGTTAGGGTGTCAGGTTTAAAAGTAACTTTTTTTTTCCATAGACATCAATGGGGTTCCGTTAAGGAGCTTTTCATTCCATGATCACAGGTCTTAGTTTTTTTTCTAACACTCTCTCCCAATTGATGTCTTTGGGGAAAGTGAACATGAGCACGTCAAAGCAGCGTTTGTATTTTGTGCGGTATGGAGCTCATCGCCACCATATCACACGCACAAGGTGGCTTTTCAAAAACTTGTAATGGCAGTTCGTTTCGCACCCTCTATAGCGCAAAACTCGTAATCTAGGTAAAAGTCGTTTGCAGACATGATGATTTCCTTTTCAGGCTCTGAAGCAGCATCCGCTGCTTAAAGGGTCAGTCAAGTCCAAAAAAAACCTTCATGTTTCAAATAGGGCATGTAATTTTAAACAACTTTCTAATTTACTTTTATCACCAATTTGTTCTCTTGGTATTCTTAGTTGAAAGCTAAACATAGGAAGGCTCATATGATAATTTCTAAGCCCTTGAAGGCCGCCTCTTATCACATGCTTTATTATTTGCTTTTCACAACAGGGGAGTGCTAGTTCATGTAAACCCTTTAGATAACATTATGATTACGCCCGTGGATTGTGGCAGACACTGCACTAATTGGCTAAAATGAAAGTCAATAGATAACAAATAAAAAGTCATGTGATCAGGGGGTTGTCAGAAGATGCTTGGATACAAGTTAATTACAGAGGTAAAAAGTATATTAATATCACACTGTTGGTTATGCAAAACATTGTTAATGTGTAATAAAGGGATTATCTATCTTTTAAAATAACAAAAATTCTGGTGTTGACTGTCCCTTTAATAAATGGAGCCCATTATGTCTGATGCATGGCTTCTGCAGCCCACCAATTATAGTTACATTCCCAAATTAGACCTGAAATAAGATGCATGGACCCTGCAGCTATTCCTTACACTCCTTCTTGACCTAATTATCTAGGCTGAGGTACCTGTGAGCACCGAGCTGAGGTATAAATGTTAAATTGTTCTTGATATGCCTTTTTACAAGGATTGCTTTTGGAATTCACACATACACACGTTCCTGAGAAATATTTAAAGCAAAATTTGCATAAGGTCCATTTGCAGGGGTTAAAACATAGAGCTTGATCATTAAAAACTTACCGGCATGGAGAGGAATTACCAATATCTTTTTGGTCTTTTGTGGAGCATTATATTGTAGTGTATGTGCGTGTATGTATATACAGTTATGACCAAAAATATTGGCACCACTGCATTTCTGTCAGATAATGCATCACTTTGCCCTGAAAATAGTTGCAATTACAAATGTTTTGTGCATTCTCATGTTTATTTCTTTTGTTTGTATTGGTATGACACATAAAAAAGTGGAGAAAAAAAAGCCAAAACTCCAAAAATGGACTGGACAAAATTATTGGCACCCTCAATTTAATATTTGGTAGCACACCCCTTGGAAAAAATAACTGAAATCAATTGCTTCCTGTAACCATCAATGAGTTTCATACACCTCTTTACTAGAATTTTGGACAACTCTTATTTCGCCAACTGCTCCAGTTCTCTCAGATAGGAAGGGTTCCTTTTCCCAACTGCTGTTTTGAGATCTCTCTACAGGTGCTCTTTGGGATTAAGATCTGGACTCATTGCTGGCTAGTTTAGTACTCTCCAGCACTTTGTTTTAAACCATTTCTGGGTACTTTTTGACCTGTGCTTTGGGTCATTGTTCTGCTGTAAGACCCATGACCTTTAACGGAGACCAAAATTTCTGACACTGGGCCCTACATTGCACCACAGAATTCTTTAGTAGTCTTCAGATTTCATAATGTCATGCACACAGTCAAGACATCCAGTGCCTGAAGCAGCAAAGCAACCCCAAAACATCTGTGAACCTCCACCATGTTTGACTGTAGGGACTGTATTCTTTTCTTTAAAAGCAATAGTATTTTTAGGATAATTTGCGTTAGTTGGAGATAAGCTGTCCTTCTAAGTGTGATACCTTTCCTAAGGAAACAGAGTAGAACAAAAACAAGAGTTTGATAGAAGGAAGCGTCCCTAAGGCAATATCTCACTAGGAATCCCTAATATTATAACTGACTATGCTGGTATTTACCTTCATACTCCATACTCTTCCCTCTCTGGCCCTCCTAGCAAGTGTGACACACCTACCAGCTCAGTCAGCTCCCTCCCCTCATGCTGTCACTCAACAATAGCACAGGCAGTGAAAGGGGAGGTACAGGGTATACAGGCAGGCAAATCCTCCAATAAGAGCTCAGGAGGTGGGGTCTGTACTTTGTTGGCTGTGGAGAGAAGCTGCTGTTACATTACTATTATAATATTTCAGACCACTGTCTGTGCTACTGTTTTTCCTGCACAAATGACTATGTGCTAAGCAGTAGTGTGTCCTGCCACTGAGGTCTGTCTTCTACAAGTGTCCAACCTGCTCATAAGTGTATATAAAATAGAGAATTTCAGGGGGGGTAAATAGAAGTGGTTATCAACAAGGGGAGAATAGAAGTGGTTATCAACATTATATAATTGAATACAATTACTTTATATATAAACCTCCACTGCTGTCTGATTGAATTTTTAAAGTATTTATTTGCCTAAGATTATAGATAACCTATAAGGGTATTCCTTGTTCAGAGGAGAATTGCCTGGTATTTTGGGGCTGGACTGACCATGTCGGCGGGATCAGACTGATATACTACAGGAAAGTTTTCCTCTGTGAAAAGCACAATTGGGCAGAAAGAAGCTACTCTCATGTGGCAACCGGGCGATAGAACAAGCTATTGAGCTGATGTTCATTCCTGGCAGACTGCTTCTCTTTCTGTTTTAGACTGTAGTATCCCTACCTATACTGAAAGTTTCTATACCTTGTTATAGGCTATTGAGTAACTATGTAAACATAGCCAGCAGAAGAAATTACACTCACAGTGAGAGGTGGAAGTGCTAAAATGAGAGCCGTAAGACAGCTATAAGAAAGGGAAGCATTTGAGTGAAATGGTAACAAGATCTGATTTGTCTGCAAGCTTAGCCTATTTTGATGGGCTGTGCTTTCAAAGAGCAAATCCAGCTATTTATTTTGCAAAAAGAAGCATAAATTAGCAATTTCTCATTCATTTTATATGCTGTAGCTGGGGGACACATTCAAGGAAAAACTATTTTACAGTGAACTGTCCCTTTAATGTTCCTACAACCCACCCAGGGTATAATTTCTTCTACTGGCTTGACAATAGCTGGACATAAGACCAGAAAATTTCAGTATAGGTTGGGATACCTGATGCTAAATCAGCTATTTCAAATGCCGAAATAAAGGTAAAGGAGCTACTCGTAAACCATTTAATACACTCCAGGTAAAATGGATAATTGAGAAAAAAATTAAAGGGGAGAACATTTTTGGGTAAACTGTCCCTTTAAAAGAACATTAAAATATTTTTTCTAGTTAGGCACCAGAAATTATTCTCTGCATTGCAAAATATCTGAATGCAAACTAAATATTTGGAAAAAATTTGCATGGTTTTGCAAGGCCAGGACATACCCCTTGAAAAGCCTTTCAGATGTTGCATATCGTCCTTGGTTTGCTGTGGCCAATTAGGAACAGATATAAACAAGCTCCTGCACATATCATTCAATCACTGTGCAGTATGTAAAATGAAGAGGGTTCTGCATTGCAATTTTGTTTTCTTTCACTACTTAAAATTTGGCTTACATGTACAATTTCTTCACTTTCTGAAATAGTTTGTACCTGTTGTAGGTTATCATTATCCTGTTTCTTGTTGCTTTATTGGACACCCCTTGGGATACTAGCTACCAGTGGAGGCTCCTCCATATGTGCACAGACGCACGTGAACCCCCAGCCAAAAGAAGAAGAAAACATTTTTTTTGCTCAATAAAATATTTTTCCAATAGCCCCCCCCATTGGAAAAATTATTTTATTTAATAACCCAAAAAAGACAAAGCCAGACTGTTTTTTTTTTGTTTTTTTTAATGTAACCATTTTTTTTAACCGCACGTGTGGTAGAGCCTACAAGCCTGTCAATGTACTTTATACATTTGCCTGCAGGCACTGCTCCAAGCCTCCAACCCATCCCTATACTTGCTTAATCGCCCAGTTTAGCCTGAGGTGGTGCAAACGGATACCATACATCATCACTCCAGTCACGTGACAACGCTTGACGAGGCTCCTCAACGACGCAAAAACTCATTACGGCCGCATAGTCATTGAGCTAAGACTTCACACAGTGTAATTCTGCTCTGATAAGACCAGCCCAGCTCTCAGCCTGTCACTCCTGCTGCTGATCCCTCAACTCACAGCACCAGCTCCCTTCATAGCAGCAGATTTATACACACACTGTCTGAGCTCAAAGAACAGAGGTAAGAGGATCCAGAGCAGAAGTTATATTTTATTGTTAATGTAATCTGCTTCTCTGATGTGCCGACCTGGGCAAGTGCTGTCAGCCTCTCTCTGCAGCTGAGCTTACACAGCTACAAAAGACTCTTTTTTCATATAAGTTTGGGAATAGCATGCAGGAAAATGTTTGTAAAATGTGGCTAAATAATGCCTTTGCAGCAGCACATTAATATTTGAATCTGCTCACAGACCTTATTTTTCTTTATTATTATTTTTTAACCCCTTCTCTAATGCTAGGCATTTATCAATATGTTTGTATATAATTTATTGGTGATGCATTCTATGGATATTTACAATGGTCACCACTTCAACTATGGACTTTTCTTTTGGTTGAAAAAAAGTATGTTGACATGAGCTAGTTTAGAGGAAAACGTCTTGATTACACTTCATGTGGTTTACAAAGCTTAAGACACTTCCTGCTGTGTTACATTTCTCAGAAAAAAAAGTAAGAAAACAATGTGTGTGCATGTATGTGTATGTATATATATAAAATGTATATGTGTGTATGTATACAGTATATATATATATATATATATATATATATATATATATATATATAATGTATATAGTGTGTGTGTGTATATATATATATATATATATTGTATATATATGTATATATATATATATATATATATATATATATACACACGCACACATTTAAATGAGGGGTGGGGCTAAATACCATCTAGTTAAAATACTTGCTAGGTGGTATTTAGCCCCAGTTCATTTATTGTGAACCCCTATTTGAATAAGCCACAAGCCGCCACTGCTAGCTACTACAGCTCCCATTCATTCAAAGACATTTCAGCAGGTGATTCACCACCAGTCTTCTGAGACCATTTTGATTTAAAGCTCCTGAGACACAAGGAGAGTGACGATCCAAGTAACGTCCGATTCTCAGCGTTTCCAAAACCGGAAGTGATACCGGCAAAAGGTCATCCACGCTCCTCCAATCCCAACGGAGTGCCGTAGCAGTGGCGGAACCTAGCCATAAAAGCTAGAGTGCAAATGGAACAGGGAAGCAGGCACTACAGCAAGACTCCAGTTAAAAAATTCAAAATTTTAATGACAAAAATTTAAAAACAAATCACAGCAACAAAAACGCCTATTTCTATTCTAATTACCCTTCAAGAGAGAAGCTAGAACGCATACACATATACAAACAGGAAATTTCATTGTCATATATATGGGTAATAAATAAACAATTTTTTACCACTAATGATGTATATTCAATATTACAAAATCCTATATTGTATGCAATTCAATATTACAAAATCCTATATTGTATGCAATTTTGTAATATTGAATATACATCATTAGTGGTAAAAAATTGTTTATTTATTACCCATATATATGACAATGAGATTTCCTGTTTGTAAATTATTTTGGTTAGATTCTGTTTTGTTTTTAAAATTGTTTATGTGTATGCTTTCTAGCTTCTCTCTTGAAGGGAACTTAAAATAGAAATAGGCTTTGTTTCCATTGGTGTATAACATTATACGTAACCTATCATATGCAAGTTGTCCCCTTATATAGAATAAGCTTAGAGCATTCACCATGTCTATGAATAAGCCACTAGGGGGCGCGAAACGCGTCAGACACCCATGCCTGTTTGTCCTCCTGCCTAATATGGGCTTTACCTATGTGCTTACAGCGTTTTTGTTGCTGTGATTTCTTTTTAAATTTTTGTCATTAAAATTTTGAATTTTTTAACTGGAGTCTTGCTGTAGTGCCTGCTTCCCTGTTCCATTTGATTTAAAGCTCATCTTTTCAAAGCTGACTTAAAATCTATACTTGATACATTCATTTGAACTGTTGGTTACTTTAACATTATCTGACTACTGCTATCACTGACCTACTGCTATAAGGCTTTTTTCCCAATACACACCCTGAGTTCTAGGAAAGCAAATAATAAAAGTTTTATCACACCGCCTGTCTTGTTATATTGTGTGTGTCAGGGAAAAACTAGAACAGTGATTTTCAACCATTTTTTGCCACAGCACATTTTTTTACATTAAAAAATCCTGTGCCACACCACCATCCCAAAATTTAAAAAAATCACACATTGTAACCTAATACAGCATATATATATATATATATATATATATATATATATATATATATATATATATATATATATATGGTACAGCTGCAGAGATCTAAAGAAACAGGCGCACAAAAACACCTCTCATAGTGCAAATCAATTTAATACAATAAAACAAATATAAAAACACAAGAACAACTTAGGGTATTTCCTACTCACAAGTATAACCCCAATCTAATGAGGTAAGTATAGGCAGGTGGATCTCAAAGTGTCCCCACTTATATTCGATCTTTGATCCCAGTGTTGTCAAAGGGTCTCCTCACTCCAAGTCTGGTCGATATCCCCAGTGGTACTTGCTATCAGTATTAGTCCACTTTTCTGTAAGTTTAAGTTTCGCTAATGTCAGTTTGAACAAACCGCTCAATCCGCTCAGTCCGGAGCTAATAGAGAAACGCCTGGAGTAGCTGCAACCAAAATCGTGAAGACAATTGCCAGTGGTCCTGTTTGTATGAGCCCCTTCCCTGAGTAAGTCACTGTCAGATCAGGCTCCGGATTCTTCCTTCTCACAACCACAACAACACAGCTGATGAAATGATCACCCATTGGTTGATTTTAGCTTTCTTCTGCGAAGGTCTGCAAAAAAACTGTGAAAAAATTATTTAGATTGATGTAAAGTATATAAAAGCACCCTTACATAGACTTTTTGTTTTGTGTTTACCAATTTAGTGCCAGATTACGAGTGGAGCACTATGATTAGCGAGAGGAGCATAAACACGATCACGAGATCGCAGTGTTCTTTACGTTCAAATCCATATTACAAGTGGCAAGCTGTTTAAATTACCGCAATTTCGTTTGTGTAAAATTGAGGAAATTTATGCTCCCCATATTTTCTATGGGCAGCGTTGAGCAGCAATGTTCACTGAAATTACAAGTTGCGAGAAAATGCAATCACTCAAATGAAAGATTGCGTAAAGAGTTGGCCGGAGGAAACAATTACTCTTACTGAGGTTTGTAGTTTATTTTTCATTAAAAGAGCCATACAAAAGGCCCTTTTAAGGACTATGGGGCATATTTATCAAGCTCTGTATGCAGCTTGATGCCCCGTGTTTCCGGCAAGCCTTCAGGCTCGCCAGAAACAGAAGTTATGAAGCAGCAGTCTAAAGACCAAAACCTGTTGAAGACACGTATGTGCCCAACTCTAGGGTGCGCTATATAAAAGTAATCTATATAATAGAACTATATCAACCAGTATATCTAATCATATAAAATAATGTTATATATATATATATATATTGAACGTTATAAACAATGGTACAAAGATATGAACAACAAAAAATAAAAAAATGCACAAATGCAATATGTCTTAACTGAGTCCTTTATAGGTATTGGACCTCCAGTCTAGAATGTCCAGATGAATCCTTCTGCATAGGTTAATCCAATGATAGACAAAAAACCTCCTTCTTATGTAGTCCCGACAGCTCCACTCAGATAGTAGAACAAAAACCAGGAATCTGTGAGTGGAGAATCACAAAAAAGAGGGTGCCTCCTAGTGTGATACTGCGATGATGGTTAAATAAAACAGAACTTGTATTGTGGTTATACTCACAAATAGAGCAGCACCCAGTGTGCTAATTGACACAAGCTGGGAACTCACAGTGTCCCAGCAAAACTGATCCCAAGGCACAGGATACCAAGTGCTAGGAATGAAGATTCACGATCAGGCTTCCATACAATCCAAAATATATTTTATTAAAACAGGTAATATAAAAACCTATGGGTATTGATGTGACCCAAGGTATATAAAAACAAATATTTTGTAACAGATTACAACGCGTTTCTCAGCTCAGCTAGCTGTTTCCTCAGGTATCTGTTCATATCAAGGAAGCACTGGCTTTTAAATCTTTACTAGGAGGTTAGTTAAGATTTAAAAGCCAGTGCTTTCTTGATTAGTGATGTCGCGAACTGTTTGCCGGAGAACAGTTCCCGGCGAACATAGCTTGTTCGCGTTCGCTGCTGTGGGCGAACATATGCGATGTTCGATCCGCCCCCTATGTGTCATCATTGAGGAAACTTTGACCCTATATGTCACAGCCTTCTGACACATTAGAGCCAATCAGCATCAGACACTCCCTCACAGACCCTCCCAGCTTCTTGGCAGCAGCCATTTTAGACTAATAACGATTTTGCTTTGTTAGAGAGAGGACCTTTTGTGTTGATTCTGCTGATATTATAGGGAAATAGATAGCTATGCTAGTGTATTTAGTGTCCACTACAGTCCTGAAGGACTCTTCTCATCTCTGCTGCAAGGACAGCACCCCAAAAAGCCCTTTTTAGGGCTATAACTTCAGTAGTTTTTCTTTTTTTTTTCTTTGTATTTTTATTTGCATTTGCCTGGCTTTCAGCCTGTGTGTGAGGCTCACAGCATATGCTGTGATTAGTGCCACCACTGACATCTGCCTAACAACATTAGTTTAAATTTAACCAACAAAAATTTGAAATTATTTTGCTAGTGTAATTTATTTTCTATCAGGCCTGTGTCACACAGCATATACTCTGGTTCATTGCTCTGTGCCAGCCACCACTCATATCCACTTATAACATTATTTTAAATTTTAAAAAAAACTTTTAAATCATTTTGCTAGTGTAATCTAATTTCATTTTCTATCAGGCCTGTGTCTGTCAGGCTCACACAGCATATACTTCAGTTTTTTTCAGTTTTTTGGTTAATTGCTCTGTGCCAGCCACCACTCATATCTGGTTAACCTTATTTTAAATTTTTTTCAAAAACTTTTAAATCATTTTGCTAGTGTAATCTAATTTCATTTTCTATCAGGCCTGTGTGTTTTGCTGACTTACAGAGCATACTGTGTTTAATTGCTGCCCTCCCTAGTCTATCAGCCACGACTCATATGTGTTTAACCTTTTTTTAAATTCCCCCCCAAAAAAACTTTAAATCATTTTGTTAGTGTAATCTAATTTTATTTTCTATCAGGCCTGTGTGTATCTGACTTACAGAGCCTACTGTTTTTAATTGCTGCCCTTCCAAGGCTATCAGCCACGACTCATATGTGCTTAACCTTTTTCTTTAAATTAAAAAAAAAAATCAGCATACTGTGGTAAATTGCTGCCCTACCTACCAGCCATGACTCTGCTTTTAAATTATTTTCCTAGTGTAATCTAATTTAATTTTCTATCAGGCCTGTGTGTTTCTCACTTACACAGCATACTGTGGTAAATTGCTGCCCTACCTACCAGCCACGAATATCTGCTTTACATTATTTTAAAGTTAAAAAAAAATTTTAAATCATTTTACTAGTGTAATTTAATTTCTTTTTCCATCAGGCCTGTGTGTTTCTGGCCCACATCATATAGTGTTACACAGATTAAATTTTTTTTTCCACCACTTACATCTGGTGTAACAACATTAGTGTAAATGTTATGTAAATTTTTTTTAACATCAGTCCTCTTCTAGTGTTATTAAATTTTAGTTGCCAGGCTGCCATTAGTGCCAGCCTGTGTGTCAGGCTGCCAGCATATACTGTGCCTACTTCCATCCTCAGTGCCAGTCCACCACTCCTATCTGTTGTAACATAACATTAAATGTTGTAAAAAAAAACTTTAACATCACTCTTCGAGTGTTATTTAATATTAGTTCATAGGCCAGCCTGCCACCACTAGTGCCAGCCTGTGTGCCAGGCCCACTTGCCAACTAGTTACACCAATCATAGTTGTTGTAACAGTATTGTTAATATTTAAAATTAAAAATTGTTAGATTGTGAATCATCAGTTTGCTCGTGCCATTGAATTGCACTTTCTTCCTGCCTGCCAGCCTGTGTGCCAGGCCCACTAGCCAATTAGTGCCACCAATCATATTTCTTGTAACAGTATTTAAAAAATTGTAAATCATCACTTTTTTGACTGCGAATCTTCAGTCTCCTAGTGCCATTGAATTGCAGTTTCCTCCTGCCTGCCAGCCTGTGTGCAGGCCCACTTGCCAATCTTGATATGAACAGATGCCTGAGGAAACATCTAGCCAAGCTGAGAAACGCATTGCAATCTGTTACAAAATATTTGGCTATGCATGGTTTATGGGTTTTTAGAGTAGGGGGCTTATGGCGATTCGGGCTAGCGCCTGAGTATGGGTGTTATTTTTTTCCCCACTTTTCTCTCTCCATTGAAGTCAATGGGAGAGTACGTTAACACAATATTCTAATTTCTGCTCTGTGCACTAGTCGGGCAGGCGATAAATATTTACTTTTAACTTGTAATACATGCGCTACCCGACACACGCCAAGAGCATAAGTCGAGCGGAGTCTTGTGAGCTGGAGCGGTAATTAATGCTCGACTCATAATCTAGCCATAAGAAGCTAAATATCTCTTACAAACCCAGACATTTTGTGTAGTTAAATTAGGTTGTTTTTTTTAGGGGTGTCAAATTGATTTGGAAGTTTTACTTATTGATTGGAATTGGATTGAAATACATTTATAAAAAAAAAGATACCACAGTGCTGTACAATGCTTTCCTTTAGAAATGCAACATGATCAGACTGGGAACTTTAATATCAAATACCTTATAGCTTTGTAAGTGGACTGCAGACTCCTAGGCCTAGATTTGGAGTTCGGCGGTAAAAGGGCTGTTAACGCTCCGCGGGCTTTTCTCTGGCCGCACCATAAATTTAACTCTGGTATCGAGAGTTCAAACAAATGCTGCGTTAGGCTCCAAAAAAGGAGCGTAGAGCATTTTTTCCGCAAATGCAACTCTCGATACCAGAGTTGCTTACGGACGCGGCCAGCCTCAAAAACGTGCTCGTGCACGATTCTCCCATAGGAAACAATGGGGCTGTTTGAGCTGAAAAAAAACCTAACACCTGCAAAAAAGCAGCGTTCAGCTCCTAACGCAGCCCCATTGTTTCCTATGGGGAAACACTTCCTACGTCTGCACCTAACACTCTAACATGTACCCCGAGTCTAAACACCCCTAACCTTACACTTATTAACCCCTATTCTGCCGCCCCCGCTATCGCTGACCCCTGCATATTTTTTTTAACCCCTAATCTGCCGCTCCGTAAACCGCCGCAACCTACGTTATCCCTATGTACCCCTAATCTGCTGCCCTAACATCGCCGACCCCTATATTATATTTATTAACCCCTAATCTGCCCCCCTCAACGTCGCCGACACCTGCCTACACTTATTAACCCCTAATCTGCCGAGCGGACCGCACCGCTACTATAATAAAGTTATTAACCCCTAACTCGCCTCACTAACCCTATCATAAATAGTATTAACCCCTAATCTGCCCTCCCTAACATCGCCGACACCTAACTTCAATTATTAACCCCTAATCTGCCGAGCGGACCTCACCGCTATTCTAATAAATGTATTAACCCCTAAAGCTAAGTCTAACCCTTCCACTAACACCCCCCCTAACTTAAATATAATTTACATCTAACGAAATAAATTAACTCTTATTAAATAACTTATTCCTATTTAAAGCTAAATACTTACCTGTAAAATAAACCCTAATATAGCTACAATATAAATTATAATTATATTGTAGCTATTTTAGGATTAATATTTATTTTACAGGCAATTTTGTAATTATTTTAACCAGGTACAATAGCTATTAAATAGTTAAGAACTATTTAATAGTTACCTAGTTAAAATAATAACAAATTTACCTGTAAAATAAATCCTAACCTAAGATATAATTAAACCTAACACTACCCTATCAATAAAATAATTAAATAAACTACCTACAATTACCTACAATTAACCTAACACTACACTATCAATAAATTAATTAAACACAATTCCTACAAATAAATACAATTAAATAAACTAGCTAAAGTACAAAAAATAAAAAAGAACTAAGTTACAAAAAATAAAAACTACTAAATAACTTTATTATAGTAGCGCTCAGGTCCGCTCAACAGATTAGGGGTTAATAAGTGTAGGCAGGTGGAGGCGACGTTGAGGGGGGCAGATTAGGGGTTAATAAATATAATATAGGGGTCGGCGGTGTTAGGGGCAGCAGATTAGGGGTACATAGGGATAACGTAGGTGGCGGCGCTTTGCGGTCGGAAGATTAGGGGTTAATTATTTTAAGTAGCTGGCGGCGACGTTGTGGGGGGCAGGTTAGGGGTTAATAAATGTAATATAGGGGTTGGCGGGGTTAGGGGCAGCAGATTAGGGGTACATAAGTATAACGTAGGTGGCGGTCGGCAGATTAGGGGTTAAAAATTTTAATCGAGTGGCGGCGATGTGGGGGGACCTCGGTTTAGGGGTACATAGGTAGTTTATGGGTGTTAGTGTACTTTAGGGTACAGTAGTTAAGAGCTTTATGAACCGGCGTTAGCCAGAAAGCTCTTAACTCCTGCTATTTTCAGGCGGCTGGAATTTTGTCGTTAGAGCTCTAACGCTCACTTCAGAAATGACTCTAAATACCGGCGTTAGAAAGATCCCATTGAAAAGATAGGATACGCAAATGGCGTAGGGGGATCTGCGGTATGGAAAAGTCGCGGCTGAAAAGTGAGCGTTAGACCCTTTAATCACTGACTCCAAATACCAGCGGGCGGCCAAAACCAGCGTTAGGAGCCTCTAACGCTGGTTTTGACGGCTACCGCCGAACTCCAAATCTAGGCCCTAGTTCCTTATGGGAGTAAAGAGTATTCCTTCTTGACCTTTGCTGCTCTATTTACGCTACAAACTCAGGGTTGATTCCAAATCTTTTCATGTCAGCTTTTTCTTTTTGGTGCACAGCATTGAGTATATTTTATTTTGTTTTTTTAACATTTATACATAAGGCAATGAGCAACCTTAGGAGCAAGTTTGTTGTAGCTCAGCCTATTAGCTTTTGATTGGTTACATTGATCTAGCCCACATTAAAGGGACAGGATGTCAAAATTAATCTCAGTATTCAAACAGAGCACAAACAAAATCATTATTACTTTTTTATTATCAAATGTATCTTTCTCTTGTTGAAACATAGCTAATTTCCATTAGAAGATACTAAGGTAGGCACTTAAATGATACTGGTTGTTTTTTATCTTATTCATCTCATATCACACATTGCAAATATTCATAATGTAATACACATAAAAAACACTAGAGGTCAGCACAACACTTTCTATTTTAATGCATTGAAAAATTGGAATACAATTTTAGCTGAAGAAATTTTATTAAAATTGGACATGCTTTGAAGGAATGCAAATTTGTCCGAATTTAGCTGATCCATTGAGTTGTTTGATATACATATAGCCGAATAAATTATTGGGTCAAACTGACAAAAAACAAATGATTGATTGACAAAATCAATTAGTTCATTGTTTAGTTCATAAGATCCTTTCACCGAGATTACGAGTTTGGCGTTAGCCTTAAAAAGCAGCATTGAGAGGTCCCAACTATGCTTTTTACCTAACACTGGTATTACGAGTCTGACAGGTAGAGGCTCACCGCTCACTTTTCTTCCGCGACTCGAGGCTACCGCAAATCCCCTTATGTCAATTGCGTATCCGATCTTTTTAATGGGATTTGCCTAACGCTGGTATTACGAGTCTTGGAAGAAGTGAGCGGTAGATCCTCTCCTGTCAAGACTTCTACCGCATTTAAAAGTGCTAAAAAGTACACTAACACCCATAAACTACCTATTAACCCCTAAACCGAGCCCCCCCCCACATCGCAAACACTATAATAAATATTTTTAACCCCTAATCTGCCGACCGGACATCGCCGCCATCTACATTATACTTATGAACCCCGAATCTGCTGCCCCTAACATCGCAGACACCTACATTATATTTATAAACCCCTAATCTGCCGACCCCAATGTTGCCGCCACCTACCTACAATTATTAACCCCTAATCTGCCGACCGTACATCGCCGCCACTTTAATAAATGTATTAACCCCTAAACTGCCGCACTCCTGCCTCGCAAGCACTAGTTACATTTTATTAACCCCTAATCTGCCATCCCTAACATCGCTGACACCTACAAACATTTATTAACCCCTAATCTGCCACCCCCAACGTCGCTGACACCTACATTATATTTATTAACCCCTAATCTGCCCCCAACGTCGACGCAACTATATTAAATTAATTAACCCCTAATCTGCAGCCAACGTCGCTGCATCTATAATAAAGTTATTAACCCCTAAACCTAAGCCTAACCCTAACCCCACCCTAACTTAAATATAATTTAAATACATCTAAATAAAATAACTACAATTAAATAAATTATTACCTAGCTAAAATAAGTACAAAATTACCTGTAAAATTGGATCAGCCAATAGAATTGACCTCGCATTCTATTGGCTGATCCAATCAGCCACTCGAATTGAACTTCAATCCGATTGGCTGATTACATCAACCTATCGGATTTTTCCTACCTTAATTCCGATTGACTGATAGAATCCTATCAGCTAATCGGAATTCAAGGGACACCATCTTGGATGACGTCATTTAAAGGAACCGTCATTTGTTGTTAGTCCGTCATGCTGGAAGGATGCTCCGCGCCGGATGTCTTCAAGATGGAGTCGCTCCTCGTCAGATGGAAGAAGATAGAAGATGCCGCTTGGATGAAGCCTTCTGCCGGTCCGGATGTCCTCTTCTGCCCGTATAGGATGAAAACTTCTGCCGGTCTGGATGTCCTCTTCTGCCCCATTGGATGAAGACTTCTGCCTGGATCGAATGACCACTTGTGCCCGGCTGGGTGAAGACGGCTCAAGGTAGGTAGATCTTCAATGGGGTAGTGTTAGGTATTTTTAAGGGGGGATTGGGTGGGTTTTAGAGTAGGGGTGTGTGGGTGGTGGGTTTTAATGTTGGGGGGGTATTGTATTTTTCTTTTACAGGTAAAAGAGCTGATTACTTTGGGGCAATGCCCTGCAAAAGGCCCTTTTAAGGGCTATTTGTAATTTAGTATAGGGTAGGGAGTTTTTATTATTTTGGGGGGCTTTTTATTTTATTAGGGGGATTAGATTAGGTGTAATTAGTTTAACATTCTTGTAATTCTTTTTTCATTTTCTGTAATTTAGTGTTTGTTTTTTTTCGTAATTTAGTTTATTGAATTTAATTGTAATTAATTGTAGGTATTTAATTTAATTTATTTAATGATAGTGTAGTGTTAGGTGTAATTGTAACTTAGGTTAGGATTTATTTTACAGGTAATTTTGTACTTATTTTAGCTAGGTAGTTATTAAATAGTTAATAACTATTTAATAACTATTGTACCTAGTTAAAATAAATACAAAGTTGCCTGTAAAATAAAAATAAATGATAAGATAGCTACAATGTAACTATTAGTTATATTGTAGCTATCTTATGGTTTATTTTATAGGTAAGTATTTAGTTTTCAATAGGAATAATTTATTTAATTGTAGTTATTTTATTTAGATGTATTTAAATTATATTTAAGTTAGGGGGGTGTTAGGGTTAGACTTAGGTTTAGGGCGGGGTTAATAACTTTATTATAGTGACAGTGACGTTGGCGGCGGCAGATTAGGGGTTAATTAATTTAATATAGTTGCGGCGACGTTGGGGGGGCAGATTAGGGGTTAATAAATATAATGTAGGTGTCGGCGGTGTTGGGGGCAGCAGATTAGGGGTTCATTAGTGTAATGTAGGTGGCGGCGGTGTCCGGAGTGGCAGATTAGGGGTTAATAATTGTAGGTAGGTGGCGGCGACGTTGGGGGCGGCAGATTAGGGGTTTATAAGTATAATGTAGGTGGTGGCGATGTTGGGGGCAGTAGATTAGGGGTTCATAGGGATAATGTCGGTGGCGGCGGTGTCCGGAGCGGCAGATTAGGGGTTAATAATATAATGTAGGTGTCAGTGATAGCGGGGGCGGCAGATTAGGGGTTAATAAGTGTAAGATTAGGGGTGTTTAGACTCGGGGTTCATGTTAGGGTGTTAGGTGCAGACATATTTTTTATTTCCCCATTGGAAACAATGGGGCTGCGTTAGAAGCTGGACGCTGCTTTTTTGCAGGTGTTAAGTTTTTTTCCAGCCAGTTCAGCCCCATTGTTTCCTATGGGGAAATCGTGCACAAGCCTGTTTAGCCAGCTTACCGCTACCGCAAGCAACGCTGGTATTGAGGTGAGATGTGAAGCTAAATTCTGCTCTCCGCTCACCTTTTTGCGGCTAACGCCAGGTTTAAAAAAAAACAGTAATACCAGCGTTGGCTTAAGGTAGCCTCGTTAGAAACGCACCCCTGTTAACGCCAAACTCGTAATCTCACTATTTGTTTGCAATGATGTACAGGGGATCTTACAATTCATTTGTCCATCATCCCCTGCCCAATGCTCCTATAGTAAAACAGGTATAATTCCCCAAATCCGGAATTCCAAAATCCAAACTTATTTTGAAATCCAAACTTTTTAATTAATATTTCTTTCATGTAATTGGCAAGAGTCCATGAGCTAGTGACGTATGGGATATACATTCCTACCAGGAGGGGCAAAGTTTCCCAAACCTCAAAATGCCTATAAATACACCCCCACCACACCCACAATTCAGTTTTACAAACTTTGCCTCCTATGGAGGTGGTGAAGTAAGTTTGTGCTAGATTTCTACATTGATATGCGCTTCGCAGCATGCTGAAGCCCGGTTTTCCTCTCAGAGTGTAGTGAATGACAGAGGGATGTGAAGGGAGTATTGCCTATTGAATACTATGGTCATCCTATCGGGGATCTATTTCATAGGTTCTCTGTTATCGGTCGTAGAGATTCTTCTCCTACCTCCCTTTTCAGATCGACGATACACTCTTATTTACCATTACCTCTACTGATTCTCGTTTCAGTACTGGTTTGGCTATCTACTATATGTAGATGAGTGTCTTTTGGTAAGTATGTCTTATTTTATTTATGACACTCAGCTATGGTTTGGCACTTTATATGTAAAGTTCTAAATATATGTTTTATACTTATATTTGCCATGATTCAGATTAATCAGTATATTTCCTTCTTAACAGACTGTCAGTTTCATTTTTGGGAAATGCATATGAATAAAAAAATTTCTTACCTGAAAATTTTTCAATTCACTTTTTTTTCTAAATTGCGGGCTGTTAGGCTCGCAGGTGCAAAAAATGCTAGAATTTATTGCGTCATTTTTAGCGCGAGACTTTTTTGGCGCGAGAATGTCGTCATTTCCGGCGTCGTAGTTGACGCCGAGAGTTTTCTCGTACTTGCGTCATCTATGACGCTCATGTTTGTTGCAGACGTTTTTGGCGCCAAAAAATTTTGTCAATGTGGACATCATACTTGGTGCCAGTTTTTTTGACATTATTTAAGTCTTTGTTTCTTTTTGCTTCTGGTTCCCAGAGGCTTATTCTGTTTGCATTTTTTCCCATTCCTGAAACTGTCATTTAAGGAATTTGATAATTTTGCTTTATATGTTGTTTTTTCTATTACATATTGCAAGATGTCTCAAGCTGACCCTGTATCAGAATCTACTTCTGGAATGCTGCTGCCTGATGTCGGTTCTACCAAAGCTAAGTGCATTTGTTTTAAACTTGTGGTAACTGTTCCTCCGGCTGTAGTTTGTGTTAGTTGTCATGATAAACTTTCAAAAGCAGACAATATTTCCATTAGTAATAATCCATTACCTGTTGTTCCTTCAACATCTAATGTAAATGTTAATGTAAGAGAATTTGTTTCTAATTCTATTCAGAAGGCCCTGTCTGTTATACCACCTTCTAATAAAAGTAAAAGGTCTTTTAAAACTTCTCATAAATTAGATGAATTTTTAAATGACCGCCAGCATTCTGATTTATCTAGCTCTTATGAGGATTGTTCTGGTTCAGAAGATTCTGCCTCAGATATTGACACTGACAAATCTTCATATTTATTTAAAATGGAGTTTATTCATTCTTCACTTAAAGAGGTGTTGATTGCATTAGATTTGGAGGAGTCTAGTCCTCTTGATATTAAAACCAGTAAACGTTTAAATTCGGTTTTTAAACCTCATGTAGTTATTCCAGAGGTTTTTCCAGTTCCTGATGCTATTTCAGATGTAATTTCTAGGGAATGGAATAGTTTGGGTACTTCATTTACCCCTTCTTTAAGGTTTAAGGGACTGTACCCTTTGCCAACTGATAGATTGGAGTTTTGGGAAAAAATCCCCAAAGTTGATGGGGCTATCTCTACTCTTGCTAAACGTACTACTATTCCTACGCCAGATAGTACTTCTTTTAAAGATCCTTTAGATAGGAAACTTGAATCTTTTCTAAGGAAGGCATATTTATGTTCAGGTGATCTTCTCAGGCCTGCTACTTTTTTGGCTGATGTTGCTGCGGCTTCAACTTTTTGGTTGGAAGCTTTAGCGTAACAAGTGCCAGATCATAATGTGTATAGCATTGTTAAGCTTCTTCAACATGCTAATATTTTCATTTGTGATGCCATTTTTGATATCATTAGAATTGATGTCAGGTATATGTCTTTAGCTATTTTAGCTAGAAGAGCTTTATGGCTTAAATCTTGGAATGCAGATATGACTTCTAAGTCAACATTGCTATCTCTTTCTTTCCAAGGTAATAAATTATTTGGTTCTCAGTTGGATTCTATAATTTCAACTGTCACTAGGGGGAAGGGAGTTTTTTTGCCTCAGGATAAAAAATCTAAAGGTAATTTTAGGGCTTCTAACCGTTTTCGTTCCTTTCGCCAGAATAAGGAACAGAAGCCTGACCCTTCCCCTAAAGGAACGGTTTCCAATTGGAAGCCTTCTTCAGTCTGGAAGAAATCCAAATCTTTTGGAAAATCAAAACCAGCCCCCAAGTCCGCATGAAGGTGCGGCCCTCATTCCAGCACAGCTGGTAGGGGGCAGGCTACGATTTTTCAAAGATGTTTGGATCAATTCAGTCCAAAATTATTGGATTCAGAACATTGCTTCTCAAGGGTACAGAATAGGTTTCAAGTTAAGAACACCTGTGAGAAGGTTCTTTCTCTCACGCATTCCAGTGAACCCAGTAAAGGCTCAGGCTTTCCTGAAATGTGTTTCAGATCTGGAGTCATTTGGGGTAATTGTGCCAGTTCCATATCGGGAACGGGGTCTGGGGTTTTATTCAAATCTGTTCATTGTACCAAAGAAATAGAATTCTTTCAGACCAGTTCTGGATCTAAAAATTTTGAATCGTTATGTAAGAATACCAACATTCAAGATGGTGACTATAAGGACTATTCTGCCTTTTGTTCTGCAAGGGCATTATATGTCCACAATAGACTTACAGGATGCTTATCTTCATATTCCAATTCATCCAGATCACCATCAGTTCCTGAGATTCTCTTTTCTAGACAAGCATTACCAATTTGTTGCTCTTCCTTTTGGCCTAGAAACAGCTCCAAGGATCTTCTCAAAGGTTCTCTGTGCCCTTCTCTCTGTAATCAGAGAACGGGGTATTGCGGTGTTTCCTTATTTGGACGATATCTTGGTACTTGCTCAGTCTTTACATTCTGCAGAATCTCACACAAATCAACTTGTGTTGTTTCTTCAACATGGTTGGAGGATCAATTTACTAAAAAGTTCTGTTATTCCTCAGACAAGGGTAACCTTTTTAGGATTCCAAATAGATTCAGTATCCATGACTTTGTCTCTAACAGACAAAAGACGTCTGAAATTGGTTTCAGCTTGTCGGAAACCTTCAGTCTCAATCATTCCCTTCAGTAGCTATGTGCATGGAGGTTTTAGGTCTCATGACTGCAGCATTGGACGCGATCCCCTTTGCTCGTTTTCACATGAGACCTCTTCAGCTTTGTATGCTGAATCAATGGTGCAGGGATTATACAAAGATATCACAATTGATATCCTTAAATCCCAATATTCGACTATCTCTGACTTTGTGGTTAAATCACCACCGTTTAGTTCAAGGGGCCTCTTTTCTTCGTCCAGCCTGGACTGTGATTTCAACAGATGCGAGTCTTTCAGGTTGGGGAGCTGTCTGGGGGTCTCTGACAGTGCAGGGGGTTTGGAAATCTCAAGAGCCGAGATTACCAATCAATATTTTGGAGATCCGTGCGATTTTCAGAGCTCTTCAGTTCTGGCCTCTTCTGAAAAGGGAATCGTTTATTTGTTTTCAGACAGACAATGTCACAACCGTGGCGTATGTCAATCATCAAGGTGGGACTCACAGTCCTCAAGCTATGGAAGAAGTATCTCGAATACTTGCATGGGCGGAATCCAACTCCTGTCTAATCTCTGTGGTTCATATCCCAGGTATAGACAATTGGGAAGTGGATTATCTCAGTCGCCAGACTTTACATCCGGGAGAATGGTCTCTTCACCCAGATGTGTTTCTTCACATTGTTCAGATATGGGGGCTTCCAGAAATAGATCTGATGGCTTCTCATCTAAACAGGAAACTTCCCAGGTATCTGTCCAGATCCAGGGATCCTCAGGCGGAAGCAGTAGATGCGTTGTCACTTCCTTGGAATTATCAACCTGCTTATATCTTTCCGCCTCTAGTTCTTCTTCCAAGAGTGATTTCCAAAATAATAATGGAACGTTCGTTTGTACTGCTGGTGGCTCCAGCATGGCCACACAGGTTTTGGTATGCGGATCTTGTTTGGATGTCCAGTTGCCAACCTTGGCCACTTCCGTTAAGGTCAGCCCTTCTATCTCAAGGTCCGTTTTTCCATCAGGATCTCAAATCATTAAATTTGAAGGTATGGAGATTGAACGCTTAGTGCTTAGTCATAGAGGTTTCTCTGTCAACAAAATAAAATTAAAAACTTCTTAATACTAAAATACCAGCACACATCAAACAAGAATTGCACTCTGGAAGCAATTCATAGGAGACACAAGTTATAATAAAAATAGATGTGGCGCTAGAAAGCTAGGTATTTAAATAGATCACACAATATTTATATGATTATATATATCTTAAAATCGCTCCAATAAAAACCATAAAGTAATTTCAAATATAATTAATATATTTTCCAATATTTAATGAGAAAAAATTATAATATATATACACATTAAACAATAAATAACAATTGAATATACCACCGGTGGTTTAAATAATCACACTAAAAATAATCTCAATCTTAAAATAATACACTTGAATTAATTGCTCTTAATAAAATTAATAAGGTGCAAATATATTGTGAGTACAGCTCAGTCCAAAGTTCAATCGTTTTTAACGATGATTAGGAGATAAAAGATCAATGAGTGGTTAAAAGGCAGTCTGATATTCAGCACTTTGTATAGTCATAAGCAGCCAGTTTAAAGATGGTTATTTCCACTGATGCCAAATCGTTCCACAATGTGGTTATAAATACCTTTAGGCTACGGGACCGTACATCCAGGGCAGACTCTCTTATGTTCAGAGTCTCGAATGGGCATAGAGATCACCTTATTCTTCGGGTGTCCACGTCCTCCTCGTAGCTAAAACCTTCCTCCGTCGGGAACTTTGGCGTGTGACGTCGTAGCACTTGTCACATTGGGTAAATCCTCCAATCAGTGAGGGGGTTTCTCCGCTGTCAATCCAAATGCGGGAAATTTGAAATCTGTTCGCACAGAGCGCTCTGTAGTAGTGATAGTTATCCCCAAGTCTTTCAGATCGAATTCAATGTTGCATGCATTTATTGATTTATCAAGCTGAGGCGGACAGGGGCGCACATACGCGCCCCTGTCCATGGCAGCTCACCTCTGGCTGGCTGAATTCCCCTGGCTATTTTGCGCTTGCTTGCAATCCCGCCCCATGCCTGCGCACAGCCAATTACGCATGGGCAGTTGCTGTCAATCTCCCTAGTTGGACTAGACCGCGGAGATTGAATTTTGCCACTTCTAAGCGAAAGATTAGAAGAGCAGTGGTCTGATGACTCCTGCTTGTTAAATATGGCATGCAGGCTCTATTGTGAGAACCTGCAGCCATAGTGGGTCGAAAGGCTTGTGAAGCCTTTGATAAATCGACCCCTTGGTCCCATCCCCTCTACAAACTGTCCCATTTTACAGATGCATATATTCCAAAATCCAAACTTTTCCGAAAATGTTAAACTTTTTGGGTCCCAAGCAGTTTGGATAAAGGGTTTTCTACCTATACTAATGAGTGATACTAGGGACAGCCGGTCAGACTAAATGTTGGATTTCAGTCATAAATAGGAGTTCTTTTAATTGTTCAAGTCCTATAATGTAAGATTTTTGTTAATATTAATTCGCTATATTAGATGTTCCCATTGGAAACAAGTACAACAAATTTTAATCCAATATTTGTCCCAACCGAATACTTGCATGAAAGATATTTGTCCATGCCGAACATTTGTAAATTTCCAAAACAAATCTTTCAGATGAAGCTAATATTTCGCCCATGTACACGTCTAATTAAAACTTCTATTTTATCAGATAATTTTAAAAAGATATAAAACCCAAATTTTCTATATCATGATTCAGAAAGAGAATATAATTTTAAACAACTTTCCAATGTACTTCTATCGTCTTATTTATTTCATTCTCTTGGTATCCTTTATTGAAGAAGCAGCTCTGGGAGCTAGTTAATGCATTGTGTGAGCTAGTAACATTATGCATTTATGTGCAGCAAACAATCAGCAGCTCCTGAGTCTACCTAGGTATCCTTTTTAATAAAGGATACAAGAGAACAAAACAAATTAGATAATAGAAATAAATTGTAAAGTTGTTTAAAATCGTATGCTCTATCTGAATCACGAAAGAAAATAATTGGGTTTTATGTCCCTTTAATAGATTATGAGGGAAATTTATCAATATTGCAGGCAGACACGTTCTCAAGTGGATATGCTGTCAGCCTGCAATTGCTACTAGCAATGCAGCATTGCGTAGCAAAATGTAACATTGCACAAGAGCTGTCCCGCCCCGTGCTCTCACACAATCAATTAAGTGAGAGCAGGGCATGTCAATCACCCCAAGCTACTTGTCGAGGGGATTTATCTCGCCACCTCTAAGGACAATAAGGATTAAGAAGCAGGTCCTGCTAATTAAATTTATGGTTGTAGGCTCACTCATGAAGTTCTGCACCACAAGGCCTCAAAAGCTGTGAACGCAACTTAATAAATCTTCCCCTACACATTATCATCTTCATTTCCTAATAAACTCCCTGTTTGTGTTTTCACACTCACTGCGTCTAACAGACAGGATGTTTACATGACTTTGATTTTGCAGCTTCTTTTGTACCTGTTAAATCTTTATGTGTGAAAATATAAATAAAATCTTGATATACTGTTTTGCATTTTTATTTTAGATGTGCTGTTTCCTGAAACCATCAGTTAAAGGGATATTAAAGTCAAATTTTTGTATTCTCTTGCTATATACTTGAATATCTGATGTAAACATGCTCAAATACCTTGCGTGGACGTTTTTGAATTGTTTCATTACAATTAAAAATTGGCATCCTTCCAAACCCACTGTGATGCTAATTTGCATTAGCCAATCATGATGGGCAACCTGGGTTCTCTCGTCAGCCGTAGCGAGCATTTTCCCCACGCATGTGCAAAATGCCCTAGAGTAATCCTGCATACGTCACCGTATTTGCGCATGCATACTTGAGCTCTTAAATTCATGTCACAGCTTTTGTGCCACGTGACGAAGGGACATCAGAGGTTCTGCAGTCAGACCAGAAACAGTATTTGTGCGCAAGCGTAACATTGTGGCGTAATTGTGTATGCGCATATCTATGGTCAGTGGCGTATTTAGGTTTTGTGCTGACCTAGGCACTCAGGATTCTACTGCCCTCAATCTAATGCATTTAGTGTACTCTTTTAAGTAGTATGTTTTTTAATGTCTGTAGAAAAAACTTTTATAATACAATATTTATTGTATTGACCCAAGCTAAATATGGATATAAATGCCACAAAATGTTGATTTTTACGTGCAAATTCCACTCCTGATTGGGTTATATGGCCATGTTCTGCTGCAATGCTTGTGGCTCCCAAACAGAACTTTGTGGGTTGTTAAACACATAGGCCTAGATTACAAGTGGAGTGATCATTTTTTTATTGCTCATGAGCACTAGCTGCACTAAGAGAAAATCAATAGCCCTCCCATGTTAGCACTAGTTTTCCAAATTGAAAGTAAAAATGTAGCGTTATGGGCTGCTACAAAGATTTGGAGCACATTGGACAATGGAAAGCCTTCGGCCCTTCTGTCTGACCTGCCCTATCCAAAAAGGACGTCTCTGCTTATGATCTAGGCCCCTGCTGATACTGGATAGCTTTCGTCTCCTAGTCCTCAGCCTCCATTCGCCTCAAGGGTTTTCATCAGACTCCGGAATCTCTGCCGGCTCCTCCCCACTCTCAATCAGACGTCCTGATTCAGCGATTGGAACAACAGCCTCCGGAACTGAGTATACCACCAACACTGCCGAGACTCAAGCTGGGTATATAAATATCAGTATAGAACAAAAGAGAAATCCCAGTAAGCCTCAAGGCACATAATAAATAACTTTATTCTAGGAAAAACAAAACATGGCTAAAAGAAGCACATTTAAGAACAACAGCGAAGACTTGTCTTACGCGTTTCGGCGATAGAACGCCTTTATCATAGACATACTGTGACTGCTTGTAACCGTAAATTTATATGGTTAACAATTAACATAATTAAAAGAAATGCTGTGTTCAGTAAAACACATTGAATGACATGAGTGAAATGAGAGGCTTTGTCGAAACAAATGTATTTACTGATAACTAAGTTAAAGTTTCTTTAACTAATCATCCTCAGATTATTCAACAATGGCTATAAACTTAAAAAGCTAATTGCAAACATTCTAATAGGTGGCAGTTTATACACAGATGGAATATTTTTTTCCTTTTTTATTTATATATTCCTCTAACCAAGTGCAGAAACTTAAATGCTCTATATAGAGAGCGAATATCTGACATGATCCTCCCCATACCGACTAAGCCTACAGATCCGGTCATAAATGAATAAGGGAGTCTTATACGCTATCTCTATTTACTAATGAAATCAAAGGGGACTTGCTGGATAGAACCACTCGACTCAGCTATACTATAGGGACATCAATGGGAGTCAATATCAGCTAATGATGTTGCCAGAAATTTATGACATCCCCTGTTATATTGAAACCTAGAGGCTTCCTAGTCCTGAGTTTAAAGATCCAAAATGTTTCCTTATTAAAAAGTTTATTTGTTCTATCCCCTCCCCTCAAGGGCGCTCTAACCCATTCTATAATCTGCCAAACAAAACTAGTGGTGACCTTACGATGCTTGTAAATAAGATGCCTCGCCAGATCTGAGCATTCCACACCCTGATCTATATTGTTGAGATGCTCGTTGATTCTTGAACGTGCCTCTCTTGTGGTACACCCCACATACTGCCTATCACAAATAGCGCATTCTACCAAATAGACTACATGTGTTGTCTGGCAATTTGTGCATGCCAACAGGTCATACACCCTTTGTGTTACTTTGGACTGAAAATTATTTGTAGGCCTTGTGTGGCTACAAGCTATAAATTTATTAAAATTGCATTTATAGTGTCCTTTCACACTCAGCCAACTACTGGTATTTGCCTTTTGTGCTTCTAATACGCTAGGTGATAGGATATTACCCAGGGAACTGCCACGTCTGGCCACGTAATTACAGCCTTTGGATACAAAATCCTTAAGACTGTCTTTGGCTGTTTGAATGGGGAGATGCTTCCCTACTATATTACAAATATCTTTGAACTGCGGACTATAGGTGGAAAAAAAATAGGTTTGTTCTCATCAAACCTTTTATTTCTATTATTTACACTTCTTTACTATCCGCTAGATTTAGAGTTCTGCGTTAGCTGTCAAAACCAGCGCTAAAACCTAACGCTGGTTTTGGCCGCCCGCTGGTATTTAGAGTCTAACGCTCACTTTGCAGCCGCGACTTTTCCATACCGCAGATCCCCCTACGCCATTTGTGTATCCTATCTTGGGATCTTTCTAACGCCGGTATTTAGAGTCTTGGCTGAAGTGAGTGTTAGAAATCTAACGACAAGACTCCAGCCGCAGCAAAAAGCCAGGCGTTAAGAGCTTTATGGGCTAATGCCGGTTCATAAAGCTCTTAACTACTGTGCTCTAAAGTACACTAACACCCATAAACTACCTATGTACCCCTAAACCGAGGCCCCCCACATCGCCGCCACTCTATTAAATTTTTTTAACCCCTAATCTGCCGACCGCACACCGCCGCAACCTACGTTATCCCTATGTACCCCTAATCTGCTGCCCCTAACATCGCCGACCCCTATATTATATTTATTAACCCCTAATCTGCCCCCTCCCAACGTCGCCGCCACCTACCTACAATTATTAACCCCTAATCTGCCAACCGGACCTCACTGCTACTATAATAAAGTTATTAACCCCTAATCCGCCTCACTCCCGCCTCAATAACCCAATAATAAATAGTATTAACCCCTAATCTGCCCCCCCTAACATCGCTGACACCTAACTTCAAGTATTAACCCCTAATCTGCCGACCGGACCTCACCGCTACTCTAATAAATTTATTAACCCCTAAAGCTAAGTCTAACCCTAACACTAACACCCTCCTAAATTAAATATAATTTTTATCTAACAAAATAAATTAACTCTTATTAAATAAATTATTCCTATTTAAAGCTAAATACTTCTTGTAAAATAACTATTTAATAGCTATTGTACCTGGTTAAAATAAATACAAGGTTGCCTGTAAAATAAATATTAATCCTAAAATAGCTACAATATAATTATAATTCATATTGTAGCGATATTAGGGTTTATTTTACAGGTAAGTATTTAGCTTTAATTAGGATTAATTTATTTAATAAGAGTTAATTTATTTCGTTAGATAAAAATTATATTTAATTTAGGGGGTTGTTAGTGTTAGGGTTAGACATAGCTTTAGGGGTTAATAAATTTAATAGAGTAGCGGTGAGGTCTGGTCGGCAGATTAGGGGTTAATACTTGAAGTTAGGTGTCGGTGATGTTAGGGAGGGCAGATTAGGGGTTAATACTATTTATTATAGGGTTAGTGAGGCGGATTAGGGGTTAATAATTTTATTATAGTAGCGGTGAGGTCCGGTCGGCAGATTAGGGGTTAATAAATATAATATAGGGGTCGGCGGTGTTAGGGGCAGCAGATTAGGGGTACATAGGGATAACGTAGGTGGCGGCGGTGTACGGAGCGGCAGATTAGGTGTTAATAGAAATATGCAGGTGTCAGCGATAGCGGGGGTGGCAGATTAGGGGTTAATAAGTGTAAGGTTAGGGGTGTTTAGACTCGGGGTACATGTTAGGGTGTTAGGTGCAGAATTAGGAAGTGTTTCCCCATAGGAAACAATGGGGCTGCGTTAGGAGCTGAACGCTGCTTTTTTGCAGGTGTTAGGTTTTTTTCAGGTCAAACGGCCCCATTGTTTCCTATGGGGGAATCGTGCATGAGCATGTTTTTGAAGATGGCCGCGTCCGTAAGCACCGCTGGTATTGAGAGTTGCAGTGGCGGTAAATTATGCTCTACGCTCCCTTTTTGGAGCCTAACGCAGCCCTTCTGTGAACTCTAAATACCAGTATTTAAAAGGTGCAGGAGAAAAAAAGCATGCGTAGCTAACGCACCCCTTTGGCCGCAGAACTCTAAATCTAGCGGTATGTATTTACTGTATATATTTCACTTTCCAATGTTCTGCACAGAGAGGAATGGGTTTTCCATATTCCGATATATACAGTATATATATATATATATATATATATATATATATATACATATATATGTATAAATATATATTTGTGCAAAAAAAAAGTCAGATATATGTAGAAATATGTATTTATGAATACATATTCTACTATGTGAAGAACATTGGAATGTGAAATATTCATATTTTCATGTCGGGTTAGCGCACTTGAGAATATGCAAATAGGTTTGCGCCTGAGTAGGGTGTTAGTTTTTATTTCTATTTTATGGGGGATTAGGTTATCGTAAGCGCAATATTTTAAGTTTGGCTTTTTACGTGTGTCGGGTTAGCGCACAAGCGAACACAGTTTACTTTCAACTTGTAATACGAGCGTAATCTGATGCATGCAAAAAGCTTACTTCTAGCGCAGTTAACACTTGAGCGGGAGAGTTAAATAGCACTCCACTTGTAATCTGGCACTTAGTTGGGATTGCACTGTTATATGTTTCTAATACAAACAAGTTTTTGTTGTAGCTGTTCACATATTCATTCCGGAAGAAAACTTGTTTCAGTTCAATTGTAGTAGAAAGTTTTCATTGAATTGTTATACTTAAATTTGAGTCAATTCAGAATATGGACATACCACCACCACTTGAATTACCAATGGCACCACAGTTTAAAGGGCCATAATACCCAAATGTTTAAACACTTTAAAGTGCTGCAGCATAGCTATAAAAAGCTGACTAGAAAATATCACCTGAACATCTCTATGTAAAAAAGAAAGATATTTTACCTCAAAAGTTCCTTAGTAGCCACCTCCCATTGTAAAGGATTTCTAAGCAGCATATTAGTATGTCTGTCCCGGGACAGCTGAAAGGATGAGCATCGTGAACTCTCATATTATTTCACCAATCAGGTAAAGGAAGCTTACTATGAAATCTCATGATAGTGAAGTCAAATCTCATGAGATCACAGTAAGAGTTCATGACCTCAGCACTGCTGATGCTGATTGGCTGCAGTTAATTTCTTCATTTTTTTTATTTTTACCTGCAGCTGGGAGCAGCTGAGTATAACTTTTTACACAGAACTTACTCTGCTGAGCTGAGGAAATTGTGAGGTAAAATATCTTCCTTTTTTTTTTTTTTTTTTTTTTTTTTTTGGGGGGGGGCGGAGCCTGGCTGATCAGGAAGATGGCCGTGTGAAGTGAGAGCTCCCAAGCCCTGATCCCTTAAAACCCTAATTAAACGCATGCAGTACCTGATTAATGAACAATACCATATCCCCCTCAGTGACCGGACCCCCGGAGATCCCTTTGCAATAGTCGGGAGTAACAGCATCACCGCACCGGACAGACGCAACGACCGAGGCCTTCCTCGACACGGAGCGCACTACCAGGCGCACTTGGAAGCAGCTACGACACAGACGCCTGAACCGGTTTGATAACAGGGCGCACAGAAGGTGAGAAATCCCGCCCGGCGGGCTCAATAGCAGCACATAAAGGCACGACAAGAGGTGCGGGGGTAGATTAGGCACCACAACCACAGGCCGGAGTGCTCTGGAAGTCCCCACTAGTAGATACACTACGTGTAGTAAGCAACACAAGCAACCCATAAGAGGGTAAACCCTGAACGGTAGCAACAAGATATAAGGTGACAATAAAAGTGCAGTACTGACTGATAAGCTCCCTAGTTGAGACCTACTGAAAATCCCCTGCTCGGCTGGAAGTGTATGCAACACAATCAACATAAGCACAAGGGCATTGTTACTAATCCATTGCACATCTCATGCAGGAGTGTGCTAACAATATGCCAGGCCGCAGAACAAGCAGAACAGATAATACTCCACGCTCTAAAACTTTACAACAATATTTAAGGCCTATAGAACCTACATCAGACATCCAACCTGAAATAGTGGAAATGGATCAGCAAAGAGATGTATCGACTGACATAAGCAGTATTGGCCTGCCTGAAGCGGGGCTCACGAAAGAGGACTTGTTACCACTTTGTACAAAGCAAGATCTTAAAGAGATGCTAACAGAGGTTAGAAGCTGGTATAGTGAGCTGAAAAAGGATGTCACTCGTATAACACAGAGGGTCACAACACTAGAAGAAGGCCATAATATAATGGATACTGACATACAGCACATATCACAGCTGGTATATGCACAAGACGACACCATCCAACATCTACTTGAAAAAGTAGAGGACCTGGATAATCGAGGGAGGAGAAATAACATGAGAATACGTGGAATCCCAGAATCTATACTCCCGAATGCCCTAGAAGGCTGTATACAGGCATTGTTCAGAACGATCAAAGGCGACAACAATGCACCAGACATCCAGATAGAAAGAGCACACAGAGCACTCAGAGCAAAACCACCCCCCAAAGCCCCTCCAAGGGATGTGATTCTAAAAACGCTTCACTATAAGGACAAAGAAGAAATTATGAAACATGCCAGAGCAAAACAAGAGATTACCCACGCGGGAAATCGGATACAAGTTTTTCAAGACCTAAGCCCTGCCACGCTCCAGAAACGGAGGGAACTACAGTACGTCACCAAAGTCCTGCAGGAACAGAGAATTCTCTACAGATGGGGCTTTCCAGTCTGTATCATCGCTACAAAAGGTAGTAACACTGCTGTATTCAAGACTGTTGAAGACCTACCACACTTTTGTGAAACACTACAAATAAAAATACAACCCCCAGAGATGGCCCATAATGAAGGAAACAGCCGTCAACCTGTAGAGCAGAGGATACCTCCATTATCGTCCAGAAACTCAGACAAACACGGGAGAAATCCTGTTGTGAACAAACAGTTACAGGAAGAAACTATACAGGGACTGCTCACGGATGAGTAACACCAAAAGGGGGATATTTGACACGAACTATGGACTTCAGGTCGTATGCTAGATAAGCCTCTTTATTTTTCTTTAACAGGGTTTAGGGACAGGGATACTGCCCTCATTATATTGTTATAATATTGTTTATATTGTTATATTGTTCAGAGACGTGATATTGTACAGTTTGATCGTTAATTTAATTTTTGCATTTTCTCACATAGCTTGCAACTAGGATTGTACTAACATCTGCCATTCACTGTTAAGTATTAGAGCTTAGCGTCAAGACATCGTGATTTACTGTTTCTACTGCATAGGTTTGACCTTTTCCACTCCTAGTCAGACATATACCCACACTCAAGAGATCACAGAGATACACAGGTTACCAGTGAATACGATAGGCACTTTACATATACCAGCACCTGAGAGTATAGATAATTAGAGGCAACCTTGTACAAGTACCACTAGTCATTATGCCACAACAACCCAGAGATATTGGGGACAACATCCAACTCAGATGCATTACATTAGTGACAATTAATGCAAAAGGACTCAATAGTCCGGAGAAACGCTCCATTGCCTTTAACAATATGTATAGAGAATCAGGTGATATCCTATTTGTTCAGGAAACGCACTTTAAGAAAGGCAGGGAGCCAAAATATTTGAGCAGCAAATATAACACTTCATACTTAGCCTCAGGGAAAACTAGGAAAGGCGGGGTAGGAATCTTCATAAGAAATAATATTCATTTCAACCCGACCTAAGTTATAAAAGACGCCAATGGCCAATACTTAATAATAGTGGGGACCCTGTTCAGTACACCCGCCACATTGGTAAATATATATCTCCCCAACCAAGGTCAACATTTAGTATTCAAGCAGGTAGCGAACCTAATACTAGAGCACTCCAAAGGAATAATTTTGCTAGGGGGAGATTTTAACCTCCCGTTAGATCCCACTCTAGACACCTCTCTGGGACACTCTAGCACCCACCAAAGGATAATCAAAACAATTCACACCCAGATGCATCAGCTCAAACTACATGATGTCTGGCGAACAAGAAACCCACAAAAACGTGACTATACATTCTACTCCCACCCGCACCATCTCTATACTAGAATAGACTATTTCCTTATAGATCAAATAGGCCTGGCAAGGGTAGAAAACTCCACAATCTTGCCAATGACATGGTCAGACCATGCCCCAGTAGTATGCAGACTGCAATGGCCAGACCTCCCTATAAGGCCCTTTATATGGCGACTGGATGAGAACATACTTAGTGACACGCTCGTTAAATCAGAAATAGACGACGCATTGGGGAACTACTTTAGGGAAAACCTGACTGAAGACACATCAGCCACTACGGTATGGGAGGCGCACAAATGCGTGCTAAGAGGGGAATTTATTAGACTCAAAGCGAAGGGAATAAAAATCAATAGACAGATTGTTAACTCCACAACCTCCCAAATCAAATACTGGGAAACCCAACTCAAACAAAATCCCAACTCTCCTGAAATTTTAAAAAAGCTAACCACTGCCAGACAGGACTTAAACAAACACCTACTAAAGACATATCAAGAGCAGGCCACCAGACTACAACAGAAATACTTCGACATCAACGATAAAATTGGACCTGCACTAGCCAGGACACTCAAGAGAAAGCAACTAGACACACATATATACTCCATGACAGACCACACAGGACAAACACACAGAGATAGCACACAAATAGCAGAAACATTCAGACGCTACTATCAGGGACTATATAACATCCAGAATGACACCAGTCAGGAGGAAATGAAGGGATTCCTAGCAGATACACAGCTAAAGGCACTGAGAAAAGAAGACGGTGAATACCTAGACTCCCCCATTACACATGACGAGATCAAAACCGCTATAAAAAACATGCCTAACGGTAAAAGCCCGGGACCTGACGGCCTTAGCACACGCTACTATAAGACCTATGTCCATCATCTACTAGCTCCACTAACAGCTTTATTTAACTCAATAATAAAAGAGAAAGGATTCTCAGATGCTATGCTAGCAGCACACATAACAGTAATTCACAAAACAGGCAAAGGAACAGATAAACCGGAAAAATACAGACCCATATCTCTGCTGAATACTGACATCAAGATATTTGCAAAAATACTGGCCACCAGGATCAATAAATTTCTCCCAGACCTGATTCACCCAGACCAAGTGGGGTTTGTACCTGGCCGAGAGGCCAGAGACAACACACTAAGAACACTTCAAATCATAGAGCATGTGAAAACACAAGAAATCCCTATGGTATTAGTTTCTACAGACGCTGAGAAAGCCTTTGATAGGGTACACTGGGGCTTTCTCAAACTAGTCTTACAAAAAATGAAATTCAGTGACACCTTCATAAAATTGATATTTACTCTCTACACAAATCCCACAGCTCAGGTGAAGGTGAACGGCCTGCTATCAGACAGTTTTTCAATCAGGAACGGTACGAGACAGGGCTGTCCCCTTTCACCTATACTTTTTGCTATTACAATAGAAGCCCTAGCCCAAAAAATTCGGATTGATACCCAAATAGAGGGAATTCAGATTGCCTCAAATATGTATAAGATAGCTTTATATGCGGACGATGTCCTGCTCACTCTGACCAATGTTAACACCTCCATGAATAGAACACTTGAGATATTCGGGAAATTTGGCAAAGTCTCCAACTTCCAGTTAAACCTCTCCAAGTCTGAGATCCTCAACATCACATACGGTACAATGACACTTGACCAGTCCCTACAGAACTGCCCACTCAAAAAGCAAAAAACTAAGATGAAGTATTTAGGCATATTCTTATCCCCGGACCAACAGGAAATGTATAGGGCCAACTACAAAAAATTAGAGGCAGATATAGTGACGGACTTATCGAACTGGAAAAATAAACCCATATCCTGGCTAGGAAGAGTAAACGTGATAAAAATGAACATCCTGCCAAGACTTCTATATCTTATGCAAACTACACCAATCCCCCTCCCACACAATTACCTGTCCAAATTGCAAAGCATAATAGAACACTACGTTTGGGGGACTATTAGGCCCAGGGTCAAGAAAACTACACTATATTTACCCAGAGACAGAGGTGGCTTAGGACTACCAAATATTATGATATATAAACAAGCCATTTCACTGAGGCAACTACTGGATTGGTGTAGGAATGATCCCAACAAACTATGGGTCCAGATAGACCGCACTATACTGGGCATGAGCAACGCAGGGGGAATTGCCTGGTTATCAGAGAGAGACAGACCAACAGCAACATCTAGATACCCACTATTCGCTGACTTTTTCGCCACCTGGGACAGACTGTTAAACACTTCCACAAACATTTCCACTCACATAAGCCCCTTGACACCCACATACCAGAACCCCGCAACCCCTTGGAACTATAGAGAAACAAACCTCAGTCACACAATACCATACAAGGAACGAACACTTTCAGCATTCTTGGAAGGGAACAAATTGAAACCACTAAACACGATAATAGAAAATAACCCAGATGTTTGCATGAGCTGGCTGGCACACTCCCAACTCAGTCACTTTATATCGACTCACAAGCAGAAACACAACTACCTTAGACAGCTGACAACCTTCGAGACCCTTTGCATAAAGACCAATGCAACAGACCACGCACTCTCGCTATTATATAAGATCCTCCTTATAGAGGACGCTCAGACACTACCATCATATACTAAGGCATGGGAGAGAGAATTGCACACTGACATTAGCACCTCAGAGTGGTTAGCCGCTTTCCAAACAACAAAGCAGGCCTCAATCTCAAGTAGGGTTCAAGAATCTGGATATAAGTTTCTGTCTAGATGGTACCTCACTCCCATTCGATTAAACAAGATATACAAAACGGCCTCAGGGAAGTGCTGGAGAGGGTGTGGGGGAGAAGGCACTATAACACATATATGGTGGGAGTGTCCAGAGCTGGATCAATTTTGGACAGGGATCTTAGAACACATCAGGAAAGCAACAGGGAAGACGATACAAAACAGTCCAAAAACACTACTTTTTCTATCTCTCCCCACGCTAGAAAGCTCTGCAAGTAAGGCACTGAGGATGGTTATGTTAAACAGCGCGAAATTGTTGGTTCCTAAATACTGGAAATCTAAACAATACCCACAATAGAGGAGTGGAAGGGAAAGGTTAGCTCACTATTGCATCTGGAAAGGTACCACCACCTAAAGAACGATACAATAGAAACACATGAAACTATGCTAATGCAGTGGAGGGAATGCACTACATGAGAAGCAGTGTAGGATAGGGACACCCACAAACTTCAAACATAAGGCTCACTATATATACCACCCAGATATAGAGAGACTAGGGGAACACAGGAACCTGGTAGATATGCGTAGCAACATACCACATGAATAGCACAAATGTTACATATGTTAGGAATATAGAAAATAAGACGCAAAAAAGTAAGCTCACTTTTATAGTAATGTATAAGCAGTTACTGAACTAATGTTAATGTTGATTATTGTATTCAAGCACTGAAACTGGTTGTGCACTTGTCATTTTTATTTACACTGGATTATATTTAATAAAGCTTTTGAAAAAAAAAAAAAAAAAAAAAAAAAATATCTTCCTTTTTTACATAGAGATGCTCAGGTGATATTTTCCTGTGAGCTTTTTACAGTTATACTGCATCAGTTTCAAGTGATTTAGCATATGAGTATTATGTCCCTTTAAACAGTCCCCTTATTTTTTTTATTATTTTACTATTATTCGGGGAAAGATTCTGTAAACTAACATTACTAAATGTACAGCATAGATACTGAAACACAATACACGTAACAGCACTCAAAAATAACTTTTATTAAAATAAGAATTAAAAATCCCCATTATTTTATATCTGTCTTTCCTACAACAGAACGTGTGAATTATGCTATATGTGAATTATGCTATATGTGTACTGTGCTGTAGTTGAATAAGAGTATACTGAAGTGTATAACACAATTTAAACTTTAAATACATTTAAAGGGACTATCTACACCTTAGTCATCTTTAAGTCTTACCTCAGATGAAACACAATTTTTTTATTTCATGATTTAGATAGAGCATGCTATTTTAAGCAACTTTCTAATTGACTCCTACTATCAATTTGTCTTTGTTCTCTTGCTATCTTTATTTAAAAAGCAGAATTTAAAGCTTAGGAGCCAGTCCATTTTAGGTTCAGCACCCTGGATAGTACTTGCTTATTGGTGGCTACATTTAGCAAACCAATAAGCAAGCATAACCCAGGTTCTCAACCAAAAATGGGTCAGTTAAACTTTACATTCCTGCTTTTGAAATAAAGATAGCAAGAGAACAAAGAAAATTTGATAATAGGAATAAATTAGAAATTTGCTTAAAATTGCATGCTCTATCTGAACCATTAAAGAAAAAATTGGGTTTAGTGTCCCTTTAAGATGCAAATAGCCCCCTGCACCCCTTTATATATCATGCAGCAGGAATGGTAAAAAAGTTATTTTACAATGAATATTTTTTCTGGCCCCTTTGAAATAGCTGCCAAGCTCCACCCACTGATGACATCACAACCTGGGCTGCTTCTAGGTACTCTGCTGTATAGCATTGACAGTCTGTTGAATCCAACTAGTGAGTCTTTTGTGATTGGACGCCATTTGCAGCCCAGATCGTGATGTCAGTGGGCGGAGCTTGGCAGCCTTTTTAAAATAACTTTTTCACCATACCTGCTGCATTATATAGAAAGGGAATCTAGGGAAAGACTTTAATGACCAAGATGCAGACTGTCCCTTTAACCTTTTACCCTATTGGATGAATGCACACAAAACGTCCTCCCCATCAAAAAAAATACTTTTACAAAATTAATTGAAACTGAATTAAGAGGGACACTAGATATTTAAAAAAAATACTTTCTATAATACTTACAAACAGCAAGAAGAAAAAGAAAAAAATGTATAAATAAACTCAATTTTATGACAGCCTTTCTTACGTGTTAAAATGCACTTTACAGGAAGGTGAAAATTGGCCCTTTGAATGTTAAAAATAAGAACATTATTTTTTGTGAAGATAAACTGTCACTTTAATAACAAAAAATTACTATTAATAGTCAAACACATGTTGAGTTGAACACATAATAAATATATTTTATTGAAAATGTGTGAAAAATTGCATTGTTTGAAAAATAGTATATTAGTATTTCCTCATATGATATGTTTTCATTACTGCTCATATCACATCATTCTATTACTCCACATACATAACGAGTTTTATTCAATAAAATGCTTTGTTCAAATGTAACACCAGTTACACAAGAAGCTGTGTGTAAAAGTGTTATTAATTTGCATCACAAAAATCTTAGGCCTAGATTACGAGTTTGGTGTTAGCCTTAAAAAGCAGCGTTGAGAGGTCCCAACGCTGCTTTTTTCCTAACGCTGGTATTACGAGTCAGGCAGGAAAGGGTCTACCGCTCACTTTTCTTCTGCGACTCGAGGCTATCGCAAATCCCCTTATGTCAATTGCGTATCCTATCTTTTTAAAGGGTTTTGCCTAATGCAGGTATTACAAGTCTTGGAAGAAGTGAGCGGTAGACCCTCTCCTGTCAAGACTTCTACCGCATTTAAAAGTCAGTAATTAAGAGTTTTATGGGCTAACGTCGGAACATAAAACTCTTAACTAAAAGTGCTAAAAAGTACACTAACACCCATAAACTACCTATTAACCCCTAAACCGCGGCCCCCCCCACATCGCAAACACTAAAATAAAAAATTTTAACCCCTAATCTGCCGACCGGACATCGCTGCCACCTACATTATACCTATGAACCCCTAATCTGCTGCCCCTAACATCGCTGACACCTACATTATATTTATTAACCCCTAATCTGCCACCCCCACTGTCGCCGCCAACTACCTACAATTATTAACCCCTAATCTGCCGACCGGACATCGCTGACATTTTAATAAATGTATTAACCCCTAAACCGCCGCACTCCCGCCTCGCAAACACTAGTTACATTTTATTAACCCCTAATCTGCCCCCCAACGTTGCCGCCACCTACCTACATTTATTAACCCCTAATCTTCCGACCCCAACGTTGCCTCTACTATAATACATTTATTAACCCCTAAACCTAAGTCTAACCCTAAGTCTAACCCCCCTAACTTAAATATAATTTAAATTAAACGAAATTAATTTAACATAATTAAATAAATTAATCCTTTTTAAAACTAAATACTTACCTATAAAATAAACCCTAAGCTAGCTACAATATAACTAATAGTTACATTGTAGCTATCTTAGACCTAGATTTGGAGTTTGGCGTTAGCCGTGAAAACCAGCGTTAGAGGCTCCTAACGCTGGTTTTAGGCTACCGCCGGTATTTGGAGTCACTCAAAATAGGGTCTAACGCTCACTTTTCAGCCGCGACTTTTCCATACCGCAGATCCCCTTACGTCAATTGCGTATCCTATCTTTTCAATGGGATCTTTCTAACTCCGGTATTTAGAGTCGTTTCTGAAGTGAGCGTTAGACATCTAACGACAAAACTCCAGCCGCAGGAAAAAAGTCAGTAGTTAAGAGCTTTCTGGGCTAACGCCGGTTTATAAAGCTCTTAACTACTGTACTCTAAACTACACTAACACCCATAAACTACCTATGTACCCCTAAACCGAGGTCCCCCCACATCGCCGCCACTCGATTAAATTTTTTTAACCCCTAATCTGCCGAGCGCCAACTACGTTATCCTTATGTACCCCTAATCTTCTGCCCCTAACACCGCCGACCCCTGTATTATATTTATTAACCCCTAACCTGCCCCCCACAACGTCGCCTCCACCTACCTACACTTATTAACCCCTAATCTGCCGACCGGAGCTCACCGCTATTCTAATAAATGTATTAACCCCTAAAGCTAAGTCTAACCCTAACACTAACACCCCTCTAAGTTAAATATAATTTACATCTAACGAAATTAATTATCTCTTATTAAATAAATTATTCCTATTTAAAGCTAAATACTTACCTGTAAAATAAATCCTAATATAGCTACAATATAAATTATAATTATATTATAGCTATTTTAGGATTAATATTTATTTTACAGGTAACTTTGTATTTATTTTAACCATGTACAATAGCTATTAAATAGTTAAGAACTATTTAATAGCTAAAATAGTTAAAATAATTACAAAATTACCTGTAAATTAATCCTAACCTAAGTTACAATTAAACCTAACACTACACTATCAATAAATTAATTAAATAAACTACCTACAATTACCTACAATTAACCTAACACTACACTATCAATAAATTAATTAAATACAATTCCTACAAATAAATACAATTAAATAAACTAGCTAAAGTACAAAAAATAAAAAAGAACTAAGTTACAAAAAATAAAAAAATATTTACAAACATAAGAAAAATATTACAATTTTAAACTAATTACACCTACTCTAAGCCCCCTAATAAAATAACAAAGCCCCCCAAAATAAAAAAAATGCCCTACCCTATTCTAAATTACTAAAGTTCAAAGCTCTTTTACCTTACCAGCCCTGAACAGGGCCCTTTGCGGGGCATGCCCCAAAGAATTCAGCTCTTTTGCCTGTAAAAAAAAAAACATACAATACCCCCCCCCCAACATTACAACCCACCACCCACATACCCCTAATCTAACCCAAACCCCCTTAAGATCTTCCTACCTTATCTTCACCCTGCCAGGTTCACCGATCCGTCCTGAAGAGCTCCTCCGATGTCTTGATCCAAGCCCAAGCGGGGGGCTGAAGAGGTCCATGATCCGGCTGAAGTCTTCATCCAAGCGGGAGCTGAAGAGGTCCATGATCCGGATGAAGTCTTCATCCAAGCGGGAGCTGAAGAGGTCCATGATCCGGATGAAGTCTTCATCCAAGCGGGAGCTGAAGAGGTCCATGATCCGGATGAAGTCTTCTATCAACGGCATCTTCAATCGGATCCATCTTGCAGACCTCCGACGCGGAACATCCTCTTCTCCCGACGCCTACTAGCCGAATGACGGTTCCTTTAAGGGACGTCATCCAAGATGGCATCCCGCGAATTCCGATTGGCTGATAGGATTCTATCAGCCAATCGGAATTAAGGTAGGAATATTCTGATTGGCTGATGGAATCAGCCAATCAGAATCAAGTTCAATCCAATTGGCTGATCCAATCAGCCAATCAGATTGAGCTCGCATTCTATTGGCTGATCGGAACAGCCAATCGGATTGAACTTGATTCTGATTGGCTGATTCCATCAGCCAATCAGAATATTCCTACCTTAATTCCGATTGGCTGATAGAATCCTATCAGCCAATCGGAATTCGAGGGACGCCATCTTGGATGACGTCCCTTAAAGGAACCGTCATTCGGCTAGTAGGCGTCGAGAGAAGAGGATGTTCCGCGTCGGAGGTCTGCAAGATGGATCCGGAAGAAAGAAGATTGAAGATGCCGTTGATAGAAGACTTCATCCGGATCATGGACCTCTTCAGCTCCCGCTTGGATGAAGACTTCATCAGGATCATGGACCTCTTCAGCTCCCGCTTGGATGAAGACTTCCGCCGGATCATGGACCTCTTCAGCCCCCCGCTTGGGCTTGGATCAGGACATTGGAGGAGCTCTTCAGGACGGATCAGTGAACCTGGCAGGGTGAAGATAAGGTAGGAAGATCTTCAGGGGCTTAGTGTTAGGTTTATTTAAGGGGGTTTGGGTTAGATTAGGGGTATGTGGGTGGTGGGTTGTAATGTTGGGGGGGGTATTGTATGTTTTTTTTTTTACAGGCAAAAGAGCTGAATTCTTTGGGGCATGCCCCGCAAAGGGCCCTGTTCAGGGCTGGTAAGGTAAAAGAGCTTTGAACTTTAGTAATTTAGAATAGGGTAGGGCATTTTTTTTATTTTGGGGGGCTTTGTTATTTTATTAGGGGGCTTAGAGTAGGTGTAATTAGTTTAAAATTGTTGTAATATTTTTCTTATGTTTGTAAATATTTTTTTATTTTTTGTAACTTAGTTCTTTTTTATTTTTTGTACTTTAGCTAGTTTATTTAATTGTATTTATTTGTAGGAATTGTATTTAATTAATGTATTTATAGTGTAGTGTTAGGTTTAATTGTAGGTAATTGTAGGTAGTTTATTTAATTAATTTATTGCTAGTGTAGTGTTAGGTTTAATTGTAACTTAGGTTAGGATTTATTTTACAGGTAATTTTGTAATTATTTTAACTATTTTAGCTATTAAATAGTTCTTAACTATTTAATAGCTATTGTACATGGTTAAAATAAATACAAAGTTACCTGTAAAATAAATATTAATCCTAAAATAGCTATAATATAAATATAATTTATATTGTAGCTATATTAGGATTTATTTTACAGGTAAGTATTTAGCTTTAAAAAGGAATAATTTATTTAATAAGAGATAATTAATTTCGTTAGATGTAAATTATATTTAACTTAGGGGGGTGTTAGGGTTAGGGTTAGACTTAGCTTTAGGGGTTAATACATTTATTAGAGTAGTGGTGAGCTCCAGTCGGCAGATTAGGGGTTAATAATTGAAGTTAGGTGTCGGCGATATTAGGGAGGGCAGATTAGGGGTTAATACTATTTATTATAGGGTTAGTGAGGCGGATTATTCTATTTTAACTAGGTACAATAGTTATTAAATAGTTATTAACTATTTAATAACTACCTAGCTAAAATAAGTACAAATTTACCTGTAAATTAAATCCTAACCTAAGTTACAATTACACCTAACACTACACTATCATTAAATAAATTGGGGCTGCGTTAGGAGCTGAACGCTGCTTTTTTGCAGGTGTTAGGTTTTATTTCAGCCAGCTCAGCCCCATTGTTTCCTATGGGGAAATCGTGCACGAGCACGTTTAGCCAGTTTACCGCTACCGTAAGCAACGCTGGTATTACAGTGAGATGTGGAGTTAAATTTTGCTCAACGCTCACTTTTCTGAGGCTAACACCGGTTTGCAGAAAACTTGTAATACCAGCATTGGCTTAAGGGAGCAGTACGAAAAAAAGGAGCATTAGCCCCGCAAGCCTTACCGACAAAAACTCTAGCCGTTAGTTTTTGACAAAGAGATTAAGATGAATACTTTTTACAGCTTTGACAGCACATCATCTAGATGTTGAGAAATATAAAAATACAGACATTTCCTTAAAACACTTACATCACACAGAAAAAAAGTTTCCATATTAATAACAGCAGGAAACAATGCAGTGTTACATATGCATATGACACATATAGCTCATGACATTTCAATATTGCATGTACAATCAGTCAACTTATGGAACTGCATAGCAATGCAAAGATTTGCAATGATTTTTATTTCACAATGTTGCATACAAAATATTGTCTAATCTCTCTAATACACTTGTGCTATAGAACCACATAGGAAGGCCTGAACAAAAATCAGAAAGCTTCAAGTATACAGGATCATATATGTTTCAATAATATATTTCACCCTGTGTAATTATCAAATCACCTTTATTCACACATTTCCTTCTGTATACAACAAAAGTGAATACATCTGTGATCACTGACACCCAAGTTAGATCTTTGGCACAAAATTGAGTACACCTGTGATTTCCAATCACCCTTATTGTATGAACATGGTTATAACATGACCTGTGGACACCAGAACTTTCTCAGTTTTGGACCTATGGGCTGTGTCTATATGCAGGTCTGCATCATGGCTCCACATGGAAAACAATTGCCAGAGAAATTGAAAAATCTGATTGTTAGACTTTACAAAGAAGGAAAAGGATACAGTAAGATCGGTGACCAACTAAAAATCAGTCAAAACACATTTGCAAGTATGTGCAATATAAGTATATGTGCAATATAATCACAAACACAATGCACTCAATAGTGCAAATAGAGCAGGCTGAACTATCAGAGCCGTGCAGCTGACTCACAATCAGGCTACAGCTAACACTGCAAGAGCTGTCATCCAAAGTATATTGTGTTTATTTGAGGGACTGAAAGAAAGGCCTCTACTAAGAACTGCCATGTCCTCATTAGAGAACATGCTTAGATAAATGATAGATTCCTTTTTTTCATTCTCTCAAGTCTCTTCTTTTTGGTTGTGCTACTTCTCCCTCTGCTGCCATGTTGGCGTATGTTCTTTTTCTTGTTCCTATACCTGGGGACCCCCAATGCATTTCCTCTCTTTCTACTGGTCTTTCCAATTATTTGAATCTTATTTGATTATTTGGGGGATAAATCTTTTAATTCTGATTCTCTCGAAAAACCTGCATATTGCTGGATACTCAGTAGCCAATTTGATCATTTGGAGCTACTTGTGTCAATCCGGACTAACGGTCCGCAGTGTTTCTATGTATTGTATGAGACACGCATGGCTACTTTGAATATCCGACACCATTAGTGACTTAACACATCAATCTTATTATGCGGTCCAATGATTTACATTCTAGGACTTGCATTCTCATCCAATTATAGCCCCAAATAGAGACACACCTTATGGACATGCGTAGTCACTTGGGACGCACTCCAAGGATGTGAGGTATTTAAGCTCACGTTTTATATATGTTTGTTATCACCTGATGAAACAGTCATGTACTGAGAAACGTGTTGTGAATAAACTGGATTTTAACTTTTGATCGTGAGCACTTGATTATCCCCGGGGGTGGAATATTGGTTCCTCTTTCTGATTGCATACCTATGCTTCAGAAAACTCAGTGGTGCTATACACTTCTTCCACTTGGATGACGGCTCTTGCAGTGTAAGCTGTAGCTGGATTGTGAGTCAGCTGGACGGCTCTAATAGTTTATGATTATATTGCACATACTTGCTTCTCTACTTTTTGGTAGTTTGTGACATACTGTAAGGATTCTGTTCCGTATATTCTATCTCTCTTCACAGTCACCTGATTTCAGCCTCACCTGTACTTAAGGCATCATGTGACTGCAAACAGGTGCTTAATTATTGTTTATGATTCCCGATGGTTGTAGCTACGTTTTATGTGCCTGCTACTAACGTTAACTAACTTCCTTAGAAAATATAATAATACAAGCCTGCCTTTACCTGGGGATTTCACTTCTGCCAGGCATTACCTCCTTACGGTTTCTACCGTACAACTATGAATTCCATCAAGTTGCTCCCTGCCTTACAAGCTTGCTCGATACCGGACTAATCAGAAGTAAACGCTGCTGCCTATCTTACAGAGCAAAGCCGTCATTCTGGGTTTCCATTTACCCGCTCCCACTGTGTAACTGTCAGTGCATACCGGACTCCTCCCTCAGGTGCTGTTAGAGCTACAGATCCCCGCTTCACTGCGGTCTCACTATCAAGAAATCCGGATCCTCATTTCTCTGTCAGAGGTTTGCATTTGAAGTAAGTTGTCACTGGATTAGAGGTACTTCTCCTGAAACGAGCAGTTTAACTCCTATTGTGCTGGGAACAGCTGCACTCCTGTGTTACATTTAAAGCAGCCTTTGTTGTATACTGGGACTCGCACCTAACATTAACCCATTCCTTTCTGATGCTCTGCCATATGAACTTCCTTAATTAACTTGGCAGTATTTTCCATAAGCTTACCCTAATTAGCTCTTGAGACTCTTTGACCACGAGGTCTTTATTTAGATTTTATATTTGTTGTGAAAGACAAGCAACAACTTCAACTTCTGCCTTTAGTTGCTAGACAAGCCTTTGCTCTGCAACATATGTATGTACATAACAACTTCACAGAAAGCAGCTTGGTCTATGCTGATCAATAGCCCATTTGCCTACGTGATACAAAACCTCCTCTTATCTCAAGTCTGCAGTTGTGATCCACTCTCATTGTCTACAGGGATATTACACATACTTTACCATTGAAGCGCACTCTTTTATCCTGTCTGTATAGATGACTCTGCCCACCTGTTTGGGGGAAAACGTTTGTCGTTTGAAGAGGAGTGGCTCTGGATTAACTTTTTTCACTTGAACTTATTTATTACGATTAAATTATGTTTATTTTTTTGATCAGATATTTATTTTTTTAAAGCATATATGAATATGCTCTCAATCTGATATTTGTTTTTACAAAGTATGTTTTTTAGGGATATTTATATTAGTTTATAATTTGCGCAGCCAGTTTATTTGAGACTTGTTTTCAAATATATTTGTTTTCATTTGCAGCAGTAACCAGGAGGTATAAAACAAGCCATAGTACCACTAATCAGAGCTGCAGTGGCCGTCCTCTTACTTGTACAATCTAGCTCAGTACGCTACTGGTACAATCTAGCTCAGTGCGCTACTTGTACAGTCTAGCTCAATGCGCTACTTGTATAATGTAGCTCAGTGTGCTACTTGTGCAATATAGCTCAGTGTGCTACTTGTGCAATATAGCTCAGTGTGCTACTTGTACAATCTAGCTCAGTGCGCTACTTGTACAGTCTAGCTCAGTGTGCTACTTGTACAGTCTAGCTCAGTGTGCTATTTGTACAGTCTAGCTCAGTGCGCTACTTGTACAGTCTAGCTCAGTGCGCTACTTGTACAGTCTAGCTCAGTGTGCTATTTGTACAATCTAGCTCAGTGCGCTACTTGTACAGTCTAGCTCAGTGTGCTACTTGTACAGTCCAGCTCAGTGTGCTATTTGTACAGTCTAGCTCAGTGCGCTACTTGTACAATCTAGCTCAGTGTGATTGACACCCCCTGCTAGAGGCCGATTGGCCGTGAATCTGCAGGGGGAGGTATTGCACCAGCAGTTCACAAGAACTGCTGGTGCAATGATAAATGCCGAGAGCGTATGCTGTAGGCATTTATCGATGTGCAGCGACATGATCCGTAATATCGGATCATGTCCGCTCACATCATGTTAAATAGGCCCCTATAGCTCAGTGTGCTACTTGTACAATATAGCTCAGTGTGTTACTTGTACAATCTAGCTCAGTGTGCTACTCGTACAATCTAGATCAGTGCGCTACTCGTACAATATAGCTCAGTGTGTTACTTGTACAATCTAGCTCAGTGGGCTACTTCTACAATATAGCTCAGTGTGCTACTTGTACAATATAGTTCAGTGTGCTACTTCTACAATATAGCTCAGTGTGATACTTGTACAATCTAGCTCAATGTGCTACTTGTACAGTCTAGCTCAGTGCGTTACTTGTACAATCTAGCTCAGTGCGCTACTTGTACAATCTAGCTCAGTGTGCTACTTGTACAGTCTAGCTCAGTACGCTACTTGTACAGTCTAGCTCAGTACGCTACTTGTACAGTCTAGCTCAGTACGCTACTTGTACAGTCTAGCTCAGTGTGCTACTTGTACAGTCTAGCTCAGTGTGCTACTTGTACAATCTAGATCAGTGTGCTACTTGTATAATCTAGCTCAGTGTGCTACTTGTATAATCTAGCTCAGTGTGCTACTTGTACTGTCTAGCTCAGTGTGCTACTTGTTCAATCTAGCTCAGTGTGCTACTTGTTCAATCTAGCTCAGTGCGCTGCTTGTACAGTCTAGCTCAGTGCGCTGCTTGTACAGTCTAGCTCAGTGCGCTGCTTGTACAGTCTAGCTCAGTGTGCTACTTGTACAGTCTTGCTCAGTGTGCTGCTTGTACAGTCAAGCTCAGTGTGTTGCTTGTACAGTCAAGCTCAGTGTGCTGCTTGTACAGTCAAGCTCAGTGTGCTGCTTGTACAGTCAAGCTCAGTGTGCTGCTTGTACAGTCAAGCTCAGTGTGCTGCTTGTACAGTCCAGCTCAGTGCATTACTTGTACAGTCTAGCTCAGTCTGCTACTTGTACAATCTAGCTCAGTGCGCTACTTTACAATCTAGCTCAGTGCGCTATTTGTACAATCGAGCTCAGTGCGCTACTTCTACAATATAGCTCAGTGTGCTACTTGTACAATACAGTTCAGTGTGCTACTTCTACAATCTAGCTCAGTGCACTACTTGTACAGTCTAGCTCAGTCTGCTACTTGTACTATCTAGCTCAGTGCACTACTTTTACAGTCTAGCTCAGTGCGCTACTTGTACAGTCTAGCTCAGTGCGCTACTTGTACAGTCTAGCTCAGTCTGCTATTTGTACAATCTAGCTAAGTATGCTACTTGTACAATCTAGCTCAGTGTGCTACTTTTACAATCTAGCTCAGTGTGCTACTTGTACAATCTAGCTAAGGATGCTACTTGTACAGTCTAGCTTAGTGCGCTACTTGTACAGTCTAGCTCGGTGCGCTACTTGTAAAATCTAGCTAAGTGTGCTACTTGTACAATCTAGCTCAGTGTGCTACTTGTACAATCTAGCTCAGTGCATTACTTGTACAGTCTAGCTCAGTGCGCTACTTGTACAGTCTAGGTCGGTGCGCTACTTGTAAAATCTAGCTAAGTGCACCACTTGTACAGTCTAGCTCAGTGTGCTACTTGTACAATCTAGCTCAGTGTGCTACTTGTACAATCTAGCTCAGTGTACTACTTGTACAGTCTAGCTCAGTGCGCTACTTTTATAATGTAGCTCAGTGTGCTACTTGTACAATATAGCTCAGTGTGCTACTTGTACAATATAGCTCAGTGTGCTACTTGTTCAATGTAGCTCAGTCTGCTACATGTAAAATATGGTGCCGAATTATCAAGTTCCGAACAAAGCTTGATGCCCCGTGTTTCTGGCGAGCCTTCAGGTTTGCCAGAAACACAAGTTATTCCGCTGCTCCATAACCTGTCTGACTGCTCTAAGGCGGCGGACAGACATCACCGGAAATCAACCCGATCTAATATGATCGGGTTGATTGACACCCCCTGCTAGCGGACAATTGGTCGCGAATCTGCTGGGGGCGGTATTGCACCAGCAATTCACAAGAACTGCTGGTGCAGTGATAAATGCTGAGAGCGTATGCTGTAGGTATTTATCGATGTGCAGCGGACATGATCCACAATATCAGATCATGTCCGCTCACATCATTATAAATAGGCCCCTATAGCTCAGTGTGCTACTCGTACAATGTAGCTCAGTGTGCTACTTGTACAATCTAGCTCAGTGTGCTACTTGTACAATCTAGCTCAGTGTGCTACTTGTACAATCTAGCTCAGTGTGCTACGTGTACAATCTAGCTCAGTGTGCTACGTGTACAATCTAGCTCAGTGTGCTACTTGTACAATCTAGCTCAGTGTGCTACTTGTACAATCTAGCTCAGTGTGCTACTTGTACAATCTAGCTCAGTGTGCTACTTGTACAATCTAGCTCAGTGTGCTACTTGTACAATCTAGCTCAGTGTGCTACTTGTACAATCTAGCTCAGTGTGCTACTTGTACAATCTAGCTCAGTTCGCTACTTGTACAATCTAGCTCAGTGTGCTACTTGTACAATCTAGCTCAGTTCGCTACTTGTACAGTCTAGCTCAGTGTGCTACTTGTACAGTCTAGCTCAGTGCGCTACTTGTACAGTCTAGCTCAGTGCGCTACTTGTACAGTCTAGCTCAGTGCGCTACTTGTACAGTCTAGCTCAGTGCGCTACTTGTACAATCTAGCTCAGTGTGATACTTGTACAATCTAGCTCAGTGTGCTACTTGTACAATCTAGCTTGGTGTGCTACTTGTACTTTCTAGCTCAGTGTGCTACTTGTCAAAACTAGCTCAGTGTGCTACTTGTCAAAACTAGCTCACTGCGCTACTTGTACAGTCTAGCTCAGTGCGCTACTTGTACAGTCTAGCTCAGTGCGCTACTTGTACAGTCTAGCTCAGTGCGCTACTTGTACAGTCTAGCTCAGTGCGCTACTTGTACAGTCTAGCTCAGTGCGCTACTTGTACAGTCTAGCTCAGTGTGCTACTTGTACAGTCTAACTCAGTATGCTGCTTGTACAGTCTAACTCAGTATGCTGCTTGTACAGTCTAACTCAGTGTGCTGCTTGTACAGTCTAACTCAGTGTGCTGCTTGTACAGTCCAGCTCAGTGCACTACTTGTACAATCTAGCTCAGTGTGCTATTTGTACAATCTAGCTCTGAAAAACAGATGGGCAAGTGCTTGAGACTTGGCTCATGGGTTATCAATGGAAATTGGAGTTTCTGTGCTACTTGTACAATCTAGCTCAGTGTGCTACTTGTACAATCTAGTTAAAGGGACATGAAACCCATTTTTTTCTTTCATGATTCAGATAGAGAATACCATTTTAAACAACTTTCTAACGGCTAGATTTAGAGTTTTGTCGGTAACGACCCGCGTAGCTAACGCTGGCTTTTTTCTGGCCGCACCTTTAAAATAACTCTGGTATTGAGAGTCCACAGAATGGCTGCGTTTGGCTCCAAAAAAGGAGCGTAGAGCATATTTAACGCCACTGCAACTCTCGATACCAGAGTTGCTTACGGACGCGGCCAGCCTCAAAAACGTGCTCGTGCACGATTCCCCCATAGGAAACAATGGAGCTGTTTGAGATTAAAAAAACCCTAACACCTGCAAAAAAGCCGCGTTCAGCTCCTAACGCAGCCCCATTGTTTGCTATGGGGAAACACTTCCTACGTCTGCACCTAACACCCTAACATGTACCCAGAGTCTAAACACCCCTAACCTTACACTTATTAACCCCTAATCTGCCGCCCCCGCTATCGCTGACCCCTGCATATTATTATTAACCCCTAATCTGCCGCTCCGTAAACCGCCGCTACTTACATTATCCCTATGTACCCCTAATCTGCTGCCCCTAACACAGCTGACCCCTATATTATATTTATTAACCCCTAATCTGCCCCCCACAACGTCGCCTCCACCTGCCTACACTTATTAACCCCAATCTGCCGACCGGACCTGAGCGCTACTATAATAAAGTTATTAACCCCTAATCCGCCTCACTAACCCTATAATAAATAGTATTAACCCCTAATCTGCCCTCCCTAACATCGCCGACACCTAACTTCAATTATTAACCCCTAATCTGCCGACTGGACCTCACCGCTATTCTAATAAATGGATTAACCCCTAAAGCTAAGCCTAACCCTAACACCCCCCTAAATTAAATATAATTTTAATCTAACGAAATTAATTAACTCTTATTAAATAAATTATTCCTATTTAAAGATAAATACTTACCTGTAAAATAAATCCTAATATAGATACAATATAAATTTTATTTATATTATAGCTATTTTAGGATTAATATTTATTTTACAGGTAACTTTGTATTTATTTTAACCAGGTACAATAGCTATTAAATAGTTAAGAACTATTTAATAGCTAAAATAGTTAAAATAATTACAAATTTACCTGTAAAATAAATCCTAACCTAAGTTACAATTAAACCTAACACTACACTATCAATAAATTAATTAAATAAAATACCTATAATTATCTACAATTAAACCTAACACTACACTATCAATAAATTAATTAAATACAATTCCTACAAATAAATACAATGAATTAAACTAACTAAAGTACAAAAAATAAAAAAGAACTAAGTTACAAAAAATAAAAAATATTTACAAACATTAGAAATATATTACAACAATTTTAAACTAATTACACCTACTCTAAGCCCCCTAATAAAATAACAAAGCCCCCCAAAATAAAAAAAATGCCCTACCCTATTCTAAATTACTAAAGTTTAAAGCTCTTTTACCTTACCAGCCCTGAACAGGGGCCTTTGCGGGGCATGCCCCAAGAAGTTCAGCTCTTTTGCCTGTAAAAAAAAAAACATACAATACCCCCCCCCCAACATTACAACCCACCACCCACATACCCCTAATCTAACCCAAACCCCCCTTAAATAAACCTAACACTAAGCCCCTGAAGATCTCCCTACCTTGAGTCGTCTTCACCCAGCCGAGCCAAATTCTTCATCCAAGCGGAGCAAGAAGAGGTCCTCCATCCGGTAGAAGTCTTCATCCAAGCGGGGCAGAAGAGGTCTTCCATCCGATTGAAGTCTTCATCCAAGAGGCATCTTCTATCGTCATCCATCCGGAGCGGCAGCATCCTGAAGACCTCCGACGCGGAACATCCATCCTGGCCGACGACTGAACGACGAATGACGGTTCCTTTAAATGACGTCATCCAAGATGGCGTCCCTCGAATTCCGATTGGCTGATAGGATTCTATCAGCCAATCGGAATTAAGGTAGGAATATTCTGATTGGCTGATGGAATCAGCCGATCAGAATCAAGTTCAATCCGATTGGCTAATCCAATCAGCCAATTAGATTGAGCTCGCATTCTATTGGCTGTTCTGATCAGCCAATAGAATGCAAGCTCAATCTGATTGGCTGATTGGATCAGCCAATCGGATTGAACTTGATTCTGATTGGCTGATTCCATCAGCCAATCAGAATATTCCTACCTTAATTCCGATTGGCTGATAGAATCCTATCAGCCAATCGGAATTCGAGGGACGCCATCTTGGATGACGTCATTTAAAGGAACCATCATTCGTCGTTCAGTCGTTGGCCAGGATGGATGTTCCGCGTCGGAGGTCTTCAGGATGCTGCCGCTCCGCTCCGGATGGATGACGATAGAAGATGCCTCTTGGATGAAGACTTCAATCGGATGGAAGACCTCTTCTGCCCCGCTTGGATGAAGACTTCTACCGGATGGAGGACCTCTTCTTGCTCCGCTTGGATGAAGAATTTGGCTCGGCTGGGTGAAGACGACTCAAGGTAGGGAGATCTTCAGGGGCTTAGTGTTAGGTTTATTTAAGGGGGGCTGGAGTTTTGTCATTAGAATTCTGACGCTCACTTCAGACACGACTCTAAATACCGGAGTTAGAAAGATCCCATTGAAAAGATAGGATACGCAAATGACGTAAGGGGATCTGCGGTATGGAAAAGTCGCGGCTGAAAAGTGAGCTCAGTACGCTACTGGTACAATCTAGCTCAGTGCGCTACTTGTACAGTCTAGCTCAATGCGCTACTTGTATAATGTAGCTCAGTGTGCTACTTGTGCAATATAGCTCAGTGTGCTACTTGTGCAATATAGCTCAGTGTGCTACTTGTACAATCTAGCTCAGTGCGCTACTTGTACAGTCTAGCTCAGTGTGCTACTTGTACAGTCTAGCTCAGTGTGCTATTTGTACAGTCTAGCTCAGTGCGCTACTTGTACAGTCTAGCTCAGTGCGCTACTTGTACAGTCTAGCTCAGTGTGCTATTTGTACAATCTAGCTCAGTGCGCTACTTGTACAGTCTAGCTCAGTGTGCTACTTGTACAGTCCAGCTCAGTGTGCTATTTGTACAGTCTAGCTCAGTGCGCTACTTGTACAATCTAGCTCAGTGTGATTGACACCCCCTGCTAGAGGCTGATTGGCCGTGAATCTGCAGGGGGAGGTATTGCACCAGCAGTTCACAAGAACTGCTGGTGCAATGATAAATGCCGAGAGCGTATGCTGTAGGCATTTATCGATGTGCAGCGACATGATCCGTAATATCGGATCATGTCCGCTCACATCATGTTAAATAGGCCCCTATAGCTCAGTGTGCTACTTGTACAATATAGCTCAGTGTGTTACTTGTACAATCTAGCTCAGTGTGCTACTCGTACAATCTAGATCAGTGCGCTACTCGTACAATATAGCTCAGTGTGTTACTTGTACAATCTAGCTCAGTGGGCTACTTCTACAATATAGCTCAGTGTGCTACTTGTACAATATAGTTCAGTGTGCTACTTCTACAATATAGCTCAGTGTGATACTTGTACAATCTAGCTCAATGTGCTACTTGTACAGTCTAGCTCAGTGCGTTACTTGTACAATCTAGCTCAGTGCGCTACTTGTACAATCTAGATCAGTGCGCTACTCGTACAATATAGCTCAGTGTGTTACTTGTACAATCTAGCTCAGTGTGCTACTTGTACAGTCTAGTTCAGTGTGCTACTTGTACAATCTAGCTCAGTGCGCTACTTGTACAATCTAGCTCAGTGTGCTACTTGTACAGTCTAGCTCAGTACGCTACTTGTACAGTCTAGCTCAGTACGCTACTTGTACAGTCTAGCTCAGTACGCTACTTGTACAGTCTAGCTCAGTGTGCTACTTGTACAGTCTAGCTCAGTGTGCTACTTGTACAATCTAGATCAGTGTGCTACTTGTATAATCTAGCTCAGTGTGCTACTTGTATAATCTAGCTCAGTGTGCTACTTGTACTGTCTAGCTCAGTGTGCTACTTGTTCAATCTAGCTCAGTGTGCTACTTGTTCAATCTAGCTCAGTGCGCTGCTTGTACAGTCTAGCTCAGTGCGCTGCTTGTACAGTCTAGCTCAGTGCGCTGCTTGTACAGTCTAGCTCAGTGCGCTGCTTGTACAGTCTAGCTCAGTGTGCTACTTGTACAGTCTTGCTCAGTGTGCTGCTTGTACAGTCAAGCTCAGTGTGTTGCTTGTACAGTCAAGCTCAGTGTGCTGCTTGTACAGTCAAGCTCAGTGTGCTGCTTGTACAGTCAAGCTCAGTGTGCTGCTTGTACAGTCAAGCTCAGTGTGCTGCTTGTACAGTCCAGCTCAGTGCATTACTTGTACAGTCTAGCTCAGTCTGCTACTTGTACAATCTAGCTCAGTGCGCTACTTTACAATCTAGCTCAGTGCGCTATTTGTACAATCGAGCTCAGTGCGCTACTTCTACAATATAGCTCAGTGTGCTACTTGTACAATACAGTTCAGTGTGCTACTTCTACAATCTAGCTCAGTGCACTACTTGTACAGTCTAGCTCAGTCTGCTACTTGTACTATCTAGCTCAGTGCACTACTTTTACAGTCTAGCTCAGTGCGCTACTTGTACAGTCTAGCTCAGTGCGCTACTTGTACAGTCTAGCTCAGTCTGCTATTTGTACAATCTAGCTAAGTATGCTACTTGTACAATCTAGCTCAGTGTGCTACTTTTACAATCTAGCTCAGTGTGCTACTTGTACAATCTAGCTAAGGATGCTACTTGTACAGTCTAGCTTAGTGCGCTACTTGTACAGTCTAGCTCGGTGCGCTACTTGTAAAATCTAACTAAGTGTGCTACTTGTACAATCTAGCTCAGTGTGCTACTTGTACAATCTAGCTCAGTGCATTACTTGTACAGTCTAGCTCAGTGCGCTACTTGTACAGTCTAGGTCGGTGCGCTACTTGTAAAATCTAGCTAAGTGCACCACTTGTACAGTCTAGCTCAGTGTGCTACTTGTACAATCTAGCTCAGTGTGCTACTTGTACAATCTAGCTCAGTGTACTACTTGTACAGTCTAGCTCAGTGCGCTACTTTTATAATGTAGCTCAGTGTGCTACTTGTACAATATAGCTCAGTGTGCTACTTGTACAATATAGCTCAGTGTGCTACTTGTTCAATGTAGCTCAGTCTGCTACATGTAAAATATGGTGCCGAATTATCAAGTTCCGAACAAAGCTTGATGCCCCGTGTTTCTGGCGAGCCTTCAGGTTTGCCAGAAACACAAGTTATTCCGCTGCTCCATAACCTGTCTGACTGCTCTAAGGCGGTGGACAGACATCACCGGAAATCAACCCGATCTAATATGATCGGGTTGATTGACACCCCCTGCTAGCGGACAATTGGTCGCGAATCTGCTGGGGGCGGTATTGCACCAGCAATTCACAAGAACTGCTGGTGCAGTGATAAATGCTGAGAGCGTATGCTGTAGGTATTTATCGATGTGCAGCGGACATGATCCACAATATCAGATCATGTCCGCTCACATCATTATAAATAGGCCCCTATAGCTCAGTGTGCTACTCGTACAATGTAGCTCAGTGTGCTACTTGTACAATCTAGCTCAGTGTGCTACTTGTACAATCTAGCTCAGTGTGCTACTTGTACAATCTAGCTCAGTGTGCTACTTGTACAATCTAGCTCAGTGTGCTACTTGTACAATCTAGCTCAGTGTGCTACTTGTACAATCTAGCTCAGTGTGCTACGTGTACAATCTAGCTCAGTGTGCTACTTGTACAATCTAGCTCAGTGTGCTACTTGTACAATCTAGCTCAGTGTGCTACTTGTACAATCTAGCTCAGTGTGCTACTTGTACAATCTAGCTCAGTGCGCTACTTGTACAGTCTAGCTCAGTGCGCTACTTGTACAATCTAGCTCAGTGTGATACTTGTACAATCTAGCTCAGTGTGCTACTTGTACAATCTAGCTCAGTGTGCTACTTGTACAATCTAGCTTGGTGTGCTACTTGTACTTTCTAGCTCAGTGTGCTACTTGTCAAAACTAGCTCAGTGTGCTACTTGTCAAAACTAGCTCACTGCGCTACTTGTACAGTCTAGCTCAGTGCGCTACTTGTACAGTCTAGCTCAGTGCGCTACTTGTACAGTCTAGCTCAGTGCGCTACTTGTACAGTCTAGCTCAGTGCGCTACTTGTACAGTCTAGCTCAGTGCGCTACTTGTACAGTCTAGCTCAGTGTGCTACTTGTACAGTCTAACTCAGTATGCTGCTTGTACAGTCTAACTCAGTATGCTGCTTGTACAGTCTAACTCAGTGTGCTGCTTGTACAGTCTACCTCAGTGTGCTGCTTGTACAGTCCAGCTCAGTGCACTACTTGTACAATCTAGCTCAGTGTGCTATTTGTACAATCTAGCTCTGAAAAACAGATGGGCAAGTGCTTGAGACTTGGCTCATGGGTTATCAATGGAAATTGGAGTTTCTGTGCTACTTGTACAATCTAGCTCAGTGTGCTACTTGTACAATCTAGTTAAAGGGACATGAAACCCATTTTTTTCTTTCATGATTCAGATAGAGAATACCATTTTAAACAACTTTCTAACGGCTAGATTTAGAGTTTTGTCGGTAACGACCCGCGTAGCTAACGCTGGCTTTTTTCTGGCCGCACCTTTAAAATAACTCTGGTATTGAGAGTCCACAGAATGGCTGCGTTTGGCTCCAAAAAAGGAGCGTAGAGCATATTTAACGCCACTGCAACTCTCGATACCAGAGTTGCTTACGGACGCGGCCAGCCTCAAAAACGTGCTCGTGCACGATTCCCCCATAGGAAACAATGGAGCTGTTTGAGATGAAAAAAAACCCTAACACCTGCAAAAAAGCCGCGTTCAGCTCCTAACGCAGCCCCATTGTTTGCTATGGGGAAACACTTCCTACGTCTGCACCTAACACCCTAACATGTACCCAGAGTCTAAACACCCCTAACCTTACACTTATTAACCCCTAATCTGCCGCCCCCGCTATCGCTGACCCCTGCATATTATTATTAACCCCTAATCTGCCGCTCCGTAAACCGCCGCTACTTACATTATCCCTATGTACCCCTAATCTGCTGCCCCTAACACCGCTGACCCCTATATTATATTTATTAACCCCTAATCTGCCCCCCACAACGTCGCCTCCACCTGCCTACACTTATTAACCCCTAATCTGCCGACCGGACCTGAGCGCTACTATAATAAAGTTATTAACCCCTAATCCGCCTCACTAACCCTATAATAAATAGTATTAACCCCTAATCTGCCCTCCCTAACATCGCCGACACCTAACTTCAATTATTAACCCCTAATCTGCCGACTGGACCTCACCGCTATTCTAATTAATGGATTAACCCCTAAAGCTAAGCCTAACCCTAACACCCCCCTAAATTAAATATAATTTTAATCTAACGAAATTAATTAACTCTTATTAAATAAATTATTCCTATTTAAAGATAAATACTTACCTGTAAAATAAATCCTAATATAGCTACAATATAAATTTTATTTATATTATAGCTATTTTAGGATTAATATTTATTTTACAGGTAACTTTGTATTTATTTTAACCAGGTACAATAGCTATTAAATAGTTAAGAACTATTTAATAGCTAAAATAGTTAAAATAATTACAAATTTACCTGTAAAATAAATCCTAACCTAAGTTACAATTAAACCTAACTCTACACTATCAATAAATTAATTAAATAAAATACCTATAATTATCTACAATTAAACCTAACACTACACTATCAATAAATTAATTAAATACAATTCCTACAAATAAATACAATGAATTAAACTAACTAAAGTACAAAAAATAAAAAAGAACTAAGTTACAAAAAATAAAAAATATTTACAAACATTAGAAATATATTACAACAATTTTAAACTAATTACACCTACTCTAAGCCCCCTAATAAAATAACAAAGCCCCCCAAAATAAAAAAATGCCCTACCCTATTCTAAATTACTAAAGTTTAAAGCTCTTTTACCTTACCAGCCCTGAACAGGGGCCTTTGCGGGGCATGCCCCAAGAAGTTCAGCTCTTTTGCCTGTAAAAAAAAACCATACAATACCCCCCCCCCAACATTACAACCCACCACCCACATACCCCTAATCTAACCCAAACCCCCCTTAAATAAACCTAACACTAAGCCCCTGAAGATCTCCCTACCTTGAGTCGTCTTCACCCAGCCGAGCCAAATTCTTCATCCAAGCGGAGCAAGAAGAGGTCCTCCATCCGGTAGAAGTCTTCATCCAAGCGGGGCAGAAGAGGTCTTCCATCCGATTGAAGTCTTCATCCAAGAGGCATCTTCTATCGTCATCCATCCGGAGCGGCAGCATCCTGAAGACCTCCGACGCGGAACATCCATCCTGGCCGACGACTGAACGACGAATGACGGTTCCTTTAAATGACGTCATCCAAGATGGCGTCCCTCGAATTCCGATTGGCTGATAGGATTCTATCAGCCAATCGGAATTAAGGTAGGAATATTCTGATTGGCTGATGGAATCAGCCGATCAGAATCAAGTTCAATCCGATTGGCTAATCCAATCAGCCAATTAGATTGAGCTCGCATTCTATTGGCTGTTCCGATCAGCCAATAGAATGCAAGCTCAATCTGATTGGCTGATTGGATCAGCCAATCGGATTGAACTTGATTCTGATTGGCTGATTCCATCAGCCAATCAGAATATTCCTACCTTAATTCCGATTGGCTGATAGAATCCTATCAGCCAATCGGAATTCGAGGGACGCCATCTTGGATGGCGTCATTTAAAGGAACCATCATTCGTCGTTCAGTCGTTGGCCAGGATGGATGTTCCGCGTCGGAGGTCTTCAGGATGCTGCCGCTCCGCTCCGGATGGATGACGATAGAAGATGCCTCTTGGATGAAGACTTCAATCGGATGGAAGACCTCTTCTGCCCCGCTTGGATGAAGACTTCTACCGGATGGAGGACCTCTTCTTGCTCCGCTTGGATGAAGAATTTGGCTCGGCTGGGTGAAGACGACTCAAGGTAGGGAGATCTTCAGGGGCTTAGTGTTAGGTTTATTTAAGGGGGGTTTGGGTTAGATTAGGGGTATGTGGGTGGTGGGTTGTAATGTTGGGGGGGGGGATATTGTATGTTTTTTTTTACAGGCAAAAGAGCTGAACTTCTTGGGGCATGCCCCACAAAGGGCCCTTTAGTTAGTTAGTTTAATTCATTGTATTTATTTGTAGGAATTGTATTTAATTAATTTATTGATAGTGTAGTGTTAGGTTTAATTGTAGATAATTATAGGTATTTTAGCTATTAAATAGTTCTTAACTATTTAATAGCTATTGTACCTGGTTAAAATAAATACAAAGTTACCTGTAAAATAAATATTAATCCTAAAATAGCTATAATATAAATAAAATTTATATTGTAGCTATATTAGGATTTATTTTACAGGTAAGTATTTATCTTTAAATAGGAATAATTTATTTAATAAGAGTTAATTAATTTCGTTAGATTAAAATTATATTTAACTTAGGGGGGTGTTAGTGTTAGGGTTAGATTTAGCTTTAGGGGTTAATCCATTTATTAGAATAGCGGTGAGGTCCAGTCGGCAGATTAGGGGTTAATAATTGAAGTTAGGTGTCGGCGATGTTAGGGAGGGCAGATTAGGGGTTAATACTATTTATTATAGGGTTAGTGAGGCGGATTAGGGGTTAATAAGTGTAGGCAGGTGGAGGCGACGTTGAGGGGGGCAGATTAGGGGTTAATAAATATAATATAGGGGTCAGCGGTGTTAGGGGCAGCAGATTAAGGGTACATAAGGATAACGTAAGTAGCGGTGCTTTGCGGTCGGCAGATTAGGGGTTAATTATTGTAGGTAGCTGGCGGCGACGTTGTGGGGGCCAGGTTAGGGGTTAATGAATATAATACAGGGGTCGGCGGTGTTAGGGGCAGCAGATTAGGGGTACATAAGGATAACGTAGGTGGCGGTCGGCAGATTAGGGGTTAAAAAAAATTAATAGAGTGTCAGCGATGTGGGGGGGGCCTCGGTTTAGGGGTACATAGGTAGTTTATGGGTGTTAGTGTACTTTAGAGCACAGTAGTTAAGAGCTTTATAAACCGGCGTTAGCCCAGAAAGCTCTTAACTACTGACTTTTTTCTGCGGCTGGAGTTTTGTCATTAGAATTCTGACGCTCACTTCAGACACGACTCTAAATACCGGAGTTAGAAAGATCCCATTGAAAAGATAGGATACGCAAATGACGTAAGGGGATCTGCGGTATGGAAAAGTCGCGGCTGAAAAGTGAGCGTTAGACGCTTTTTTTAATGACTCCAAATACCGGCGGTAGCCTAAAACCAGTGTTAGGAGCCTCTAACGCTGGTTTTCACGGCTACCGCCAAACTCTAAATCTATGCCTAAATTACTTCTGTTATCTAATTTTCTTCATTCTCTTGATATTCCTTCCTGAAAAGCATATCTAGATAGGCTCAGTAGCTTCTGATTGGTGGCTGCACATATTTTCCTCATGTGATTGGCTCACCCATTTGTATTGCTATTTCTTTAACAAAGGATATCTAAAGAATGAAGCAAATTAGATAATAGACTTAAATTGGAATGTTGTTTAAAAATGTATTCTCTATCTGAATCGTGAAAGAAAATGTTTTGGTGTAATGTCCCTTTAAGGATGCTACTTGTACAGTCTAGCTCAGTGCGCTACTTGTACAGTCTAGCTTAGTGCGCTACTTGTACAGTCTAGCTCAGTGTGCTAACTGTACAGTCCAGCTCAGTGTGCTGCTTGTACAGTCCAGCTCAGTGCACTACTTGTACAGTCTAGCTCAGTCTGCTACTTGTACAATCTAGCTCAGTGCACTACTTTTACAGTCTAGCTCAGTGCGCTACTTGTACAGTCTAGCTCAGTCTGCTATTTGTACAATCAAGCTAAGTGTGCTACTTGTACAGTCTAACTCAGTCTGCTATTTGTACAGTCTAGCTAAGTGTGCTACTTGTACAGTCTAGCTCAATGTGCTACTTTTACAATCTAGCTCAGTGTGCTACTTGTACGATCTAGCTAAGGATGCTACTTGTACAGTCTAGCTCAGTGCGCTACTTGTACAGTCTAGCTCGGTGCGCTACTAGTAAAATCTAGCTAAGTGCACTACTTGTACAGTCTAGCTGAGTGTGCTACTTGTACAATCTAGCTCAGTGCACTACTTGTACAGTCTAGCACAGGGCGCTACTTGTATAATGTAGCTCAGTGCGCTACTTGTACAGTCTAGCTCAGTGCGCTACTTGTACAGTCTAGCTCAGTGCGCTACTTGTACAGTCTAGCTCAGTGCGCTACTTGTACAATCTAGCTCAGTGTGATACTTGTACAATCTAGTTCGGTGTGCTACTTGTACTTTCTAGCTCAGTGTGCTACTTGTCAAAACTAGCTCAGTGCGCTACTTGTACAATCTAGCTCAGTGTGCTACTCGTACAGTCTAGCTCAGTGCGCTACTTGTACAGTCTAGCTCAGTGTGCTACTTGTACAGTCTAACTCAGTGTGCTGCTTGTACAGTCTAGCTCAGTGTGCTACTTGTACAGTCTAGCTCAGTGTGCTACTTGTACAATCTAGCTCTGAAAAACAGATGGGCAAGTGCTTGAGACTTGACTCATGGGTTATCAATGGAAATTGGAGTTTCTGTACTACTTGTACAATCTAGCTCAGTGTGCTACTTGTAAAATCTAGTTAAGGATGCTACTTGTACAGTCTAGCTCAGTGCGCTACTTGTACAGTCTAGCTCAGTGCGCTACTTGTACAATCTTGCTAAGTGTGCTACTAGTACAGTCTAGCTCAGTGTGTTACTTGTACAATGTAGCTCAGTGCGCTACTTGTACAGTCTAGCTCAGTGCGCTACTTGTATATTGTAGCTCAGTGTGCTACTTGTACAATGTAGCTCAGTGTGCTACTTGTAAAATATGGGGCCGAATTATCAAGCTCAGAACAGAGCTTGATGCCACTTGTTATGGACCACTGCTCCATAACCTGTCTACCTGCTCTAAGGCGACGGACAGACATCACCGGAAATCAACCCAATCGAATACAATTGGGTTGATTGACAACCCCTGCTAACGGCCGCAAATCTGCAGGGGGCGGTATTGCAATGATAAATGCCGAGAGCATATGGTGTAGGCATTTATCGATGTGCAGTGGACATAATCCGCAATATCAGATCATGTCCGTTCACATCATGATAAATGGGCCCCTATAGCTTGTACAATCTAGCTCAGTGCGCTACTTGTACAATCTAGCTCAGTGCGCTACTTGTACAATCTAGCTCAGTGCGCTACTTGTACAATCTAGCTCAGTGCGCTACTTGTACAATCTAGATAAGTGCACTACTTGTACAATGTAGCTCAGTGTGACAACTCAGACAGTGCAAAGGATATTGTAGAATGTCAACCTCTATGGTCAGTGTCCAATAAAAAACCTTGCTTGCTGTTCAGCACACAACTTCAAGATTAAACTGCGCTAAATAGCATTAAAAGAAACCTGATGCATATTGGGAGCACATTCTTTGGCCAGATGAGACCAATATACATTTGTTCAGCTTAGATGGGGTCCAACATGTTTGGTGTGAACCTGGCCAGGATTATTACAGTGAATAAATAGTCCCAACAGAGAAGAGGTAGGAGTGTGATGATGTGGGGCTGCATGAGTGAGTGTTGGGGAGATGACATTTATAGATGTACCATGAATATCTAAGGATATACCAAATACTGGCTGACAAGATGGCTCCCAGTCTCCAGAAGTTGAATATTCCAGAATGATAATGATCCAAAGCACATAGACAAAATCACAAAAGAGTATATAAAGAACAAATATGTGAAAACTATGACCTGGCCAAGTATTTTGCCTGACTTGAATCCAACAGAACACCTTTGGGGTATTTTAAAGAGAAAGGTAGAGGTCTGGTTTCCGGTGGAGGAGGAGCAAGCATGTGCTGCTGAGCTCCCTGTTCCAGTCCTATAGCTGTTGGTGGTTCTATTCGCGCCAAACCCTAATTCATGGGGTAGCTACTGGGATAGCTTGAGGCACCGCTTCTGGAACCAGAACAGCAAAAAACTTAATCTCGCTGTTATAGCAAAATAAGCCAAGTGAGAGGGGAAGAAGGGAAGCAAAACCCCCAAGCCAAAGAACTGATCTTAAAATTGACACCTGATGTAATTAACAAACAAAAATCTCTGAATAAGGATACATCTTATTGGGCAGATATCGGCTTCCCCACTGGTCAGGGAAGATGAGTGGAGAATAAGCTGAGAGACCCCTCAGAATTATTAAATAATCTCCTGCTCCCCCCGGTAGAGACAGGTTTACATCTATAAGTCCCAATGAATACGGCCCCAAGAAAGGATCCTACTGGTGCTAAATGAATCTTACCTCTCACTGCTGACCGTGACTCATGACAATCTGCTCGGGTCTATACCCGCCCAGCACACGCTGTCCTCTCCCCCTTCCTGCCGTGGCGGAGTGAGCAGAGGTGAAGACAGGTCCCGCTATGATGGAAGACTAAAGGTACTCACTTTAATGCAGATAAGCCTGCCCGCTGCTGCCGACTCCTTTTCCTTTGTCTTCTTCACTCACCCGAGCAGCGTGCTCAGATCTTTCCCCCTTGAGCGGTCTGAGACTGTGCTTTTCTCCTAAAGGAGGCCTTCTCCCCTGAGGGACTCGCTGAAGTTTGGCCGTTGTGTCACCTGGCCCACCCCTCTCCCACCAGTGCTGCGTGAGAGGGGCTGGAGCTGGAGCCATTCTAGCGGAGGGGAGCGAGTCGAGGAAGAACCCCCTGTGCGGGAAGGATTTCATCTGTTGCCCCTCTCTCCCACTGGTGCTGCATGAGGGAGGGAGAGACGGTCAGGGGGCTGAGACGGAGGCCCTGAAGTGCGAGCGTTAACCAGTGAGAAGCGGGTTCTGTTCCAGAGACCCGTTCTTTCCTACACCAACAGGAAGCCTTGTTTCCCCTACTGAACAAAACTGCGGTCGGCAGCTGGTGAGGAGAGGTGAGTTCAATCTGTGTGCAGCCGTGTGGGTGAAAAGGAGGGAGCAGAGAGAGCAATACCTTGGAAAAAAAAAAAAAAAAGGATAACACAGCCGAGGGGAACACAAGGGAAGAGCAGAAGCGTTTTGTTTATTAGTACAAGATAGCAGTAATTAAGGCAAAAAGTAAAGGGCAAAAGAGAACTGCATATACTTAAGTAAACTTTAAAGAATATTAAGGACTTGATGATATAAATATTTTCTTATAGTGTTTAAAGGACCCCCTTTGCAACATTGTATGCTACAGGAGCTTGAAACTGTTTTGATACGTATTCAAGTTAACAAGACTCATTTTGCTACCAAGAAAAGTTTTTGCTCACTAGACGCACAGCTCTAAGTGTGAGACTATACTAAAACATATATAGAAGATGTTATCTTAGAATGTTTAAATATGCTTTAAAAAATCGTGAAGCTTAGAATAACTATGTAATTTTTTTTTGTGCGCTAAGCTACAAAAATGTTCACATCCCACTGTTTCAAGAAGAACTGTATGTATAGCTATTCTTCTTCTCCCATGTTCTTTCTCTCCCTCACTCCCCTACCCTTGCTTGGTTTCTTTCCATTATACTAAGAACCGGAGAATTGATACTTTTTAAACATAAACAAATACATCAAGTTAAATCGTGGGATCTAGAAAGAGCTGGCTCTCTTGTTAAACTATAAATTGTTATAAGGAAGGGTTGGGAAGAGAGGGGGGGGAAGGAGGGAGGGCTGATAAAAAGTACACTGGGAAGGTAATATTTACTGTTTTATTTTCTCCTATTCGCAATGCTTTAATAAATTACGGGTTCCCTCTAGTTAAGAAAACAAAAAAGACGCGGCAAATTCTAACACCAAGGAGATTACTGAGAGGCTGGCCTAAACAGTTTAAAATTGGTTCATATATTGTATTCCTTCCTTCTAAGCCCTCAACAAGACTGCTATTTACTAAAGGAAACACTAAAGCATATAATTAACCTACTATAAAAAGGACGGAGGGGGAGGAGAGGGATGAAGGTTATAGAAGAAAGTAAATAATATTGTATACAAAGTTTAAACACAATTTAAATTTCATTATTAGAAATAGAAGTGACATCAGTCTACTCAAATTAAAAGCAGAATCTAATAGATTATACTTTTTCCTCCTTGTCTGTGAGCCACTAATGTAGTTTTTACACCATCTATTGTGGTAATTACTGGCCCTGTAATAGATAGATCAGGAAGAGGAATTGAGAAATTGGGTAAAATAAATTCATGCTGCCTCCCCCCACGGCTGTAAGGGAGAGTATTAACACAAGAACACACAAATTTCACTAATATAACACGGGTTAATTTTTTTAGTTTTTGCTTTTCTACACTCACATTAACTAATTGGGTGGATTTCACCCCTTCACTTTTTACACCCTCCCCTCCCTTCCTTCACTTCACATACACCACTATCCTCTTCCACTTCTTTTTTCTTTTTTTCTTCTCTCCTTCCTTAATATAATTCACAACACACGTAATAATCCTGGTGATTATAAATATACATGGATAAATATTTGCACGGTCACCCCAAAACATCTCCTTCAGCCATGACGGGGAGACAAAGAGATAAAAAAATAAAACTACTCTCGAAACTCCAATAGAGATACAAACACCTATGTTAATTCCCCCACCTGTGATGGAATCTATAGATATTCAAACATTGGTCAACAGTATCTCGATAGCTTTAACTCCCAAATTTGACCTTCTGAAGGATGAAATAAAACAAGATATAGCATCCTTGTCCAATGAAGTAAAACAGTTCGCCTTCAGAATGTCTGAGGCAGAACAAAGAATCTCAGATCTTGAGGATCTGACTATGTCTTATAAATCCCTTCTTGAATCCACAAATAATTCTCTCATAAAAATGCAGAATAAAATTGAAGATCTAGAGGATAGGTCAAGAAGAAATAACCTAAGGGTCATTGGGGTTCCAGAGGGAAAACAATTTGAGGATCTAGAAAAACTGCTGTCAAATACTCTACCTCGGTTACTCCAGATTCCTGAAACCCATCCTCAGATAATTTTTGAAAGGGCTCACAGAATAGGACCCCTCAACATGAGTAAAGTAAACGCTAGACCTAGGTCAATAATCGCAAAAATCTTAAATTTCCAGCATAAAATCACACTGCTCCAAGCATATCGCAAACATCAACCTATTTTTCTAGACGGGGCAAAAATCCTCCTGTTTCAGGACTATTCATCAGAGACAGCTGCAAAAAGAAGGGAACTTGCCCCATATTGCACAAAATTCATAAAACAAGGTGTAAGGGCCATTTTACTCTACTCTGAAAAGTTGAAAGTACTAATAGATGGCCATACTCATTTCTTTGAGTCAGCACAGGATGCTGAAAAATTCTATGTTGAGACCTATCCCTTAGCACCAAAAATAGAACACAGGTGAAGCAAGATAGGATATTAAACTATCTCCTTGAATAATAAAGATGAAAAATTTTCAGTTTAAGGCTTGGGGAGGGAGTGGGGACATATCTTCTCCAAGTGCTTGGCTTACAAGGGACATATGGGATATTGAATTTCCTTTTTTTTTTTTTCTTTCTTTTCCTTTTCTTGGTTGTTTCCCCACCCCCCACCCCCTTTTTTTTTCTTTCTTTCTTTTCCTTTTCTTTTCTTTTCCTTTTCCTTTTTGTTCCCCCCCCCCCCCCCTTTTTTTTCTCCTCCTCTTCTTCTTCTTTCTCACTAGATGGATATAAAGAATAAGTTCAAGATGACCTCCTGGAACATAGGAGGCCTTACATCCCCTATTAAACGTAAAATAATACTTTCACATTTTAAAAAAAATAACACGGATATAGCTTTCCTGCAAGAAACCCACTTAAAACCTGAAGAAGTTTGTAAGCTCAAAAGTGGGGTAGCGATCCTTCTGGGAAAGAAAATTACATACGAAGTTATACATATTGAAACAGACAGAGAGGGTAGGTACCTTATTGTGAAAATCAAAATATCGAAAATACTGTACACATTTTGCAATGTGTACACTCCTAATGTTTTTAGCTTTTCCCGTTTGGGAAAAACTACAGAATACGCTTATGACTTGTGCAGAGGGCTATCTGATTCTCGGCTGCGATTTTAATATGGCACCTAAATTTCCACTTGATAGGCTCAGACAGAATCCTATTCCTCAGAAAGAGAGATAATCTAGAATCAAAATTATTTGTTAAATTGACTAAAAACTTAAAAATATGCGACGTATGGAGACTACAGGACACTGATGCTAAAGAATACACATGCCACTCTCGAGCACATAAGACACTGTCCAGAATAGACCTTTTCTTAATAGATGAGAGATTGTGCAAATATAAGGTGATAGCTGGAATATCACCAATCACTACATCGGATCACGCCCCGATTTTTCTTGAATTTCAATCTAGTAATTCTGAGAAAGGGAATAGAGGGTTCCAGTTCCCACAATATTTAGCCTCTGATAATAAATTAAAAAACTGGCTGAACGCCAAGTTCCGTGAATATGCTCACTTTAATCGAGAGCATATAACCCGACCGGTTTTATTCTGGGAAACAGCTAAAGCAGTCTTAAGAAGGGAAATACTGGCATACAGTATATCCAGATCTAAGAAACTAAAGATAAGGGAAGGGGAGCTTCTGAGAGCAGTAACAAATGCATACAATCGATACATATATCAGAAAACCTCAGAAAACTGGTCCAGAATCTATATATCTGCTCTTGCAGATAGAGACTCTGTTTATTTATATAAAACATCTCAAAGTGATCTTAGACTGCAGGCTAAGTTGTATCATTTTGGGAATAAAACAGGGAAACTTCTGGCAAACCTGGTCAGACGCGATAAGGTATCTCCCATAATAGATTCCATATTATCAGAGGGCAAGTGTTTTAAAACACCAGCTGAACTGACTGGAGTATTCGAGGATTACTATAGAACTCTTTACACTACTAAGATATCAAATCTTATAGAACGGGAAGCATTTTGGAAGAAAATGAACCATCCAGTTCTTACTCCTGACTTATTAGACAATTTATATTCTCCTATTACTGAGCAAGAAACCCTCTCAACAATCCAAAATTTAAAGTCAAACAAAATTCCAGGACCTGATGCTCTTCCAAATGAAATTTATAAAATAATGGCACTTGAAATAACAGCACATTTAACTTCATTATTTAACGATTTATATGTAAAGGGTAATATGCCAACATTAGACTTTGTTGCCTCTAACACAGTTCTTATTCTGAAAACAGGAAAAGATCCATTGAGAAAAGAATCTTATAGACCTATCGCGCTCCTAAACACCGACTATAAAATACTTATGACTATTTTGGCAAGGAGGCTTCAATCCCTTCTTCCCAATATCATTCATCTAGACCAAGCCAGGTTTCTATCGAAGCGCAATTCCTCTGCTAAAATCAGGGAAGTATTTCTCACAATATTATAGAATATAGAATATTTCAAAGTAATGGAGGAGCTACGGAGCACGGGGGGAGAGGACGCTCCTGATAAGGCAATCATTTTTATTGATGCCGAAAAGGATTTGATTCGGTACACTATGATCATCTTTAGAACATATAAGGTTGGGGATTGTTGGAGTTAGTTAATGACAGATGCTGCTCATATATATATCACAATAAATGTGCCCACAAATTGGATGACACATTAATTATTTTTAATCACTAAGACCAACATCTGATGTGGATTCTATGTAGAACAGAACAAAACAACTAGATTAACTAATTGTATAGAGAAATACAACTAATATTGTAGCAAAGAACTCCACAAAGTTATAATAAATCTCAACTCCAAAAAGTTATTTCTCATATAATTCTGATAATTCTTCTATTGTTAAAAAGTTCCATATCATTCATACATTACAGTCTTTATTGATTAAACTAGGAACAAACATTCACACTGTAGCAAAGGCAAGTGAATTAAAAACACTAAAACCTGGTTTATAAATAAATACAGATTAGCTCAAATATTCAAATTAATGATATATATTGGCCCACTCATATGATATCCTAAAGTAAGCTAAGCCCTTACAATCCGAGGGCTGAATTACTCTTAAGCATTACCAGCTAATATCGTGGGTACCAGAGAATAATAGAGTACATTGTGGCATTTATATTGCTTTTAAACACAGGCAAGCTAATTAAAAACGGCAGACAGGAGAGACACGGCTGCTCCTGCTGGACCCCTGATGCGCATTTCACAGAACGCTTCCTCAGAGGGGGTCTATGATCATCTGTCATTTACACTGAAGCAATTCGGGCTAGATGGCAACTTTCTCCGCTTCTTTAATAATTTATATAAAAATGCCTCAACTAAAATTATAGTTAAGGGGGACTTAACTCAGGATATAAAACTAGGAAGAGGGACTAGGCAGGGGTGTCCTCTCTCTCCCCACTCCTATTTGATCTGGCTATTGAACCCCTGGTTATTCAAATTCTGCAACAACTGGAAGGAATTAGGATTAAGAAGAAGGAGCTGCGAACTGCACTGTATGCGGACGACGTACTAATTTATATTTCAAACACCTCTAGAAATATCCCCAAATTGCTCACAATAATAGATCAATTTGGAATTTCTCAGGGTACAAGGTCAACACCACAAAATCAGAGCTACTATGGATTAAACAGACGAAGAACTCATTTACAGAAAATCTTTTTAGTGTGGTGTAAGACTCAGTTAAATACTTAGGTTTATGGATATCTGATAATCCTGACAACTGGTACAGCTTGAACATACTTCCAGTGCTTAAAAGTGTAAAATAAGCTTTCAAAAATTGGCAGATGCTCCCTCTATCTTTTTCAGGACGTATCGCATTATATAAGATGACTCTCCTCCCGAAAATACTATATGTCCTTCAGAATACTCTATTGATTTTTAAAATTAAGGATATTCTTTCATTCAATATAGCCCTACATTCATTCATTTGGCAGAATAAAAAACACAGAATTTCAATAGCCAAACTAGCTTTATCTGTGAAATTTGGAGGACTATCTCTCCCTGATTTACATATATATAATCAAGTATTTTTAGCTTGCATTATAGTGGACTGGCTAACTAACAGTAATTATATTACAAATCTTGAACTGGACTCTAATATAACATACCCAATTGATCTAAGGGCACTAATACACTGTAATAACAATGTGTACCCTCCGGAACTAAAAAAAAATAAGATCAATCTACAATCCAATTCAAATGTGGAAGAGGGTATGCAACTCATTATCTATAGAATCTAGGGCATCAAGATACAATCCATTACTAAATAATCCTCAGTTCCAAGCTCTCTTTGCGCAGTGGGAGACTCAAGGGCTTGGTCAGGTTCACCAATTAATAGATTTTGAAAGCAGATGCATCAGGACCTTCAATTCTTTAAAAGAAGAATTTCATATTCCTAACAAAAAAATTTTTGCCTACCTACTGGCAAGACATTATGCTACTAGGTTAATAACGGATTACGGGTGGGATTGGTCTCTGGGAAATATTGAGAATTGGCTCTTATTAGTTAAAAATGGTTTCACATCAATTTCCTATATCTATCAAAACCTGGTCTCAATTAAAGGTCCAGTTACAATGGAAAAAAATTGAGATAAGTGGGTCGAAATGTTAGAACTTGCAACTCTTGACATTACCTCACTTACCTCTTCAGTTCAATTTGTCTCTCAGGCAACTCTCTCTGCATCTTGGAGGGAGGCGCATGTCAAGGGTCACAGTTTTAACAAGTGTCCAAAATGCTCTCTGCCTTCAGCTAATTTACTGCATATGCTCTGGGAGTTCCCAAAAATAAGACATTTTTGGTTGAAGATACAATATTGGCTAGAGAACACGCTGGGTGTTCCCTCTCTGTCTCTTTCACCACTGAAGGTAGTCCTATTTGCTCATGATAAGGGTTTATCCCCTAACAACGCTAAAATTGTTAATCTGATTATATTAGCTGGCAGATATTTAATTTTAAAGAAATGGAAAACTAAAGCTATTCAGAGTATAAAAGAAGTCAAAAATTGTTTAAAGAAACAATGCATTGTCGAACAGGTAGATACTGATTTGCAAAATGATGAGGATTTCAAGAGATTCTTTTTAAAGTGGTCTATATTCATAAAAACCCTCCCCCTCAGGGAGATTGAATACTTAATATACCCATTTAGAAATACTGAACTAGTACTATTAGGGATATGGTGATTTATTTGTTTCTCTTTTTCTTCTTTCTTCTCCCCCTTCTTAAAATTTCCTTTTCCTTTTTTTTTCCAGTATGCTATTAAAGCTGAAGGCCACTTAGGATTAGGGAGCAATTAGGACAATGAACAGAAAGGCTATTTGGAGCATATGTTAAGTTGCCGTTTTTTTTTAATTTTCTATGGGGAAGTAAGTCATGAAGGACAAAAATGAATTTGTAAATACTCCCCAAATATGTAAACATACAGAAAATGTTTTGTATATTTTTTTTTTATTTTTTTTCTTCTTTTTGTTTTTCCCTTTTATTTTTTGTACCCTGGTTGAAATATCAATAAAAAATTAAGATAAAAAAAAAAAAAAATGAAAAAGGTAGAGGCAAAGCAACACAAGTCTCCAGCAAAGTGTAGCTCAAAAAATTGTCTCTGAAGAATGGCAGAACATCTCTCAAAAATTTTGTGCAACACTGGTATACTCCGTAATGAGGATTGAGTCTGTCATCAAAAATAAAGGTGGACATACAAAGTACTAAAAAAATGAAAGGTGTACTGACTTTTGTTGCATTGGCAGAATACAACAAAAGTGACTACACCCTTGTGCAATTTCACTTAAAGTGATAGGAAAGTCAAAATAAAATGTGCATGATTCAGGTACACCATGTAATTTCAAGAAAATTTTAATTTCACTTCTATTTTTAAATGGGCTTCGTTCTCTTGGTATCCCTTGTTGAAAAAGAATACGCACATATCCTACACTAGTGGGAGCTAGCTGCTGATTGGTGCCTGCGCACATTTGTCTGTTGTGATTGGCTAACTAGATGTGTTCAGCTAGCTGCCTGTAGTACAATGCTGTTCCTTCTGCAAAGGATAACAAGATAATGAACCAAATGCGATAATAGAAGTAAAATTAAAAATTATTTAAAACTGTATGCTCTTTTCAAATCATAAAAGAAATGCTCTTTTCAAATCATAAAAGAAATAGTTTGGGGCTTCCTTTACCTTTAAATTTCAAATGATTCAAATTATACCAACGTACAGTAATTAAACAGTAGGATATTTGCTCTTACGTAAAATTAAAAACTAACAGTTTAACCTCTTAAGGACATGTGACGGAATATTTCCGTCATAAAACAATTGAGCAAACTGAAAGCTGTGTCCTTAAAGGGTTAAAGTGATTGTAAAGGTTAATTAATTATTGCCCAGTGCCCAGTATCTAAACATAATCTTAAAAACAGGGGCACTTTAATTCATACAAAGATACTTCTTTTTTTAAATATTTACCATTGCATTATGGTAAATAGACCACCATAATGGCACCATTCCTCCGCCTGCATCTCCTATTTAACATATTGTTGACAAATCCGACTTCCTCCAATCGTTGCGTGTCCCCTTTAATATCCAGCTCGTGGGGCCCGCAACAATTAGACTAAGCCGGATTCGTCATCGACATGCTAAATACAGTAGGAGATGCGGGCAGAGGAACGGCGCTATGTTTACCATAACTCAATGGAAAATATTTGGAAAAAAGAAGCATCTTTGTAAAGTTTAATGAATTAAAGTGCTCCTGTTTTTAAGAATATTTTTAGATACTGGGCAGTAATTCATTAAACTTTACAATTACTTTAAATGTACTATATTAAAAATAACAGCCCCATAGTAGGAACTTTAAATAAGGTTACTGGATGCATATGAAACAAATGGAAATGAACAATACAATCACTTCAAATCCTTTTGAATGAAGATGACTGGCACACTTTTTAAATACCTGTAACCAACTGTATCAAATTCTCCTTTTTTGATAATGCAGACATTGATGCAAGAGAGGAAGGTGCAGGAGAATTTATATGCCCCAAATATCTCATAGTGGATATTGCACTCAAACACAACGCATAGCAGAGCTAAAGAAAAGTTAGTGCAACTGGAGACCTGAAGTAAAGTCTTAGGCCCCAAGTTATCAAGGTCTGTCGGACCTGATCCGACAGTGCGGATCAGGTCCGATAGACCTCGCTGAATACGGCGAGCAATACGCTCACCGTATTCAGCATTGCACCAGCAGCTCACAAGAGGGGGTGTCAATCAACCCGATCGTACTCGATCGGGTTGATTTCCGGCGATGTCTGTCCGCCTGCTCAGAGCAGACGGACAGGTTATGGAGCAGCGGTCTTTGTGACCGCTGCTTCATAACTGCTGTTTCTGGCGAGCCTGCAGGCTCGCCAGAAACACGGAGCATCAAGCTCCAAATGGGGCAAATTTATCAAGGCCCGAATGCAGCTGTTTCCGCGTGAGACTTCAGACTCGCCGGAAACAGGAGTTAAGAAGCAGCGGTCTTGTGTGTGCGGCAGTGGTCTTGTATGTGTGTATGTATGTGGATTTGTATATGTGTATGTATATGCACACATACATACATACATACATACACATATACATATATATGTTTGTGTGTTGTGTTTTAAAAAAAAATAAAAATAACATTTTCTACTAAGTGAATAACAAAGGTGTTCGAACTATTTTGTAGTGCACCCTTGGTTAAGCACACTTTGGCTTAGTGCACTTTCGGGTTAGCGAAATCCAGAAATGAGTTTCATGGTGTGCCCCATAGAAGTCTACTAGGTGAGGGATCTAGGGTCACCACACTAACCTCCGACCTCCAGATGTTAGCACACCTGATGCTTTCACTTGACTGCTACTATTTTACTTTCAACTTGTAATATGAGTGCAAGAATAAGAGTGCTATCTATTTCACTTCAGCAGTGTCAGTGCTCTATAGCGCTAATATTTTTGCTCTCCCCTTGTAATGTAGGCCTATATGTGCAAAATAGGAGGTCAAAATAATAGTGGCTGGTGGGGCGTGTCCAGGCAGTGACTCCAGTAAGTCGCATATCTAGAAGCTGCTGCGAGGAACATTATAATTACCACCAATTACCTAAAGCTTAGTTTACCTTTATGTTGTAGTATTATCATTCTGCAATATTCAGAATGTCTGCTGATATCACTAGAGTGCTGGGCTGTTTTTTTTATTTTTTATTTGGGATTCTGGGATCAATGAGGTATGTAAAGTGGGTGCCAAAGTAGCTACTTGAGAATCGAATTGTATGGCACACATTACCTTTCCTAGTAATAGTCAATGGCCTGTAGTTATTAAGGTCTGGCAGACCTGATCCGACACTGTGGATCAGGTCCGCCAGAGCTCGCTGAATACGGCGAGCAATACGCTCGCTGTATTCAGCATTACACCAGCAGCTCACAAGAGCTGCTGGTGCAACGCCGCCCCCCTGCAGACTCGCGGCCAATAGGCCGCCAGCAGGGGGGTGTCAATCAACCCAATCATACTCGATCGGGTTGATTTCCGACGATGTGTGTCCGCCTGCTCAGAGCAGGTGGACAGGTTATGGAGCAGCGGTCTTTTTGACCGCTGCTTCATAAGTGCTGTTTCTGGCGAGTCTGAAGACTCGCCAGAAACAGGGGCCATCAAGCTCCTTACGGAGCTTGATAACTAGAGGCCAATGTCTCTTTATTGTAAGTGGTCTGAAGGGAAGGTTCCCCCCCTTTTTTATTCCCAACAAACCCATGGGGTAGATTTATCAAGCAGCGGATGCTGCAATCTACCCCTGAAGTTCCAGGTCCGCCTGAAACTTAAGTTAAGAAGCAGCGGTCATAAAACCACTGCCCCTTAACTCATCAGCCACCTCTGAGGTGGCGGACTGCAATTATCCCGATCGGATACAATCAGGATGATTGAGACCCCCTGCTAACGGCTGATTGGACGCGAATGTGCAGGGGGCGGCATTGCACATTGCACATTTTACCAGAAATGCTTGTGCAATGTTAAATCCCGACAGGGTAGGCTGTCGGCATTTAGCAATGTCTGGTGGACATGATCCAGTTTATATATTTTGCCCGGGCTTCTTTAGGTAACAAACCTAAATCCCATGATCCCTGTCTTTAATAAATAGCAAGCCAATGGCATTTTCTATAATAGATTATCTATTTCAACTCTGCTTTAAGGATAATTTTAGATTTCTATATTTAGATGTCTTTGTGACAGTTACGTTGTTCTCCACATCCTCCAAAATTATGAGAAGTAAGATGGGCAGTCCCTTAAAACAAAGATAATTCACATCATTTGTATTTACTTCTACTTTCTATTATTCTTAGTAACAGTTCAATAATGTTTCAGTGGTTCTGTTTTACCAGCTTATTGCATAATATGGGTCTAAAAGTGGCCCTTTGCTAAACTCCCCTTTTTTTAGTTAGTTGTCTTAATCACTGGTACAAAAGAGGCCAATAGCTGCTGGGAAGTGATTTCTTTCCAACTTCATATTATTCAACACAGGTTAATGTAATTGTGGGTTAAGTTTTTCTTTGGAATGTTTTATGTAAAAGTGTTATTCTCCTTATATTGTTACTCAGTATTCTTAATGTATTGTGATTCTGTTTGCATGATGTAAACGTATTTATGTTTTCACTTGTTTGTGCAATCTTAATAAAAATAATAATAATAGTGGCGTGTTGCTGCAAACTACTTCCTAAGCCTCTGGTCTCAGATGTTAGAGAAAAAAAGGCCTGCAAAGGGCTTCATCATAGAGATACATACATATCTATATATGATATGTGTGTGTGTTTATACAAAACACGGAAGGGGACTGCACTCTCAGACTGGACCGGGTACACATCCCATAACCCTGCAACATGCTCAGCCCTGGATGCTCACTGGCACTCACAGGAATCTGTGCTGTCACCAGAGTCACAGTCAGTTAACCCCAGACAGGTCTGGGTGCAAGAACCATAGGGTAAGTGAGTGCTGGACTTTCTCTGTCTGTTGTATTAATTTGTTTTGTAATTTACCCTAATGGTTCTTGCACCCAGACTTGTCTGGGGATAACTGCCTGTAACTCTGGGGACAGCAAAGCTTTCCTGTGAGTGCCAGAGAGCACCCAGGGCTGAGCATATTGCAGGGTCATGGGATGTGTACCCAGTCCAGTCTGAGAGTTCAGTCCCCTTCCGTGTTTTGTATATGTCTAGGGTGATTACATAAGCCTGTGCACCCTTCACTTGTTCCCAGATTGTTGGATTGAGAACTTGCATTGTGTGGCTGTTTTAGGGTCCCAGGTTTTGGAAGGGACCTTGACGTTGTACCTGGGCTTGTCCCATTTGACCAGATGCGGTAACTAACCCTTCCATTGTTTGCTTTTAATCTTAGCTGAGAGCTTGTAAGTGAGTGCTGGACTTTCTCTGTGTGTTTTATTAATTTGTTTTGTCATTTACCCTATGGTTCTTGCACCCAGACCTGTCTGGGGTTAACTGCCTGCGATTCTGGGGACAGCACAGCTTCCTGTGAGTGTCGGTGATTACACAGGGCTAAGCATGTTGCAGGGTCATGGGATGTATACCCAGTCCAGTCTGAAAGTGTAGTCCCCTTCCGTGTTTTGTATATATCTAGAGTAATTACATAAGCCTGTGCAACCTACACTTGTTCCCAATTTGTTGGATTGAGAGCTTGCATTGTGTGGTTGTTTTAGGGTCCCAGGTTTTGGAAGGGGCCTTGACGTGGTATCTAGGCTTGTCCCATTTGGCCAGATGCGGTAACTAACCCTTCCATTTTTTGCTTTTAATCTTAGCTGAGAGCTTGTAAGTGAGTGTTTGACTTTCTCTGTGTGTTGTATTAATTTGTTTTGTAATTTAGCCTATGGTTCTTGCACCCAGACCTGTCTGGGGTTAACTGCCTGTGACTCTGGGGACAGCACAGCTTCCTGTGAGTGCCAGTGAGCACCCAAGGCTGAGCATGTTGCAGGGTCATGTGATGTGTACCCAGTCCAGCCTGAGAGTGCAGTCCCCTTCAGTGTTTTGTGTGTGTGTATATATATATATTTAATGATGTACTTATATGTGTACATTTGTATTTATAGACATATATACAGATATAAACACATTATATATATATATATATATATATATATATATATATATATATATATATATATATATATAAAAAAAGTGCATTGCAGTCAAGTAGCTGAAAACATGTAAAATCATATTTATGCAATATTTATATTTAATAAAGTGTATAACTGTATTTACTGTAAATATTTCACATTCCACTGTTCTTTGCATGTTCTAAGTATTTTTAAATAGATATTTCTATAGATATATCTGCATACAGGTGTGCATTGGAACGTGGCCAGACTGTTATCAGACGGTCGGTCATTTGTGCAACGGATAATAATCCGACACACAGATGTCAGTCGGATAACAGTCCGGACGCAAATTTTACTTTATCTCTAGAATAAATGATCATTGTAAGAAAAATATACAGTAAATTAACATTGTAAATGTCACCAAACAAAACTTAGATGAACATACATTGTTTAAAACAATAAATCATATTTATTTAAAAAAAAAAATCACTTTAAGAGAACTTAGACAAATATAAATAAATCATGCTTTAAACAGAAACAGAAACAGTACGACCTTCTAGAAGTCTGTTAAAAGCACGTTGTGGGGGGTGGGACCCATGGTTAGGTTCCCTGAGGCGGTTGCGGCGCCTGAGGCACTGATTATAACAGAGTGCTCTGGAGAGTATCTGCCCTCAGCCGAACTCTAAGTATAGTCTCTCGGACATAAGTCTGATGGACAAATGAGCTTCGGCATTGTCTGTCGGCATTCTGTCCGAGAATCACGTTGAAGATATTGCGGATTCATATATATATTTATGTATATGATCTGAGGAAGGGGAGATTATCCTCTAAACGTCACCAGAATAAAGAAATACTGAAGTTAGTCTGAAACCCAACGAGTGCGGTCTGTATATTTTCTATTTATTGCCCCTGCCGGCACCCTGGTTGTTGTCATTTTTGGTTAGGGAGAGTGCAGTTCCTAACATTTCTGTATATATAGGTATAGATATATATTTTACCAAAAATTAATCAGATGTGTATAGAAATATTTATTTAAGAATAAATAGAACATATTCTTCTATGTGAAGGACATTGGAGTGTGAAATATTCATAATTAATGTCAGTTTAGCGCTCTTGAATAAGCGTGGTCGGATTAGAGTGTAAGTATGGGTGTAAGTTTTTTTGCAGTTTGCACGCTCCATTGAAGTCTATGGGAGAATATTTTAATGCAGTCGCGATATTCGAAGTTTAACTTTTTGCACGCATCATGCTTTTGCTCACACACTATCTTTTTACAAGCGAGATGGAAAGTAAAATAGCACTCCACTTATAATCTAGCCATGACTCTAGTCACTTTTAGACATTGGGTTCCATTTATTAAAGGTTGGGAGGATATGATTCTCTACTGCGAACCTCGCTGCAATGTGCAATGCCCCCCTGCTTGCTGGTGGCCAATCAGCAGGACTGTCAATCATCCCAACTGGATTGGATAAGAATGATTTACTTTATCATCATAGATTTTTGGAAAATATGTTAAATATATATGACATAGAAAACATGTAAAATAAGAGAGCTCTTGTGCAATTTGCAATTTCACTATGCAATGCTAAATCTCAAGTGAGAGTTTTGGGTGGGCAAGTTCTCTCCTCAAGAACTTGTATTCCCACAGCTTGATAAATTTCCCCCAGAATATCAATTTGCCACTGATGCCTGTTTATAGTTAGCACAAAATTGTCAATTATTTTGTGTAATACCTGTATTTTTTCATTGTGGTGTCCTCATGTTTTTTTTGTTTTGTTTTTTTTTTTGGGGGGGGGGGGGTTTGTAATAACATCAATATCTTCCATTTAAATACAGCATCGTACATTTTGGGAGGAACGGAAGGAAAGAGGAAACATGGAAACATAAGCAATGGAAGCTGTGAACCTGGTTGGAACATTCGTGCATGTATTTATTAATGTATTTATCATGATGGCATCATCAGCAGTGTGCTCAAGAAATAAAGACAATGCTTTGGATCTGCTATAGGTCCCTACCCATGTCTAAGGACCTATAGCAAGTCCGAAACGTTGTCTTTATTTCCCTTGGACCCTAGCATAGGTCCTTCTTTAAATGAAGAGGCTGGAATCACATTGTTTTCACTATTCCACTCACAATTCAGTCAAAATTGTTCTCTGGTTCATCTCCTCCCATCTGTGTTACAAAAGAGGCTAAAAGTTGTAGACTGAAACCACAAAGGTGGAGATGTGCTACAAGAACCAAATATAGTCAAGTTGTAGGTCTCTCTATGTTAGTCATGAAGAAGAGTAGTCAGAAGGTAAGACAAAAGTCAGAAACACACAATCTGTCAAAAGCCAAGTATCATAACAGTGGGAGATTAAAAACTCATAAGCCAGAGAACAGTTCCAAAAGTCTTTAGCAAGTAAATTTATCCTCAGACGACAATGCAGAGTAGGGTCGGACAGAAAGCAGAGTCCAATGAACATGCTAGGGTCAGTATCAGAGTGAAGGGCAAGGAACAAGATTACTAAAGTCTTCATATGGAAATAACCAAGCACTGATTGGGCAACAGAGATAACCTTTTAACATTCCCATTCAGACTTAGTGCCAAAGATCCAGCAAAGGTCCCTACTGATAAGAAATATATAAACAGTGTTATCCTTAGCGCACATACAGACAAATACAAGAGAATGCAGAATAGACAGAGCACACAGCCCTCCCAGCTGCACTAAGCCGAAGACTTCTTAGCGCACCTCGAGTCCTCAGAGCAGTAGAGCATTCAGGAAATACTCACCTCCTATTGCACTCTAGGACCCAACACCGGGTAAGTGTAGCACAGTCGTTAATGCGACTTAGTATTAGACAGAGGCCTGGTTATACCATATACATGCGCTTGGCCATAGAAAGGGACAGAAAAGTCCAAATGAAACTTTCATGAGTCAGATAGAGCAATAAATTTTAAGCAACTTTATAATTTACTACTATTATCACTTTTTCTTCCTTCTTTTGGTATCTTTATTTGAAAAGCAAGAATGTAAAGCTTAAGAGCCGGCCCATTTTTGGTTCAGAACCTGGGTTGCTCTTGCTTATCGGGTGGTTGTAGCCACCAATCACGAATGTTAGCCAGGGTGCTGAACCAAAAATGGGCCGGCTCATTCGCTTACATTCCTACTTTTTCAAATATAGATAGCAAGAGAACAAATGAAAATTGATAATATGAGTAAATTAGAAATTGCTTAAAATTGCATGCTCTATTTGAATCATGAAAGAAAAAAATTGGGTTTACTATCCCTTTAAGCTCATATTTCACAGTTATTGTGCTGATGTTGCTTCCAGAACTCATAGCGAGTGATGCGACAGATGACAAGCGATATGAAACCCAAAATATTCTTTTTATGATTAAGACAGAGCATACAGTTTTAAAAAAGTTTCCAATTTACTTCTATTATCGAATTTGCTTTATTCGCATAATATTTTTTATTGAAAACATACCTAGGTAGTTGTTTGGAGCACTAAATGTCAGGAATAGTGCTCTTGCAAATGGATAACATTTGTGAAAAACTGCTGCCTTATAGTGCTCCAGACACGTGCACGCTCCTGAGATTACATCTCTGCTTTCCAGCAAAAGAGAACGAAGAAAATTTAGTAACAGATGTAAATTAGAAAGTTGTTTAAAATTGCATGCTGGATCTGAATTATGAAAGAAAAAAATTGGCTTTTATTTGTCCTTTAAGCTCATCATGCTTCAGTACTCAGCGGCCCTGCTCTGCGTGTTTGCATGGTCTACCACTTTGTGCCGGGTCTTTTGTTGCTCCTTAACACTTCTACTTCACAATAATACAGCTTGCAGTTGACCAAAGCATATCTTGTAGGGCAGAGATTTCATGGACTGACTTGACTTGTGGCAAAGGTGGTGCCCTATGAAAGTACAATCCATTGTACTGACAATGGATGTCTATGGAGATTTCATGGCTATGTGCTGGATGTTATGCATCTGTTTGCAATGGGTGAGGATTAAACACCTAAACTCAATAAATAGTAGGGGCGTGCACATACTTTTGGAAATACAGTATATTTATATATACACTCACCGGCCAGTACCGGGTTGGACCCCTTTTAGCTTTCAGAACTGCCTTAATTCTTAGTGGCATAGATTCAACAAGGTGTTGGAAACATTCTTCAGACATTTTGGTCCATATTGACATGATAGCATTACACAGTTGCTGCAGATTTGTCAGCTGCACATCCATGATGCAAATTTCCTGTTAAACCATGTCCCAAAGGTGCTCTATTGGATTGAGATGTGGTGACTGTGGAGGCCATTGGAGTACAGCGAATTCATTGTCATGTTCAAGAAACCAGTTTGAGATGATATGAGCTTTGTGACATGGTGCATTATACTGCTGGAAGTAGCCATCAGAAGATGGGTACACTGTAGTCATAAAGGGATGGACATGGTCAGCAACAATACTCAGGTAGGCCGTGGCATTTAAACAATGCTCAATTGGTACTAAGGGGCCAAAAGTATGCCAGGAAAATATCCTCCATACCATTACAGAGAGAGAGAGACTAATTTATTAACTAACGCACTGTGCTCTGTTGAGTTAACTTTGCAGTTACAAGAACCAGAACTTTTGTGTTTTACTATATACAGTATATTGTGACAGAGAACAGGGAATTGTGAGTGATTAGGTGTATATTTCTCCTACTATGTTGAAATGTGTATTCAGTTTTTAAACCCCAGGGAAATGAGTTGTATAAAATGTGGCTAGGAATTAAGCTACTGTGTTTTTGGGTCCCTGGGTTGGAACACTGGAGAGAGGGTGGGCCAGTGTTCCATTCCTCAGTTTTCTATAGCTAAGAATAAGCAATCAGGAAGGGATCTTTTCTCACCTGTGTTTAATTAAAGGAGGGTGATTTATTCTCCAGCTGCTAGGTGGAGAGAGAGAGAGAGAGCCACCAGTGTTTCTGACTTGGAGAGAGACACACACATTGCAGCTGAACTGAGAAAAGCTGATAAAAGTGAGTTTGCTAAAAACAGCATGTTTTGTTTAGTTTAGTTTACCCTGTTTTAGTAAGTGATGTAAACTTATGTTAATAAGAGCTCAAACTGAGCTAGGCTTTTTGTTTGTAGTATTAAGTGTGTTAAACTGCTATAAAACAACATTGCTGTTATCTGCACTTGGACAGTGAAAATAAAACTGACTGTTTAAATTTATCAAGGCTGTGTCATTTATATCCTAGAGGACAGTGCTATTTCCTTTAAACCAGGCACCAGGAGTGGGTGCTGGATTACAATATGGTGGAGAATATGAGCATAGCACAAATATGGTCTGTGGGTATAAAAAGTTTTCTGCAAGCTGCACTAAGAAAACTTTTGCTTTAAACTGTTGTAAATAAAAGTGACACTGTGTCTTTTTTAAACATATACTGTACCTGCCTTGGTGTTACCTGTTGCTTCTAAGAGGAGAAATTTTACAAAATGGAGGAGCTGGTGCAAGCAACCGGTGCAAGCAACCGCTGTACAGCAGGAGACAAATCGCTTACTGACTGCACAAGTTATCAGCATGATGAATGCCCAGCGAGAGGATAGAGCTACATTGGTTAATGTATTGCAGCAAGTCCTACAGTCTTCTGTAGCTTCCCCCACTGTGGATAGAGGGCGCTATATCCGAGCAAATTACTTTCTGCATAAGTTGTCAGAGACGGCAGGGCCGGACTGGGAAATCAGACCAGCCCTGGAAATTTATATCTCCCAGCCCTTCCCCCTCTGACTCAGTCCCGCCCCCTTTGGGTCAGCCCCGCCCCCTCTTGTTCCGCCTCACCCCCTCTGACTCAGTCCCACCCCCTCAGCCTTGCACCACACACAGCACAACAAAAAATGGTTGTAAAGTATATACATATTAACACATATACACAAACTCACACATAGGCACTTACACACACGCTCACACAGTATCATGCTACAGTCTCTCAAACATGCTCACACATACACATAGGCTCACTCACACAGTCTCTCTCACACACACAGGCCCACTCACACAGTATCTCTCTCACTCTCTCACTCTCTCACACACAGTCTCCATCTCACACACATAGGTTCACACAGTCTCCATCTCACACACATAGGTTCACACAGTCTCCATCTCACACACATAGGTTCACACAGTCTCCATCTCACACACATAGGTTCACACAGTCTCCATCTCACACACACACACACACACATAGGTTCACACAGTCTCCATCTCACACACACACACACACATAGGTTCACACACAGTCTCTCTTAGGTAAAAAGTCAAAATGTACTTGATTTAGATAGAGCATGTCATTTTAAACAACTATTCAATTTACTTATTTTACCTAATTTGCCTTGTTCTGTTAGTATCCTTTGTTAAAAGCATATATGCCTCTTGTCATTGGCTCAAACGATGCACTAAATAGCCCTCAGTAGTGCATTGCTGCTCCTTCATAAAAGGATACCAGTATATTAGCAAAATGGATTGGAAATTTGTTTAAAATTGTATGCTCTGTCTGAATAATTTAAAAAAATCTTTAGAGTGTTATGTCCCTTTAAAACACTGATATAAGTAGACCAAACAAGCAACTAAGATTTAAACATCACCGGACAGGTGGACACTAATAATCCTGAAATGGATTTTAGATTTATTTATTTTTTTATTGCCTGCTCTAATTTAAAAGCATAGCATTCTTGCATCATAAAGAACATTATCTAACAGAATATGGAGGGACTTACATTTTTTTACTGCCTGCTCTAAGTTAAAAGCATAACATTCTTGCATCATAAAGAACATTATCTAACAGAATATGAAGTGTATGTATGTGTATATATATATATATATATATATATATATATTTCATATTCTGTGAGATAATGTTCTTTATGATGTATCGTGCAAGAACGCTATATATACTTCATATTCTGTGAGATAATGTTCTTTATATGCAAGAATGCTTCTAACTTAGAGCAGGGCAGGCATTGAAAAAAAAAATCTTAAATCCCTTTCAGGATTATTAGTGTCCTCCAGTACTGTCATGATCTGATCTGTTTTTATTGCATTGTTAGAAACACAAACCTCCTTACTTTATGAACTGCATTTTGTTTGTTTTTCAGTAGAAAAAAACACACACACACTTCAACTTCATGCAGAATTGCAGATATTCATTATGGTGGAGAAGATGTATTTATTCATAGTGGTTTTACAACTTTTACTTGGAGCATTTTTGCAAAAGCAGGTGTTGGGCTTCTCTAGATAGATGCTATATAAAACAGTCTGTCACATTTTATTTTCTTTGCCATAGCAGCTTCTCAGATTATGGCTGACTGTGCTAGCTAGAATTCTACACCTCCACAGGACAGGAGAAATAGTGGATATATTTTTTATGATAATACAACATGCAAGAGAAAATTAAAACAAATTTTGCTGTAATTTAAAACACATCCATATAGAAAAAAAAAATTTACTTTTTAATTTTATCACTGAGTCAGTGACATGAAAAATGATCCTAATCTGTAAATATAAGGAATTAGGAAACATGTTCTCATGTCTCATCAATGCAAATTGCAAAAGAAAACAATTTTTTAAACTGGAAGTAGCTAGTAATAGATCATTGTCAATTAGATGATAGTTACTGTTACAGATCTGAAAATCCATGGTTTCTTTTAGTTTTTTTTAATCAAAAATCAAAATCACACATGGCTCTGACTGACTGTAGGTCATCAGCACTAGTTCAGTACAGTACTAATAAGTAACTGGACATGTTGTTTGTTCATGTTCTGTTCACACAGACAAACATCATCATTCATCATTTATTCAAATCACATAAATAATAATTATTTAAACTGTTGACTCACTGTTCATATCATGATGTTCACAAACTGTTACTTCACATCACCATTCAGTCACATCAAAATCACATTTATTTATTAAAAAGATATACTAGTAGTAGTACTACTAGTAGTACATACGGTTGACGATAAATTCAATAATTCCAGAGACTTCACTTCAATCAACTTCTGTGTGTCCAACTGTCCACTCAGACAGACTGACTGTCTGACTCACTCTGTCTCCACTTCCTGGCTGGCTGGCACTGTCCCTAGGACCCTACCCTAACTGACCCGCCGTCCCGCCGTCAGAAGAATCAGTCTAGTCCCTGGGCCTGCTATGCTTTCCACACAGACATGACCCCACGTGGCCTCACCTGCTGCAAGTTTTTACAGTCCGTCCAAGTCGGCTCGCTGACGTCAGTAACGCGTCATGCATGCGCAGCCGCTCCCAGGGCACGTGTGGTGTGAGACTGAGAAGAAGTTAAGTAGACACAGATTCAGTCTACACAGTCTCAGTGACGTCACTCACGTAGCCGCCAGCCCGCCCTACCTGACCTGACTCTGACCCAGCCCGCCGCGGCCCACCGCCTCTGCCCTCACTCATACATTGATTGTGTTCGTTGACATACACTGTGAGTGACATGATGATGGATGACACAGACTGAGCCTGTGACTGTCTGTCTGACTGTGAGTGACAATTTAACAGCTACAGACACAGACTCAGTCTGTCACTCTGAGCTCCCAGCCTCAATATTTTGGCAAATGCAATGATGAATGATGATGAAGGAAGAAATACTGCTTCTGGTCTTGCGGTAATAGTAGTACTTAGCGGCCGGTGGTACTGGTAATACTATTATCATGTGAAAGACGAATGATGATCAGATTCAGAACAATAAACAAAATGACACACATGATGTCAGACAGTGGATGGTCATGGTGTGGACTGTAATCATTCTGTAAATTCATTCATTATACCGGCAACCAAATTGTGTAATGCAATAGCAGCAGCGTCTGCAGCCTGAGCAGCTGAGCTGAGCCTAGCCCCGGCCCAGCTGAGCTGCAGGCAGGCGCGGCCCACCGGGATTTTTCCCAGTATCCCGGCTGCCCAATCCGGCCCTGAGAGACGGATGATATTGAGGCTTACCTCACAACTTTTGAGAGGATTGCTGCCAGAGAAAAGTGTCCACCTGAACAGTGGGCAGGGCTATTTGCACCATGTCTTAGTGGAGACGCCCAGAAAGCATATGAGGATTTGTCTCACAGCCAAGCTCAAGATTATCAGAAACTAAAAACTGAAATTCTTACACGCTTGGGAGTAACACCTGCAATTCGTGCCCAAAGATTTAACAATTGGGTATTTGAGATGGGAAAACCTACAAGAGCCCAAATGTATGAACTGCTGAGATTTGCTCAGAAATGGCTGCAGTCGGACATTAATGCAGCCACAAAAGTTATAGAAATGGTTGTAAAATGATTTCTCAGGAATCTTCCAGCTGGACTTTGACAGTGGGTCAGTCAAGGGGATCCTAAAGACCCAGAGGAAAGGATGAGCCTAGTTGAGAGATATTTGACTGCTAAGGAATTGCACAGCAATGATCTTCAATCTAAATCAAAGCTGCCTTATAAAAAAAACAAGTGTAAAAACAGAAGCACAGAGGTCTATTCATAACCAGGGACAAAATGACTATATTGGGAAATGGCTCCCTAGGAAACCATTATGGCCAAGAGGCCAAACTGATGAACAAATAAGGTGTTTTAAATGTCAAGAGTTAGGGCATATTGCATGTAACTGTACACAGGGGGAGGAGCCTATGCAATGTAATATGGGTGCAAGGGACAGACATAGTACAATGTTAACTTGCACCAAAATGTCTTTTGTTTCCAGTGCTGTAAGCTCTAGTAATTTAAGATCTGTGAATGTGGAGGGTAAGAGTGTACAAGCGCTCCTGGATTCAGGGAGTTATTTTGGTAAAAAGTGTTTTGCTTCAGCCAGAAAAGTTAGAGATCAAATGCTTGATATTGTCTGTATACATGGGGACACACCCTCATACCCTACAGCTGAGGTTGAAATTATCACAAATATTGGTACAGTTAAGTGCCGCGTAGGGGCAGTACCTCTGTTGCCCTATGATATAGTATTTGGGAGAAACTTTCCTCACTTTTTGTCAAGTGTGGGAGAAACCTTCAGTAGGTCATGGGATTAGTCCTGGGGAGGTACAGGAGGTGGAGGGAATGGAAACCATTTTTCCATTCTCCAATATTGATTGGGAACCAGACACTGCACAGGAGGCACCTCTGGTGTTTCTAGGCAATAAGGCAGAATCCCCTCAGAGTAATGCTTCTGGAGAAGACATAGAACTTGAGGATCTAGGGATTAATTCTTGTAATTTCCGAGCTGCCCAATGGGAGGACCCGACTCTGATGGCGAAGGAGAATGTTCAAGTAATTGAAGGCACTGTCATTGATCCATTGTTTTCCATATTTTAAGGTGAAAAATAACCTGCTTTATAGAGCAGAAAAGAAAGGTGTTAAAGAGGTGGAGCAATTATTGGTTCCAAAGTCTTATAGAAATACAGTTTTGAAATTAGCCCATAGTCATGTGCTGGTGGGGCTCCTTGATATTGAAAAGGCAAGAGAAAGCATTATTGCACGATTTTATTGGCCTGGTATTTTTATTTCAATAGAGATTTTGTAAATCCTGCCCAGAATGTCAATTGAAGGCTCCATTTAAAGGTTACCGCAATCCACTAATACCACCTCCTGTTATAGAGGTTCCTTTTGAGCGTATAGCAATGGATTTGATAGGGCCTTTACTAAAGTCTGCTAGGGGGCATGAGCATATTTTAGTTGTGGTTGACTATGCTACCAGCTATCCTGAGGCAATTCCTTTGCGGAATACCTCCTCTAAGAATATTGCTAAGGAGTTAATGATGATGTTCAGCAGGGTGGGCATACCAAAGGAGATCTTTATGGATCAGGGAACCCCTTTTATGTCCAAAATTATAAAAGAGTTATGTAAACTTCTTAAATTGTTTTAAAAACATCTGTGTATCACCCCCCAACTGATGGTTTAGTTGAGAGGTTTAGTAAAACTCTAAAAAGCATGTTGCGAAAAGTGGTAGACAAGGATGGAAAGAACTGGGATTGTTTGTTACCATATATTATGTTTTCCATTAAGGAAGTGCCCCAAGCTTCCACAGGTTTTTCACCTTTTGAATTGTTACACGGTAGGCATCTCAGGGAAATACTTGACATTGGGAGCAGGAAACTACACCTCACCATAGTGTTATAGAGCATGTAGCACAAATGCAAGAAAGAATGGAAGCTATAATGCCAATAGTAAGGGAAAATATGCAGAAAGCACAAAGAGCTCAGGAAGCCAGTTATAATAAAAATGCAAGGATAAGGGTTTTCCAACCTGGAGATAGAGTTCTAGTTCTGGTACCTATAGTTGAAGGTAAATTCCTGCCAATTTGGCAAGGTCTGTATGAGATTATTGAACAGGTCAATGTTAATTATAAAGTGAGTCAACCTGGTAGAAGAAAACCAGAACAGATCTATCACATAAATCTACTTAAACCGTGGGTAGACAGAAAGGTTTTGACAATAATAAAAGATAAATTTGCTCATGCTACAGTTGAGAAAAATCCTGAGGTATACATAGCAGAGACGCTAGCTCCCCATCAGAAGCAGGAAGTGAAAGAATTTGTGTCTAGAAACAGATGTTTTTCCCCATTGCCAGGGAGAACAAATGTAATCATGCATGATATAATTAAAGAAACCTGGAAAAATAAATAATTTGAAGCAATATCGAATACCTGAGGCCAGGAGAGAGACAGTTAGTGCGGAGGTCAAAAAGATGCTTAAGTTGGGAGTAATAGAGGTTTCACAAAGTGAGTGGAGCAACCCAATTGTTTTGGTGCCTAAGCCGAATGGTGAAATAAGGTTTTGTAATGATTTTCGCAAGCTGAATGATATTTCCAAATTTGACGCTTACCCTATGCCTCAAGTGGACAAGCTAATAGAGAGATAAGGAAGATCTAGGTATCTAAGCACTTTAGATCTGACTAAAGTTTACTGGCAGGTCCCACTGACAGACAGCAAAAGAGCAAACGGCCTTTTCTACACCTGAGGGCCTATTTCAATATAAAGTGTTTGCATGGTGCTCCAGTCACCTTTCAGCATATGATGGATAAAATACTTAGGCCTCATAGAGCATATGCAGCTGCTTATCTGGATGATGTGGTAATTCACAGTGCGGACTGGGAAACACATCTTCCCCGTGTTCAGGCTGTTGTGGATGCACTATGGGCTGCAGGGTTAACTGCCAACCCTGAAAAATGTTCTCTAGGAGTAGAAGAGGCAAAATATTTGGGTTAAACAATCGGTAGGGGGCTCCTTAAACAACAACAGGGTAAAGTTGAGGCTATTTCAGGTTGGCCATGTCCGGTGACCAAGAAACAAGTAAGGGCATTTCTGTGAATAACTTGGTATTATTGCAGGTTCATCCCAAATTTTGCTACTATTGCTAACCCTTTGGTAGAACTCACTAAAGGTAAAAGTTCTGTAATGGTGAAGTGGAACCCTGAAGCAGAGCATGCATTTTGTGTTTTGAAAGAGGCATTGTGCGCTGACCCAGTATTGATGGCTCCAGATTTCTCTAACACGTTTCGGCCTCATCCAGGCCTTTCTGGATGAGGCCAAAATGCGTTGACTAAAGAGCTGGTAAGCATACTTTCAATCCAAAACCAAATCCTATACAATCTACACTATCTATATCTATTTTTAGGACATTGAACTTATGAACTGAGAGACCAAGGATCTATCCGCAGGGATTCTTGTCACCAGGAGAGACTACAAGCCACTCACTGGGAGACTATCTAAATCCATCACAGGGGTTCTCACCACCAGGAAATAAGGTCGTTTTAACTATCAACATTGACTGTTTTTTCACATTGGATTACAATGTATTCTGTGTGTACACACACTTTTTCTTTTGACATTCACCTACACAGTCTGTGTGACTCTCACAGAATTTTTTAGCAATTTTTTTTACTTTTTTTCACTTTTTTCTCCTTTATTTTTATTTTTTCGATTTGTGATTTTTTTTATTTATTTTTTTATTTTGTATTTTTTTTATTGTGTTAACTACACCACCTCGGACCACATCCAACCATATCACATCTTCTTAAGTCACCACATTCAAGTTATAACCTCATAAGAACTCTTTTGAACATTAACCAAACAGGTCTGTCCACTCTGCACCACTCTTAAACCATCACACCTTTACAGCCCTAACCCAGATTTCTCAGCGATTTCACACCCCTCTTATTGGGTATCACCAATACTAGGCTAAGGTCCACCAGCTGGACATCCGTTATCAACCTGCCCTTTGTTTTTATGCTTATTGTTTTTATGTTTTTACTTTTCACTTTTGCCTGAATTGTGGATCCACATTTTATGATTGTGAATTAATTTCTGTTTTATGACTAATGTGTTATGATTACATTTTCCATATACCATACCTGATTATCACCACTTATTCTACTCCACACCTTTGGAGTAGTGATGTATGCGATGTTCGGTCCGCCCCCTATTCGTCATCATTGAGTAAACTTTGACCCTGTACCTCAGTCAGCAAACACATTCCAGCCAATCAGCAGCAGACCCTCCCACCTCCTGGACAGCATCCATTTTAGATTCATTCGGAAGCTGCATTCTTAGTGAGAGGAGGGACAGTGTAGCTGCTGCTGATTTAATAGGGAAATTGATAGCCAGGCTAGTGTATTCAGTGTCCACTACAGTCCTGAAAGACTCATCTGATCTCTGCTGTAAGGACAGCACCCCAAAAAGCCCTTTTTAGGGCTAGAACATCAGTCTGCTTTTTTTTTTTTTTTTTTTCCTGTGTAATCTATGTGCAGTTGCCTGCCAGCGTGTGTGTCAGGCTCACAGCGTATACTGTGCCCACTTGCCCAGTGCCACCACTCATATCTGGTGTAACAGTAGTGTACATTTAAAAAAAAAAAAACACTTTTTTGACTGTGAAATAATAGCAGTCAGTTTCCTTCACACGTGTGCGTTTCAGGGCCTGCCAGGGCACAGTGTCACACCAGTTGAACTCATATCTGGTGTAACAGTAGTGTACATTAACCCCTTAATGACCACAGCACTTTTCCATTTTCTGTCCGTTTGGGACCAGGGCTATTTTTACATTTCTGCGGTGTTTGTGTTTAGCTGTAATTTTCCTCTTACTTGTTTACTGTACCCACACATATTATATACCGTTTTTCTCGCCATTAAATGGACTTTCTAAATATACCATTATTTTCATCATATCCTATAATTTACTATAAAAAAAATTATAAAATATGAGGAAAAAATGGAAAAGAAAACACTTTTTCTAACTTTGACCCCCAAAATCTGTTACTCATCTACAACCACCAAAAAACACCCATGCTAAATAGTTTCTAAATTTTGTCCTGATTTTAGAAATACCCAATGTTTACATGTTCTTTGTTTTTTTTGCAAGTTATAGGGCCATAAATACAAGTAGCACTTTGCTATTTCCAAACCATTTTATTTCAAAATTAGCGCTAGTTACATTGGAACACTGATATCTGTCAGGAATCCCTGAATAGCCATTGACATGTATATATTTTTTTTAGAAGACATCCCAAAGTATTGATCTAGGCCCATTTTGGTATATTTCATGCCACCATTTCACCACCAAATGCGATCAAATAAAAAAATTGTTCACTTTTTCACAATTTTTTTCACAAACTTTAAGTTTCTCACTGAAATTATTTACAAATAGCTTGTGCAATTATGGCATAAATGGTTGTACATTTTTCTCTGGGATCCCCTTTGTTCAGAAATAGCAGACATATATGGCTTTGACATTGCTTTTTGATAATTAGAAGGCCGCTAAATGCCACTGCGCACCACACGTGTATTATGTCCAGCAGTGAAGGGGTTAATTAGGGAGCATGTAGGGAGCTTTTTGGGGTAATTTTAGCTGTAGTGTAGTAGACAACCCAAAGTATTGATCTAGGCCCATCTTGGTATATTTCATGCCACCATTTCACCGCCAAATGCGATCAAATAAAAAAAGTTACATTTTTCCAAATTTTAGGTTTCTCACTGAAATCATTTACAAAATTTTTTTGCAATTATGGCACAAATGGTTGTAAATGCGTCTCTGGGATCCCCTTTTTTCAGAAATAGCAGACATATATGGCTTTGGCGTTGCTTTTTGGTAGTTAGAAGGCCACTAAATGCAACTGCGCACAACACATGAATTATGCCCAGCAGTGAAGGGGTTAATTAGGTAGCTTGTAGGGAGCTTGCAGGGTTAATTTTAGCTTTAGTGTAGAGATCAGCTTCCCACCTGACACATCAGAACCCGATCCCTCCCAAAGAGCTCTCTTCCCTCCCCCACCCCACAATTGTCCCCGCCATCTTAAGTACTGGCAGAAAGTCTGCCAGTACTAAAATAAAAGGTATTTTTTTTTTTTTTTTTTTTTTTTTTTTTATATATATATATATTTGTTAGCATATTTACATATGCTGTTGTGTAGGATCCCCCCCCAAAACAGCTTCCTAACCCTCCCCCTCTGCCTTATTGGGGGCCATATTGGGTACTGGCAGCTGTCTGCCAGTACCCAGTTTGCAAATAAAATGGTTTTTTTTTTATTTTTATTTCATTTTTCTGTAGTGTAGCTCCCCCCCCCCCCCCCCCCCCAAGACCAATCCCCCACCTGCTCCCAGATCACTTAGATTTCCAAGTACTAAATATTTTGCACCCCTTTCTCCCACTTATAAACATTTTTTTCTGTAGTGTAGCGGTGCCCACCCGCCTCCTCCCGTGCGCGCCCCCGGCGATCCCGCCCCCCTCTCTGACAAGGACCGCATCGATGGCCGCCCACCCGCCTCCCACTTCAGCTCCCACCCACCTAACGAATGCGGCCATCGATGCCCGGTGCAGAGAGGGCCACAGAGTGGCTCTCTCTGCACCGGAGGGGTAAAATTTGTTATTGCAGGATGCCTCGATATCGAGGCATCCTGCAATAACCGGAAAGCAGCTGGAAGCGATCAGGATCGCTTCCAGCTGCTTTCCAAACCGAGGACGTACGCCATACGTCCTCAGGCGTTAACTGTATTTTTTCTGAGGACGTATGGCGTACGTCCTCAGTCATTAAGGGGTTAAAAAAAAACTAGAAATTTGACTGTGAAATAATAGCAGTCAGTTTCCTTCACACGTGTGCGTTTCAGGGCCTGCCAGGGCACAGTGTCACACCAGTGCAACTCATATCTGGTGTAACAGTAGTGTACATTAAAAAAAAAAAAATAGAAATTTGACTGTGAAATAATAGCAGTCAGTTTCCTTCACGCGTGTACGTTTCAGGGTCTGCCAGGGCACAGTGTCACACCAGTGCAACTCATATCTGGTGTAACAGTAGTGTACATTTAAAAAAAAAAAATTTTTTTGACTGTAATAGATTGAATAGCAGTTAGTTGTCTGCAAGCGTGTGTGTCAGGCCTACAGCGTCTACTCTGCCAACTTCTGCCAGTGCACAGTGCCACTCATATCTGTTGTCACAGTAGCTTGCACGCATAGTACCACTAATCAAAAAAAAGACAGGTAGAGGCAGGCCACCCCGCAGGGGCTGTCGTGGTCGTGGTGCTGTGATTCCCTTTGGCCCTAGAATAATGCCCAGTGTTCAGAGGCCACGTACCCTGAACTCGAAAAGTTCTGAGGACATAGTTGAGTGGCTAACACAGGACACCCAATCTTCTACAGCTTCCGCTCGGAACCTTGACGCACCATCCTCCTCCAGCTTAGCTTCGGGCACCTCTCAAGTTACCACTCGCCCGCCTGCCGCCACCACTAGCACCACAGCCGCTTCACTTGATCTGTCAGAGGAGTTATTTACACATCAGTTGGAAGAAATGAGTGATGCGCAACCATTATTGCCAGAGGATGTAGATAACAGGGATATGTCTCAGTCAGGCAGCATTACACACATGGACGTACGGTGTGATGATGTTGATGTTGTACCCGCTGCTGCTTCCTTTGCTGAGTTGTCAGATACAAGTGAAGTGGTTGATGATGACGATGCGTCCGTGGATGTCATGTGGGTGCCCGCTAGAAGAGAAGAACAGGGGGAAAGTTCAGATGGGGAGACAGAGAGGGGGAGGAGATGAGTTGGAAGCAGGGGGAGGTCGTCGCAAGGAGCTAGTGGCACAGTCAGACAGCATGCATCGGCACCCGGGGTCAGCCAGACTACACGCCAATCAACGCATGCTGTTGCCACCACCAGAATGCCGTCATTGCAGAGCTCAGGTCCAACCTTGTGCAAATGGGGAGTTTGCGGTGCGTTAAACGGGGAGTTTGGTCTGTCACTGTGAAGCGGGCGTAACCCTTACACTACCTGATCGATACAACATCATACCTGATGTTTTAAAGCATGTTATTCCAAACAATTTAGGAATGTTAGGTGATTTATGCCCTTTATGGATTAAAACCAGACTCTGCATCAACTATGTAATTTTCCATGGGAGTTTTGCCATGGATCCCCCTCCGGCATGCCACAGTCCAGGTGTTAGTCCCCTTGAAACAACTTTTCCATCACTATTGTGGCCAGAGAGAGTCCCTGTGGGTTTTAAAATTCGCCTGCCTATTGAAGTCTATGGCGGTTCGCGAACATTTGCGGAAGTTCACGTTCGCCGCTCGCGAACTGAAAATTTTAGGTTCGCGACATCACTACTTTGGAGTTTTCAGTCACCTGGCCTTGTTCGTGAGGAGCTCTGATCACACAAGCCACTATAGCTGAGAGTAAGCAATCAGGAAGGGATCTTTACTCACCTGTGTTTAATTGAAGGAGGGTGATTTATTCTCCAGCTGCTAGGTGGAGAGAGAGAGAGCCACCAGTGTTTCTGACTTGGAGAGAGACACACATTGCAGCTGAACTGATAAAAGCTGATAAAAGTGAGTTTGCTAAAAACAGCATGTTTTGTTTAGTTTAGTTTACCCTGTTTCAATAAGTGATGTAAACTTATGTTAGTAAGAGCTCAAACTGAGCTAGGCTTTTGTTTGTAGTATTAAGTGTGTTAAACTGCTATAAGCACAGATTGCTGTTATCTACACTTGGACAGTGAAAATAAAACTGACTGTTTAAATTTGGCAAGGCTGTGTCATTTATATCCTAGAGGACAGTGCTATTTCCTTTAAATCAGGCACCAGGAGTGGGTGCTGGATTACAATATATAAATATACATATATTCGGTAGTAGGTGGCACAGGTTAAAGGGACAGTCTACACCAGAATTGTTATTGTTTTAAAAGATAGATAATCCCTTGATTACCCATTCCCCAGTTTTGCAAAAACAACACAGTTATATTAATATATGTTTTTCCTCTGTGAATACCTTGCATCTAAGCCCCTGCAGACTGCCCCCTTATCTCAGTGCTTGACAGGCAGTTTAGCCAACCAGTGCAGACTCCTAAATAACTCCACGGGAGTGAGCACAATGTTATCTATATGACACACATGAACTAGTACTGTCTAACTGTGAAAAACTTTCAAAATGCTCTGAGCTAAGAGGCGGTTTTCAACGGTTTAGAAATCAGTTTGAGTCTGCCTAGGTTTAGCTTTTCAAAAATACCACCAAGGGAACAAAGCAAATTTTATGATAAAAGTCAATTGGAAAGTGGTTTAAAATTGCAGGTCCTATCTGAATCATGAAAGTTTAATTTTGACTAGACTGTCCCTTTAAGGGGTTCTTTCTTTATAAATAGGATCCTCACGATCCTTCAGTAGTAGAATTTCACAGGTGCACTAGGAGTAGAAAACTTCTGTGATGTGTGTGTGTGTGTGTGTATATACACAAAATTGAGGTGTGTGTATATATATATATATATATATATATATATATATATATATATATATATATAAAAACTACACTATAAAAGACCTCCTAACTGGATCTTAGATTCAAAGTACCGAAAAAGGGAATAGGAGCGCCAAAGTTGGCTAAAGTATATATAAAACAGGATAAATCAGGGACAAAGCAGACTGAAAAGTATATCTAATAATATATGATAACACCTACAGTTGGGCTTTCTATATAGGCAAATAAGTATAGAAACTGGTAGTTTCAAAATGCTTAAAACAATTTATTTGTATTAAAAAGTTTTATAATAAAAACAATTTATTATAAAAAAGAGTGACTCAGGATTGGTCGCTCTCACATTTAAATTAAGTCAGATCAAAAACTGTTCAGATAAAATACAATACAATCGGATTCAATGTTATAGAAATGCATATAATACAATTGGTATACAATGTAATAGATATATAAAGTGCAAATAATGAATACACTAATAGAAGAGACAATCTCAGAAGATCAAAATAGTGCAATGACTGGATAGATCTCCGGTAAGGATACTGGTTGGTTACCTATGCAAACGTGTACACGTGCAATAAAAAGGTGGTAAACTGTGGAAAATACAGTCAAAAAATGGCCAAAAATGCAAAAAATATAAAAATTGAAATTTAAAAATCCATATTGTGAAAAATATACGTGAAAAAATTTGTGAAAAAACATATTTCTTTCATGTAATTGACAAGAGTCCATGAGCTAGTGACGTATGGGATATACAACCCTACCAGGAGGGGCAAAGTTTCCCAAACCTCAAAATGCCTATAAATACACCCCTCACCACACCCACAATTTTTTGCCTCCTATGGAGGTGGTGAAGTAAGTTTGTGCTAAGATTTCTACGTTTCAGCATTTTGAAACCCGATTCCTCTCAGAGTACAGTGAATGTCAGAGGGTTGTGAAGGGAGTATCACCTATTGAATGCAATGGTTTTCCTCGCGGGAGATCTATTTCATAGGTTCTCTGTTATCGGTCGTAGAGATTCATCTCCTACCTCCCTTTTCAGATCGATGATATACTATCATATTCCATTACCTCTACTTATAACTGTTTCAGTACTGGTTTGGCTATCTGCTATATGTGGATAAGTGTCTTTCGGTAAGTATGTCTTCATTATATAAGACACTCTCAGCTATGGTTTTACACTTTATGCATTAATAGAAAGTTCTAAATATATGTATTGTACTTATATTTGCCATGAGTCAGGTTTATGTATATTTCCTTTTGCAGACTATCCGTTTCATATTTGGGAGAAAAAACATATTTAAGAAAATATTTTTCTTACCTGGGGTATAGTCCTTTTTTTCAATTGACTGCTTTTTTCATTAAATTTCGCGGGCAAAATTAGGCTTGCAAGGGTGCAAAATGCCAATGTTTATTGCGTCATTCTTGGCGCAAGAATTATTTTGGCGTGAAGGTACGTCCAATGACGCAAATTCATCATTTCCGGCGTCTTAGCTCTTTGCACAAGGTTGCGTCTTCAATGACGCGAGTGTGTCATTTCCGGATGTTGTTAGCACCAAAACATTTTCAGTTTGCGTTGTGCGTCATACTTGGCGCCAAATAATTTCATTATTTAAAACCCCATTCCTATATGCCTCTTGCCTTTTTCTATATCAGAGGGCTATGCTGTCTGCATTTTATTCCCATTCCTGAAACTGCCAAATAAGGAAATTGGTAATTTTGCTTTATATGTTTTTTTTTCTCTTACACTTGCAAGATGTCTCAATCTGATCCTGTCTCAGAAACCACTGTTGGAATCCTGCTGCCTGATAACAGTTCTACCAAAGCTAAGTGCAATTGTTGTAAATTTGTGGAGATTATATCTCCAGCTGTGGTATGTAATAGTTGTCATGATAAGCTTTTACATGCAGATAATGTGTCCATCAGTAATAGTACAATGCATGTTGTTCCTTCAACATCTAATGTACATGATATACCCGTGAATATAAAAGATTTTATTGCTGATGCAATTTAGAAGGCTTTGTCTGCCATCCCGCCTTCCAATAAACGTAAAAGGTCTTTTAAAACTACTCATAAAGTTCATGACATTTCAAATGACTGACAACATACTGAATTATCCTCCTCCGATGAGGATCTATCTGATTCAGAAGATCCTTCCTCAGATATTGACACTGACAAATCTACTTATTTCAAATGGAGTATATTCGTTCCTTGTTAAGAGGTGTTGATTACATTGGATATTGAGGAAACTAGTCCTCTTGATATTAAAACTAGTAAACGTTTAAATTCTGTTTATAAACCTCCTGTGGTTACTCCAGAGGTTTTGCCAGTTCCTGATGCTATTTCTGATATGATTTCTAAGGAATGGAATAGGCCTGGTACTTCTTTTATTCCTTCTTCAAGGTTTAAAAAATCGTATCCTTTGCCAGCAGTTAGATTGAAATTTTGGGAAAAGATCCCCAAAGTTGATGGGGCTATTTCTACTCTTGGTAAACGTACTACTATTCTTATGGAAGATAGTACTTCTTTTAAAGATCCTTTAGATAGGAAACTTGAATCTTATCTAAGGAAAGCTTATTTATATTCTGGCCATCTTCTCAGGCCTGCCATTTCTATTGCTGATGTTGCAGCTGCATCAACCTTTTGGTTGGGAAAGTTTAGTGCAACAGGAAATGGATCCTGATTTGTCTAGCATTGTTCGCTTACTTCAACATGCTAATCATTTTATCTGTGATGCCATTTTTGATATGATCAAATTGATGTTAAATCTATGTCTTTAGCTATTTTAGCTAGCAGAGCTTTGTGGCTCAAATATTGGAATGCTGACATGGTATCTAAATCTAGATTACTATCTCTTTCTTTCCAAGGTAATAAGTTATTTGGTTCTCAGTTGGATTCGATTATTTCAACTGTCACTGGGGGGAAGGGAGTTTTTTTGCCTCAGGATAAAAGACCTAAGGGTATATCTAAAGTTTCTAACCGTTTTCGTTCCTTTTGACAAAGTAAGGAACAGAAACCTAATCCTTCCCCCAAAGAATCTGGTTCCAATTGGAAACCTTCTTCAAGTTGGAGTAAATCCAAGCCATTTAAGAAACCAAAGCCAGCCCCCAAGTCTGCATGAAGGTGCGGCCCTCATTCCAGCTCAGCTGGTAGGGGGCAGATTAAGATTCTTACAAAACATTTGGTCAGATTCTGTCCAAAATCAATGGATTCAGAGTATTGTCTCTCAAGGGTACCGAATAGGTTAAGAGTAAGACCTCCTGTGAGAAGTTTTTTTTTTTTTTTTTTTTTTTTTTTTCTCTCGCATCCCAGCAAATCCAGTAAAGGCTCAGGCTTTTCTGAAGTGTGTTTCAGACCTGGAGCTTTCAGGGGTAATCATACCAGTTCCGTGTGTATATATATATATATATATATATATATATATATATATATATGTTATGTTACCCCATTGTACAGGCAATGCAGCAAATGGCATAAATAACAAACAAATTGCTATACAATATTCACAATTTTTTTTTTGCCAAAAATGTACCAACAACAAGGAATTGCAGTATAGATAGGATACAAATGGTAGTTTTACAGACAAAAATATGTACAAAAGCTAATATATTATATTATAGCAAAATAATCAACTCATGTCTCACAATCTCGAATAGTGTATTTAAATTATATATATATATATATATATATATATATATATATATATATATATATATATATATATATATATATATATATATATATATATATATACCGACGGCCTAGACAAATTCCGGCCAGAACAGTATATACATACCTATGATTAGTGAATAGGAGAGAGATGCCGCAGAAGTCAAACTGTGAAAGAAGGCAGGTAAAATACATATTACTCCCAATAGTTGATAAGATCAAACTCAGAGTTGAGTCCCTGAGGAACCCTAGTTTCCAGTTTAAAAATCCACAGCATCTTTCTCTTGTGTAGAATAACATCCCTATCGCCCCTCTCTTAGGGCGAGGGATCATATCAATGGGTTGCCAGGAGAAACAGGACAGATCTTTATGTATCTGGGCAAAATGGTACACAAATGGTACACCCTGATGGTTGACAAGTGTTCCCTTACCCTAGATCTTATATCTCTTGTAGTGAGCCCTACATACTGCTTTCCACATTTGGTGCAAGTGATGCAGTATATAACATAGATTGAAGTACAATTAAGACAATAGTTCAACTCATAGGTTTTGTCAGTTACAGTTGAACAAAATTGATCTGATATAATCAGATATTCACAAGCTCCACACCTGGAGCTACCACATCTGTATGAGCCTTTGCTAGTAAGCCAGGCACTACCCTGAGCGATATTTTTTTTTTTTTTTTTTTTAGGACCGTGGGTGACAAAATCTTTCCTAATGTTTTATTTCTATGATATGAGCATCTTATCCCTTCTTGGACACAATGTACCAATCTATCATCTGCTACTAACATATCGAAATGATGTTTGACAATCTTACAGATCTCTTCATATTGCGAACTATAATCTGTCACAAATGTTACACCTTTTTGCACCTTTTGGTTTTCCTATTTCTTATCCATGAGATCTGACCTTTTCAAATGAGTAACTTCCCTGTATGCTTTTTTGACAATGTTCTTGGGGTAACCTCTCTGTATAAGACATCGATTGACATCTTCCATCTAGGTACGACAGACTTCCATATCCGAGCAATTCCTTTTAGCTCTGATGAACTGCCCTTTTGCAATCGCATATGGCACGTGCCTTGGATGGCAGCTCTTGGCGTGGAGCAAGGAATTACCGGATAAGGGCTTCCTTAATAGGTTGGTTGTAACCGTGCCCTCCAGGGTTCCACTTAATACCACATCTAGGAAGTTGATGTTCTCCTGTTGGATCTCGTGGGTGAAGTGTAAACCCACGTCATTGGTATTAATACCATCAATGAATCTCTCTAGATCATACAATTTACCATCCCAGATGAGGTTGAAATTGTCAATAAATCGACGATAAAAAACAATGCAGTCTCGATATGGGTTGTTACCTCCAAAGATGTGGGACAGCTCCCACCAACCCATAAACAGGTTGGCATAGGAGGGGGCAAACCTAGCCCCATCGCCGTCCCACATCTCTGGAGGTAAAACGTGCCCTCAAACTCAAAAATATTGTGAGTTAACAAAAATAGACACTCGCAAAACACATTTTTGAAACCCTACAGAGAAGGTAGACCATTCCTGAAGGAAGAATGCAAGTGCTTCCATTCCTTTATCATGTGGAATTGATGAATAGAGAGCAGTTACATCAATTGTAACCCATCTATACGTACCATGTTTCCAAACCAAATCACCTACCAGATTAACCAAATGTTTAGTATCTCTCTTAGGAAGCTAGGTAGAGCCTCCACAAAAGGATGTAATACCATGTCCAGCCATTGAGATAGATGTTCAAAAAGGGACCCTATGCCACTGACAATAGGGCAACTTTTCACATTGTGTAGGGACTTGTGCACCTTCGGGAGGCGGTGGAGTCACTGGATGTTCAACATAAATATATGTAGCAGTGTCCTTGTCAATATGACCATTCTCCACACCATCATCCAGAAGGTGCATCAGTTCCCTCTGAAAAGACAGGTCGGATTAGCAGAAAGCACAGTGTAACAATGGCTATTATCAAGCTGACGTAATGCTTCATTGATATAATCAACCTTGTTCAAAATCACTATAGAACCACTTTTGTCAGCATTTCGTGTGACAATGTCCTGGTTACGTGCTAACTGTTCCAGTGCCTCTTTTTCTGATCTACACAAATTACCAGTTATCCTCTTGGTCTGACTAGCTAGTGACCTTAAATCGCGTTCCACTCTTTTATAGAAATTCTCTACAATATGACCCCTACTATGTATGGGGTAGAACTTTGAAGGTGGTTTTTAAGCTTCTTACACAATTGGTCTGAGAAGGTGCATCCATGCCATCACCTTCTCTTAAAAGAGTGTTAAGCGAGACCAGGTCACATGACTCTGAAAAAGACAAGTTAGTGTTCAAATTAGTGGTAACCCATTTATTGGAGTGACTAGAATCTTGGTGCGGTGTACTCTCACCTGAAAAATGACCTCTCAGTGTAATATTACGGATCAAACGATTCACATCTATCACTGTTCTAAACAGGTTAAAATTAGTTGTGGGTACAAATCCTAAACCTAGACCCAATACACATAGCTGAGCATCTGTAAGATTAGTATTTGACAAATTTATAACACAATTTACTTGTATTTTGTCTGGTGTCTCGTCTCCCTCAATCTGTATCCCACTTTCTCCTGGCTTACGTTCTTTCCCCTGTCTAGTTTACTCTGGGGCAAGGAAAAAACCTGTTCCAGGTGTTGTTGATCTTTGTCTAAAGTTTTGGGGTCATTAGAGCCACCTGTAGCACATGTATCTGTATTCATATAAATAGAGGGGGCAGGGGTAGCTGTTGGTTTACTAGCTTTGTATTTACTTACATTCTTTTGCCTAACTACCTGATCTTGTTTAGTGCTATTTGGGGGAATATTATATCCAGAATTGGTAATCTGGGTATTTTTTAATATACCCTTAGATGGTCCAGTCTCATCTCCGCTAGTAGTTAACCCCTCATCCCCTGACTCAGCCTCTGTATCAGAGAATGTAACCTGCGATTGTCTCCTCCCCCTCCTATTTCTCCATCCTCTATTCTGGCTTCTATTACGATTTTTGTTGTCTGTCTGAGATCGCATTTTGCGATTCCATATGTAGACTGAGCTAGTGTCGTAATCTGTTTGATCACAGATATATTTAACATGTTTAATATTAATTACTTGTTTCTTAACATCAGCTACCGTGTCTCTTAATACTAAGTCAAATCTACCATAATCAATATCCCTCTGTCTGGAGTTCATTTCTAGTTGTAAAGTACATATTTCCCCTCTGACAACAGATAACATTCTAGATTTGAAATCACATAACAATAACATCAGTTGTATTGAGCAGTCCGTTAGTAAATCATTCCAGGCCTCTATAAACTCCATATCTTCTGTATCAAAGGTAGGGCATTTATTCACCCTTAGGCCTCTTAGGATAATACGTAATTCAATGTACCAATAGACCAAATGTCCCAATGCAACTTGGTTTCTTTGACCTTTAATCTTTCCATATCATCAAATAATTCACCAAGTGTAGAATATGATTTGTCAGTAGAGAAAATACTAGATAGTTCCAGGCCAGGTTCAACTCCCATCTCAATAGGCAGTAGTGAAAAGTACTGTTGTACCACTTGACAGTCTGGATTGGAATTACCCTGCATTATGGAAAACTCTCCCTTAGCGCTGCCTGTAAGCGCTAAATAACCACAAACAAACCAAGAAAATAGAGAGAGTGTCCAATCGTACCAAGCTTAAAATGTCCCAGCTCTAGTGTAGCACCGCTTTGCCTTAGTGCTACCTCATAGGAGATACAGGGAGCACAACTTAAGTATAGGCTCAATGGTGGTTGAATACCGTTCAATGTTATAGTATGGATATCTCAATCACAGATATAAGTATATATATATATATATATATATATATATATATATATATATATATATATATATATATTCACCTCCTCCTTGGAATATTTCCGATTACTCACGGTTCTTCATAAGGTCCTGGGAGGATATGTCCATCCACTATGGTCAAAAGAGAGCTATCCTCTTCATATGCGTTTTTTCACTGAATTTCAGCACTTTGCTGTAGTGAGCATCCTCAGCGTCTGTAAATGGCAACTTTCAGCTCCACAGGAACAGAGTCCTTCTACAGGGGGTGTGTCCAAGTCCAAGACAGACTGCTGACAATCTATTCATTGTCCCAAAGAAAGAAAATTAATTCAAGCCAGTTCTGAAACTGAAAATTTTGAATCATTATGTAAGAGTGCAAACTTTCAAAATGGTGACTATAAGGACTATTCTTCCTTTTGTTCCTAGCGACGGCTCCAAGAATCTTTTCAAAGGTTCTCAGTGCCCTACTCTCTGTAATCAGTGAACGGGTATTGCGGTGTTTCCTTATTTGGACGATATCTTGGTATTAGCTCAGTTTTTACATTCTGCAGAATCTCACACAAATCAACTAGTATTGTTTCTTCAAAGACATGGTTGGAGGATCAATTTACCAAAAAGTTCCTTGATTCCTCAGACAAGGGTCACCTATTTAGGTTTCCAGATGGATTCAGTGTCCATGACTCTCTCTAACAGACAAGAGATGATTAAAATTGGTTTCAGCTTGTCGGAACCTTCAGTCTCAATCATTCCCTTCAGTAGCTATGTGCATGGAGGTTTTAGGTCTCATGGCTGCAGCATCGGACGCGATCCCCTTTGCTCATTTTCATATGAGACCTCTCCAGCTTTGTATGTTGAACCAATGGTGCAGGGATTATACAAAGATATCACAATTATTATACTTAAATCCCAATGTTCGACTCTCTCTGACTTGGTGGTTAGATCACCATTATATAGTTCAAGGGGCCTCTTTTGTTCATCGAACCTGGACTGTGATCACAACAGATGCAAGTCTTTCAGGTTGGGTAGCTGTCTGGGGATCTCTGACAGCACAAGGGGTTTGGAAATCTCAAGAGGCGAGGTTACAAATCAATATTTTAGAACTCCATGCTATTTTCAGGGCTCTTCAGGTTTGGCCTCTGTTGAAGAGAGAACCGTTCATTTGTTTTCAGACAGACAATATCACAACTGTGGCATATGTCAATCATCAGGGTGGGACTCACTTCTTTCATAGCTTGGGGACTGTATCTCGGGTACTTGCTTGGGCGGAATCCAGCTCCTGTCTAATTTCTGTGGTTCATATCCCAGGTATAGACAATTGGAAAGTGGATTATCTCAGCCGTCAGACTTTACATCCGGAGGAGTGGTCGCTCCATCCAGATGTGTTTTCTCAGATTGTTCAGATGTGGGGTCTTCCAGAAATAGATCTGATGGCTTCCCATCTAAACAAGAAACTACCCAGGTACCTGTCCAGGTCCAGGGATCCTCAGGCAGAAGCAGTGGATGCGTTAGCAATTCCTTGGTGTTACCAACCTGCTTATATCTTCCCGCCTCTGGCTCTTCTTCCAAGAGTGATTTCCAAGATCATCATGAAACAATTGTTTGTGTTGCTGGTAGCTCCAGGATGGCCTCACAGGTTTTGGTATGCGGATCTTGTTCGGATGTCCAGTTGTCAACCTTGGCCACTTCCATTAAGGCCAGACCTTCTGTCTCAAGGTCCCTTTTTCCATCAGGATCTCAAATCATTAAATTTGAAGGTATGGAAATTGAATGCCTAGTACTTTAGTCATAGAGGTTTCTCTGACTCAGTGATTAATACTGTTACAGGCTCGTAAATCTGTTTCTAGGAAGATTTATTATCTAGTTTGGAAGACTTATATTTCATGGTGTTCTTCTCATAAATTCTCCTGGCATTCTTTTAGAATTCCTAGAATTTTACAGATCCTTCAGGATGGTTTGGATAAGGGTTTGTCTGCAAGTTCCTTGAAGGGACAAATCTCTGCTCTTTCTGTTTTATTTCACAGAAAGATTGCTAAGCTTCCTGATATTCACTGTTTTGTACAGGCTTTGGTCCGTATCAAGCCTGTCATTAAATCAATCTCTCCTCCTTGGAGTCTTAATTTGGTTTTGAAGACTTTACAGGCTCCTCCGTTTGAGCCTATACATTCTTTGTACATTAAACTACTTTCTTGGAAAGTGTTGTTCCTTTTGGCCATCTCTTCTGCTAGAGGAGTTTCTGAATTATCTGCTCTTTCTTGTGAATCTCCGTTTCTGATTTTCCATCAGGATAAGGCAGTTTTGCAGACTTCATTTAAATTTCTACCTAAGGTTGTGAATTCTAACAACATTAATAGAGAAATTGTTGTCCCTTCTTTGTGTCCTAATACTAAGAATTCTTTGGAAGTGGTAAGAGCTTTGAAATATTATGTTGAAGCTACTAAAGATTCCAGGAAGACTTCTAGTCTATTTGTTATATTTTCTGGTTCTAGGAAAGGTCAGAAGGCTTCTGCCATTTCCTTGGCATCTTGGTTAAAGCTTTTGATTAGTCGTGGGCTTTAAAGAATGAAGCTTCAGTTGATCAGATTTGCAAAGCAGCAACTTGGTCTTCTTTGCATACATTTACTAAATTCTACCGTTTTGATGTATTTGCTTCTTCGGAAGCAGTTTTTGGTAGAAAAGTTTTTCAGGCAGATGTTTCAGTTTGATTCCTCTGCTTATGGTTGAGTTTATTCTTTTCATTATGAGAATAAACTTATATTTTGGGTTGTGGATTTATATTTTTCAGCGGAAAATGGCTGTTATTATTTTATCCCTCCCTCTCTCTAGTGACTCTTCTGTGGAGTTCCACATCTTGGGTATTACTATCCCATACGTCACTAGCTTATGGACTCTTGCCAATTAAATGAAATAAAACATAATTTATGTAAAAACTTTACTGGTAAATTAATTTCTTTCATATTGGCCCACCCTTTTTATGGTGGTTATGATTTTTTGTATAAAGCACAATTATTTCCAAATTCCTTTGTTGATGCTTTTTACTCCTTTATCACCCCACTACTTGGCTATTCGTTAAACTGAATTGTGGGTGTGGTGAGGGGTGTATTTATAGGCATTTTGAGGTTTGGGAAACTTTGCCCCTCCTGGTAGGAATGTATATCCCATACACAACTAGCTCATGGACTCTTGCCAATATGAAAGAATAAGTTCTTACATAAATTATGTTATTATATTAAAGTGTCCAAATCAAAAATAAGAAAAAATCAAAAGGTGTAACTCAAATGATATGTATATAATACCCAAAAAATATATAAATGTGTATGTGTCCAGTGGTATTATAGTACTGATGATATAATCCAAGTGTCCAAATAAGTGTGTATACTATTAGTTGTGATTCCTGTGTCCAAGCTCGATATCCATGAAGTCCCGCTACTGGGATAATAACTAGTAATAAACAATACAATCCTAAAAAAGAAAGAAAGAAAAAACAGTGTACAAAATGCCGTTTATAGGTAGAGGCTATTGTTGTTGCACTTACCCAAATAAACGATCCTGAGAGGATCCCCACCAGGATTTGTGATGCTTTCTATTTCTCTCAGGATCGTTTATTTGGGTGAATTATGGTGGATCCATACACTGAGGACGTATGGCCATTGGGGTCTGAATAAAGGCATTAGGGTTGCAGTCTTTATGTAATTGCACGAATAGCACTAGCAAACACATTTTGCACAATGTTAATTAATATTATTGAGTTTTATAGTCCCTTTAATGCACAACAAATGAACTGCTTTTGTTCAATGATCTTTTTGAATGCTGTCTATCGAGTATGAATATAACATATCCCATCCCACTAAATTTAATGGGACATTATTTTATCAAATAGAATGGGATTAGTTTATTAACCTCTTATGAAAGTACAATTGCACTTTAATTTTTTTGTATTTTAGTTTAAAACATTTGTCTGTTTTCATTTGGTTAGATTAACTACATAAGGGTTAGACTCATGATTACTGCTATACATCTTCAGTAATAATTTTTTGTACACAGAGAATTTTAATATATGGTATGCTATAAAAAACAACACATTTCAAATGTTTCATCAAACTGATTTTGTTAACTATCTGTTCGCTAATATTGTTGCATATTTCTAGTATTCTTGTTTTTAGAAAGTGAGATGTATTTGCAATGCTGTTTTTACGGAAATTCCATTGGATGTCCTATACCATGTGACCGGACTTGAAAAAGTAAACATTGGATTTGCACGGACAACATGTGATTGCAACGATGATGGCCCGGACCTGATTGAGGACTTTACATCTAAGGACTTCTTGAATGGGAACTACCTTTTTGAATTGTTTTGTGATAGGTTAATGGGTTTTATTTTCACCCAATGAGAATGCTGAAATATCGGAAAATAGTATTTTAATATTTTACCCTGAATTAAAGGGACACTAAACTCAATTTTTTTCTTTCATGGTTCAGATAGAGCATGCAAGTTTAATCAACTTTATAATTTACTCCTATTATCAATTTTTCTTCGTTCTCTTGCTATCTTTATTTAAAAGCAGGAATGTGATGCGTAGGAGCCGGTCCATTTTTGGTTGAGAACCTGGGTTATGCTTGCTTATTGGTGGGTTAATGTAAGTCTCCAATAAGCAAGCACTATCCATGGTGCTGAACCTAAAATGGGCTGGCTGCTAAGATTTACATTCCTGCTTTTAAAGTAAAGATAGCAAGAGAACAAAGAAAAATTGATAATAGGAGTAAATTAGAAAGTTGCTTAACATTTCATGCTCTATCTGAATCATGAAAGAAAAAAATTGGGTTCAGTGTCCCTTTAATAATAATCCAAATATTTAAAAAAATATATTATTCATTGGTTGGAAATAAAACTTTCTTTTTTGTTTTTCATATGGGGAAAATAAGTTTAATCTGTGAGTCCATCATCCGTTAGACTGGAAGTTGGAACATATTGAATGTGTATTTAAAGCTGTTGATGTCAGCTGATTTTAAGCCTTTGTAGCGTTAAAACGCTTTGAGCTGTTTTTATATTAAATACTGTTCCTAAGGCCTAAGGACTGCTGTTTTTTTCTTTTCTAAACATCGCTGACACCAGAAATTTATACTTGTGAGTATACTGCACTTATACACCTGAATTTTGTGTATATACATCATGGAAGTTTTCTACTCCTAGTGCACCTGTGAAATTCTACTACTGAAGGTCAGGACCGTGAGGATCCTATATATAAAGAAAGAACCCCTTAAAGGGACACTGAACCCAAATTTTTTCTTTTGTGATTCAGATAGTAGTAGATTAGAAAGTTGCTTAAAATTTCATGCTCTATTATCATTTTTCCTTTGTTCTCTTGCTATCTTTATTTGAAAAAGAAGGCATCTAAGCTTTTTTTTTTTCTTCAATACTCTGGACAGCACTTTTTTATTGGTGGATGAATTTATCCACCAATCAGCATGAACAACCCAGGTTGTTCACCAAAAATGGGCCGGCATCTAAACTTACATTCTTGCATTTCAAATAAAGATACCAAGAGAATGAAGAAAATTTGATAATAGGAGTAAATTAGAAAGTTTCTTAAAATTGCATGCTCTATCTGAATCACAAAAGAAAAAAATTGGGTTCAGTGTCCCTTTAACCTGTGCCACCTACTACCGAATCCATTTCCTACTTACAGTCTCATTGGGAGAGACTGAGGGAAGGCAGCGCCTGTACCTTGAGGGGAGTATTTTGTTCTACCATTGCTTACAGTCTGTTTTGTTATACCATCTCACAAACTGTCTGTATATTGTAATATATATACAGGTGGCCCTCGGTTTACGTCGGTTCAATTTGCGCAGTTTCAGAATAACAACCTTTTTTTTCAGTCATGTGACTGCTATTGAAAAGCTTTGTAAAGCAGTGCACTAATTAAAATAGCCAGTAGGTGGAGCTGTCTACTGTTTTTGCAGCACAGTTATGCAACTTAACAGCCTGAAATTGATCTGTGTACACAGAGCAGACATTAGCTATCGAGCAACAAGATTTAGCAGCCACTTCCCTATTATCTTCCTGTCCAGCTGCTTGAGGTGAGGGTGTCTAACTGCCTATTAATCACTGCAGATTGAAATGCATAGAATAGGTGCAGACACAATATTATCTAACATGCTATGCAGAGAACTAATTGCTGGAAAATGCAAGTAATAAAACGTTCATTAAACTTAGTTTGATGATGATGCAGTCTGTAATGTAATTATTTAATTAGGTGCTGTTAGCAAATGTTTTTGTTCATTAAACTTAGTTTGATGATGATACAATATATATTATTAGGTTTATAATGCTGTTTAGCATTTAAAGGCTTCATTTCAAAGCTTTAAAAATAATGTATTAGGTGTTACTTACGACAATTTTGAGAGGGGCCTGGAACCTAACTCCCTCACTTCCCATTGACTTACATTATAAACTGGATTTTAATTTACAACGGTTTTGATTTACAACCATTCCTCCTGGAATCTAACCCCGGCGTAAACTGAGGGCTACGTGTGTGTGTGTGTGTGTAATATATATATATATATATATTATACACGCACCTTTGAACCCTTCACAGACCAACACCTTGTCATATACCACTTTAAATCACTGTTAGAACTCTTTTATTAATAAAAAAAAAACATATATTTTACATTTAATATGTATGTGTGAAACGCATTACTTAATATATCATACATGTGTTGTTGTTTATACTTTTATAAATCTTTTATCTTGTCCTAACACTTTACTTGAGCAGGGTCAAGATATGGATAGCACACCCTGCACTATCAATAGTGCACTACGCATAATCCAGGCCTTAATGTATTAAAGTTTTGTTTGATGGCAAACAGTCATATGAAATTGTTTTATATCCACCTCGACTCATATTGTAATTAATCGCTAATGTATCTTTGATGATGATTTAACCTTAGTTACAAATATATTTAGGTCATGCAGGCTCTAAGAAAATGAATACCTTGGAATTTTACCATAACCACTTCCTTCTCTGCACAAAGTTTCACAATAGCTTACTTTCAAAATGGTCAATTACAAAGAACACATGACAGAACATTTGTGAGAAATATATTGTTTGCTGATCTATTTGACATAGTGTGTTTTGTATTGTCTTAATGAATCAGCTGTTTAGTCATTCATTGCACCTTCCTTTATGCCCCCTCCTTTTTCCTTTTAATGCTACAAGGATTGAATTATTGCTAAAATTATTTGTCTGTTAGCTTAATAGTCACCCAATCAAAAATCACTACACAAAATTATATATTTGGAGAAACTATAGGAAACAACCCCAGGAATGATATTTACCAAAAGGCATTTTTGCCCCCACATTGCAAATACCTAAATTAAACAATCAACCCCTAAACCTAACACCCCCTAACTTTAAAAAAATTAATATACACCTAAATAAAGTTACTATATACTAACTATATTATAAACTATATAATTCATAAGAAACATAATTTGAATTACAGATTCACTGTTTATCTTAAAAATGTAACCAAACGGAGGAATGTTGTTATACCCTATTACATACTTACATAATCTTACAAATCATTTGATTTTTGAATGAAGCTGTTTGAAATACTTTTTTCAATCTGAGTATGATCCATTTACTACTACTCATGGCTCCCTGTTTTTTATCCAGTTATTTATCCATAATCTAACATTTTCAGCTATTCCCAGTCCCTTAATTTTGTACATTAATCTCATGTGGCACTGTATCAAACGCCTTTGCAAAATCCAAGTATATCACATCAACGGATTCCCCTTTATCTATATTTTTCCTTTTTTGTAGAAACTAATGATTAGTTTCACATGATCTATTTCTTATAAAACCATGTTGATTTGAACTCAGCAATTTTTATATACTTTTCTTTTTTTAAATACATTTTTTTTTGTTTATTTCTATTATAAATAATGAGTCAAATGTAACTCTTAAAAGAGGGTTAACAGATGGATAAGCCAGCAAAGGCTAAAGACAAAATCGGTGAAATGACAATTGATGTAATACAATATAGATGTCAATCATAATCCTTTACAAAAATGTATCAAAATGATTCATCTACAAAAATCCCCTTAGACTTTATAGTGTTTTTTTCTGATGAAAATAATTAGATATGATTTCCTAAAGGACTGTAATTGACACCATAATTATGTAACATGATAATTGTTCTGGAGAGTATTTTTTAAGGAGTTCCTTAGCTGATGAAGGACAATAGGTAATTGGAGAGTTTCTTAGGAGCTAGGGGGGTTTTATGTGCATGGGGTGAACTTGCTCTGACTGTCTTGTATGATTTGTTGTTTTAGTTGTAATTGCGTGTGGAGGAGTTCATAGGGAAGTGAGGGGAGTTCAGAGGTATCACATAGGCAGGTTCTAGACATGAGCGGAGGTTGCACTGGGTGGATCATGTAGGGGAGATTGAGAAGCAAGGGCAGTGTGAGTCATTACAGAGGTTTTAGGTTGAGGACAGTTAGTTTTTTATGAAAGATAGGGACATGGTATTGGCTTAAGTTGTTGCGGTGTCCAGTATGGTTAGCATTAATATGGCTGGTTTCTGGCTAGTATAATATTAATTGTGGTGGGGTCCTATAAGGTTATTACTATTTACTGTGTGAAGCAGTGGTCTTGCATAGTTAACTGCAGTAGGTAGCCAACATTGTTAGAATTGAATTTAGTAGAGGGTAAAAGTTAGAGCTCCTGGGGTACCGGGTGTTCTGAGAAATCAAAGTATCTCCCAATAAAGAGAAAGCACTGTAACCTATATTTTGTAGATACATGTGTAGGTCCCTGTGTTTATTGCAGCAAGGGCCAGTTCCTCACTATTTTTCTATCTGCACAAGAGGTAAATAGAAGGAAAAATACTTTGTTTTACGTTTCTTCACAATGGTACTGTAACATTAAGTTAAGGGATAGTAAATTCAAAGTTAAACATTTGTGATTCAGATAGAGCATGTAATTTTAAACAACTTTCCAATTTGCTTCTAGAATCAAATTTGCTTTGAACGCTTGGTATCCTTTACCAAGCATAAAAGCATACCTAGGTTAGCTACTGATTAGTGGTTGCACATCAGCGGCAGCTGGTGAAGTTTAAATTTGATGGGGTATAATATGTAATTTCTATAACCTTAATAAATCTACAAAGTGTCACTGTGGGACATAAAGTAACACTAGGACTCAGGAACAATGGGGCAGATGTGACTTTTGTGCTTCTAGAGCTGGTAAGAACCAGTAGAGTCCCCTGTAGAGGGTGTAAAGGGTTCAGAATGACTGGAAGGTAGAGTAGTCAGAGGTTATGTGCCTCCCTGACCCAGAACCATTAGCATCCACTGTAGAGGGTGTAAAGGGACAGAATGACAGGAAGTAAATCATTTGGATGGTGTGTGCTTCTCTGTGCCAGAAACCGTAGAGTGCCCTGGAGAATATGTAAAGGAACAGAATGACTGGGAGAAAGATCAAAAGGAAGATATGTGCCTATCTGTGCCAGAGCTAGTCAGATCCCAAACCCTGTGTTAGGATGTGAAGGACAAAATGACTTAAGGGACGGCAGAAGAAGAATGTGAACCAACCTGTGCCAGAAGCAACAGTGCCCCAGAACCCAGTGTGTGTGAGGGAGGATGGTACATGATGTTTCTTGAGGGAACCCCCAGAATGTGAGTGATCGAGATTCCAATAGTAGCTGTGGTGACCTGTATGCAGTCTGCACAAACTAGGGGGACAGGGAATGACTTAGATTGAGGATCCATAGAGTAGGCTTACAGAGTGTACTGATGAGGAGACCAGCGGACCTAAAAAATCACCACAGTCCCATTCACAGTCATACAGAGTCAGGCTTATCAGCAGACCCAGCAAACAGATCCTGCATTCGTGAAAATTAGGGATATTGCTAGGCAACCTCCTAAGGAGCAAGTGTCCAGGGAATCAATTCAGGGGGAGGGACAAGATCCCTGGCTAGCTAAGTAATAGTTGGTGGCAAACAAAAAAGTTATATGGTGGGAAGGAAAGTTGTGCATCCCAGAAACACCTGTAACAAAGTATGGCGTTTATTCCAGAGACAAAATGTAAGCCTTATTGCGGGGAGGTACCTGTAAATCTAAGGGCTGCCATATTCATACAAAGCATACTGCCAGAGAAAGAGTGTATGAGCTGGGGCAGAGAGATATAGTACAAAAACCCATGAGACAGAACAAATTACATGCTGCATGCGAGGGTCACTTTATTATCTTAAAGTAACTGGGTTATGGGAATGTTGTGTCATTTTTAAATGGAGGGAGAAAACTACAGAAAACCTATCCTGCAAATATGACAAATGGTATCATTATGGAAAAACTACTGTGTGTAATTTACCTGAGAGTGAGGCTGGTAAAGTTGTCACTTAAAGGGCCATTATACACTCATTTTTTCTTTGCATAAATGTTTTGTAGATGATCTATTTATAAAGCCCATAAAGTTTGTTTTTAAAAATGTATAATTTTGCTTATTTTTAAATAGCATTGCTCTGATTTTCAGACTCCTAACCAAGCCCCAAAGTTTTATTTGAATATCGTCAGCTACCTTCTCCAGCTTGCTCCTGTTTGTGTAAAGGGTATTTTCATATGCAAAAGAAGGGGGAGGGGGGAGTGTCTTATTTCCCACTTGCAGTGGGCTTTCCAACTGCCTTTTCAACAGAACTAAACTGAAAGCTTCTAAGTACGTTTTTAAACAATTTTATACTGGATTTTTATATCAGTATCTGTGCATCTTATTCTTTATAGTAGTGTCTATTACATGCAGTTATATGAAAATGAGTGTATACTGTCCCTTTAAAGGTGGAGGTCCCTTTAATGTGCAGATGAAATGGTTTGTGTGACATATCCTTTCTCTTGGAACAGATCTACGCTTGTACAGTATTAGGTTCTGTTATTTTACTCCTTTTTTTTTAAACTGTTGGTTTGTGTAACTGTTTGTTAATTCCTTTTTTTTTTTATAAATGCACTGTGACCATTTTTGTTTATAATACATATTTCATCATTAACCCTTTAAGGACAAGACCATTTTCAATTTCTTCCCTTTAAGGACCAGGGCTATTTTTACATTTCTGCAGTGTTTGTGTTTAGCTGTAATTTTCCTCTTACTCATTTACTGTACCCACACATTATATACCGTTTTTCTAGCCATTGAATGGACTTTTTAAAGATACCATCATTTTTATCATATCATATAATTTACTATAAAAAAATGATAAAATATGAAGAAAAAAATGGAAAAAACACACACTTTTTCTAAATCTGACCCCCCAAAATCTGTTACACATCTACAACCACCTAAAAACAACCATGCTAAATAGTTTCTACATTTTGTCCTGAGTTTAGAAATACCCAATGTTTACATGTTCTTTCCTTTTTTTGCAAGTTATAGGGCAAAAAATACAAGTAGCACTTTGCTATTTCCAAACCATTTTTTTTTTTTTTCAAAATTAGCGAAAGTTATGTTGTAACACTGATATCTGTCAGGAATCCCTGAATATCACAGGGATATACATGTATATATATTTTTTTTTAGTAAACAACCCAAAGTATTGATCTAGGCCCATTTTGGTATATTTCATGCCACCATTTCACCGCCAAATGTGATCAAATAAAAAAAAATTGCTAACTTTTTCACAAACTTTAGGTTTCTCACTGAAATTATTTACAATTAGCTTGTGCAATTATGGCACAAATGGTTGTAAATGCTTCTCTGTGATCCCCTTTGTTCAGAAATAGCAGACATATATGGCTTTGGCATTGCTTTTTGATAATTAGAAGGCAGCTAAATATCGCTGCGCACCACACTTGTATTATGCCCAGCAGTGAAGGGGTTAATTAGGTAGCTTGTAGGGTTAATTTTAGCTTTATTGTAGAGATCAGTCTCCCACCTGACACATACCACCCCCTGATCCCTCCCTGACCCCTCACAAACAGCTCTATTCCCTCCCCCATCCCACAATTGTCACCGCCATCTTAACTACTGGCAGAAAGTCTGAAAGTACTAAAATAAAAGCCTTTTTTTTTTTTTTTTTGAAGCATTTTTTAAAAATAAATTCATAGTTTCTGCAGTGTAGGTTCCCCCCTAACCCCCCAACCTCCACAATCTCCCCCAAACAGCTCTCTTAACCTCCCCCCTCTTCCTATTTGTGGCCATTTTAGGTACTGGCAGCTGCCTGCCAGTACCCAATTTCTTAACAAAAATTAGCTTTTTTTATTTATTTTTTTTTATTTACCCCATTTTTCCGTAGTGTAGATGCCCCCCCCCTCAATATCGTACCCCCCTCTCCCTCCCAGATCCCCTTTCCAAACAATATTTCCCTCCTCCCTCTCCCATAGATGCAGCATTGATCGCGCGCTCCCGCCCACCTTCCTGGAACTAGTCCAGCAATGGACCACCCAACCACCTCCCTGCAGCTGCTCCCACCCACCAACGATCGGCATCATCGCTGGCCAATGCAGAGAGGGCCATCTGTGGCCCTCTCTGCATTGATGTGCCAAAAAAGGTATTGCAGTGATGCCTCAATATCGAGGTATCATGGCAATACCTTGAAAGCGGCTGGAAGCGATCATGATCGCTTCCAGACGCTTTAAACCCCTAACGACGTTCAGAGTACGTCGCTGGTTTTTAAAGAGCAGTTTGTGTATGACGTACCCTGTATGACGTGTGTCGTTAAGGGGTTACGTTTTACCTTTGTCTAAAATCTAAACCACATTACCGAAGAGACTGTTAATAACAGTATTGTGTTTTCTTTCATGTAATTAGCAAGAGTCCATGAGCTAGTGACGTATGGGATATACATTCCTACCAGGAGGGGCAAAGTTTCCCAAACCTCAAAATGCCTATAAATACACCCCTCACCACACCCACAAAACAGTTTTACAAACTTTGCCTCCTATGGAGGTGGTGAAGTAAGTTTGTGCTAGATTCTACGTTGATATGCGCTCCGCAACAGGTTGGAGCCCGGTTTTCCTCTCAGCGTGCAGTGAATGTGAGAGGGATGTGAGGAGAGTATTGCCTATTTGAATTCAATGATCTCCTTCTACGGGGTCTATTTCATAGGTTCTCTGTTATCGGTCGTAGAGATTCATCTCTTACCTCCCTTTTCAGATCAACGATATACTCTTTTATATATATCATTACCTCTACTGATTTTCGTTTCAGTACTGGTTTGGCTTTCTACAAACTTGTAGATGAGTGTCCTGGGGTAAGTAAGTCTTATTTTCTGTGACACTCTAAGCTATGGTTGGGCACTTTTTTATAAAGTTCTAAATAATATGTATTCAAACATTTATTTGCCTTGACTCAGGATGTTTAACGTTCCTTATTTCAGACAGTCAGTTTCATATTTGGGATAATGCATATGAATAAATCAATTTTTTACCTTAAAATTTGACTTTTTTCCCTGTGGGCTGTTAGGCTCGCGGGGGCTGAAAATGCTTCATTTTATTGCGTCATTCTTGGCGCGGTCTTTTTTGGCGCAAAACATTTTTTTTTTCTGTTTCCGGCGTCATACGTGCTGCCGGAAGTTGCGTCATTTTTTACGTTTTTTTGCGCCAAAAGTGTCGGCGTTCCGGATGTGGCGTCATTTTTGGCGCCAAAAGCATTTAGGCGCCAAATAATGTGGGCGTCTTTTTTGGCGCTAAAAAAATATGGGCGTCACTATTGTCTCCACATTATTTAAGTCTTATTATTTTGTTGCTTCTGGTTGCTAGAAGCTTGTTTACTGACATTTTTTCCCATTCCTGAAACTGTCATTTAAGGAATTTGATCAATTTTGCTTTATATGTTGTTTTTTCTATTACATATTGCAAGATGTCCCACGTTAACACTGAGTCAGAAGATACTTCTGGAAAATCGCTGCCTGGTGCTGGATCTACCAAAGCTAAGTGTATCTGCTGTAAACTTATGGTATCTGTTCCTCCAGCTGTTGTTTGTACTGATTGTCATGACAAACTTGTTAATGCAGATAATATTTCCTTTAGTACTGTTACATTACCTGTTGCTGTTCCGTCAACATCTAATGATCAGAGTGTTCCTGATAACATAAGAGATTTTGTTTCTAAATCCATTAAGAAGGCTATGTCTGTTATTCCTCCTTCTAGTAAACGTAAAAGGTCTTTTAAAACTTCTCATTTTTCAGATGAATTTTTAAATGAACATCATCATTCTGATTCTGATAATGGTTCTTCTGGTTCAGAGGATTCTGTCTCAGAGGTTGATGCTGATAAATCTTCATATTTATTTAAAATGGAATTTATTCGTTCTTTACTTAAAGAAGTCCTAATTGCATTAGAAATAGAGGATTCTAGTCCTCTTGATACTAAATCTAAACGTTTAGATAAGGTTTTTAAATCTCCTGTAGTTATTCCAGAAGTTTTTTCTGTCCCTGATGCTAATTTCCAGGGAATGGAATAATTTGGGTAATTCATTTACTCCTTCTAAACGTTTTAAGCAATTATATCCTGTGCCATCTGACAGATTAGAGTTTTGGGACAAAATCCCTAAGGTTGATGGGGCTGTCTCTACTCTTGCTAAGCGTACTACTATTCCTACGGCAGATGGTACTTCCTTTAAGGATCCTTTAGATAGGAAAATTGAATCCTTTCTAAGAAAAGCTTACTTGTGTTCAGGTAATCTTCTTAGACCTGCTATATCTTTAGCGGATGTTGCTGCAGCTTCAACTTTTTGGTTAGAAGCTTTAGCGCAACAAGTAACAGATCATAATTCTCATAGCATTATTAATCTTCTTCAACATGCTAATAATTTTATTTGTGATGCCATCTTTGATATCATTAGAGTTGATGTCAGGTATATGTCTCTAGCTATTTTAGCTAGAAGAGCTTTATGGCTTAAAACTTGGAATGCGGATATGTCTTCTAAGTCAACTTTGCTTTCCCTTTCTTTCCAGGGTAATAAATTATTTGGTTCTCAGTTGGATTCTATTATCTCAACTCTTACTGGAGGGAAAGGAACTTTTTTTTACCACAGGATAAAAAATCTAAAGGTAAATTTAGGTCTAATAATCATTTTCGTTCCTTTCGTCACAATAAGGAACAAAAACCTGATCCTTCACCCACAGGAGCGGTGTCAGTTTGGAAACCATCTCCAGTCTGGAATAAATCCAAGCCCTTTAGAAAACCAAAGTCAGCTCCTAAGTCCACATGAAGGTGCGGCCCTCATTCCAGCTCAGCTGGTAGGGGGCAGATTACGTTTTTTCAAAGAAATTTGGATCAATTCCGTTCACAATCTTTGGATTCAGAACATTGTTTCAGAAGGGTACAGAATTGGCTTCAAGATAAGGCCTCCTGCAAAGAGATTTTTTCTTTCCCGTGTTCCAATAAACCCAGCGAAGGCTCAAGCATTTCTGAATTGTGTTTCAGATCTAGAGTTGGCTGGAGTAATTATGCCAGTTCCAGTTCTGGAACAGGGGCTGGGGTTTTATTCAAATCTCTTCATTGTACCAAAGAAGGAGAATTCCTTCAGACCAGTTCTGGATCTAAAAGTATTGAATCGTTATGTAAGGATACCAACATTCAAAATGGTAACTGTAAGGACTATCCTGCCTTTTGTTCAGCAAGGGCATTATATGTCTACAATAGATTTACAGGATGCATATCTGCATATTCTGATTCATCCAGATCACTATCAGTTTCTGAGATTCTCTTTCCTAGACAAGCATTACCAGTTTGTGGCTCTACCGTTTGGCCTAGCAACAGCTCCAAGAATTTTTACAAAGGTTCTCGGTGCCCTTCTGTCTGTAATCAGAGAACAGGGTATTGTGGTATTTCCTTATTTGGACGATATCTTGGTACTTGCTCAGTCTTCACATTTAGCAGAATCTCATACGAATCGACTTGTGTTGTTTCTTCAAGATCATGGTTGGAGGATCAATTTACCAAAGAGTTCGTTGATTCCTCAGACGAGGGTAACCTTTTTAGGTTTCCAGATAGATTGTGTCCATGACTCTGTCTTTGACAGACAAGAGACGTCTAAAATTGATATCAGCTTGTCGAAACCTTCAGTCACAATCATTCCCTTCGGTAGCCTTATGCATGGAAATTCTAGGTCTTATGACTGCTGCATCGGACGCGATCCCCTTTGCTCGTTTTCACATGCGACCTCTTCAGCTCTGTATGCTGAACCAGTGGTGCAGGGATTACACAAAGATATCTAAATTAATATCTTTAAAACCGATTGTACGACACTCTCTGACGTGGTGGACAGATCACCATCGTTTAGTTCAGGGGGCTTCTTTTGTTCTTCCGACCTGGACTGTAATTTCAACAGATGCAAGTCTTACAGGTTGGGGAGCTGTGTGGGGGTCTCTGACAGCACAAGGGGTTTGGGAATCTCAGGAGGTGAGATTACCGATCAATATTTTGGAACTCCGTGCAATTTTCAGAGCCCTTCAGTCATGGTCTCTTCTAAAGAGAGAATCGTTCATTTGTTTTCAGACAGACAATGTCACAACTGTGGCATACATCAATCATCAAGGAGGGACTCACAGTCCTCTGGCTATGAAAGAAGTATCTCGAATTCTGGTATGGGCGGAATCCAGCTCCTGTCTAGTTTCTGCGGTTCATATCCCAGGTATAGACAATTGGGAAGCGGATTATCTCAGTCGCCAAACGTTACATCCGGGCGAATGGTCTCTTCACCCAGAGGTATTTCTTCAGATTGTTCAAATGTGGGGACTTCCAGAAATAGATCTGATGGCCTCTCATCTAAACAAACTTCCCAGGTATCTGTCCAGATCCAGGGATCCTCAAGCGGAAGCAGTGGATGCATTGTCACTTCCTTGGAAGTATCATCCTGCCTATATCTTTCCGCCTCTAGTTCTTCTTCCAAGAGTAATCTCCAAGATTCTGAAGGAATGCCCGTTTGTTCTGCTGGTCGCTCCAGCATGGCCTCACAGGTTTTGGTATGCGGATCTTGTCCGGATGGCTTCTTGCCATCCGTGGACTCTTCCGTTAAGACCAGACCTTCTGTCGCAAGGTCCTTTTTTCCATCAGGATCTCAAATCCTTAAATTTGAAGGTATGGAGATTGAACGCTTGATTCTTAGTCAAAGAGGTTTCTCTGACTCTGTGATTAAAACTGTTACAGGCTCGTAAATCTGTATCTAGGAAGATATATTATCGAGTCTGGAAGACTTACATTTCTTGGTGTCTTTCTCATCATTTTTCCTGGCATTCTTTTAGAATTCCGAGAATTTTACAGTTTCTTCAGGATGGTTTGGATAAAGGTTTGTCTGCAAGTTACTTGAAAGGTCAAATCTCTGCTCTTTCTGTTCTTTTTCACAGAAAGATTGCTAATCTTCCTGATATTCATTGTTTTGTACAAGCTTTGGTTCGTATAAAACCTGTTATTAAGTCAATTTCTCCTCCTTGGAGTTTGAATTTGGTTCTGGGGGCTCTTCAAGCTCCTCCGTTTGAACCTATGCATTCATTAGACATTAAATTACTTTCTTGGAAAGTTTTGTTTCTTTTGGCCATCTCTTCTGCTAGAAGAGTTTCTGAATTATCTGCTCTTTCTTGTGAGTCTCCTTTTCTGATTTTTCATCAGGATAAGGCAGTGTTGCGAACTTCTTTTAAATTTTTACCTAAGGTTGTGAATTCTAACAACATTAGTAGAGAAATTGTGGTTCCTTCATTGTGTCCTAATCCTAAGAATTCTAAGGAGAGATCATTGCATTCTTTGGATGTAGTTAGAGCTTTGAAATATTATGTTGAAGCTACTAAGACTTTCCAAAAGACTTCTAGTCTATTTGTTATCTTTTCCGGTTCTAGGAAAGGTCAGAAGGCCTCTGCCATTTCTTTGGCATCTTGGTTGAAATCTTTAATTCATTATGCTTATGTCGAGTCGGGTAAAACTCCGCCTCAAAGGATTACAGCTCATTCTACTAGGTCAGTTTCTACTTCCTGAGCGTTTAGGAATGAAGCTTCGGTTGATCAGATTTGCAAAGCAGCAACTTGGTCTTCTTTGCATACTTTTACTAAATTCTACCATTTTGATGTGTTTTCTTCTTCTGAAGCTGTTTTTGGTAGAAAAGTACTTCAGGCAGCTGTTTCAGTTTGAATCTTCTGCTTATATTTTCAGTTTTTTTCTTTATAAGATTTAAACTTTATTTTTGGGTGTGGATTTTTTTCAGCGGAATTGGCTGTCTTTATTTTATCCCTCCCTCTCTAGTGACTCTTGCGTGGAAGATCCACATCTTGGGTAGTCATTATCCCATACGTCACTAGCTCATGGACTCTTGCTAATTACATGAAAGAAAACATAATTTATGTAAGAACTTACCTGATAAATTCATTTCTTTCATATTAGCAAGAGTCCATGAGGCCCACCCTTTTTGTGGTGGTTATGATTTTTTTGTATAAAGCACAATTATTCCAATTCCTTTTATTTATGCTTCGCACTTGTTTCTTATCACCCCACTTCTTGGCTATTCGTTAAACTGATTTGTGGGTGTGGTGAGGGGTGTATTTATAGGCATTTTGAGGTTTGGGAAACTTTGCCCCTCCTGGTAGGAATGTATATCCCATACGTCACTAGCTCATGGACTCTTGCTAATATGAAAGAAATGAATTTATCAGGTAAGTTCTTACATAAATTATGTTTTTATATTGATATTTGTTAAATTGTGTCTTGGGATTTAACGTATTAGTCTGAGTTTTCCTTAGGATTTCCTATATAATAATACTAGGTGGGGGCAGCAGATATAGTTTAGTGTGGGTGGCACACGTTTTTGGGTGTTTTAGTCTAGTACAGATGACAGAGTGTTTTGTTAACCCTTGCACCCACTGAACTAAGTCACAGGCTTGCAGGGAGTGGTTGGATTGTGATGGTCTGGATAAAGTTGAAAGGGTCTGTCAACCCTTTCTGTGACAATCTACTGGCTGTTGCAGGGTTGGTTAACCCTCTACATCACAGCATGGAATCAGTACAAAATTCCAATCTCTTCCAACCTAAAAATACTCAAAATAATTAAGACTGAAAAATAAAATTAAGAGACACATAATAATGACAATAAGACATTTAGTGGCATTTGGAGGGGCACTGCCCAAGTGGACCAGCTACCACTGCTGCACATATATGCCTTGTCATTTTCCTCAACTGATGTTTTCAGCTAGCTACCAATAGTAAATTGCTGCTCCTTCAATGAAGGATACCAAGAGAAAGAAGCAAATTTGGTATTGGACGTAAATTGGAAAGTTGTTTAAAATGGTATGCTTTATCTGAATCACGAAAAACAAAATATGGATTTGGGGTGTTTAATGTCCCTTCAAAGTGGACTTTGAGCAGGTAAAAAGCTTTCTTTGAAAGAAAGTTGTTGGACCTTAAATAATTGTTTTAGCATTATATTGTAATGTAGATGTCTCTCCTTCAGATTCAGAGCCGCATATAGCAATCTTACAAATCTCACTGTTTTCCTTGATCCCAAAGCTAGCGATTTAGTTGTCTTACAGAATATGTTTTTATATACCTAATTTTGATACTTTAAATAGGAAGTTAAATTGTAAATGGTGTCTCAATGTACTAATTTGTATTTAATTTTATTATGTTTGTCTTGTGGCTACCTATTCTTTAGTAGCATATAGCTCAGAGCTATTTGTGAGGAAATAACACCCACACTGGATTACTTTCCTTGTACTTATACACTTACCACATGCACCAAGACAGGAAATTACTAACCAAATAAGATTTTTATGCAAAACAATGCATGATATTACTGCACTAGACGGTAGAACACAAGCAGCCCATATTTTACTCCATTAATTGTTGTCTTCCTTGCTTAGCCTGGTTTTACTACACTTTGCATAGCTTCTTCTACAATTTATACTTATTGACCAGAGGAAGACTTTAAATGATTTGCAAAGTTATCTGGATAACTGTGTAAATGTTTGCATAGGTTGTTAAATATACTAGTACCTCAGCATATGCATGACTGCTAAATATCCTCTGTAATAATTTGACTTGGGAGGGAATAGGCGAGGCAGTGATTAGACCTTCATCAGATGAGACATTTCTCCTTGCATCTCTTGTCAATCACATGCTTATATCTAAGTTCATATACCCCTCCATGCCCTTTTAGTTTGCATTCTGGTTGCTCTTTGGGACTGTAATAATAATATGCAGATTAGAGGCCCTCAGACAACATGTGCAAGTATAGTTGCCACCTCGGCCATGTTTTCCTGGACACTTATGAGTTACGCATGCTGCAGGGTAAGCAGGGCTGTACATGTATTGTGCTTCTGTACATCACATGAATAGTGCTCATGAACAGCAAAATGCATGTTCCTCCCTGAACACCCTGCAGTATGTGTAACTCAAAAGTGTCCAGGAAAACATGGCCAAGGTGGCAACCCTATGTGCAAGGCCTTCCCAAGAATAAGAGGCAGCATTTCACTGGGTCACTCCATGGTAGACAGGCAAAAAGTGATAAATATTTAAAAAAAAAAAAAAAAAAAAAAGTTTAGATGTTTAAATAAAGTGGAAGGCAGAAATAACAATGCAAATACAGCCCAAATAATAAACATAAAAGAGTGGAAAAAACATTAACATTATTATTCTTCTCGACAGGTTAAAACAGTCCTTGTATATCAAGGCAGCATCAACCACTTCTAAAACATCTGACCAGCTTTGCGCTGCAAATTGCACTATCAATTTTGTGCTTATGCATAGAGAACGTAGTTCCAAAACATCTGGGGTTTCAAGGTTAGTCATCACTGCCCTACAGGGTATTCTGCCACATTGAAAAAGCATTTTCTCATTACCCAATATTCTTTAACTTATTATTTTCTTAGCTGGATCCCTATAGACCACTGGTTTTCAAACCTGTTCTCAAGCCCCCACAGGTCAGGTTTTCAGCATTACCTTGGATGAGTGCAGGTAAAATAACCTAATAATTTAACTTGTGCTCCAGTTCAGATATCCTCAAACTGTAGCCTGTTATGGAGGCCTGAGGACAGGTTTGAAAAACAGTGCTACAGACATATTCAACCAATGTATCCAACAAAATAGGGGTTCTTTTAGGGACAAAACTGCAGTCTTCCAAAAATATTTTGTCTAATATTAGATCTATTCTCCGAATACTTAAAGATACAGTGTACTGTAAAATTGCTTAGCCAAAGATTTGATATACCAGATGCAGAGTATAAAATGTATGAGAAGTTGGTGGGGGGCGGAGCTAGCCAGCCATGAAGATGGACGTGGTGTGAAAGAGCTCTCGTGCCCAAACTGGCTAGGAAGTTGTTAGCACCCTAATTTAGCCAGCATCCAGAGTAACCGACAGCTCTACAATATACACCGGAGCTATATGCACCACATGGCAAGTTAAAAGGAGCGGTGGAATTTAAAAATACCAGCCGTGAGTTAGCGTCTGCATTATAAGGCCTGATCCTTAAGCGCTCTGTTTGTCGGATCAACAACAAAGATGTCATAAGCCCTCAAGACTATCAAGGACATTAAGACGAGGTGAAGTATAATAGTCAAGACACTGTTAAGGGACACTGTGCAGTTAAATATCACACGCTTTTACCTGGTGCACCTAACAGTTACGGCTCCCACGAGGCATCCCGAGATAAGAGGCCAGTACAGAGTACAATCGCGCTCCTCACACCGCAGGGATTCCACAATCTAAAGGCAATCATTTAATCAGTGCTCCAACTAGGAGTAAAATGTTGCCTACAGTGTACACATATTGGGGAAAACTAAGGCCTTTGGGAGACATTGCACTATAGACGAGTCATGCACTGACGTACACACTAACGCTCATATGTAAACAGCAAATAGGGATATAAAGACCACAAGATTAGATGCATAGCTAAGTACAACTTCCCTATATAAAGCACTATTCTCAGCCATCAATACTCGATAAATATATAGAGTTCTTTAAAGGAGGTGTACAACAGCATAAAATATCTACAGTACGCAGTGAAGCTTTCTAGGAGGTTTGTGTGCCTGAATTATAATCATGTCTCCAAAAAGACAGCCTAAAAGGGGCAACGCTACTAAGCAGAAGAGCCACAAGACACCCTCTGTAAATAACTTTTTTAAAACACTTGAAGCTAAATCCACAGCTATGGCAGCTGCTGAGGAACAAGACTTTGCAGAGGCAACCTCTTAATCAGAATCCGAGTCTGAGGCCACACTGGACACTATCACAGTCCCCAAAGCTTTATTTGAAACGCTCCCATCTAAAAAAGATTTTCTCAATTTAGTAGCCCAAGTCAATGATTGCATTAAGGAAGAGCTTAATGATCTAAAGAAAGAAATATCTGATTTGGGCCATAGGGTAGAAGCTGTGGAAAATACCCAAGACACCCATACCTCTACAATCACAGATCTACATAATATTATCACTGAGCAAAACTCTGCAATACAAGATCTAGAAGAAAAAATTGACGACGCTGAAAATAGATCCAGGAGACATATTAGAATTAGGGGAATACCGGAGACCATCAATGCATCGGATCTAGATCAATATCTGCAAGACCTGTTCAACTTTCTTAAGAAATCGGAGGCACCGATTTCCAGTACTCTGGGAGTAGTCATATACCCAGAACTTATGTATAGACGGTATATGTGTTTATATGTACAACAAATATGTCAAATCTGGTCTTATTGACCTTTCATTGTTACCTGTAATTATGCACTTCTGGTCCTATGTTGCATGGACAACTGTAAATGCCTGCCATAGATATCTATCATATTGTGGAACTTGAAAACTTACGCCTAGTTTAAATTTTCATGGTTGCTGAGATGTTCTTTGCCAGTTGGGATCATTCCTATTTTCTAATATAATGAAAGTTAGATTGTTTTTTCTCCCTTATTTCGGGGGGATTGTTAAATGTTTTATATGTTTTTGTTTTTATTTTTGTTTGCTCTATTTGTCTCCATATATTTGCAGGACCGGATGCTTAAGGTTTCTCTTGAAGAGTCAAGGTAACTCAGGTAGATTTTGGGAGGAAGGGTGTACCATTCATGACCAATAGGGAACAACCTAAATCGCAGGTACTAAATATTATTACTCAGAATACCAAAGGGTTAAACTGTCCTAAATAGCGTAGGGTAGCACTCCTGGACTTACATAGGAAAGGGGGACACATCCTTATGCTCCAAGAGACACATTATAAGACTAATCATGTCCCTAATTTCCTATCTTTACACTACCCCCAGCACTTCCACATTACTCACTCCTCAAAAAAAATTAACGGGTGTAAGCATATTAATTCACAAATCCATTCCATTAAAAAAAAAAAACATGTAGAAAAGGATAAAGAGGGGAGATTTTTGTGCCTTACAGGTCTTCTATATGGTAAACCCGTTAGACTGGTAAATTTTTATGCCCCAAACAGGAACCAACATAGCTTCTTCACGACAATTACTAATTTAATCTTAGAGCGGCCCACAAGGCCTTTAGTAATGGCCGGTGACTTGAATGTTCCTCTAGATCCCAGGGTGGATTGTACCAAGGATTACACGATACATGGAGGTACCTAAACGCGCAAAAAAAAATTTCACCTTTTTTTTCCAATCCCAAGAAATGCTACTCTAGATTGGATTATGTTTTTGTAGACCACTTAGTGCTCTCTCACTTAACAGAGGCAAAGATAATACACTCCACATGGTCAGATCACTCTTTAGTCTCATGTATATTAGCTTGGCCTTCCGCCCCTCTGACAGCATACCAATGGAGACTAGATGAATCTCTACTTCAGGGAAAAAAGAGGATCAGAGAGCTATCGAAACAAATTAAAGCATATTTCTCAGTAAATAACACTCCAGACATACACATTAAGACTCTTTGGGAATCCCACAAATGTACCATTAGAGGTGAATTTCTTAAATTAAAAGCCCAATTAATTAAACAACGACGAAATGAACACACGAAGCTAGCTAGAGAAATATCAGAATTAGACCTCCAACACAAGACATCTCCAGGAGATACCCAAATACTTGAATATTAAAAGGAACTAATTCAATAAGGCCCTACAAATAGTCACCCAACAGCAACTTCTATCTTTCACTCAGACTTTTTACCGGGAGGGCAATAAATCAGGTCGATGGGTGGCTAGGGCTCTCAAGAAAAAACAAAGGTCCACATACATCCACTCGATTTAAAGACGGGGCAGGCAAAAATACAGAAGACACATTAACTATAGCGTCTGAATTTAAGACATTTTATCACAAACTATATAACCTGTTCCCTAATAGAGATGCAAAATCCCACGCCCAAAAATGTCACCAATACTTAAATCAAATAGATCTACATCAAGTAAATTCTGAACAAAAGGTAGCCCTAGACAAGCCCATATCTTCTACAGAGGTATTAGATGCCATTAAACTTTTAAAACTAAATAAAGCACCGGGCCCAGATGGCTTTTCTGGCCTATATTATAAAACATTCGCAAAGCAACTCACACCCCACTTAACTAATCTTTTTAATTCCATCTCAGATGCCTCTCCCTTCCCTGACTCAATGCTCCAAGCCCATATTACGGTTTTGGAAAAACCGGAGAAGATTCCAGACAAGCCAGCCAACTTTCGTCCGATATCCTTGCTTAACGTGGACTTAAAAATTTATACCAAAATCTTAGCCTCTTGCATAAACACCATATTACCCCAATTAATTCATCAAGATCAGGCGGGCTTTGTGCCAAACAGGGAGGCTAAGGATAACACTGTCAAAGTTCTTAATTTAATTGAATACGTATCAAAAACAGACTCCCCTGCCATATTTCTCTCCACGGACGCCGAAAAGGCATTTGACAGATTAGACTGGACATATTTGGACATGACATTACGACGGTTTGACTTTCCTATTCCTTTCATACAGAAAATCATGGCCCTATATACCAACCCATCAGCCCAGGTTAGGGTGAATGGGTCCCTTTCAGATATATTTGAAATCAGAAACGGGTCCAGACAGGGCTGCCCCTTATCCCCTCTTTTATTTATTTTATCCTTAGAACCACTAGCTTCCAGGTTAAGGGCAAATCCCAATATACAAGGAATTAACATTGGAGATAGATCACATAAGCTAGCAATATTTGCGGATGATTTATTAACTTTATCAGATCCACTAAATTCTATACCACAAGTCATGAACGAGATCTCCTGCTATGGGGAAGTCTTTAATTTTTTTAGTAAATATGTTAAAATCGGAATTCCTCCTGGTCAATGTTAATTCACAATCCTTAGAATCCATTAGATCCCAATGTTCCCTGAAAATCCAACCAAAATGTTTAAAATAGGTATACAAATGTCATCTGAACCACAACTTACACGTAAACTTAATTATGGGGAATTAATTAATGAGTTCCAATCTCTGATCTCTTCCTGGTCTTTGAGGAATATCTCTTGGCTGGGTCGTATTCAGGCGACAAAAATGGTGCTATTACCTAAAGCTTTGTATTTGCTACAAACAGCTCCCATGCATAATATATCTAAAGATAGAGATGTTCTACAAAAGATTATAAATGACTATATCTGGGGGCGTAGACCACCACGTATTAATAAAGGGACAATTTACAGGGCGCCTGATAGAGAGAGTATCATTACAGAGAGTTGCAGAGTGGTGTAGCCAATCTGCAATAAATCCCAAGGGTTGGCTGCAGATAGAAAACTCCATAGCAGGGGTTGTAGACTTGGGTAGTTCTTGCTGGGATCTCCTAGCCATAAAACATACAGCCATCTCCCAACTATCAATCACCAATGAGACTTGGAGAGATTGGCAACACATACAAAAGTCATATAAAAGAATCTCTACACAACATTCCCCACTTACGAAATTGTTACTCAACCAGGAATTCCCTCCGGGCCTTGAGGAATATATACATACTAAACATGATTTTTCCTCTCAAATCCCCATATACACAATTATGGAAAAAGGAAAGTTAAAGTCAAAACAACAGCTAAACGACATGGAAATCCCATTTTTCTCATCATGGTTTAGATATCATCAAACCAGGCATTTTATATATTCACATAGACGCAAACTAGATCTCACAAGACCACCAGCACAATTTGAGCAAGCCTGTATATACGGCAGGAAATCCCAGAAATCTATTTCATCTTTGTACAAACTAGTTCTAGATAACAAGTTTTCAGACCTACCAACATACACAAAAAGCTGGGACAGGGAAGTAGAGGAAACTACACCACCTAAGGAATGGTATAACAGGTTTAGAAACTTGTCAAAGTCAGCCCATTCCGCGAGGGCCAAAGAAACAAATATTAAAATATTTCTGAGATGGTACTTAACTCCCGCAAAACTCAAATATATTTAAAAAAAATGCTCTGGTGCTTGTTGGAGATGTGGGGGTCAAATAGGCACCATGAAACACATTTGGTGGGATTGCAACCCAATTAATGTATTTTGGAGAAAAATCTTTGTGGAAATCAACACAATCCTGCACACACAATTAACACCTAGCCCAGGGATAGTCTTCCTGTCTCAAACACCACAAATATCATGTAGGATTAGAAGGCAGCTGTTCCTAATTTTGACTAATGTAGCCAAGCAAATTGTTCCTAGACATTGGAAGTCTTCCAACGTCCCCGATATAGATGAGTGGAAGGATAGGGTGGACTCTGACCTTATCCTTCAGAGATTCTTTTTCCTTCGAGGGGGCAAGTTAGATACCTACAAAGATATATTATTCCTCTGGGATTTATACAAATATAGCAGTAGGGAGTGAGTTTTAGTCTAGTTTTAGCCTATTTAGAGATTTAAAATCTCAGGCACATTCTAGGTCCCCCATTCAGAGGCATGTCTTAGAAGAGTAGAATGCTTTTGGGGAAAAGATGTTAAGAAGGGTTATAATGATAATGGTTTGTTCAAGGTCCTTGTTTGTTCTTGTTTATTCATGTTCATAAGAAACTTCATGGAGACTCATGGATACTTTTTTGTTATTTTGTATTTATCTGTTATATAAATGCACTCTTGTCTCACACTGTAATATCCTAGTAGATGGGTAGATGATGCAAATACAGTTTTATTATTGGAACCGCTCATAGGCGGTCCATATCCAGAAATTTAGGTTATAATTAAAGTTTGAGTATCCTGTATCCAATCAAGAGACACTTAACCTATTGTATTAGCAAATATGTTTTGATGTATATCTCTAGGCCTGCCTATGTAAGATCTAACTCGCTAGCTGTCATTTCTTATAATGCAGGGTTTACAGGTAGATACTAATGGATTATAACATACTGAAGCAGATTTTGTATTCTTTCATGTTTATGATTTGTCTGTTTGAAAAATTGAAAATAAAATATTTTTAAAAAAAAATGTATGAGAAGTTGATACTTTAGGATTATTTTTGTGTTTTAAATTGCTGTATTTGTTTTTTGAAACCACAACCCATCAAAATGGTTTTAGCTTGCAGAGGAATCAGATATCCTTATTGTTCGACTTCCTGTAAACACACACGTTTGTTTATATTATCTGTGTGTGTAAACCACACACACAGATAATAGTCAGTATGCAACAAACTCGGGGAAATCCGAGACCTCCTCATCAAAGAAGCTAAGGAAATTAATGGTTCCAGCGGGACCCCCGAGACTGTCACCCCACCAGCTGCCGACTTGAATCACGACCCTGAAACAAAAAGATCTCGTCTGTTCGGGTCATACTTCAGCGAGCCGCAACGCATAACCGGAGACACCAAAGGTAAAGTTGAAAAGTAACATCGGCATCCGGGTTATGTCTTGGGCATGAGAGGTATTCAATTTTGGAAAGAAAACTCCACGTCTTTTCCCCGCCTGGCTAAAGTAGCTCGCATTGTGTTCAGTATCCCAAGCGGCTCTGCGAACTCAGAAGTTTTTTTCCGCTGCTGGACTGCTGTCAAGAAACCACCACATGAGTCTGAAGCCACAGACTTTGGCCAAACTTGTGTTCTTGAAAGTGAACTAAAAAGAACTGTAGATAAGGAAAAAAAAATCATTTTTATTTTGTTTCAAATGTTGACTATATATGTAGGCCAATTTAATTTGTAACCCTCCAAGGTCTTGCTTAGTTACTGTGCAAAATTTTAGTTTAAAATAATTTTGGGCTAATACTTCATTTACTTTTAAAAATTTGATGGGTAGTCACTAGCCAGCCTCGTCACTAGCCACTAATTAGGCCCATTAATTTGTTTAATTTTACAAAACTTTTGTTGTTATATTCCTTTTTACGCAGGCCTAATTTGTAATTTGAAATAAATAATTTCTATTTGAAAAATGTAGTTGTTGTTGCTCTTTAGTTCTTTGGGCTGCGGTTTAAGCTAAAAGTTAAAGGACCAGTAGTGTACCCTACCTGGCAGAGCATGCAATTTTAAGCAACTTTCTCATTTACTCCTATGATCAAATTTTCTTCATTCATCTCTGTCTTGGTATCTTTTTATTTGAAAAGCAAGAATGTAAGTTTAGAAGCTGGACCATTTTTGGTGAACAACCTGGGATGTTCTTGCTGATTGGTGGATAAAGTCACCCACTAGTGCAACCACCAATAAACCAGTGCTGTCCAGGGTCTGAACCAAAAAAAATGGCTGGCTCGAGGCGGCTCCTTAGCCTAGGCTAGAATGCCTTCTTTTTCAAATAAAGTTAGCAAGAGAACAAAGAAAAATTGATAATAGGAGTAAATTAGAAAGTTGCTTAAAATTGCATGCTCTATCTGAATCACAAAATAAACAATTTGGGTTCAGTTCAGTATCCCTTTAAGTAGGCAATACAATACAGGGCAGCCATCTGAGCCATGGCAGTACAATGGATTAAGAAAAGGAGGTTCGGACTCCTGGCTGCCGCTGTCTGTATGCTCTTCTAAGCTCCCCAGTAGATCTCCCATGACTACTTCTTAGAATAGGGTTACGGGACGGCCCGGGTTACGGTAATTATTAGATCAAGTGAAGGAGGGGCGCTGAAAAGCAAAAGGATAAATGGGGTATTATCTACAATAGCAATGTGTACTGTTCGTATAACTGTATAATTGTTTATACAGTTTGAGTGCTTCTGTAATAAGCAGTTAGAATGGATAATTTAAAACATTATTTAAAGTTTATTACTGCTTATTACAGAAGCACTCAAACTGTTTATACAAGTATACAGTAAAGTTGTACATTTAAACTAGTCATATATGGTTAAGAGATTAGGATGATAATTCATTACATAAATCTAATCTTTTATGAAAAAATACAATCTTAAATCAGATGATGATTGTGAGTGTATTGTATATTACAAAGCAAATCTGAGCACAGAATTAATATTAACGATTCTCTAATTTATAAAAAGTTGTGGCCAATTTATAAACACAAAACCTTCCATAGTAAAAGGCTCCGCAATACAAATTATTCTGCCATTATAGGTAGGTTAGGTACTAGTAGGTATAGCCATTTAGCCAACATCAAAGTGAACGATCACGGACTATAATACCCACTTCAGTTCAATAAACACTAAACAGCTGTTACAGCTGTCCGATTACCAAGCCTATTGGAAGCTACCAGATGCAAAGAGGGGGAATTGTGAGTCGTGACCCAGAGCCCCCGATTGGTGTAACAGTCACACGTGTGGATTCACAGATCCTTCCTCTTGGAGTGACTGAAGTGACTAAAGACTATACGGACGGAGTAACGGTTACGGAGAGCAGATGTCTGAGTCCCGGACTCGGTATTCTCCCTAAGGCAAGTGTCACCCATCCCCCACCCCACCCGGCAATAACTCAGCAATGCATCCACGGACTGTACACTACAGTGTATATATTCTAGAAGCAGCACTACATATTGGATACGTCACAAGTCAACACCAATTGTGAACTGTCTGTTACTATACTGTGGGCATTTTATACGATAACTTGTGCCATAGTAGTGTATGGCACAAGTTATCATATAAAATGCCCCCACAGTATAGAGACAGTTCACAATTGTATTTGGTGACGTAGAAAATTATGGCACAAAGACAGTTCAATAATACTAATGTACAATTGTGAACTGAGTCTGTGTGGGCAAATGCATTACTAATACTAATGTGTGGTGAACTGTGGGCTACTAGGCTTCAATTAAACACGCCAACTTGTGCCTGATAATTCATTGGAACTTTCTCTTTTATCACGTACTCTCCCTATTACAGAGCCTTTCACCACGGAAAGGTTTTATTTTTATATGTGATTGTGGTTTGTGGCCACAACTTTTTATAAATTATAAGAGAGTTGTTAATATTATTAATTCTGAGCTCAGATTTGCTTTGTATATACATCATCATCTGATCTGATTAAGATTGTATTTTTTCTCACTTTTTGGGTAAACTGTCAGTTTAAATACATGGCCAATTGGCCATGCAGATGTTTTTCCTTTTTTGTAGTGAGCGGGAGGGCAATTTGAGTGGAGCGGGATGCAATCTGCATTGAGCGCTGAGCGCTAATGAGCGGAGCAGCCTGGTGCGGCTTTGAGCAGGAGAGCAGAGGGGTGAACAGCTCTGTGACCAAGGAGCAGAGATTCTCACCGCTCCACTCCGCTCATATGCTTTGCACTGGATGTGAAAAAAAAAATGAAATTCGTACTTAAAAGTACAAAATACAATAATTGTTGTTTTTCGTAAAATAGACTGAACAAGAGCTTTCTTTGGGCCGATATGAAATTTTCTCTTAAACCCCTGGGTAATTCTATAAACATTTTTGCATTAAGTTCTCACTGTTTTTTCTTGTCAGTTAAAAGGTGGGGAGTTTTCATCAAAATATTCAAAGCAAAAATTATTATGAAAGGAATTTAAGTTACAGTGCACTGAAAACAGCATAATTTGTATTAAGCATATTATTCAAGTTTTAAAACATGCCAGTTCCCCCTCTGTATACTTCGCTCTCCATTGCGAACTTTCACGAAGCAGAGAGCTCTCATTATGGGCCAGATTAAAAGTGGAGCTCTATTTAACACTCCCGGGTTAGCGATCATGAGAATATGCGATCGGGTTTACGCCAGTAGTATATATATATTTAAACTTTGCTGCCCATCGCTGCGCAACTTATCGCCTTCGCTGCGCTAGGTTCTCTGCCATGACTTTCAGCATAAGAACGAGGCTCCCATTGGAGCGTTCGCATTGTGCTTAACCTCCTAATCAACCTCAACTTTCCAACTTAATTTTATCATCAAATTTGCTTTGGTGTTTTTTGTTAAAAGTTAAACTTAGGTAGGCTCATAAACTGATTTTTAAGCCATTGAAGGCCCCCTGGCTGCCTGTTATTTCAGTGCATTTTGACAGTTTTTCAAAGTTTGATACTGCTAGTTCATGTATGCCATATAGATCACACTGTGTTCACACCTGTGGAGTTATTTGAGTCAGCACTGATTGGCTAAAATGCAAGTCTGTCAAAAGAACTGAGATAAGGGGGCAGTCTGCAGAGGCTTAGATACAATGTAATCACAGAGGTAAAAAGTATATTAATGTGGAATGGGTAATACAGGGATTATCTTTTTAAACAATAACAATTTTTAAGTAGACTGTCCCTTTAATTAAAATAATTAAATTTGCTCATATTCCCCCTCTATCTCTCCTCCCCATACTCTCTTCTTTCTCCCTGCTCCACATTCCCAGCTTTATCAATGGAAGAAACACGAGAAACTCTGACATGTGCTTCACTAAATGCTAAGGGTCTAAATTCCCCTACCAAACGAAGTATGATGACCAACGTCATGAAATCCCTTAGAGACTCACTGGCCCTACTCATTTCCCAATCCCTACCAGTCTTTAGATGAGGGGGGTTGCAGTATTGTTCTATAAAACTAAAGCCTCAATAGGGAGGACGCCTACTGGTCCACCTGGGAAATCTGGCTCCTATATTGGGATGTCCCTGGTGTCACAAGAACATGCCAGGAGTCCTCCTTCAGACCCGAACCCCCCCATGAACCTGACTAGCCCCTCCCCCTATTCTCCCTCTCTTTTCCACCCCTCTTTCCCTTTTTCTTCTTCCCACCCTAACGCTTTTCTCTTCCCACACGGGAAATCTTCAGATAGACCACCGACTGAAGGGCCAAAATACGATGTCATCAGACACCGACTCGTTCTGACCAATGTCATGATCACCTTTTCCATAGTGGCTAAATTTATATATTCACATACTTTATATTTATTAAGGCACGCTCTTAACTTATTTGACAATTTTTACCCAGTCTCATTAACCTTTGATATTATGGATGTTATGCTCCCCTATTCAGCTATGGCCCCCAACATTCCCATGTGACAGGGGCTCATGCTCACTAATTCTTCCCTTGAGGATGACTCAATGCTATGCCTTACAACTCTCATCTGGAATAGCCCAACTTACTTCAGGCTTTGCTTATAATATGTGAACTAAATTTACCAGTGTTATTGTCAGTCGATGTATACCTTTTGACATATGGTTCATAATATTTTGTTTTCTTTTTATGTAACTTTACTCCTGTTATGTTTTCAGATACCTTGATTCTTCTTTTATTTAATTTTAAGAAGTTAAATTCTATTTAAGTTTGTGAACTGTCTTCTAGTTTTAAATAACATTTTAAACAGAAAAAAACTTGTTTTTTTTAGTTATCTATCGAAGCTATAAGGTTTTTCTTTTTAATAGACAACCCAAGGTATTGATCTAGGCCCATTTTGGTACATTTCATGCCACCGTTTCACTGTGATATGCAATCGTATTAAACAAACTTTTTCACAAACTTTGGGTTTCTCACAGAAATTATTTACACACAACTATTGCAGTCATAAAACAAATGGTTGTAATAGCTTCTCTGGGGTCCCCTTTGTTCAGAAACAGCAGACATGCATGGCTTTGCCATTGGTTTTTGGCAATTAGAAGGCAGCGAACTGCAGCTGCGCACCACACTTCTGAAATTCCAAGTAGTGAAGAGATTAATCAGATAGATTGTAAGGTTAATTTTAGCTGTAGTGTAGAGATAACCATCCCACCTGACACCTCCCACCCCCTGATCCCACCCAACTAGCTCTCTATCCTCCCTCACCCACTTAGGTAATGGCAGACAGTCTGCCAGTGTAGATTTTTAGTGTTTGTTTTTAATCTTTCTTTGTTTTTTACTGTATGGATCCCTCTTCTACCTCCCTTATCCCTCCCAAATAGCTCTCTAACCCTCCCCCTCATAATGGTCTCCACCATCTTAGTTGCTTTTAATTATTATTTAAATCATTTAAATAGGAGAAGTGTTAGTTTTAATTATTTAAATAGGAGAAGTGTTAGTTTTAGTTCTATGAGTAATGTTAAATACAATACCTTGGAAAGAAAATATTTTATAATCTATATAATCAGAAACTCTTTTACAGGAGAGGAGGCAAAGTAGAGTAGTAAGTTTAAAAGAAAGTTGTTTTAAGGACAGTGATTCATTAGATGGCCAGGATTTAAAAAGGGAGATCATTTAGGTCTACATCCCAAAATTGGTAATGTTTAGGAGTAGGGAGTCTTCGGTCTTGAAAATTATGTCCAATTGGAGTGTCAGATATAGGAAGATGACCTGCTGAAATAGCAGATTGTGCTAAATTAATGACCAATAAGCTAAACCTTGATCAAATAAGAAAGATAGGTAATGTAAGACTTGTGTTATAGGAGCTGAAAAGGGATCCAAATCCCTTTGTGAGCATCAGCTATGCCATCTGGACCATGCGGAAAAATAACATTTTCGATTACCTGGGGACCATGAGTTTCTAAGGAGAGAACTAGCTTCTCAAGAAAGGACCAAGATCCCCAGACAAAGATATATTAGAGGATGGGGGTTTTCTAGAAGGTCTGAGAGGAGATGAGGATGCACAGGAAGAAGTAGAGGAGGTAAATAAGACAGAAGGAGAGTTAATAAAAAGGAGGGAGTTGAGATTCCTGCGAATATAAGTTATTGTTCAGGAAATCATGGAGAAAGGAGGGAAATCGTATGCCCCTTGAAGGGGCCAGGTTTGGAGAAATGTATCTATCGCTATAGCTTACGGATCCGAAAGCCAGCTGAAAAATGAAGCAAGAGGCAAAGGTCTAGAATAAGGACCCCTCATAGATTGAATTTGAAGAGAAATATCTTTGTGAAGTTTCCAGTCGCTTGAGTCTCGCAAATATTGACCCATCTCTGTGGGAGCAAAATCTGCTAGTTTGGGATTTCATTTTCATTTTCGTAGAATTAGTCTACGTCTTTGAGTGGCTAAGGCTATAATTGCATTAACAATTAAATATATTGTTCTTTGTATCCACTCCCTGAGGACTAGAGGTTTTACCAAAGAATTAATGGTAATAACTTCTTCAGCTAGTTCAAAAATCTTTTAATAAATTGGCGTCTGGGGTAACAGAAGATTTGTGGGGAAGTTCAGGACGAGGACATTCTGAATGTAAAGTATTTCTAGACTGTTTGTCTAAAGGTTTTCTAATATAAAAGTCTAGAAATTTTGTAACTCTTTTAGAGGGACGCCACTGATTAGAGCAAGGGTGTTGGAGACCTTCAGGTTTCAGATAGGGATTACCCAAAAAAGCAACTATAACATGTTTATATTTTTTAGAATTTTGGGGGATTTTTTTACATTTGGGAGAGGACTGCCATGAGTCTGAATCTTTGTTAGAATTCGAGTAGGAGTCCGATGACTCAGGTGTAGAATCAAAGTCTATGCAGGGCTTTTTATGTTTTGACTTAAATATATAATTATCTTCTAAATCAAAAGAAGAAAAAGAAACATTCGGCTAGATTACGAGTCTTGCGTTAGCCTTAAAAAGCAGCATTGAGAGGTCCCAACCCTGCTTTTTAACGCCCGCTGGTATTACGAGTCTTGCAGGTACAGATGTACCGCTCACTTTTTTGGCCAGACTCGAAAACCACTTACGTCAATTGCGTATCCTATTTTTTCAATGGGACTTGCATAGCGCTGGTATTACGAGTCTTCCAAAAAGTGAGTGGTAGACCCTTTCCTGTCAAGCCTGATACCGCATTTTAAAATCAGTAGTTAAGAGTTTTATGGTCTAACGCCGTAGTATAAAACCCTTAACTAAAGTGCTAAAAAGTACACTAACACCCATAAACTACCTATTAACCCCTAAACTGAGCCCCCCCCCCACATCGCAAACACTATAATAAATATTTTAACCCCTAATCTGCCTGTCAGAACTCAGTTATTGGTTGGATCACAACCGCAGAGAGTAACAACCTTTATGGAGATGTTTCACTTTAGACACTGTGCTAGTATGAGGTAATAGCCCAGAATAACTTCAGTGAGTTTTAATAGTGGATCTTTTGTTAAATGTTATACTACTCAGTTTGTAGCAAATATTTGTTTGTAGTAACTTCTCTGATAGTGTATATAGGCTGAGCGGTCTTCTCGTGGTAAGCTAGAATATATAAGTTCTAATACTGAGAGTTCATTTATATATTTCTAGTTATTTAGTAATAGTAATAGATAGTGCACTGTAATGGTTGTCAGAGGTTAATCATTAATTGCAGCAGAGACTAATTCTGTACGAACAGCTAATAAAGCCTGTGTTAATGGTGAGTACTCCCCTGTAATTAGAAAGCAACACGTTTAAAAGTAATGTGTCAGATTCGTATGCAGATGCGTCTCTGTTATTAAGCTGCTCAGGAAGTCTGTGGCTGTGCTTTGCAGAATCTTGTTCCCAAAAGTAAAACAGCATACCTGTATGTCTCCGGTAAAGCGTGTGACTCAGAGTTGTTAGATGCGGAGCAGTGTCGGCAGAGTATGCTTTTGTTCCTGCACGATGTGAGAATAGTCAGAAGCGTGTGTCCTTCTAAATAAAGCAAAGTTTAGAGTTGCTAAGACGAAGTGCAGCTGGAGAGAATGAGGAAGTATTTGTTTGTTAGTAATCCACTTGAGGTATGTTTCTGAGGTATAAAGTCTGTAGGAATTCAAAAGTATTTGGTAGTAGATGTGCAGTCCCAGGAGACACACAAGAAAGGCGTAGCTCCTGCTATGATGCAAAATAACTAAGCACCTGTCTAAGGTGAGCTGAGAACTTAAATAGGGGAGTGGCAGAGGTGAGCAGGAAAACAAAGGTGATACATAAAACCTGGTGTGGAATCCTGACAGATCCCCCCCCCCCCTCAAGCAAGCCGACCTTCGGCTTGAAGTTTGGGCCGTTGGGGGTGGCATCTATGAAAGCGAGCAATAAGTCTGGGGGCGTTGATGTTGGAGAAGGGTTCCCAGGTATCATCATGAGGGGAATACCCCTTCCAACGTACTAGATATTGGAGAACACCATGGAAAAGTCTGGAGTCCAATATATCCTGTACTTCAAAGGAGTCCGCATCCAGAATAGCTGGTTTAGGAGGTAAGTAGACCTCATCAGATGCAGAAGTAGAGACTGGCTTCAGAAGTGAAACGCGGAATGAAGGGTGAAATTTGAGAGACGGTGGAAGGTCTAGTACAACCGCATTTTCATTGATTAGCCGGATGATAGGGTATGGACCAATGAAGAGAGTGGCAAGCTTTTTACTTGGTATTTGAAGTCGTAAGTACTTCGTGGACAGCCAAACCTTATCTCCGACTGCATATTTAGGAGCTGGCCTTCTTCTGAGATCATAAAATCGCTTTTGTGTAGATTGCGCGTGTTGTATGTTTTGCTTTAAAAGTTGAAAGTTCGCTGTCAGATTCCAAAGTAACTCGTCTACAGAGGGTATGTTCTCAGCTTCTGCATAGTTGAAGGTTAACCTTGGATGATATGCATAATTTGCATAAAATGGTGTCATATTGGTGGATGAGTTTAGGGTGTTATTATATGAAAACTGCGCCATAGTCAAAAACTTGCTCCAATCCTGCTGATGGTAAGAGCAGTAGCAGCTTAAGTACTGCTCCAACCAGTGATTAATTCTTTCTGATTGCCCATTTATTTGAGGATGGTAGAAAGTTCACAGGCGATGGTCAATTTGTAAAACTTTTGTCAGATGTTTCCAGAAATGGGAGGTGAATTGACTACCTCTATCAGTTGTTAAGATGTTAGGTAGACCATGAGTTCTAACAACATTATCTAGGAAAAGTTCAGCAGTCTCCAATGAGGAGGGGAGTTTGTGGAAGGGGATAAAGTGTGCCATCTTAGTTAGGAGATCTGTTACAACAAAGATGGTGTTCTTCCCCGAACTAAGAGGGAGATCGACAATAAAGTCCATACCCAAATGGGACCAGGGTTTGTCTGGGATTGGCATTGGCATTAGAAGACCATAAGGAGGTTTCTTTTCTGCCTTAGAAACTGTACAAATGATACAGGATCTGATGTAGTCTTTTATAGTGGAAATCATGTTAGGCCACCAGTAGTGTCTTTTAATTAATTCCAAAATTCTTTGAACGCCTGGATGTCCAGATAAAGGAGGTACATGATATTCTTTGATTAGCTTAACTCTCAGTGGTTCTGGGATGTATAACTTGGTACCATGGAAGTATAGCTTATTTTTGTAATTGAGTTTTGAGTGGAATGTGCTTGTCAGCGTTCAAGGCAGCGTGTATGTCTTCAGTCGTAACAGATAACATACCTAGGAATTTTTCTAGTGGGATTATTGAGGTAGGATTAGAGCTTGATTCAGGTTTGTCTATAATTCGAGAGAGCGCATCTGCCTTGCCGTTACGTGAACCAGGTCTATATGTTATCTGGTAGTTAAATTGACTGAAGTAAAGGTTCCATCTAACTTGTCTACTTGAGAGAGACTTATTCTTCTGCAGGTATTCCAGTTTGCGGTGGTCTGTATATATGATAACTGGTTGATCTGTGCCCTCTAAGAGATGCCTCCAATGCTCGAATGCCCATTTGATGGCAAGTAGTTCTTTTTCCCCAATGGGGTAATTCATTTCAGGAGCTGACAAGGTTTTCGAGTAGAAGGCAACTGGATGTAGAGGTGAGTTCAAGCTTTTCCGTTGGGAGAGCACAGCTCTTAGAGCGTATTCTGAAGAATCAACTTCCAGAATGTACTGAAGTGTAGAATCAGGAAATTACAAGATGGGAGCCGAAGTGAAGGCAACTTTAAGAAAAAGAAAGGCTTGGTTAGCCTGGTCATTCCACCGGAAAGTGATGTTAGAACTGGTCAGTTTTGTGAGAGGTTTGACTATCGTTGAGTAGTTCTTTATACATTTTCTATAATAATTGCTGAATCCCAAGAAACGTTGTAATTGTTTCCTGGTGGTGGGTTGAGGCCATTGAGTGACAGCTTCTACCTTATCATGCTGCATGCTTATTCCGTTGGGATTGATACAGTAACTGAGGACGGAGATGTATTGGGTATGAAATAGACATTTTTTGGCTTTTGCATATAAGCGGTGGACCTGTAGACGGGACAGTACCCAGCTAACATGTCTTATGTGTTCTTCCATAGTAGAGGAATAAATTAAAATGTCGTCCAAATAAATAACAACACAAATATCCAAAAGATCCCTGAAAATGTTGTTGATGAAGAACTGAAAGGTTGCTGGTGCGTTAGTCAAACCGAAGGGCATTACCAAGTATTCGTATAACCCGTACCTAGTTCTGAAGGCTGTGAGCCACTCATCTCCCTCATGGATGCGAATGAGGTTGTAGGCCCCCCTTAAATCTAACTTAGTGTATATCTTCGCTTGGTGAAGCCGTTCAATCAACTCCGGAATGAGAGGAAGTGGGTATCTGTTCTTCTTGGTGATGTTATTCAACTCTCTGTAATCAATGATTGGACGGAGAGATTGGTCCTTATTTTTAACGAAGAAAATCCCAGCGGCTGCTGAAGATGTTGAGGGACGTATAAAGCCTTTACATAGATTGTCTTCCAAGTATTGTTTCAGATGGTCTAACTCAGGTTTGTTGAGAGGGTAGAGACGACCACAGGGTGGTGTGGTACCGGGTTTTAAATCAATGGGACAGTCGTAAGAACGATGTGGAGGTAACGACTCAGCTTCTTTCTTGCTGAAAACTTCAGAGAACCTAGAGTAAACAAATGGAACCTGGGATGGTAAAGGTTGTGTATCAGTCAACCGTAACAATGCAGTAGGGGTGTGTTGGTAGCATGTCTGCTTGCAGTATGATGAGTTTAAGTTAAACGTTAGTGTTTTCCAATCTACAGCAGGTTCATGTAATTGAAGCCAGTGTAAACCCAATACGATCGGAAAGAGTGAGGAAGGTATTACATCGAATGTGATATATTCTTGATGTTAAGTTTGTGTTGTCACAAGTATGGGAATTGTGTGATGTGTGATTGGACCTGAAGAGATCTCTGAGCCATCTACTACGCGTATTGACACAGGATTTGTTTTTTTAATCAGAGGTATTTTATTATGGAGTACAAGAGAGTTATCTATATAATTTCCTTGAGCCCCTGTGTCAACGATAGCTTCTTTCTTCAAGTGATTTCGTTCCCACTGTAAGGAAAGAGAAATGATGCAGTGAGTAGCCTTCTTGTGTACAATGAGAGAGGTAATATGGGATGGGAACTTACTGCATTTATTTCCACAGTACATACAAAGACCATTGTTTCTGCGTCTAGAACATTCTTCTGCTGTAAGCGGACCTCGAATGAAGCCTACATCCAAAGCCGCAGTTGCGGCAGAAGGAGAATGAGACATAGGTTGGGTGGATGGAGTTGTTTTCTTGTAGACTAGATCCAGGTTATGGCGTTCAGTTTTTCTCTCTCGGAGTCTATCTGTATACTTAATTTCATAAGAGCTTCTAGAGAATCAGGTAGAGCCACCCTGGCCAGTTCATCCTTTAAGGATTCGGAGTGCCCCAGTCTGAACTGATTCTTCAGAGCTATTTCATTCCATTGCGAATCAGTCGCATATTGCTTAAAATCAGTGATGTATGTTTCCACTGGTCTACTCCCTTGCTTTAGTTTTCTCATTTTCCCTTCTGCACTGAGTTGGAGGTTGGTGTCTGAATAAAATTCATCCATAGCGGACAGGAAGGAGTTGAGGGAAGACAGTATTGGGTTATGAGTCTCGTACAAGGTGTAAGCCCAAACCCTGGGTTCTGATCTGAGAAAGGATATGAGAGTGAGAACCTTAATGTTGTCATTGGGATAGGTCCTAGGTTTCAAATGGAACATCAAGAGAAAGGCATTCTTGAACTGCCTGTATTGACTTCTATCTCCATAGAACAAATCGGGAGTGGAGACTATGGGTTCAGGAGTATGGTCAGGGGACTGGGCCTTTGATGTCACTGTGTCTTTAATTACTTTGCGCAGGGTTTCTTTCTCCACCTGCAGCTCCCTGAGCCCTTGGCTCAATTGATCCACTCTTTGTGAAAGGTTGTAAACAATAGATGGTAGGTCTGCTGGATCCATATTTTTTGGGCTTAGTTATTATGTCAGAACTCAGTTATTGGTTGGATCACAACTGCAGAGAGTAACAACCTTTATGGAGATGTTTCACTTTAGACACTGTGCTAGTATGAGGTAATAGCCCAGAATAACTTCAGTGAGTTTTAATAGTGGATCTTTTGTTAAATGTTATACTACTCAGTTTGTAGCAAATATTTGTTTGCAGTAACTTCTCTGATAGTGTATATAGGCTGAGCGGTCTTCTCGTGGTAAGCTAGAATATATAAGTTCTAATACTGAGAGTTCATTTATATATTTCTAGTTATTTAGTAATAGTAATAGATAGTGCACTGTAATGATTGTCAGAGGTTAATCATTAATTGCAGCAGAGACTATTTCTGTACGACCAGCTAATAAAGCCTGTGTTAATGGTGAGTACTCCCCTGTAATTAGAAAGCAACACGTTTAAAAGTAATGTGTCAGATTCGTATGCAGATGCGTCTCTGTTATTAAGCTGCTCAGGAAGTCTGTGGCTGTGCTGTGCAGAATCTTGTTCCCAAAAGTAAAACAGCGTACCTGTATGTCTCCGGTAAAGCGTGTGACTCAGAGTTGATAGATGCGGAGCAGCGTCGGTTGGGGGCGTGGCTTACTTCCGAGACCGGATCACTTCGGCAAGGGTTACGCTCAACCCGAGAGGCTGTTGAAAGACTCAGGTACTGTGGCAGAGTATGCTTTTGTTCCTACACGATGTGAGAATAGTAAGAAGTGTGTGTCCTTCTAAATAAAGCAAAGTTTAGAGTTGCTAAGACGAAGTGCAGCTGGAGAGAATGAGAAAGTATTTGTTTGTTAGTAATCCACTTGAGGTATGTTTCTGAGGTATAAAGTCTGTAGGAATCCAAAAGTATTTGGTAGTAGATGTGCAGTCCCAGGAGACACACAAGAAAGGCGTAGCTCCTGCTATGGTGCAAAATAACTAAGCACCTGTCTAAGGTGAGCTGAGAACTTAAATAGGGGAGTGGCAGAGGTGAGCAGGAAAACAAAGGTGATACATAAAACCTGGTGTGGAATCCTGACACTGCCGAACCAGAAATCGCTGCCACTATAATAAATATATTAACCCCTAAACTCCCGCATCGCAAACATTAGTTAAATTTTATTAACCCCTAATCTGCCGTCCCTAACATCGCCGCCACCTACCTACATTAATTAACCCCTAATCTGCCTCCCCCAACGTCGCCGCCACTATATTTAATCTTACACTTAATAACCCCTAATCTGCCGCTCCGGACACAGCCGCCACCTACATTATACTTATTAACCCCTAATCTGCTGCCCCCAACATCGCCGACAGCTACATTATATTTATTAACCCTTAATCTCCCTCCCCCAATGTCGCTGCAACCTACCTACATTTATTAACCCCTAATCTGCCGCCCCCAACGTCGCCGCCACTATACTAAATTTATTAACCCCTAAACCTAAGTCTAACCCTAACCCCCCTAACTTAAATATAATTTTAATAAATCTAAATAAAATTACTACAATTAACTAAATTATTCCTATTTAAAACTAAATACCTATAAAATAAACCCTAAGCTAGCTACAATATAACTAATAGTTAAATTGTAGCTAGCTTAGGATTTATTTTTATTTTATAGGCAACTTTGTATTTATTTTAACTAGGTACAATAGTTATTAAATATATATATATATAACTATTTAATAACTACCTAGTTAAAATAAAGACAAATTTACCTGTAAAATACAACCTAACCTAAGTTACAATTACACCTAACACTACACTACAATTAAATTAATTCCATAAATTAACTACAATTAAATACAATTAAATACAATTATCTAAAACCCCCCGACTAAATTACAGAAAATAATAAAATAATTACAAGTTTTTTAAACTAATTACACCTAATCTAATCCCCCTAATAAAATAAAAAAGCCCCCCAAAATAATAAAAAGCCCTACCCTATACTTAATTACAAATAGCCCTTAAAAGTGCCTTTTGCGGGGCATTGCCCCAAAGTAATCAGCTCTTTTACCTGTAAAAAAAGAACAATACCCCCCCAACATTAAAACCCACCACCCACACACACCCAACCCTACTCTAAAACCCACCCAATCCCCGCTTAATAAAACCTAACACTAACCCCTTGAAGATCACCCTACCTTGAGACGTCTTCACCCAACCGGGCCAAACTCCTCAACGAAGCCGGGCAAAGTGGTCCTCCAGACGGGCAGAAGTTTTCATCCAAGCCTAGATGAAGAGGTCCTCCAGACGGGTAAAAGTCTTCATCCAGACGGCATCTTCTATCTTCCTCCATCCGGCGCGGAGCGGGTCCATCTTCAAGACATCCGACGAGTAGCATCCTTCCTGGCCGACGACTACCCAACGAATGAAGGTTCCTTTAAGTGACGTCATCCAAGATGGCGTCCCTTCAATTCCGATTGGCTGATAGAATTCTATCAGCCAATGGGAATTAAGGTAGGAAAAATCCTATTGGCTGATGCAATCAGCCAATAGGATTGAACTTTAATCCTATTGGCTGATTAGAACAGTCAATAGGATTGAGCTTGCATTCTATTGGCTGTTCCAATCAGCCAATAGGATTCTGTAGTCTCAGAATTCTTCATCCAGACGGCATCTTCTATCTTCATTCTTCCGACACGGAGCGGCTCCATCTTCAAGACATCCGGTGCGGATTATCCTCTTCTTTCGACTCCTCTTGAAGAATGAAGGTTCCTTTAAATGACGTCATCCAAGATGGCGTCCCTTGAATTCCGATTGGCTGATAGAATTCTATCAGCCAATCAGAATTAAAGGGTAAAAAATCATATTGGCTGATGCAATAAGCCAATAGGATTGAGCTCGCATTCTATTGGCTTTTCCAATCAGCCAATAGAATGCGAGCTCAATCCTATTGGCTGATTGCATCAGCCAATATGATTTTTTACCCTTTAATTCCCCCTGCTCAAACAGTATTGCAGCGATGCCTCAATGTCGAGGCATCCTGCAATACTGTTCTTGACTGCCGGGCACCATTTCTGATTGCTCCCCGGGAGTAATCACTTCCGGTTTTGCTCCACGTGGACTCCAGCAGTCTAGCAGAGCATCGGAAGCCATCTGGCAGGCTTCTGATGCTCTGACTGTTGTATTATAATTAAAGCCCCATATAGCCCCCCTCCCCATGTGACTTCAAAAATGGCGCTACCCAGTGCATCATGGGGCTTCTGGGGGTGTCTCTAGCCTGCCTCGTCATAGGGGCAGGCTAGGGTCATCCAATCTAAGCTTGTCCCTATAATTAAATTTATAATAATAAAAAATCCAATTTGTCTGACCAGTGCGGATCTCCCTCCCTCTCCTCACTTGTGATTTAGTGAGAGAGAGAAATCTGTGTTTAGGGAGAGAGATTTAGCTATTAGAATATTTGTAAAAAGTTGTGAGACCCAAAAATTATTTTCAGAGCCATTAACCCCTAGCTTGCCAGTAATCACTATAAATAACTGGCTCTTGCACAGCGGCACTTTTTGCTCTCTGTGCATTTTTTAGGGGTTAATTTTTTTTTAGTAATTTTTTTGTGAGACCCAAAGGCTCTTTTCAGAGTCAAAGGTTGCTTTATAGTCCCAGCGTGACATAAAGAGAGAGCTCTTGCAGTAAGTAAAGACAGAGCGCGGCTGATTTTTAAATTTGTGGCAAAAATACAATTTGCAGCCAGCAGGTCCTACTTGTAGCAAAAATAAAATTTTCAGCCAACAGGTCCTATTTGTAGCAAAAATACAGTGTGTGCTGGACTATTCGTTGTGGTTTTTTAAAAAATACATTATTGTAATTACATTGTAATTATTATTATCAAGACTGGTGTTTTTTTTTTAGTTAGGTGACCACGTCACTTGGAATAAAATTAGAGGTAGCCCTTGCCTTACAAAAGTCTGCCCACCCCTGATATTATGTAACCTTGGTTGTCCGTACTGCTAAGCCCACACTGTGCGGCAAGGCTTAAAACTTCAAGTCATAGGTAGGCCCTGCGGAGGGGAAGCTATAGGATCCATCTAGGGGGTCAGAGAACTTATGATCAAGCCTTGAGTTTATTTTGCAGACTGCATAGCTGTAGAGCATACTGGGCCCGTGGATAACCACACACACAGAATCTTGTCAAGATAGCCCCGGCTTTATTCCAAGGTTCACCAAAAAGCTGTCTCCAGCAAGTGTCTTCCACTGTAATCACCACAACAAACATATTGCTAGACTCCAGTGGTTTGCCTTTTATGGGCAGCTTTTGATTAAATATTGCCTCTAATATAACTCATCCACTTAAAAATAAAGAAAAAAAACTTTATGTTGGTGTTTTATACCTTATATAAATATCACATATATCAGTTACTGTCTTATAATAATACAATGTTATAATTATTATTATTAATATTGTTTATAATACCAATACACATAAAGATAATCATATCTTTATTTGCAATGCACTAACAGATTCCGCAGCACAAAAAGAATGGTACAATAAGGCAAAACAAGAAAGGCAAACTGTTTTTGTATTGAAAAATGAGAAATATGTACTTTAAGATTTTGAACAGTTTAATACATTTTTTATTGAGAAATGTATGTTTAACAGTTATGTTTAAAAAATTGCAATCGTGATATTTCATGGCCAAAATCGAGATATTCATTTTTTCCCATATCGCATAGCCCTAGTATTTTTTTTGTTTCCTTTAAATTACTTTTAAAGGGTAAAATACTTACCTTAACGTGCTCTGGAGACAAGTCTCGGCCGCACTTACAGGAGGCTTAGCGTGCTCGGCACTCAAGACCTGCCCTAAGTTTAGTGCAGGTCCTGGGAGTCAAACGCGCTAAGCCTACTGTTAGCACAGCCAGGGCTCTGTCAAGAAGAGTATCGGGTTAGCGCGCTCTCCAGAGCACGTTAAGGTAAGTATTTTACCCTTAAAAAGTACGTATGTAGATGTAACAAAAACTAATGTAAATGTTTAATGAAAATTTGATTTGTATTTAGTTTAAAACTTAACGAAAAACAAATAGTGCAGGGAACGAATATTCGGGAAATGAATATCCTCCCCAGGACATACTTGAAAACAAGAGAAATCTCAATGTATCCTTCCTGGTAAAATATTTTTCTAAATAAAAAAATAAATATTGGTTACAAAATTTTCATTTAAAGCGAAATTTTCTTCCCTGCACGTCCCTGGTAATTAAGCTAGATAACAAGAAGTCAGATTTGCTCATGCCCAGAACTGACAGAATAAAAACTTAGGTTTATATAACTCAGCACTTTCTGTACTGAAACAGTTCCTAAGCCAGGATAATAGACTGCATGGTGCAGAGCAATGAGTATGGCAGCTTGGAACACAGCAGAGAAGGTAGATGCCTATCAGCAAATTATGATCACATGAAGATAATGGTTAGAAAATTAGCTCACATGGAGGGTACCAGTGGTGGTTCTAAAGGGGGGATTGTAGTGTCTTTTTTTTTTTTTTTTTTTTTTTTATCAAGCTTTATTGTAAAAATTCAGAAATACAGAGGAAAAATGAGAAATACATTATCATATCTATAGAAAAAAGCTCTTGTGGAAAGTGTCCATTTGCCCTGTTATATATTACAAATTTGGGGGGATATGTATCAAGCTGTCAACTATGTTGCATTCGCCGGCATCAATACGCTCGCCTAACATCGCAGCCACGGATCTCAATACGATCTCCATATGTATAAAAAAAGCAGTCAAAAACACACGCACCAAGTACGGGGCGATGAGCATCGGACTGTTGTTAACTAACAGTCATCGATGACGCTGCTATTCGTGTTTTTCCCAACTTTATTTATAACGTAACTAAACGCTGCCACTATACTAAAATGTTTAACCCCTATCCAGCCACTCCCCGACATCGCCGCAACCTAAAGGTATTAACCCCTATCCCGCCGCTCCCCATCACTGCAACCTAAATAAAGTTATTAACCACTATCCCGTCGCTCCCCGACATCGCCGCAACCTAAATAAATTTATTAACCCCTATCCTGCCGCTCCACGACATCGCTGCAACCTAAATAAACTTATTAACCCCTATCCCGCCGCTCCCCGACATCGCAGCAACCTAAATAAACTTATTAACCCCTAAAACTCTGGCCTCCCACATCACCACCACTAACTAAACCTATTAACCCCTAAACCAGCAGCCCCCCACATCGCAAAAACCTAAATTAAGCTATTAATCCCTAAACCTAACAATCCCTTAACTTTAAATTAAAATTACATCATCACCTATCTTAATATAAATTAAAACTTACCTGTAGAATTAAAAGAAACTAATTTTAAACTATTAATTAACCTACTCTAACTATTATACTACAATTAAACTACCAATTAAATAAACTAAATTACATATTAAAAAACCTAACCCTACTAAAATTATTTAAATATACTATTAAACATTATTAAAAGTACTACATTAAAAAAACAAACACGAAGTTACAAAAAAAAACACTAAGTTACAAAAAACAACAACACTAAATTACGAAAAAAAAACAACAAATGATCAAAAATAAAAAAAATGACACCTAATCTAATAGGCCTATCAAAAAAAAAAAAAAAATTAAAGAAAAAAAATCCTAGCCTACAATAAACTACCAATGGCCCTTAAAAGGGCCTTTTGTGGGGCATTGTCCCAAAGATATCAGCTCTTTTACCTGTAAAAAAAAATACAAACACCCCCCAACAGTAAAACCCACCACCCAACCAACCCCCCCATATAAAAACCCTGAAAAGGGCATTTGTATAGGCATTGCCCTTAAAAGTGCATTTAGCTTATTTACTGCCTAGACCTTAATCTAAAAATAAAACCCACCCAAAAAACCCTTTAAAAAGCCTAACACTAACCCCCGACGATCCACTTACAGTTCTAGAAGTCCCGTTTGAAGGATCCATTCAGCCGGCGAAGTCCTCATCCAGACGGAAAGAAGTCTTCAGCCAGACGGCATCTTCTATCTTTATCCATCTGGCACGGAGAAGGTCCATCCTGAAGACATCCGGCGCGGAGCATCCTCTTCATACGGCCGCCGCCATACACTGGAACTTGAATCCAAGTGACGCAATCCAAGATGGCGTCCCTTGCTTTCCTATTGGCTGAAAAATTTGATTCAGCCAGTAGAAATTAGGGCTGCTAAAATCCTATTGCCTGTTTAAATCAGCCAATAGGATTTAAGCAGCTCTCATTCTATTGACTAATTTGAGTTCCAATGTACGGTGGCGACCGTATAAAGAGGATGCTCCACGCCGGATGTCTTCAGGATGGACCCGCTCCGCGCCAGATGGCTGAAGATAGAAGATACCATCTAGATGAAGACTTCTTGCCGCCTGGATTTTCCGGCTGGATGAAGATAGAAGATGCCGTATGGATGAAGACTTCTTGCCGCCTGGATGAGGACTTTGCCGGCTGGATGGATCCTTCAAGCGGGACTTCAAGAACTGTAAGTGGATTGTCGGGGGTTAGTGTTAGGCTTTTTAAAGGGTTTTTTGGGTGGGTTTTATTTTTAGATTAGGGTCTGGGCAGTAAAAGAGCTAAATGCCCTTTTCAGCGCAATGGGTAGCTTAGGTTTTTTTTAGAGTTAGGGTTTTTATTTGGGGGGGTTGGTTGGGTGGTGGGTTTTACTGCTGGGGGGTATATCTTTGGTGCACTGCCCCACAAAAGGCCCTTTTAAGGGCCATTGGTAGTTTATTGTAGGCTAGGGTTTTTTATTTGGGGGGGGGCTTTTTATTTTGATAGGGCTATTAGATTAGGTGTAATTCTTTTTTATTTTTGATAATTTGTTGGGGTTTTTTCCGTAATTTAGTGTTTGTTTTTGTAATTTAGTACTTTTAATAAGGTTTAATTGTATATTTAAATAATTTTAGTAGGGTTAGGATTTTTTAATATGTAATTTATTTTAATTGGTATTTTAATTTAATTTTAGTATAATAGTTAGGGTAGGTTTCAAATTAGTTTATTTTAATTCTACAGGTAAGTTTTAATTTATATTAAGATAGGGATGTTGTAATTTTAATTTAAAGTCAGGGGTTAATAGGTTTAGTTAGTGGTGATGGTGTGGGAGGCCAGAGGTTTAGGGGTTATTAAGTTTATTTAGGTTGCGGCGGTGTTGGAGAGCGGCGGAATAGGGGTTAATAACATTATGTAGGTGGCGGCAATGTCGGGGGTGGCAGATTAGGGGTGTTTAGACTCAGGGTTTATGTTAGGGTGTTAAGTGTAAACATAACTTTTTTTTCTACCATAGAAATCAATCGGGTATGCTTCATTCTCTTGCAGCATCGAACATAAGCTTTCGGTGCTTTCATACTCCTATTGATTTCTATGGCATCCGCGGCCTCAAGGGTGGCGGATTGAAAACCAGGTACGATGCGTCTGAATAGCCACGAGCGTACCTGTTAAAAGTTTGATAAATGGGGAAAAGTGTCAAATAGAGCCGAAGGTGTATTCGGAACATCTTTAATGACGTAAGCCTCTGCGTCGGATTGAGACCGGTGGATCGTATGTTGCGTCACAAATTTCAACATTTGCCGGTCTTGAGGCTTTGTTAACTAGGTCGGATCAATCTTGCAACAATTACGATGCGGAATTCTGGCGTATTTGCGTTTGACACTTTGATAGATGGCCTTAGTCTGAAAAAGTCTGGAGAATTTCCATAAAATCCAACTTCGAAAAGATGGCTTCAGAAATCTAAAAGGCGTTGAGCTTGTGCTAGTACATTTTGTTTATAATGTACTATTGGTATAATAATAATATGTGTATCAAAAAAAAGATAAAGAAAATATTTCAAACAGTCCTAGTCATGAACCTCTAGGTTTTCGATCTCAGGGAGCTACTTAATATCGTGATATGGGTAGTGCCATTTTTATTTTATTTTATTTTTACAGCTCTTGGCTGTACATAGTACACGGAGAGAGATTTAGGAGGGAAACGTGATTTATAATAATTAAATAAATAAAAGTTGAAGTAAACAACAGAAGATGGGGCCAGTACCTTATAAATATTTAAAGGGACAGTCAAGTCCAAAATAAACTTTCATCATTCAAAAAGGGCATGCGATTTTAACCCTTTGAGTGCTAATGATGGCTCTGAGCCGTCACAGAGTTTCCCACTCTGGTGCTAATGACGGCTAGCACTAGCACTCTCCCACCTTGAGGGAGATCTGGGGGCTCCCACCCGCTCCTACCCTGGCGATCTTGCCTGTAGAGTGACATACATCACCGGGGCTTCCTGTTTTGCGTGGTGATGCCACGCGCAATAACGTGATGACATCACCGCACAACTTTATTTATCCTTAACAATGTTAAGTATAGGAGCAGGGGGCATTCTGCTTAGAAGCCTGTATCTCAGGCATCTAAGCAGCTACAGACCCCCAAGACCAACCATTGGAAAGGTAATTGCCTAACCTTTCCAGCAGTGTAAGTCTTGGGGGGTCTGAAAAAAAACAAAAGTTAAAAAAAATGTTGTTCAAAAAATAAAAAATAAAATAAAAAAAATCTTAGCACCCAGGTGGGAAAGTGCTTAGCACTCAAAGGGTTAAACAACTTTCCAATTTACTTTTTTTTGCTTTGTTCTCTTGATATTCTTAGTCGAAAGCTAAACCTAGGTAAGCTCATATGCTAATTTCTTAGACCTTGAAGGCTGCCTTTTATCTAAATGCATTTTGACAGTTTTTCACCACTAGACATCGTTAGTTTATGTGTCATATAGAAAACATTGTGCTCACGCACATAGAGTTACCTGGGAGTCAGCATTGATTGGCTAAAATGCAAATCTGTCAAAAGAACTGAAATAAGGGAGAAGTTTGCAGAGGCTTAGATAAAAGGTAATCACAGAGGTAAAAAGTGTATTAATATAACTGTGTTGGTTATGCAAAACTGGGGAATCTGTAATAAAGGGTTTATCTATCTTTTTAAACAACAAAAATTCTGGTGTTGACTGTCCCTTTAAATGAATGATGTACTTTAATTTTTTTTTGCCCATTTAGGGCCAGATTTCACAAAAGAGGTAATTGCGCTCCACTGAGTAATACCAGTGTACACTAATGTGCGCTGGTATTACAAGTTGAGCGCAATGTGAACGCGAGCTTGCGTTTAAATTGCATGGAAGCTTTGTACTCACAAGAGCGCGTTTCTATAGGCTCCAATGGGAGCCTCGTTCTGATGCCGTCATACACGGCACAGAACCTAAGCACAAAAAGGGGGAAAGTCGGGCAGCAACTATAAATATATATGTATATGATTATATACATATATATTTATGTGTTTAGATGTGTATATAACACATAAATATAAGCATATACATATATATTTACAGGGAACACACAGTTCCCATAAACCGCAAAGTAAAGGCACTGTTCATTGCTGTTTTTTTTTCTAACATTTTTTCTAACATCCCACACCCGCTACTTTTAACGCTTTTAAATTGCCTAGTGCATAAAAAAATAAAAGACCGACCCTCTATTTTGGGGGGCATTTGGGGCACTTTTAGAAAATTAACCAGAGATCTGATCTCTGGTTAAAGGGACAGTCTAGTCAAAAATAGACTTTCATGATTCAGATAGGGCATGTAATTTTAAACAACTTTCCAATTAACTTTTATCATCAATTTTGCTTTGTTCTCCTAGTATTTTTAGTTGAAAGCTTAACTTAGGTAGGTCATATGCTCATTTCTTAGCCCTTGAAGGCCACCTATTATCTGAATGCATTTTTCACAACTAGAGGGTGTTAGTTCATGTGTGCCATATAGATACCATTGTGCTCATGCACGTAGAGTTACCTAGGAGTCAGCACTGATTGGCTAAATGCATGTCTGTCAAAAGAACTAAAATAAGGAGGCAGTCTGCAGAGGCTTATATACAAGGCAATCACAGAGGTAAAAAGTGTATTAATATAACTTTGTTGGTTATGCAAAACTGGGGAATGGTTAATAAAGGGATTATCTATCTTTTTAAACAATAAAATTCTGGTGTAGACAGTCCCTTTAATTTTGTGAGTGCTAATTGCTACCGCAAGCTTATGGTAGCAATAACCAGCCACTTGTAATGACTGGTTATTTATCGCACGCCTTGCGGACCCACATTAAATTAGCGCTCCATTTGTAATCTAGCCCTTATTTTGTTCATATTAATACATTTTATCTGCTGGAGTGTATTGTTTACAAATAGCCTTTACTTTTTATTTGAAATAGTTGTTTTTGCCTGCTGAAACCTCCACCTATAATGAAAATTAGAATACTGTGGTAAAGGTTAAAGAAAACTATGTAAACAAAAGTTACACTCCTGGTGGGGGGTGGGAAAGATAATTAAAATATTCATCATATGTTATCTCAAACAGAAATAAGATAAGGAAGAATGTGTGTTTATTTATAGTGATAAGATAATAAGATGTTCTTTCTGCAATCTCAGCCCATTGTAATTGGTTATGGTTTTGAAGCACAAATGCAGCTATTTTATATACCAAATAAACCTAAAGGAGAAATTTCCCATACATTTAGAGGAAACCAATTTTAACATAAAATGTCCCTTTAATATTTACCTCTAGGTTAACGTGTTACACCATTAAAGGGACACTCAAGTCAAAATTAAACTTTCATGATGCCATTTTAACAACTTTCCAATTTACTTCTGTTAACAAAATGTGCAAAGTCTTTTTATATTTACACTTTTTGAGTCACCAGCTCCTACTGAGCATGTGCAAGAATTCACAGACTATACGTATATGCATTTGTGATTGGCTGATGGCTGTCACGCCCTCCAGCCTGCGATCCCATTCAGGAAGTGCCTTTGGATTAAGTACAGACAAAAGGCTAGGACCCAGTGTTAAAGCCCAGTGTGGTTAGGATGGCATAGAACATCTTAAGGTCTTTAAGGGGTTAAGTTTATGAAAGCGTTGCTCTCGCTATCAGCACCGATACTCAGCTATAATAGGTCTGCAGGTGGGAGGGAGGTTGTAATAGTGCGGTCTTGCCGCTGGCGATGAGACCCTCGCTATTATGGGCAAGAAAACAAAAACCTTAAAGGGATATGACACCAAAAGAAAAATTATTTTGTTATTCACACAGAACATATAATTTTAGAAAAGTTTACAATTCACTTCTATTATCAGATTCTGTGTTGAAGAGATACCTAGGTAGGCATCTGGAGCACTACATTGCGGTAAGTAGTGCTGTCATCTAGTGCTCTTTCAAATGTATGACATTCTTGCAAAACTCTTGCCATATAGTGCTCCAGAAATGGGCCAGCTCCTTAGCATAGGTCTCTGCTTTTCAACAAAAGATACCAAGAGAACAAAGAAACAATAATAATAGAAGTAAATTAGAAAGTTGTTAAAAATTGCATGCTCTATCTGAATCATGAAATAAACATGTTGGGTTTCATATCTCTTTAAGAACCAGCAAGTGCAATTTATTTATTTTATCAATTTTGTTTAGTTCTATTAGTATCCTTTGTTAAAGAGCAATCCTAGGTGAGCTCAGGAGCGTGCATGTGTCTTTATCGACTTGGCAGTAGTGTTTTCAACAATGTTTATAGCAAGTTTTCCATAGAATGAAAAAGTAACACGCACGCTCCCAAGCTCCTATTAGCTTACCTATCTTTACTTTGTGACAAAGGATACCAAGAGAACAAATTAGATAATATAAGTTGTTTAAAATGTCATGCTCTATCTGAATCGTGAACGTTTAATTTTGACTTTACTGTCCCTTTAATGTTTAAAATTGCATAACATGGCTTAATGAAGAAATAGGGGCCTATTTATCAAGCTCTGAATGGAGCTTGATGCCCCGTGTTTCCGGCGAGCCGTCAGGCCAGTTGTTGTGAAGCAGCGGTCTAAAGGGCGTTGCTCCATAACCTGTCCGCCTGCTCTGAGATCACCCCCTGCTAGTGGCAGATTGGCCGCAAATCTGCAGGGGGTGGCGTTGCACCAGCAGATCACAAGAGCTGCTGGTGCAATGCTGAATGCGGAGAGCGTATATCTCTCCGCATTCAGCGTTGTCTGTACGACATGACAGAAGGTTGATAAATCGGCCCCATAGTGTGTTTAGGATTGGGTTAGCCTACAAGTGCTCTGCATGCATTGACTCCTCCCACTTTTCTGGTTAACCCCTGCTTTCCACAGTCAAATAGAAAGAAAGCCAGAAGACTGAATATTTATTCATCTGGCAAACAAATCTAGAGAACTGAAGCTAAATATGTAGCCAGCATTTGTTTTTCTCTAAAACAATTCCAGTTACCTACATGTTTTTCTGATACCTGGTCACCAAAGAGCTACTGCATCCCTCAGTGCTGAGTCTGTGGGCAGCCAGAATGTGAGTGATGTATAAACAGGCAGTAGTCACTGGTGCACACACTGTGATAAGAAGGCAAACCTAGTGCAAGAACATAGTTCCCTCTGCTAAAATAGCGCAGGAACGCAGTTCCCACTGGACTCGACCACTGATTTTACAAATTAAAAAAAAAACATCAGCACTGGAAGAATAAAACAAGAATGAAACTAGAACACAGCTGAGCAGTGCATGATGGGGCAAGAGATAGCCGAACACAAATTAGTTATACAATTAGAAATGGTCAGTGTGCTGAAGATTTGGGTAAAAGGAAACAGACAGAAGATGGCAGCAGAGAGCAATAAAATGTACATGAAGGAGAAACCGTAGAGAACAAGCTTAGAATAAGGAAGGACACAGCAGAGGGCGGAAAGGAGCACGGGAATCTAGGCAGCGCCGCAGATATGGGCAGGGCACAGAGCAGGTACCTGGGTGTCACTGTCACCCTGCAGCGCTTTAGGGAAAGGACCGTCACATGAGACAAACTGGTAATCTCTGTGACTAGCTCATTAGAGCAGATCTGGATAGTGCAGATCCACTGGAGAATAGAATGTTAATGACAAGCAAAGCTTGCAGCAGATTGCACCTGTGAGAACATACCCAAGAGCCCAGCTGGATGTCCCTGGACTAATCTAGCAGTCTGCGGACTTGACTTCTACAACAAGGTCAGTGAGCACAGAAACTCCAGGACACAGATGAAATTCCAATGTGAAACTTAGGTTACTTTACCCCTCCAAAGGTGAATGAATGTGCCAGGGGAACTCTATTTCCCGCATTCACACACCTGCATGTCTCTTTACACATCTGTTTGTACACACAAGGAAGCCACCTGAATGCTCCGCTACAAACCTACTTGTCCTTCTGCAGAGCATCTCTTCCAGGTCGGTGATGATAAGTAAAGTCCGGGTCGCCGTGTCTGGGCTAGTGGGGTCTTGGTCAAACAAGCACAACGATCAACCTAGACCAGAGAAGGCGCTTTCAGATGTGGGTGCCCAGACCCCCCGGGCTCCCTGCAGACCAGCCTTCCTGGGTCTGTCACAGGAGGAGCTGCAGGCATCTGGGGACCATGCAGTGCGGACAGTGCTCTGCCAGGAGGGACCAGGAGATCTACAGTGGGGCACGGGCTATGCAGAGTGAGTACAGTGTCTGGGTCATAATGTCACTAAATTAAATTAAATTAGCATTCTATGTTAAATATGGATTATTCTGCCATCATGCTTCTAATATTACATGGACTCTGACTCATCATTTTGGCTGCAGTTTAGTACTTTGGTTGGTACTCAAACCATAAAAATCTGAAATCAATTCTTGAAAATAAAGCTCTATGAAGATTTATAGAAAAAAATACTGAAATACATTTCAGGGATTTTTTCCCCCATGTGTTTAAAATTTAGATAAAGCTTCAGACTGCTTATTTTTTAATTTGCTTCATGCAAAAGCAGAAGCAAAACGCATACAATTGTATTTGGTGAGCATGTGCAGATGCAGTTAAAAAAAACAAAAAAAAAGTTAAGTAACTTTTATATCAAGTTTGCTAACTTTTATTGTTACACTACTCTTCTAAACCTGAACCTATAATATGGTCTAACAGTGTGCACAATTGTATATGATGTAATTATTAAATGTAAAACTAGCTCATCAAATGTGTTGTCATTAAACACAAAAAAACAACTTATTAAACATCAGGTCTGTAGATAGAATAAAGGCTGTGACACACTGCAAGCGGAGCGGTGCGCAGCGTGTAGGTGCAGCTGTGCGCGCTCAGTGTGTCCTGCCTTTTCATCTCTGAGCACTCTGCTGCGTCAGGTCGCGTAGCTGAGCGCTCAAAGATGAAATAATTGAACTTTAGAAGCGATGCGACGCGGTGCGAAGCAGCTGTATCGCCTCGCGCCGCATCGCTTGCAGTGTGTCACAGCCTTAACTTTTTCATGTGTTGAACTTTACAGGTTCAAAATGCACTACAGGCACTTATTTAAATTTTTAGGTCATGTGCTGATACAACAACTTGCACAACAACAAAAAAATTATTGCTTAGGTAATGTTCACTTTCATGTCATATTTAGCAAGTTCTGAGCTTATGTAACATTAACTGTTTGGCTGTGACATTTTTATGTGACATCTTTAAAAAGTAAAACAAAATAACATGTACAGTAATTATAATTTAAGAAGAAAAAAAAAGGAAAATTGAAGAGATATAAATTAATGATAGTAGCTCTTTAAAGCAGTCTTTGGAGAAAAAATGCTGGTTTAGATTTTAGACCATAATGCATTGCTGATCACAGTGCTAACAAGCTGACATGTGAGCAAAATCTTTAGAGTGGTAAAAAGGTTAAATACTGTACTGATTTTGAACAATCTTTGCATTTCAGAATGTCATGTTCAACACAAACATATTTACTCCAGTGCCGCTTTTAAATTGCAAAAACTCTTATGTTCATGACAGAGGTTTGCTCAAATTTGAAAAAGTAGGGAAATTCCTGGTTTCAGCTGTTTCTTAATGGAAATTTAAACAGGAAATTTTGAACTCTCCCCTGCAGTGTAGAGTTTTTTTTAACTGTAATGTTTTGTCTCCATTGCTGTGTATATAGTGGCTAAACCTTAAAGGGACATAAAAAAAAAACAAAAATATTTCATGATTCAGATAGAGCATATAATTTTAAACAATTTACCAACGGCTAGTTTACGAGTTTTGCGGGAAGGTGAAAAAGCAGCGTTAACAGGTCCTAACGCTGTTTTTTTAACGCCCGCTGGTATTACGAGTCTTGCAGGTTTAGGGGCACCGCACACTTTTTTGGCCTTACCGCAAACCAACTTACGCAAATTGCGTAAAGTCTTTTTTCAATGGGACTTCCATAGCGCTAATATTACAAGTTTGTCCTGGGAGGCCAAAAAGTGAGCAGTACAGCCTATCCCGCAAGATTTCTAACGCATTTTAAAGTCAGTAGTTATAAGTTTTACGCTACAAAGCTGTAGCATGAAGCTCATAACTAAAGTACACTAACACCCATAAACTACCTATTAACCCCTAAATCGAGGCCCTCCCGCATTGCAAACACTATAATACAAATATTAACCCCTAATCTGCCGCTCCGGAAACACCACCGCCACTATAATAAGCATATTAACCCCTAAACCGCCGCACTCCGACCTCGCAAACACTAGTTAAATATTATTAACCCCTAATCTGCTGCCCCTAACATCGCCGCCACCTACCTACATTTATTAACCCCTAATCTGCCGCACCCAACGTCGCCGCTACCTACCTACATTTATTAACCCCTATTCTGCCGCACCCAACGTCGCCGCCACTATACTAAATTTATTAACCCCTAAACCTAAGTCTAACCCTAACCCCCCTAACTTAAATATAATTTAAATAAATCTAAATAAAATTCCTATTATTAACTAAATTATTCCTATTTAAAACTAAATACTTAACTGCAAAATAAACCCTAAGCTAGCTACAATATAACTAACTAATAGTTACATTGTATCTAGCTTAGGGTTTATTTTTATTTTACAGGAAACTTTGTATTTATTTTAACTAGGTGGAATAGTTACTAAATAGTTATTAACTATTTAATAACTACCTAGCTAAAATAAAAACACATTTACCTGTAAAATAAAACCTAACCTAAGTTACACTAACACCTAACACTACACTACAATTAAATAAACTACCTAAATGAAATATAATTAAATAAATCAAATACAATTAGCTAAATTCCAAAAAAAAAACAAAAAACACTAAATTACAGAAAATAAAAAAACAAATGACAAGATCTTTAAACTAATTACACCTAATCTAATAGCCTTATCAAAATAAAAAAAAGCTCACCCAAAATAAAAAAATACCTTAGCCTAACCTAAACTACCAATAGTCCTTAAAAGGGCCTTTTGCGGGGCATTGCCCCCAATAACTCAGCTCTTTTACCTGTAAAAAAAAAATACAAACAACCCCCCAACAGTAAAACCCACCACCCACACAACCAACCGCCCAAATAAAACCCTAACTAAAAAAACCTAAGCTCCCCATTGCCCTGAAAAGGGCATTTGTATGGGCTTTGCCCTTAAAAGGGCATTTAGCTCTATTGCAGTCCAAAGCCCAAACCTAAAAATAAAACCCACCCAATACACCCTTAAAAAATCCTAACACTAACCCCCGAAGATCCACTTACCGGGAGAAGTCTTCATCCAAGCGGCAAGATATCCTCAACGAAGCCGGCAGAAGTGGTCCTCCAGATGGGCAGAAGTGGTCTTTCAGACGGGCAGAAGTCTTCATCCAGACGGCATCTTCTATCTTCATCCTTCCGACGCGGAGCGGGTCCATCTTCAAGACATCTTGTGCGGAGCATCCTCTTCCAACGACGACTACACAACGAATTAAGGTTCCTTTAAAGGGACAGTAAAGTCAAAACTAAACTTTCATGATTCAGAAAGGGCATGCAATTTTAAACAACTTTCCAACTTACTTTTATCATCAAATTTGCTTTGTTCCCTTGGTGGTATTTTTGAAAAGCTAAACCTAGCTAGGCTCAAACTGATTTCTAAACAGTTGAAAACCGCATCCTAGCTCAGAGTATTTTGAAAGTTTTTCACAGTTAGACTGTGCTAGTTCACATGTGTCATATAGATAACATTGTGCTCACTCCCGTGAAGTTGTCTAGGAGTCTTCACTGATTGACTACACTGCATGTCTGCCAAAGGCACTTAGATAAGGAGGCTGTCTGCAAAGCCTTAGATACAAGGTAATCACAGAGGTAAAAAGTATATTAATATAACTGTGTTGGTTATGCAAAAACAGGGAATGGGTAATAAAGGGATTATCTATCTTTTTAAATAAGAAAATTTTTGGTGTAGACTGTCCCTTTAAGTGGCATCATCCAAGATGGCATCCCTTAGATTCCAATTGGCTGATAGAATTCTATCAGCCAATCAGAATTAAGGTTGAAAAAATCCTATTGGCTGATTGGAACAGCCAATAGAATGCAAGCTCAATCCTATTGGCTAATTGGATCAGCCAATAGGATTGAACTTCAATCCTATTGGCTGATTGCATCAGCCAATAGGATTTTTATCAACCTTAATTCCAATTGGTTGATAGAATTCTATCAGCCAATCGGAATCTAAGGGACCCCATCTTGGATGACGTCACTTAAAGGTACCTTCATTCATCGGGTAGTCGTTGTTGGAAGAGGATGCTCCGCGCCGGATGTCTTGATGATGTACCCGCTCCGCGTCGGAAAGATGAAGATTTCTGCCCGTCTGGAGGACCACTTCTGTCTGTCTGGAGGACCACTTCGGCCAGCTTTGTTGAGGACATCTTGCCGCTTGGATGAAGACTTCTCCCGGTAAGTGGATTTTCGGGGGTTAGTGTTAGGATTTTTTAAGGTTGTATTGGGTGGGCTTTATTTTTAAGTTAGGGCTTTGGGCCACAATAGAGCTAAATGCCCTTTTAAGGGCAATGCACATCCAAATGCCCTTTTCATGGCAATGGGGAGCTTAGTTTTTTTTAGTTAGGGTGTTATTTGCGGGGTTGGTTGTGTGGGTGGTGGGTTTTACTGTTGGGGGGTTGTGTGCATTTTTTTTTACAGGTAAAAGAGCTGATTTCTTGGGGCAATGCCCCGCAAAAGGCCCTTTTAAGGGATATTGGTAGTTTAGGTTAGGTTAGGTTTTTTTTTATTTTGGGTGAGCTTTTTTAATTTTGATAGGGTTATTAGATTAGGTGTAATTAGTTTAAAGATCTTGTAATTTGTTTTTCATTTTCTGTAATTAAGTGTTTGTTTGTTTTTTGTAATTTAGCTAATTGTATTTGATTTAATTAATTGTATTTCATTTAGGTAATTTATTTAATTGTAGTGTAGTATTAGGGTGTTAGTGTAACTTAGGTTAGGTTTTATTTTACAGGTAAATTTGTATTTATTTTAGCTAGGTAGTTATTAAATAGTTAATAACTATTTAGTAACTATTCTACCTAGTTAATATAAATACAAACTTGCCTGTAAAATAAAAATAAACCCTAAGCTAGCTACAATGTAACTATTAGTTATATTGTAGCTATCTTAGGGTTTATTTTATAGGTAAGTATTTAGTTTTAAATAGGAATAATTTAGTTAATGATAGTAATTTTATTTAGATTTATTTAAATTATATTTAAGTTAGGGGGGGGTAGGGTTAGACTTAGGTTTAGGGGTTAATAAATTTAGTATAGTGGCGGCGACGTTGGGGGCGGCAGATTAGGGGTTAATAAATGTAGGTAGGTTGCGGCGACATTGGGGGAGGGAGATTAAGGGTTAATAAATATAATGTAGCTGTCGGCGATGTTGGGGCAGCAGATTAGGGGTTAATAAGTATAATGTAGGTGGCGGCAGTGTCCAGAGCGGCAGATTAGGGGTAAATAAGTATAATGTAGGTGTCGGCGGTGCCGGGGGCGGCAGATTAGGGGTTAATAAGTGTAAGATTAAGGGTGTTTAGACTCGGGGTTCATGTTAAGGTGTTAGGTGTAAACATAAAATATGTTTCGCCATAGGAATCAATGGGACTGCGTTACTGAGCTTTACGCTGCTTTTTTGCAGGTGTTAGACTTTTTCTCAGCCGGCTCTCCCCATTGATGTCTATGGGGAAATCGTGCACGAGCACATATAACCAGCTCACCGCTCGCTTAAGCAGCGCTGGTATTGGAGTGCAGTATGGAGCTCAATTTTGCTTTACGCTCACTTCTTGCCTGTTAACGCCGGGTTTATAAAAACCAGTAATACCAGCGCTGTAGGTAAGTGAGCGGTGAGAATAACGTGCAAGTTAGTACCGCACCCCTCATAACGTAAAACTCGTATTCTAGGCACAATTTATTTGTTTTCTTGTTATCCTTTGTTGAAAAACAGGAAGGTAAGTTCAGGAGTGCGCACGTTTCTACAGCACTATATGACAGAAGTTTTGCAACAATGTTATACATTAGCAAGAACACTAGATGGCAGCACTATTTCCTGTCATGTAGCATGCTACCTATCCAGATATCACTTTAACAAAGAATAGCATTAGAACAAAGCAAACTTGATAATAGAAGTAAATTGGAAACTTTTTAAAAATTGTATTCTCTATTTGAATCATGAAATAATTTTTTTTTGGGTTTCATGTCCCTTTTAAATATTTAAAAGCACTTTCGTAATAAAACTTTTGCAGCAGTAAGTACAGGCAATCAGAGATAATACTGTCTGGTCTTTTTGAATATAACCGGAACAAGCGTTTGTCTTTGCGTGCCTGAGAGCACTATGATAGGTCTTGCCGGGGTTTGTGATATAGTATAGCTGTACAGCGGGGTGTCTGGGATATGTAGTCTCTGTGAAATGCTTATGAAATGTAAGCTCTAACTTTTAAAGTGGCATGAAATTTAAACTTTCAAGTTCAGATAGAGGCATACAATTTTAAAGTAATTTCCCATTTCCAAGGGACAGTCAATATTAAAATTGTTATTGTTTAAAAAGATAGATAACACCTTTACAACCTATTCCCCAGCTTTACACAACCAACATTGTTATATTAATATATTTTATAACATTTAAACCTCTAAAGTTCTGCCTGTTTCTAAGCCACTACAGACAGCCTCTTATCACATGCTTTTTTTTATTAGTTTTTCACAACAGGAAGACTGCTAGTTCATGTGCACCATATAGATAACATTGTGTTTACGCCCGTGGATTTATTTAAGAGTCAGCACAACACAGCACTAATTGGCTAAAATGCAAGTCAATAGATAATAAATAAAAAGTCATGTGATCAGAGGGGTGTCACAAGAAGCTTAGATATAAGGTAATCACAGAGGTAAAAAGTATATTAATATAACTGTTAGTTATGCAAAACTGGAGAATGGTAATAAAGGGATTATATTTTATACAATAACAATTCTATTGTAGACTGTACTCATTTCCCTGAAGCCATAGTGTGATAGGCTTGGGAATGTGCACGTTTCTTCAGCGCTACATAACACCAAGATTTTACATGTTCCTTAGCGCTATCTGATCTGAATCATAAAAGTTTAATTTAGATTTTTTTATGCCCCTTTAGATACATACACACACATAGATTGTGGGAATTTGATATATATTAGTACAATCACTATTTCTTCTTGACGCAATTAAATATCTATACATTTGATAAGTTGTGTATAGTATGGGATATCCGCTATATCTTTTTAGATATCGTAGCATTTATATGATCAGTATGGAATAAAGGCTTCAATAATGTATATTGATCATACTTGGCAGTAGCGACAACACTGCATTCTTTTGAAGAATTTAACAGTATAGTATAATGTCAGTTATAACTTAAGCTATGTATTCTGTATTACTTTTGTTAAAGCAAATATTTACATTTCTCACCCAAACACATACAAGCTTGGAAATGCCTGGGTTCACTTTCTTGCTTAATAAAAATTTAGAAATTAATTCATGCCCCCCCCCCCCCTCACACCAGTGGCCTACAGCACTGGCTTCCTGCCTAATTGAGTTGTCGATACTTGGTCTATAAAAGTGTGCACACAGTGCTGGTTATGGTCTGCCCCAATAGGGTGCATACAATTCTAAATTAAAGTTTAATTGTTTAGACAGAATATGCAATTTTTAAGAGCCTTTTCAATTTACTTTTACAATTCACTTTGTTTCCTTGGTATCCTTTGTTGAATAGCATACCTAGGTTGGATCAGGACTAGCAGCCTACTACTGGGAGCTACCTTGAATTGTTTTTAATAATAATATTATATGGCGTCAACTCAAGTGAAGTGAGCCCCACATTGTTTGTTATCACTGACAGACAGATAGATATATTTATATTCCTTGTGTCTTTTCTAGACTCTTTGGGGCCGATTTAACATGCTGCAAATGCAGCAGTTTCCGCTCAACATAAGTTAGGAAGCAGGGGTCTTAAGATCGCTGCTCCTTAACTTATCCGCCACCTCTGAGGAGGCAGACAGCAATCATCCCGATCAGATACGATCGGAATGATTGACACCCCTGCTAGCAGCCGTTTGGCCGCGAATCGGCAGGGGGCGGCATTGCACAAGCATATCACTAGAAATGCTTGTGCAATGTTAAATGCTGACAGCGTATGCTGTAGCCATTTAGCAATGTTGGGCGGACATGATCCGCTACAGCGGATCATGTCCGCCCGCATCTTAATAAATCGGCCCCAATAACTGATTATTAGTCATTTTAATTTGGAAATAAATATTTTGTATATATGATTTTATAGCGCTGTTTTCTTAGACATGTATGTGCAAATGTTCATGGAATATTTCATCCCAGAATCAAATGGAAAGATAAGAAGAAATCCCAGAACTAAATTTAACGGATTGAAGGAATGAGGTAGTACAGGAACAGCAAACATTATAACCAGCAAGGGTTAATGAGGAGCAGGTTGCAGAGCTGAGTAGGGATCAGAAGTAAGCAAACAGTTCTATGCCCCTGAGAAACACAAAAATGAAAGGAATGCTCACCAGGTAGTGCACGGTTTAATGAGAACAGGCAGTTACATCTTTCTGAGAATCCAAGGGTTAAGCAAATGAGTGATCACAAGGCAATTCAGGGTTCTGTAACAAGCAGATCCAAAAGGGTTAAGCAGGAGAATGGTCTATAGGCAATGCAGGGTTCTGTAACAAGCAGGTAGTACAATCTTTCTGAGATCCAAAAGGGTTAAGCAGGAGAATGGTCTATAGGCAATGCAGGGTTCTGTAACAAGCAGGTAGTACAATCTTTCTGAGATCCAAAAGGGTTAAGCAGGAGAATGGTCTATAGGCAATGCAGGGTTCAGTAACAAGCAGGCAGTCCAATATAGAACACTAGCAACAGCAAATATAGCACCCAGGATTACACATAGGCAAACCTATACTTTGAGACTAAATGAAAAGGAGGCACTTACATAGGCGCAGGTTCGCACCGAGGATTCACAGGTGAGTAGACTGATGCTTGGAGCGGCACTAGCTGCGTTAACTTTAATGGCGCTTGAGCGACCGCGATTACTTTCAACTTTTAATATGCGTGCTACTTTTGAGGTGAGCAAACTGGCGCCATAAACCCGATATTGTAATCTTGCCCACAATTATATAGTGATGGGCTGACCACAACAGCATAATATGTACATTATTGATGAGAATTCCTTTATACATGGATAACACTTAAAATACTCATATTTATATCTATATATTTCCTGTGATTTTGGGTTTTGAGCCTTCTTCCTGTAAGGTTGCTTATCTTGTAGAGCAATTGGGCATGTTTTTGTGAGCTCAACTTTAAAGGGACAGTAATCGTTACAAAGTACTTTAAAAAAAAAAAAAAAAAATGCCTTTACACAATAAATCTATCTAACAATGCAGAGCAGATGCGCTGTAGAAGCTTTTTATTTTTAAGTTACCAAATCACGGACCCCCTGGCCGCCCACCTATCCGGAACATTTTTTTATTTTTTTATTCCATCATGGCCCCTGCAGCCAGCAGCAGAGGGAATGTCCGTCTACATAGAGCTTGACAGAGCACGTTCCCTCATGTCCTACGCATGTGCAGTACTCCTAGCCAGCTCACTTGTGCAGGGGAAGAGTGAATGCGTGCTCCTGCTGTGTATATGGGTGGTGTGTTTGATATTGAAAAATCAACGGCTTTGTGGGCAGCCAGGGAAGCCAAGCAATGGTAAATTTTTAATAGATATTTAAAACGCTTCCACAGCTCTGCATTGTTAGATAGATTTATTGTGTAAAGACAATAGTTTTTTTTGTTTTTTTTTAATTAGTTTGTAACTTTTACTGTCCCTTTAAGGACTAATGCGTTTGTAGTTTTTCTGGCTATGTGGAGCAGGTTTGCATATTTAAGAAGCAAAAACTGCTTATTTTTTCGTCTCTACCACCTCAGAAGTGGCGAGATCAATAATCCTGACACTCGCTCGTTTCGGGTGATTGACATTCCATTTTTACTTATCTATTGAATGGAAAAAAAGAGTCTTCCTCTGTTGCTAACAGTGCATCGTCACATGATCACTTATATGTCCAAGGACGCTAAGAACATTTTATGCCTTAGTCACCACTTCTTAAAAAAAAATGTAATAAAGGGACTGTAAATAGATTTTAATACTAATTATAATATATTTCTGCAGCTTTGTAAGAAAATAACATTAAGTGATTGATTATTTTTTTTCAATGCATTATCTTGCTTCTGCAATTTTTTTTTATTTTTTTTTACAAAAGCCAAACTACACCTATAACTTGCCTTCTTTGGAAGAGCCCATCCAGATGTGCTTCTGGGGAAGACAAAGCTAGCCACTGTCGTTATGTTTGTAAAATGTGTTTTGTTTTGCAATTCTTATCCAATTATGTCTGCTGAAACCGATTAGGGACAGATATGTAGCAAGCAAGCTTGTGAAGCCTGTCACATGCACTCTTACTTCTTATAACTGGAAAATCAACAATTTTCATGCTTATATTACAGAAAGGGGGGGTATATTGCACAACTGGTGTAATTTAAGGGACAGTCTAAACAAAATTAAACTTTCATGATTCAGATAGGGCACGTCATTTTAAACAACTTTCCAATTTACTTTTATTATCAAATTTGCTTTGTTCGCTTGGTATTCTTTGTTGAAAGCTAAACCTATGTAGGCTCATAGGCTAATTTATAAGCCCTTGAAGGTCGCCTCTTATCTGAATGCATTTGACAGTTTTTCACACCTAGAGGGCATTAGTTCACGTGTACCATATAGATAACATTATGCTTACTATTAGAAAAAGCAAAAGGGAACTTGCTCTTAATAAGAATACACTGGTTAGCACTCAAGATTTATAACTTTCAAATAGAGTTCAAATAGAACAGCACATAGTAATGAACTTGTGGAGCTAAAAATAAAACTTAACTTTTAATAAGTATACTGGTAAGATTAGGAAATAAATTAAAAACACTCTTAAGTAACCCTCAGTAGTCAAAAGCATTATATATGGTAAAGCATATTGTGTCAAATAAGAGATATAAGATGGAAATACGTAAAATTCCTTGTTGGTGTAACTTTAATCAAAGGTCTGTGTGTTATGCAGGCCTCATTTCACTATATTCAGAGGTGGTTTTATAGAGTACAGTCAGAGTTTGTTAGGTTGCTTGTATATTTGTAAAGCATAAATATCTCAATGTGTGTGTATGTATATGTATGTGTATATATATATATATATATATATATATATATACACACACACATATATATATATATATATATATCTCCGTATATTTCTGTGTAGCAGTACTATATTCTTAGTGTTGTTAATGAGTAGCCTTTTAACATACAACAGGGACAACAAGGGTATATATTGATAAGCACAATCTTATAGTCTGGCTGTATTATGCTCTATTCTTAATTATGTCAGTTAGTCAGTAGCTTCTTTAACATTCTAACATCCACTGAGTGTTATATCGTTTTTGCACAGTATTGCAATCAGGTTATATTGTATACAATAGAGTTGTGTAAAGATACAATTTTATAAACATTTTTAGACCATGTTTATGAAATTGTATCTTTACACAACCCTATTGTATACAATATAACCTGATTGCAATACTGTGCAAAAACGATATAACACTCAGTGGATGTTAGAATGTTAAAGAAGCTACTGACTAACTGACATAATTAAGAATAGAGCATAATACAGCCAGACTATAAGATTGTGCTTATCAATATATACCCTTGTTGTCCCTGTTGTATGTTAAAAGGCTACTCATTAACAACACTAAGAATATAGTACTGCTACACAGAAATATACAGATATATATATATATATATATGTGTGTGTGTATATATATATATATATATATATATATATACACACACAAACATTGAGATATTCATGCTTTACAAATATACAAGCAACCTAACAAACTCTGACTGTACTCTATAAAACCACCTCTGAATATAGTGAAATGAGGCCTGCATAACACACAGACCTTTGATTAAAGTTACACCAACAAGGAATTTTACGTATTTCCATCTTATATCTATTATTTGACACAATATGCTTTACCATATATAATGCTTTTGACTACTGAAGGTTACTTAAGAGTGTTTTTAATTTATTTCCTAATCTTACCAATATACTTATTAAAAGTTCAGTTTTATTTTTAGCTCCACAAGTTCATTACTATGTGCTGTTCTATTTGAACTCCATTTGAAAGTTATAAATCTTGAGTGCTAACCAGTGTATTCTTATTAAGAGCAAGTTCCCTTTTGTTTTTTTCTAATAGTATCAATTGTGCTAATACACTAGCACCCATACACTACTAGTGAGCCTGGGTGAGGGGCAGGCCCCGGAGACCATGCTAGGTAAATTGCAAATGGAACTGCTGCATAACTGTATGTATCTGCAGCTTCATTAAGTATGGGGTGGTCCTCATACAAAGGCAAGCTGTCTCACTGGACCCCAAGATCCCTCAGTGACGCCAAGCTATAAGTTAATGGGTGGTTTTCTGATGTTAGGCAATTTCCATTGCAGCTAGATATCCATATACATGTACAGGGGTAAACAGTATGGCAGAGTACCACTAATAATCTCTGTTGAGGATCTGCTTGGTGATACAGGGAACTGACCCAAAAAGATATTTGGTCTTGGGTCTGATTGTATGAAGGCCCTAATACATGCTGTCTACTGTTGTATTTTGACTGTGTGCCTTGGCCTTGTGAACTGTGTTCCCTGATCCTTGTGGTTGTATGTAGAATCTGAGTGTGAGTTTATCTGTGTGTATGAGAGCTCCTGTGTGCAGGGCTGCCATCAGGGGGTGAAAGCAATATGCAGTGCAGCAGTGTATTTATGATGATTTAACAATGCTGTAGAAATGCTATATTTAAAACCATGCAGAAAGGTTTCGTCCTCAATACACAAATGGTAGGTGCCCTTTTGGCAGATATGATTTTTATTATATATATATATATATATATATATATATATATATATATATATATATATATATATAAAATACATTATTTTTATTACATTCCAGTTTACTGCCCCTTTATGCAAGGACTTTCCAGATGCCAAAAGGCATTTTGTCTAAGATTTTTACATCAGCATAAAATGTTATACTCTTAGGCTAAGATTGCTCAGTGTTTGAAAGTGTAACACTGTTCAGTTTACACTACAGCTGACTTAATTTTTAAATACATACAAACAAGCCTAAATCCTGCATTTAACCAGATCTAATGGTATGAGACTGAGTACCACAGCTTATCGTTCCACCAAGACCATATAGAGTACAACATTTTCAAAATCCATAAGTACAGCTGACAGATGGGAACACTTGTACACCAGATTTGAAATGGTGCTCTTGATTGGGGAAAATTGGGGGGGGGGGGGAACCCCATATGTCAACCTTTCAAAAGTACTTTTCTTCATCTACCCATTCTGACAGATCATTAATGTACAATTTCGAATTCACAGAAGTATTTTTGTTTGCACATTTACAAATCTGATTCTTTAAAAAGTGATCTCTTAATTTCTGCTATTTCTTTTATCATGCATGTCACACACTGTTGATTTAGGGGGTGGCAATGCACAGAAATTTTACCTCCTGTGAGTGTTTCTGTGGGTGTCTGTGTTTATGTCTTTGTGCTTTTGTTGGTGTCTCTAACAGTGTGTACATATTTTTTTTCTGTAGGTCTCTCTGCGAGGGTGTGTGTGTCTGTCTTTGTGCATATTCTGTGGATGTCTCTGTGAGGGTGTGTGCATATGTCTTTGTGCATTTTCTGTGGGTGTCTCTGTTAGGGTATGTGTGTATGTATGTCTGTGTATTGTCTGTGGATGCCTCTGTGAGGGTGGGTGTGTATGTCTTTGTGTATTTTCTGTGGATGCCTCTGTGAGGGTGGGTGTGTATGTATTTGTGTGTTTTCTGTGGATGTCCCTGTGAGGGTATGTGCATATGTCTTTGTGCATTTTCTGTGGGTGTCTCTGTGAGGGTGTGTGTATGTATGTCTGTGTTTTTTCTGTGGGTGTCTCTGTGAAGGTGTGTGCATATGCCTGTGTGTTTTCTGTGGGTGTCTCTGTGAGGGTGTGTGCCTATGTCTGTGTATTTTCTGTGGGTGTCTCGGTGAGGGGGTGTGTGTATGTATGTCTTTGTGTGTTTTCTGTGGGTGTATGTCTTTGTGTGTTTTCTGTGGGTGTATGTCTTTGTGTGTTTTCTGAGGCTGTCTCTGTGGGTGTTTCCTTGGGTGTATGTGCAAGTTTGTGTGTGTGTCCATTGTCTGTTCCTTTTTAGGACATTTTGACCTTACTACTGATTATTTACATCTTTCTACAGTCTTTAAGACTAATGAGGCTTTTACGGGAGTCACCAATCCCCCACTTAACCTTTAAATTATTCTTTAGGCAGTTCAGGGCCCTTCCTTTCAGCCACTGCATGCTGTTGTCATCATATAGTTTAATGAAATTTGAAAATTCCAGCACTGTGGAGAAGATGCATGTCACCTTAGGGCCATTGCCAAAAGACCCCAATCAAATAGTAGAAAAGGCAAGTAGAGGACAGCAAAATTAATTTATTTCAATATTACATAGACAAGCAAACAGGCAACGTTTTAGGATGGCATGACTAAGGGATTGTCTCCCGAAACGTCGCCTGTTTTCTTGTCTATGTAACATTGAAATAAATTAATTTTGCTGACACCTACTTGCCTTGTCATCATATAGTTGGCATCTTCCTTGACAAAAAGATAATCAGAACTCCATATTTTGTCTTGTAAATCTCCTTTTTTGACAAAACTGTAGTCCAGCTCATTACTTGTCAAGTCAATGTAAACAAGTGCTGAGTGTCTGTTTGGGTGTCTGTGTCTGAGTGTGTTTGTGTGTTTCTTTGCATGTCTGCTAGAGTGTCTATATGCAAATCCTTATAGTGTGATTGTGTGTTTCAGTGTATGAGTGTGTCTGTGTGTTTGTGTTTGTGTGTTACTACCTTTACAACATTTCCAAGTTTGACTACACTTACGAATAAAATGCATATACGTTTTAGTCACTTGGTCAAAAATTGCACATGTCAAAGTGTGTGTGTGTGTGTGTGGGGGGGCCCGGATCAATGGTTAAGTAAGGGGCCCCAAAATTTCTAGTGGCGGCCCTGCTGCCTGTGTGTGTATGTGAGATAGTGAGTGTCCTTGTGTGTGTGAGATTGTGAATGTCTATGTTTGAATTTGTATATATGTGTTGTTACAATAGTGCATATTATGTAAAAAAATTAATTATAGCACAAGAGTGTTTATGTTTGGCCTGAACTAAAGGTGGCAACCCTAGATGGTTTTCCTTACATGCTAGTTAGACCATGGATGCAAAATGGTCTTTTACCTGGAAGTTTTATTTTAGTTATTTTATCAACCATCTGCTTGTTGATTGTCTGAAGTGCTACTCTGTACTGGTGTTTCTCATTCTATTATGAAACTGGCTAAAGATTGATCTAATGGAAGCTTTGTGAGAATTGGAGAAGTTTAAGATAATTTACTTTATGTGAATACTTAAAGAGCCATTACAACCGAATTGTTACATGGTCTAATTTATTTTAGAGCATCTTATGTTAACAATAGTGACCCTGCACCTCAGTGGGTTTAACCCTTGCAAAGGGGTTAAATACATAGTTACATTACCTCTTAGGAGCTGCAGAGCACTGCTGGTCCTTAGCAGTACTTTATGTGTTTAACCCCATATATAGAAGTGCAAGGTTGCTATTTTTACAATTACATGCTCTAACAAATTACGACAGTGTAACTTTTCAGCTACAATGGCCCTTTTAAAGGGACAATAAGCACCTTGAGATTTTAATATAAATTGTTTAGTTATGAGTAGTTAAACAAACAATTTTGCAGTATACTTAAAGGGACATGAAACCCAAATTTTTTCTTTCGTGATTTAGAAAGAGCATGTCATTTTAAACAACTTTCTAATTTACTTCTATTATCTAATTTGCTTCATTCTCTTGATATCACTTGCCAAAAAGCATATCTAGATATGCTCAGTAGCTGCTGATTGGTTGCTGCACATAGAGGCCTTGTGTGATTGGCTCACTCATGTGCATTGATATTTCTTCAACAAAGGATATCTAAAGAATTGAGCAAATTAGATAATAGAAGTAAATTGGAAAGTTGTTTAAAATTACATGCCCTATCTGAATCATTAAAGTTTAATTTTGACTAGACTGTCCCTTTAAAGTGATGGTAAATCCTAGCATTTGTGAAATGCTAGGATTTACCAGTGGAACAAATAAAGGGGACTTTCAGTCATGGGACTCCATTTAACAAGCAGAACGTAAGACCGCTGCTCCTTAACTTGTTTGACACTTTTTAGGTGGCGGATTGAAATCATCCCGATCCGATCAGGATGATTGACAGCCCCTGTTAGCGGCCAACAGTGAGCAAGGGGCGGCATTGCACAAGCATTTCACTATAATTGCTTGTGCAATGTTAAATGCCGACAGCGTATTCTGTCGGCCTTTAGCAAGGTCGAGAGGACATGATTTGCTTGGTATGGAGGAATATGGATTCTTTAAAAGACAGAGACTTACCGACATACAAGACATAACATTTCTGTAGGAAGAGTCCCTGTATGATCCATGACACACCTCTTTGATTAGGTTATTGAGGAGCAGAGGGCATAGGGACGGTACATTAATTACATAGCGAGGAGAAGTAGAAAGGGGTCAGAGACCGACAGGTGGGGAGCCACATAAAGAAGAGCATGGTTTGAACTCAGAACATAAATGGTTGCATAGACAAAGCGAGCAAGCTGTTATGAGTTTTATTTTGGTTGTCATTTTCTTTTTCTTTTGATTTTGTTGTTATGGTATGGTACGGCAAGAATTGACTTGCCAATGATGGATAAAGGAGATACAGTTATGGTAGTTTGCATAAGACGTGGAACATATTGTGAAGTAAGATATTGTATGGAATTGGATTGTGACATGTCATCCCATTTATATGTATCTTGTTTGAATAATCAATAAAAGCAGTATTAAAAAAAAAAAAAAAGCACGATCAAACTCTCGATGAACCAAGCAAAAAAAAACAATGCGGAAATTTACTTTGTCTAAAACGTTCGCCGCGCTGAGGGCCTCAGGCAGCCCACAGCAAAACCCTATTTTGCTGTGAGGTGACGTTTCCACTTCTTAGCCATTAGCCATGCTAGGTATCTAGTTTGGCGCCAGCTGGCCCGCATATCTATTAGCTAAGAGGTGGAAACGTCACCACACAGCAAAATAGCGTTCTGCTGTGGGCTGCCTGAAGAGCTCAATGTGGCGAACGCTTCAAACAAATAAAGGAACTTTCAGCATGAAGTATTTTATACTTCATGACTGAACGTCCCCTTTATTTGTTCCACTGGTAAATCCTGGTGTTTCACAAACGCTAGGATTTACCATCATTTTCAATTATTTATTGTGCTATGCATACAGATTATGTCAAGTTTGTTTTTTTCCCTTGTGCATGCACCATTGCTGTGTCTTGAATTTGATGATTGGGAGAGTTTGTGTCATGCAGCATCCCAGTTGTTATAAAATGTATGTATAAAGGGACATGCACGTCAACATTGAACTGGATTTGGTGGGTAGATTGAACTGAAAATATAATGAAATAAAAAAGAAAAATACCTCCTTTTTTTTCTTTCTTGCAACTTACTTTGAAAAGTTTAGTTGTTTTTTTTACTGTCCCCCAGAGAGGCTGGAGTGGATCCTGCGGACTTTAGATTCTTAGCCTTGCATGCAACATTGTACCAAGTGAGTGCAGGAGCACATTTATATCTAGCCTTAACTATCCATAGCGGCGAAAATAAGATAAACATACTCAACTTTCAAGGAGTATGTCACTAGACTGCAATATAATGCAGCTTTTATAAATTATGAGTTAATTACACAGGTGTGCTGTGACAGCAATTTACATTGCCAAGTTACCATATTCTGAGACAGTATAAGTGCCATATGTACTTAATCTGCAGTGTAAACAGCTCTGTGCACTTCTGTCTTCTTACAAACAATAAAGGGCATGGCTGATAATCTACATCAGTCTAACAAAACTGTACATTAAAATGAATAATGAAAATCGGTCTAAAGTAGCTGCACATTTTCTAGCTCTTCTCTACTATCTGTTTTTAGATATACCAACCTAACACACATTTGTAGAGATTCACTGGCTCTTTATCAAGAGAACCTACCTCTGTTGCTGTAAATTCTTTATTATTTTTGGCAAGGTCTGTATTATTAAATATTGTATCCTGGATTGTGTTTGCACTAAGATTTACGACATTTCACATTTATTTACAGAAGGAGTTTTGCTAATTAACAGGAGAGGATTTTTTTTTCTAACAAAGATGACATCTCTACCCCTAAGGGAGGGGAGAAGGAACAATTTACTGGGAGAATAGGCGAAGTCTTCCCCAATGTATCCTGCCATCTGGTATCTTTATTTGAAATGCAAGAATGTAAGTTTAGATGCGGCCCATTTTTTGTGAACAACCTGGGTTGTTCTTGCTGATTGGTGGATAAATTCACCCACCAATAAAAAAGTGCTGTCCAGAGTCTGAACTAATAAAAAAGCTTAGATGCCTTCTTTTTCAAATAAAGATAGCAAGAGCATGAAGAAAAATTGATAATAGGAGTAAATTAGAAAGTTGCTTATAATTGCATGCTCTATCTGAATCACGAAAGAAAACATTTGGGTTCAGTGTCCCTTTAAGTTTTGCAAATACAAATTTAACAGCTACAGATTATTAAGGTTTTAGCAGACTGACCGGTATAAAATATTACAGAGCTGCAGTACCCTACTAAATAATTGGATATCCCAGTTTATACTAATTCCACTTATTGTTTTAAACTTGGCAGGCTTTAGTATCAATTATCACAATTATGATGTAACATGAGTCAAATTTAAATGGTCATTAACCTAACAAGACTGAAGCAATTATGGCAGGTGTGTCCAAATGTGACTAAATCTCTAATAGGCAGCTAAGGACCAGCAAATAAATCACAAGATTGTCTATTTTGCCATTTTGCACACATGCAGTAGAGATAATAAGGCCTTAGATTTAGGGCCATATTTATAGCTAATTTCTTACAAAAACACCCGGTTTTGTGCCGCTATAATATCCAGATATCCAGAGAGACCAATTATGCATATACAACCTCTCTGGAATATAAAAAAGAAATTACAGGCCAGGTAGAATGAGAATGCAGAGTTTCTATTATACTGTATTGAAAGAGATAATTTATGACTGTTTCTATTCACAGGCTATGGAGGATTTATTTTTAACATTGAAGAGATAATGTACTCAAAATGTTTTATCATCCACATGAAAAAGCAGCATTTAAATAATATTTTCTTTTGCATGATGTACCGAGTCCACGGATTCATCCTTACTTGTGGGATATTGTCCTTCCTAACAGGAAGTAGCAAAGAGAACACCACAGCAGAGCTGTCTATATAGCTCCCCCCTTAACTCCACCCCCAGTCATTCTCTTTGCTGGCTCTAAGCTGGAAGGGTAAAGAGAAGAGTTGTTAAAACTGTTTTTATTTTCTCTTCAATCAAGAGTTTGTTATTTTTAAATGGTACCGGTGTTGTACTATTTACTCTCAGGCAGGACATAGATGAAGATTTCTGCCTAGAGGATGATGATCTTAGCATTTGTAACAAAGGTCCACTGCTGTTCCCACAGAAGCTGAGGAGTATAGGATAACTTCAGTATGAGGAACGGTTTCTTGCTATACAGCAATGAGGTATGTTCAGTCATATTTTCTGCAGAGACTGTGTTAACTCAGAAAGGCTGACAGTGTCCCCATTAGGGGAAGGGTAAGCAGTAATCCTAGTGTTATCAGAGGTTTTACTAGCTTGCATAAAGGGTTAATTTTTTGTGGGCACTCAGTTTGTTATATGAATTTGTGTCTGGGAGTGACGTTTTCAATTTTATGGGACATTTGCTTGAGGGTTCTTTGGGGTTGCTTATAACCCACATGGCTTTCAGGCAGGGTTTGTTAGTTTTGTGTAGGCCCCAGCAACATCGAGTGAGGTGGGCAGGGCCTAGCATTTACAAGCAGCAAGCAACTTCTCCTGAAGTCCTGATAGTCTTCTGAGGGACTAATTGAAGCTTTAAACCCCATATTATCGTTTCCTAAGGGCAGGTAGGGCCACAGCAGAGCTGTTGGAAGGTGCTTTAGGGGTTTTTAACCGGTTTTAGACAATTATCAATCCGTTTTTTTCATTTGGGGGTCTATTGCTTTTTTACTTGTGGTGCAATCCTTCTAAAGCTAAGTGGGTACACTGTTAAAATTTCAGAAAAATTGAAGCAATTTTAACCTGTTTTGCAGTTTGTGTATGCCTTTTTTTCTCTTAAAGGCACAGTACCGTTTTTGCAAATTGTGTTTTTTTCATTAAATAAAGTGTTTTCCAAGCTTGCTTGCTTTATTACTAGTCTGTTAAACATGTCTGACACTGAGGAAACTCATTGTTCAATTTGTATAGTAGCCATTGTGGAACCCCCTCTTAGAATGTGTCCCACTTGTACTGATATGTCTATAAATTGCAAACCGCATATTTTGACTTATAAAAGTTTGGCATTAGATGATTCTCAGACAGAAGGAAATCAGGTTTTGCCATCTAGTTCTCCCCAGGTGTCACAACCAGTAACGCCTGCACAAGCGACGCCAAGTACTTCTAATGCGTCTAATTCTTTCACCTTGCAAGATATGGCTTCAGTTATGAATACTACCCTCACAGAGGTTTTATCTAAGCTGCCTGGGTTGCAAGGGAAGCGCAGTAGCTCTGAGTTAAGAACAAATGCTGAGCCTTCTGACGCTTTAGTAGCTGTATCCGATATTCCCTCACAATGTGCTGAAGTAGGAATGAGGGCTTTGCTGTCTGAGGGAGAGATTTCTGATTCAGGAAAAATGTTCCCTCAGACAGATTCAGATATGACAGCATTTAAATTTAAGCTAGAGCACCTCCGCTTATTGCTCAGGGAGGTTTTAGCTACTCTGGATGATTGTGACCCTATTGTAGTTCCAGAGAAATTGTGTAAAATGGACAAATATTTAGAGGTTCCTGTTTACACTGAAGTTTTTCCGGTCCCTAAGAAGATTTCGGACATTGTTACTAAGGAGTGGGATAGACCTGGTATTCCGTTCTCTCCCCCTCCTGTTTTTAAGAAAATGTTTCCCATTTCTGACACCATAAAGGACTCATGGCAGACGGTCCCTAAGGTGGAGGGAGCTATTTCTACCCTGGCTAAGCGTACAACTATACCTATTGAAGACAGTAGTGCTTTCATTGATCCTATGCATAAAAAATTGGAGGGTCTCCTAAAGAAAATTTTTGTTCATCAAGGTTTTCTTCTTCAACCTATAGCGTGCATTGTTCCTGTAACCACTGCGGCTGCCTTTTGGTTTGATGCTCTAGAAGAGACTCTTCACATGGAGACCCCACTAGATGATATTTTGGACAGAATTAAGGCTCTTAAGTTGGCTAATTCTTTTATTACAGACGCCGCTTTTCATCTTGCTAAATTAGCGGCTAAGAATTCAGGTTTTGCCATTTTAGCATGTAGAGTGTTATGGCTTAAGTCCTGGTCAGCTGATGTGTCATCTAAATCTAAGCTTTTGTCCATCCCTTTCAAAGGTAAGACCCTATTCGGGCCTGCACTGAAAGAGATCATTTCAGACATTACTGGAGGGAAGGGTCATACCCTCCCTCAGGATAAGTCAAATAAGACAAGGACCAAACAAAATAATTTTCGTTCCTTTCGAAACTTCAAGAGTGGTCCCACTTCCTCTTCCTCTGCTGCAAAGCAAGAGGGGAACTTTGCTCAATCCAAGACAACCTGGAGACCTAATCAGGCTTGGAACAAGGGTAAACAGGCCAAAAAGCCTGCTGCTGCCACTAAGTCAGCATGAAGGGGTAGCCCCCAATCCGGGACCAGATCTAGTAGGGGGCAGACTCTCTCTCTTTGCTCAGGCCTGGGCAAGAGACGTTCAGGATTCCTGGGCAGTAGAAATTGTTACCCAGGGATACCTTCAATATTTCAAGGATTCCTCTCCAAGGGGGAGGTTCCATCTTTCTCAATTGTCTGTAAATCCGACAGAAAAAGAGAGGCGTTCTTACGCTGTGTAGAAGACCTTTTTATCATGGGAGTGATCTGCCCAGTTCCAAAAGCAGAACAGGGGCAGGGGTTCTACTCCAATCTGTTTATAGTTCCCAAAAAGGAGGGAACCTTCAGACCAATTCTGGATCTCAAGATCCTAAACCAATTCCTAAGAGTCCCATCTTTCAAGATGGAGACAATTCGGACTATCTTACCATTGATCCAGGAGGGTCAATATATGACTACCGTGGACTTAAAGGATGCGTATCTACACATTCCTATCCACAAAGATCATCACCAGTTCCTCCAACTAGCCAAGTCTCACACGGACTTAGTGTTGGCCTTTCTAAGATCTCACGGGTGGAAGGTGAACGTACAAAAGAGTTCTCTTTCCCCCCTCACAAGAGTTTAATTTCTAGGGACTCTGATAGACTCAGTGGACATGAAAATATTTCTGACGGAGGTCAGAAAATCAAAGATTTTGTCCACCTGCCGAGTTCTTCACTCCATTCCTCGGCCGTCAGTGTCTCAGTGTATGGAGGTTATCGGTCTAATGGTAGCGGCAATGGACATAGTTCCGTTTGCTCGCTTGCATCTCAGACCACTGCAGCTATGCATGCTCAATCAGTGGAATGGGGATTATGCACATTTATCTCCTCAGATAAATCTGGATCAAGAGACCAGAGACTCTCTTCTTTGGTGGTTGTCACAGGATCATCTGTCCCAGGGAATGTGTTTCCGCAGGCCAGAATGGGTTATAGTGACGACAGACGCCAGTCTTCTGGGCTGGGGTGCAGTCTGGAATTCCCTGAAAGCTCAGGGTTTGTGGACTCGGGAGGAGGCTCTCCTACCGATAAATATTCTGGAATTGAGAGTGATATTCAATGCTCTCCAGGCATGGCCTCAGCTGGCTTCGGCCAGATTCATCAGGTTTCAGTCGGAGAACATCATGACTGTGGCTTATATCAATCATCAGGGCGGAACAAAGAGTTCCATATCGATGATAGAGGTCTCAAGGATAATCCGATGGGCAAAGGCTCACTCTTGCCATCTGTCAGCGATCTATATCCCAGGTATAGAGAACTGGGAGGCAGATTTTCTAAGTCGTCAGACTTTTCATCCAGGGGAGTGGGAACTCCATCCGGAGGTGTTTGCTCAGCTGGTTCGGCTATGGGGCACACCAGAATTGGATCTGATGGCGTCTCATCAGAACGCCAAACTTCCTTGCTACGGCTCCAGGTCAAGGGATCCTCAGGCTGTACTGATAGATGCTCTAGCAGTACCCTGGTCGTTCGACCTGGCGTATGTGTTTCCACCTTTCCCTCTCCTTCCACGTCTGATTGCCAGAATCAAACAGGAGAGAGCATCAGTGATTTTGATAGCGCCTGCGTGGCCACGCAGGATTTGGTATGCAGACCTGGTGGACATATCATCCTTCCACCATGGTCTCTGCCATTGAGACAGGACTTTCTGATTCAAGGTCCATTCAAGCATCCAAATCTAATTTCTCTGCAACTGACTGCTTGGAGATTGAACGCTTGATTCTATCAAAGCAGGGTTTCTCTGAGTCAGTCATAAATACATTAATTCAGCCTCAAAAGCCTGTTACCAGGAAAATCTATCATAAGGATATGGCATAAATATCTTTTTTGGTGCGAATCCAAAGGCTTCTGGAGTAAAATCAGGATTCCTAGGATTTTGTCTTTTCTCCAAGAGGGATTGGAGAAAGGTTTGTCAGCTAGTTCCCTAAAAGGACAGATTTCTGCTCTGTCTTTTTTGTTGCACAAGCGTCTGGCAGATGTTCCAGATGTTTGGGCTTTTTGTCAGGCTTTAGTTAGAATTAAGCCTGTGTTTAAACCTGTTGCTCCACCATGGAGTCTAAATTTAGTTCTTAAAGTTCTTCAGGGGGCTCCGTTTGAACCCATGCATTCCATAGATATTAAGCATTTATCTTGGAAAGTTTTGTTCCTAGTTGCTATCTCTTCAGCTCAAAGAGTTTCGGAACTATCTGCATTACAATGTGACTCACCTTATCTTGTGTTCCATGCTGATAAGGTGGTTTTGCGTACTAAGCCTGGGTTCCTACCTAAGGTTGTTACTAACAGGAATATCAATCAGGAAATTGTTGTTCCTTCTCTGTGTCCTAATCCTTCTTGTAAGAAGGAACGTCTGTTGCACAACTTGGACGTGGTTCGTGCTTTGAAATTTTATTTGCAGGCAACCAAAGATTTTCGTCAAACATCTTCTTTGTTTGTTGTCTATTCTGGAAAGCGTAGGGGTCAAAAGGCTACGGCGACTTCTCTTTCTTTTTGGCTGAAAAGCATCATCCGTTTGGCTTATGAGACTGCTGGACAGCAGCCTCCTGAAAGGATTACACTCATTCTACTAGAGCGGTAGCTTCCACATGTGCTTTTAAAAATGATGCTTCTGTTGAACAGATTTGTAAGGCTGGGACTTGGTCTTCGCTTCATACCTTTTCAAAATTTTACAAATTTGATACTTTTGCTTCTTCGGAGGCTATTTTTGGGAGAAAGGTTTTGCAAGCAGTGGTGCCTTCCGTTTAGGTTCCTGTCTTGTCCCTCCATTCATCAGTGTCCTAAAGCTTTGGTATTGGTAATCGACAAGTAAGGATGAATCCGTGGACTCGGTACATCATGCAAAAGAAAACAAAAGTTATGCTTACCTGATAAATTTCTTTCTTTTGTGATGTACCGAGTCCACGGCCCGCCCTGTCTATCAAGACAGATAGTATTTTTTTATTGAAAATTTCAGTCACCTCTGCACCTTATAGTTTCTCCTTTTCTTCCTTGGCCTTCGGTCGAATGACTGGGGGGGGTGGAGTTAAGGGGGGAGCTATATAGACAGCTCTGCTGTGGTGTTCTCTTTGCTACTTCCTGTTAGGAAGGACAATATCCCACAAGTAAGGATGAATCCGTGGACTCGGTACATCGCAAAAGAAAGAATTTTATCAGGTAAGCATAAAAAGAATTTTTTTTTGCCAAAACAAATGTCAGTTTTGTACTTCCTGTTAATACTCATTGTACCTATCAACTTACATGAAGTACACAAATTATACTTCTATGTTAGTTTCTGTGACGAACCAAGGTTATCCAACCCTGCGCCAGTCACTTATTTGGCACAGAAAGGGTTATCAGCCCCCTTTTTCTGTCACCAACAGGTCACAATCTAGCCACACCAGGCAAGCTTGTGATTCAGTTTAGTGGGTGCAAGGGTTAACCACACTCCCTTAATCTGTAATAGACGTAAGAGAAATGCCCAAAACTCCCTTTTAATGCCACCCACAATAAACTATCAATCCTATAGCTCCAATACTGCGACCACTTACAATTTATTAAAGGGAAAATCCTAAGGAAAAACCCAGACTTTACACATTAACTCTAGAAATACAATTTACCAGAAAATAACCTAAATTATACAGTTCTAATATTCCAGTCTCTTTCAGTAACGTGGTTCAATTATTAGACAAAGGCCAAACTTAATAAAGGAATTATTTATTATGCCAAAAATATTATGCACAATGCATTATTAATAAAAAGTTGATACAAATAAAATTACACACGCAAACAGTGTTTTAAAATAAAAAGGAGAAAAACAGAATTGAATACTTTCCTAGCTTCAAGCTCTGTGCCCGGGGATGGCATGAAAATGATGGCTCCTTACTTCTGTACAGCAGCTCCCCTTGTAAGAATGACAATCTTATTGTTAAGAAATAAGATTCTTAAACCTATTTTTCAGAGATCAGGTTAGCTAACCACACCCTCCTGGGCGGGCTAAGAAACCCCTTGTCTTTATGACCTTCAATAGACTAATTTCTTGCCTGAAATTATACAATCCATTATAATCCCTGCTAGGTAAGAAATTTCTATATTTACATATCTAGAACCTTTTAGTTTTATTGGGAGAATCGGTTTGATATCAAGTAGGCCATAGGTTGTCATATTTACCTTCCTTTAAGGTTATAACAGTTTTAACACACATATGTACATAATATACCAATGTCCTTTCAGTGACCTGGTCAGTTTTTGTAATGAAGGGCCTGTTTTGCATCAGGCATTCTATTGACAGCTTAAGCCATAAACTTTATCCTGTGTATCTCTGGGACTAAGAGCTTGAGTTGTTTTATAACTCAATGCATACACAATAACATTTGGTGGGGCTATTTAGGAAACTCCTGGCAGTTCAAAGAAAACACAAGTCACAATTCTTCTTGAAAACAAATAACTGTTTTGAGTTCAAGCTACACAGAATTAACCCCTTCTTAGCTAAATCCTGGGGTTTTCGTGACAGTTTCCATTTATATTTATACATTTTTTACTTCACATTTTGTGTGTTCAAAAGTAAAAAATCAACAAGTTTACATGCTGCGCTTTCATATGGATAATAGAACATGTTTGAGTGCAATATCCCTTTAATATATTATTGTGCATTGTTCTTGTGTCAGTTTTAAGCAGGGGTCAAGTCCAGTGGGAACGCTTGGGAATGGAGTTTCTGCACTATTGGACAGAGAACAGAAATACTTCAGTAAACACTGCTGCTGGTGGGTGGAGCTGGAACACAGTCTGGTTAGAGGAATAGTGAGATCCTCTAGTAATGGGGATTAACACTTCCTACAGTACACTAAATGCAAGCAGAAATAGGACTATTGCACCTTAAGTGAGTGAGAATCTGTTTCAGTGGGGTCTGGAGTTGCTGTCAGACACAGAGGTCTCACAGAGGTCACAGTCCACCCTGGAGAGGAAGGAGTGTGTGAGGAACTGAAGCTAAGCTGGCTATGCACCATGTCAGTTAAAAACAAAGTATGGACACCCTAGATCTTGACATTAACCAACAGGCATTAATGTGTGTCTAGTTTAGTAATATAGTTGTTTTAAAAAGTTCAGTTTTTCACTAAAGAAAACGTGCTCATCAAGCAGGGAAGAGGCATGTCCTTCCAGCTTCTAGCTTCCTGCTTTCTTTCTGATTGGAATTTCTTTTAGTTCTTCCAGAGATAGTTGGGAGGAGATTTGTAAGGGAAATACATGTGTATGTACAAAGGAAAATAGTCCTTGCAATTGAAGGTGTTTGTGAAACATCTTGTAGTAGGGTAAAGCCCAATTACTTTATTTTATACACCAATATCATGTGCAGTTTATGTTGGTGTCTATGTCTATCAATTTATGGCCAGCAGGCCAGATTCTCTGCAGAATGCTGACCTGTGCAAGACAATGTATTTGCTGCAGACTCAACCATACTTGTTTCCTAAAACTTTACTAAGGCTCTTAGCTTTTTGGATTATTCAATATCATTTATATACAAATGCCCCATTCATGTGTTCTAAAAAGTGTGTGTCTGGCTTCTAGTATTTAGTATGAGTTGAATCCTAAATTACAAATAAAAATGTCACCCCTGTTGTAAAAATGTAACCATGGGTTTCTATCCTCAGGCCCAAAGGCAACCATTCAACACTTCATTGGTTTTAATTTACTTTCATTAACCAGAGAGTATAGATTATATACATATAAATACAGAGTGTGTGTGTGTATAAAACAATATTCATTGTGAGAGGGTCAAAGTCTTGGTGAGTTCCCAAACTTTTTCTTCCAAAGATATGGTGAGTCCACAGGTTCATCTTAATTACTGTTGGGAATACCACTCCTCGCCAGCAGGAGGAGGCAAAGAGCACCACAGTAAAAACTGTTAAGTATCACTTCCCTACCCATAAACCTTAGTCATTCTCTTTTCCTCTTGTGCATGGAGGAGGTGAAGTTTCGTGTGTAATTAAAATAGTTTTTTCTGAGAAGATGGATTACTTCAAGCAAGTTTCAGGGTATAGCTATGCTCCACGTTAGTCTTTGCGATCGAGCTGTGGTGGCTTTAAAGCAGTGGGGAACTTGCAAAGAGGTACTTGCTGCATTTTTCCCCAAATTTGCTGCCCTAGTCTCAGATATCAAAGTTGGTTACTTTGTTATCTGCATTTTGGCCAGGTCTCTGTGAGGAAGATGTGTCCTCTCATACCTAGGGACTGTTTTCATGTCGGGCAGCTGAGCAGGTAAGATTTGGTCTTCCAGGTGGGAGAAGGGGCACTTGAGAATTTTTTTACCTTGCTATGTGTATAGGGACTATATTAGCTCACCCTGGTGTAAGGGCTTCGCTAAGACATGACTGCAGACACAGTGCTTTATTGAGAGACTAGTATGGTTAATTCTAACCTATCAGAGGGCTCTTTTTAGGTGGGTGCTGTGTGTTGGGTCCTTTTACTTAAAGTATATGTTTTCTTTTCTTAACGATATGGCGGCGTGTGGATTCAGCTTGGCAATGCCCCCCTCCTTTCCCGTTGTTCCACGGGAGGTTTTCATGCCTCCCTTACTTTTGCTCACGTAATCTGCCCTTCTCTGCTCTGTTCACTATGGAGGTGATTTCTCATCGAATACGGCTGTGTTCTGTGAGGTAGCGCATATAAGGAGAGGTCAGAGTAGCAATTCAGTTACACGGTGGTGGTAAGGAGGCACCTCAATATACTGAGGTGTGGAGGGAGGTTTAGTCGGAGCGACAACGCTTATTTGCCAGCATAAGCAGCTTTATTAATACACATTAGCAGTGTTATTTTCTCCACTTTTATCAGATAGTTTGAAGAAGAGCTTGAAGCAGGGAAGTAACTGTGTTATTAGCTATTTAACTTTTGTTACTACTCTATCATTAGACTTTGGCATTACCCTCATATGGTAAAGGCCTTGGGGATAGTAATCAGGCATGTCTGACATGAATCAGGAGTCCACTCAATTCAACCCTTGTTTGTTGTGTTTAGATGCACAAATTGCAGCACCCATGCAATTCTGTTCCTCCTGTGATAAACAGACATTACTGGGTAAAGACAAGTTTTTTAATGTGGAGCCTGTCTCTCAGGAGGATGCTGTCCAGGTGTTACCAGGGCCATCTCCTATTCCGTCCTAAACCTCTATGGCATCTAACACTGTGTCCTGCGGTTCCTCGCTATCTCCCAGTGGAGCGTTTTTAAAGGCAGAGATTGCTGCACAGGTATCTTCAGCCTTAGCCGAGTTTCCCAAGTTTACAGGGAAGCGCAAGAGGAAATCTAAGAATTCAGATAAGGTTTCTGTCTCTGGCACTGAGTCTCAGGCTCCTCTTAGATCTTAGGATGAGGAAGACTCTCATTCGGAGGGTGAAATCTCAGACTCGGACAGTATGATGCATTCTTCTGATGGTGAAGGAACTTCCTTCAGATTTAAGTTTGAACACCTTCGTTTACAGTTAAAGGAGGTTTTAGCTACCTTGGATGACTCGGAGACCCAGGTGGTAGTCACGCCTAAGAAGTCTAGTAAACGTAATAGTTTTTTTGACGTTCCTTCCTCTTCAGAGGTTTTCCCAGTGCCAGATAGAGCTAAGGAAATCATAGCTCAGGAGTGGGAGAAGCCAGGAGTGGCTTTTAGTAACTCACCGGTGTTCAGAAAAATGTTCCCGGTGGAGTCATTTATCAAGGAGTCTTGGTCTTCGGTGCCCAAGGAAGAAGGAGCCATTTCTACCCTGGCCAATTAACTACTATTAAGGATAGTTGCTCTTTCAAAGATCCCATGGATAAAAAGATGGAGGCGTATTTGAAAAAGATTTATGTACATCTTGGTCTCCAATGGCAGCCTGTAGTATGTATTTCCACGGTGACTAGTGCAGCTTCCTATTGGTTTGAGGCCTTGTTGGATTCTCTTCAGGAAGAGACGCGAGATTCAGGAGACGCTGTCCTTCAGGTCCTTAGACTGGGAGCTAAGGCTTCTAGTTTTGCAGTTTTAGCCAGAAGGGCCTTATGGTTAAAGTCTTGGTCAGCCGATGTTTCGTCTAAGGTCAAGCTGATGGCACTTCCTTACAATGGAAAGACTTTATTTGGACCGGGTTTGGCGGAAATAATTTCCGACATTACAGGTGGAAAGGGGTCTTTTCTGCCTCAGGATAAGAAGAACAGACCAAAAGGATGTCAGAGTCATTTTTGTTCCTTTTGGAATTTTAGAGGAAAGCCATCCTCGTCCTCGTCCAAACGGGACAATAACAAGCCATCCTGGAAACCAAATCAGTCTTGGAGTAAGGGGAAGCAGGCCAAAAAGCCTGCGGCCGACTCTAAGTCTGCATGAAGGGGTTGCCCCCAATCCAGGCTTGGATCAGGTAGGGGACAGACTGTCTCAGTTCTCTCAGGTCTGGATAAGAGACGTTCCAGATCCTTGGGCTGTGGAAATTGTTTCTCAGGGCTACAGGTTGGAGTTCAAAAATTGTCCTCCCAGGGGCAGGTTTCACCTTTGCAGATTATCTGCAGACTGGATAAAAAGAGAGGCATCCTTAAAATGCGTCCAAGATTTCTCCTCCCTGGGAGTGATTGTCTATGTTCCAAAGCAGGAAGAGGGTCTGGGGTTTTACTCAAACCTGTTTGTGGTTCCCAAAAAAGAGGGGACCTTCCGTCCCATTCTAGACTTAAAATGTCTCAACAAATTCCTCATGGTTCCATCTTTCAAGATGGAAACCATTCGTACGATTCTTCCATTGATTCAAGAAGGTCAGTTCATGACGACCATAGATCTAAAGGATGCATACTTGCATGTTCCCATTCACAGGGATCATCACAAATTCCTGAGGTTTGCCTTTCTCGACCAACACTTTCAGTTTGTGGCATTACCATTCGGCCTTGCCACGGCTCCTAGGATATTCTCAAAGGTCCTAGGAGCCCTCTTAGCGGTGGTCCTGTCCAGGGGGGATTACAGTGGCTCTCTACCTGGACGACATTCTGGTTTAGGCACCTTCCTTTCCTTAAGCAGCATCTTACACGGAGATGTTACTTTCCTTTCTCCGATCGCATGGGTGGAAAGTAAATTTGGAAAAGAGCTCCCTGATTCCTGTTACAAGGGTAGTTTTCCTAGGGACTATCATAGATTCTGTTCTGATGAAGATTTTCCTGACAGAGGCCAGAATAGCGAAGCTCCTATCCTCTTGTCGATCCCTGCAGGAGACGTCTCTCCCTTCAGTCGCCCAATGTATGGAATTAATTGGTCTGATGGTGGCCGCCATGGACATCGTCCCATTTGCTCGGTTTGCTTGGTCTTTGGTCTCAGGAGGAGTCCGAAATACCGATCAACATCTTGGAGTTGAGAGCAATTTACAACGCGCTGTTGGCTTGGCCACAGTTGGCTTTGAGCCAGTTCATCAGATTTCAATCGGACAACATAACTTCAGTGGCTTACATCAACCACCAGGGGGGAACACATAGTTCTCTAGCCATGAGGGAGGGGACTCGGATCATTCAGTGGGTGGAAGATCACTGTTGTTGCCTTTCTGCCATTCACATCCCAGGCGTAGACAATTGGGAAGACAGATATTCCATCCCTGGGAATGGGAACTCCATCCGGAGGTGTTCTCCAGGTAAGTCTCCAAATGGGGGAATCCAGAGTTGGATCTGATGGCGTCTCCACAAAATGCCAAGCTTCCGAAGTACGGTTCCAGATCGAGGGATCCTCAGGCCTGCCTAATAGATGCGTTGGCAGTCCCTTGGAACTTCAGAATGGCCTATCTGTTTCCTCTGTTTGCTCTACATTCTACGGGTGATCGCTCGCATAAAACAGGAAAGGGCATCAGTAATCCTAATTGCCCCGGCTTGGCCTTTATGGATCTGGTATGCGGATCTAGTGGAGATGTCGTCTCTACACCCATGGAGGTTACCTCTGAGGAAGGACCTTCTTCAGGGGCCTCTCATTTCTTTGAAGCTGACTGCTTGGAGATTGAACGCTTGATTCTATCTAAGAGCTACTTTTGGAGTAGGGTTAAGATTCCAAGAATTGTGTCTTTTCTCCAGGAGGGTCTGGAGAAAGGGTTATCTGTTAGCACTTTGAAGGGTCAAATTGTGGCCTTATCTGTGCTGTTGCATAAGCGTTTGGCAGATGTGCCAGATGTTCAATCTTTTTGTCAGGCCTTGGTCAGAATCAAGCCTGTGTTTAAACCTGTTGCTCCACTATGGAGTCTTAATCTTGTTCTTAAGGTTTTGCAGCAGCGCCTGTTTGAGCCAATGCATTCTGTAGATATTAAGTTACTATCCTGGAAGGTTTTGTTTATTTTGGTGATTTCTTCTGCACGGAGGGTATCTGAACTTTCCGCCTTGCCGTTTGATTCTCCTTATCTTATTTTTTATGCGCACTAAGTTGGGATTCCTTCCCAAAGTTGTTTCTACTAAGAATATTAATCAGAAGATTGTTGTTCCATCGCTTTGTCCGTAGCCTTCTTCGGATAAAGAACGTCTGTTGCATAATTTGGATGTGGTTCCTGCTCTTAAGTTCAATTTGGATGCGACTAAGGACTTTCACAAGTCTTCAGCTCTCTTTGTTTTTCTGGGAAGCGTAGAGCGACTGCGTCTACTCTTGCCTTTTGGTTGTGAAGTGTGATTTGCCTGTCGTATGAGTCTACTGGGAAGCAACCTCCAGAGAGAATTACGGCTCATTCTACCAGGGCTGTAGTCTCTTCTTGGGCTTTTAAAAATGAAGCTTCTATGGAGCAGATTTGCAAGGCTGCAACTTGGTCTTCTTTGCATACTTTTTCCAAAATTTACAGATTTGATACTTTTGCCTCAACTGAGGCGGCTTTTGGGAGAAAGGTTCTTCAAGCGGTTGTGCCTTCCATTTAGACATGCTTGTTCTTATCCCCACCTATTCATATGTGTCCTCTAGCTTGGGTATTGGTTCCCAACAGTAATTAAGATGAACCCGTGGACTCACCATATCTTTGGAAGAACTAAATTTATGCTTACCTGATAAATTTATTTCTTCAAGATATGTTAAGTCCACGGACGCACCCTTATTTTAATTTTTTTCCTTTTGACTAAACCTCAGACACCTCTGCACCTTGTGTTGCTTTCCTTTCTCCATTTACTTTCGGTCAAATGACTGGGGTTTATGGGCAGGTAAGTGATACATAACAGTTTTTACTGTGGTGCTCTTTGCATCCTCCTGCTGGCGAGGAGTGGTATTCCCAACAGTAATTAAGATGAACCCGTGGACTCACCATATATTTGGAAGAAAAAGTGTGGGAACTCACCAAGAATTTGACCCTCTCATAATGAATATTGTTTTATACACACATGCACACACTTACATACACACACACACTCTGTATTTATATAATCTATACACTCTGGACTCACCATATCTTGAAGAAATAAATTTATCAGGTAAGCATACATTTTGTTTTTTTTGTAGGACTTTACCCCTGGTTTTAAGCCTAAATCCTCTTCGCATTTCTATTATACAATGATTCCGTGCCAAGTATAGACTAATCTGTACACTAGAAATAAAGTTCCTTTTTTTTATTCCAGTTAATCTGCTAGTTCTTCAACTGTCCTATTTTAGTATATTATTTGACTGAAGACTTGAGATCCAACATTATTTTTGATTTCAGAATAACGTTTAATTGAGTCATTAATTGTAACCACATAGGTCATAATTGAAGAAGGATGTGTTTTTTTATTTTTTTAAATACTTTTTATTAGGGAAACACAGATATTCACCAGAAAAGCCCACATAGCTGACAAAACAATTACTCGTACAATTAAAAAATCAAAAGCGTCACAGCTATTTCAAAGGCATACATAATATGTTTAAAGGGATAGAAAAGTCAAAATTTAAACTTTCAAGAATCAGCTCATGCAGTTTTAAGACACTTTTTTTTACAATTGCTTCTGTTTTCAAATGTGCTTTGTTCTCTAGGTATTAATTGTTAAAAAATGAATACACACATATCCTTCACTAGTGGGAGCTAGCTGGTGAATTGTGCCAGCATACATATGGCTTGTGATTAGCTAACTAGATGTGTTCAGCCAGTACTGCAATGGATAACAAGAGAATGAAGCATATTTGATAATAAAAGTACATTTGTTCTATGTGAATCATGAATGAATTTTTTTGAGTTTCCTGACCCTTTAAGTTCCTTGTTTCAGACCATCAAGTTGTTTGTTTTTCTATGGGATATACCCATGTTTCCAATTGTAAAATTAAAACTATAAAACAACAAAACAAAAAGAACATAACTAAACAAAGGAGTTGTTAATACAATTTGCATAGCATATCACATAGTTTGTAAGAAATCAAATAGTATCTTGTACCACCCTATAAAGCTACACCCAAGTAAAGTTTGGAAATGTATGATGTAGGATACAAATACTGAAACCAGATTAACTGCATATAAAATATCTCACCTAGACCAGACTACCAGGCAACGTAGGAGATTTTATCACATATTTCCAGGTAGTGGCCACATATGGTCTCTTAGAAATGCTGTTAAAGTTAAATAAACAAAATGTTTTATTGTCCTCACTTGTGTGTTTAGAATAACTTTGCATACTAAGTGGGGGGAAGAACTGAACATGAGTGAAGTAAATTTTTCTGAATGAATGAATCATTTGCTACTGAGTAGCCAAATATATTATTAATATATATATATATATATATATATATATATCCTTACTTATACCTTGACAGGCCCTTAGAGGACGGCGAACGTGAGGTCGGTCCTGGAGGGTCAGGGATTATCTCCAGAGACGATTAGCACGGCGGAGTGAATACCTAAGTTATAAACAAGGCTACATAGGGTTATAGCCCGCACCAGGAGAGTCTGCCGCAATGGACCCTGCCAAACGACCCATCTCAACATCTATCCACCACCTTATCTCCTACAAGTCGCAACCGCGGTGCCACACTCAGGTCGGAACCCCTCCGGGGCGCTGGAGCCACCCAGGTTCGGGTGGAGGACACACCCAACTTAATGATCAGGAAGTTGTGGCTATGAGTGTGTCTTACCTAGACCGTACGGGTCGCCATCTTTATTGCCACGTGGACGCTCTCAGATCCTGACCGACCTGCAGCAGATCCTTGCTTACCACTGAAGTGATCACATGGCTCTTCGCAGCTCGGGAATCCATTTGTGGCAGATGGCTCTGACGGAGTCACAGGAGGTCTGGATCTGAGAGCCATGTCCTTGTCATTCTGAATGGCGCTGCCTGTTTGGGAAAGGCCCAGCTTTGCAGGAAACTCTGGGTGAGACTTATCCTTTTTCTGTTTGTTCCCATACACCATTACACCTTGCCCCCTCTAGCCACATTAAAAGACTCACTGGGGCTGTCCCCTATTATCCCTAGGTCTTTGGCTATACGCTTCTGGCTTTGACCACCTAGAGTTGCTGAACTACTCCCTAGCGAGTACTGACAACATTGTTTGCAACCACCCTCTAATAACTATGGGTGAGCCCTAGTTTCTGCTGGACTAAATTAACTACACCTTGGTGACCACTACCCACCACCTTACCAAGTGAAACTCTTAACTCTGCAAATTCAGCATACCTGGTCTGAACTGGTTGAACCTATATTCCAGTTTATTATCTCCTGCCATCACCCTTATTGTGATTTAGCCCATTGCAATATAGACACTTGGGTTGCTGATCCCTAATCAGCCCAGAACTGTTCCTGTCTTACTGTCAATATTGTCATCACATTTGCTGTTAAAGGCCATGCCCATTTTATTGTAGTGATTTGTCACTGCTAGTGTAAAACACATTATATTACTCTGTTGTTAGCTTTGCTCTAGCATTGTGAATTTATAGTAAACCCAACTTTGTGATTGATTGTTGGGGCCCTTCTTACACCTCCTCCTTTCCGGCCAAGCTTGTCGGGGTTGGTCACTTTGCCAATCCCTTTCCCCTTCCCTCGGATCGTTTTCCCTTTCCCTTGAGGTGTGAGAGGGTCTGCAGCGACCTATTATATTACAATACTGTAATTGATTGTGTGGTGTTAGCTGGTTTAAGACGTGCCACAGTGATGTAACCCCAATGTGTAGGCTGAGGCCGGCCCACTCGCATATATGTTTCATTATATATTCTAGCCTTATTCAGATAGTCATGCATAGGCCATTCTCATTTTTTTATTCAACACAGGTGAGACTGATCGAGGTATCTTTGTCACATCTCAAGGCTGACTACAACTTTATCAACAATGCCGCATACCTTGAGAAGGCATCCCAGAACTCCGGCAACTGTCAAAAAGACTGTACTTGACCACTTCACTCAACAGTCTAAAGACTCAGAACCAATCAGAAGGGCCGTAAGTGACTTAGATTCACAGGACGAGGGATCTCAATCCAGTACGCAGTCTACCGCCCACTTGCAACATTATATCACGGAAATCACTATGAAAAAAAATGTTAGCTGCGCAAACAAAATCTATCACTGCGGAGATCCAACGCAGGTCTGCAGAGCTTAGAAAGGACATTGCGGAGATTGGGGATAGAGTAGATACCTTAGAGAGGCAACATGATGACCTCACCATGGATCATTCAAATCTACTTTCATACACTGAGAACCTTGCGGATCAAATCACTTAACTAGAGCTAAAGCTTGTAGACATAGAGGACAGAGCTCGGAGAAATAATGTCCAATTTAGAGGTATACCAGAAAGTGTTGCGGCAGGTGATCTAAAATAATTTCACAAGTCTCTTTTCAAGGCTCTATTAGGCCCCCTGGAGGCTTCGTTACACACTATGAATTGAGCTCACAGAGCTCTGAGACCAAGGAGAATGTCATCAGATAGGCCTAGAAATGTGGTGGTATGTTTCCACAACTTTACCTTCAAAGACCGTCTCATGCGGGCCGCCTTTAACAAGCTAGCTTTCCAGACAATCTCAAAGACATCCAACTCTTACCGGACTTGTCTTCCTATACTCTGCAACAACGCAGGCTCTATATGCCCATAACCGCGTTGCTCAGAAGGGCTAACATCAAGTATAGGTGGGGCTACCCCACTAAGCTTATAGTGACAAAGGATAACCAAACCCATGTGGTGACATCCACATCCCAAGGCAACATTCTCCTAACTAACTGGGTTTTGCAAACAGAACGGGTGCCTCTGACAGTCGCCCATCCTACCAAACAGAGGGTCTCGGCCCAAGAATAGACTTTGAAGGAACAAAGACGAAAGTGTCAGAAATCCAGCCTCCTCAATCAGTCTCTGCAGCCTCAAGCCTTGCTGACCTGACAAGAAACCCTCCTCTTGTGAGGGAAAATTGAGATATGACTAACTATGTTACAAATGTATTCTTTATATTTTGTTTTTTAAGTTTAGTTAGATTTGCTAGTTACAGTGTTTTTCTTTGAGAGCGGGGCTGACTACTTCAGCTCCATTTCTTGCTTGCATTTTCTCTCCCCCCCCGAATCTAGAGCCCACGTTAGGGTTCAACACTGGTGGACTATTTCCACCAATATCTCCATCCCAGATACCTCCCCCCACCAAACATCAAGCCGCTAGGCAAATCCAAAGTCGACTTATAGTATAGTGTTACACATGTCCTCCCTCAAGTTCATAACTTACAATGTGAGAGGCCTGAACACTACTGGGAAGAGAAGTCTGCTAGCTAGATGTCTTAAATTCAATAAAGCAGATGTAGCGTTTCTCCAAGAAATGCATTTGTTAATAGATGGCCCGCCTACATCCATATCTAAAGAATTTCCAATCAAAATCGGCCCCTTTTTCTAAAAAAGCTAGAGGTGCAGCTTTACTGATTCATAAAAGAGTGGCATATTAACCAATCCACATTATCAGAGACCCTCATGCTAGATTCATTATCCTAATCTGTAATTTAGACCATATTACATACACCTTGGTCTCCATCTACCTTTCCGAATGTCCTTCAACTCACATACCTAAAAAAGATCTTATGTAAGGTTGATCAGGCTAAGCAGGGCAGGGTAATCTTGGCGGGCGATTTCAATATGGTCTGGGATAGCAAATTAGACAGGAAATCTAAAACCACTAATAGGAAGGCTGCTGTTTCTAATCATGTGAGTTTTCAATGTAGAGCCCTAATGGCACAATATGGCTACTATGATATTTGGAGGTCTTTCCGCTCATTGGATAAAGACTATACCCATTTCTCTCACCCTCATAACACTTATTCTAGGTTAGATTACTTTTTCTGCCACTCTGCCACTCTAGATTTAGTACAATTCACAAACATATCAATTTGCTCTTGGTCAGACCATGACCAAGTTCTACTAAACCTTCACACCACACATACGATTAGGACCAAATCAACTTGGAGGTTGTCCCACCATATTTTGTTGAATGTACTTTTCAGGGAGGAACTAAGGAATTAGATGCAATTGATTATACAGACAAACGACAACCCACAAATTTGAGATGATTTTATATGGGGGGCATTTAATGCCCCCATTCAGGGCTATTTTATAAGAAAACATGCATTTTTAAGGAAGCAAGCTGGCCTCTCCCTTTCCGAAGGCCATTGCAAACTACGGGACCTAGAGCATCAACATCACATCTCTACTTATTTAGATCTCAGAGATAAAATTTCAGAGCTTAGACAACATATAAGCCAATTAGAGTTCAAGAAAACCCAATCCCATCTATTCAAACTTAAACAACTCTTTTACTCAAAAAGCAACACTGCTAACACCATGTTGGCAAACAGATTGTGGCAGCATACTGGGGCCTCACGCATACACGCATTAAAACAAGGGGATGAAATTTCCAGGCTCCTTGCCCAGATTGGCTAAAAATGTAGTGAATATTACTCTGCCCTGTACAATATACAAAATCAGGAACCTATAAAACCAGCCTCTCCAGAGGTTGTATGCTCTTTCCTGGATTCATTTAAATTGCCGACCCTCAATAATGACCAGAGAAAGTCCTTATCTACTCCCTTTTCTATTCAAGAGGTCAAACAAGTAATTAAAAAATTAAAGCCCCAGGCCCGGATGGTTTCTCAGCAGTCTTTAATAAGTCGTATTCGCATGAAATCTCACCCCTCCTACTTAGATTCTTTAATTTGGCAAGCGAAGAGGGTAAATTCCAGAAAGTTTCTTGAGGCCTCCATCATAACAATCCCTAAACCAGATAAAGACCCTTCATCCTGTACTAATTATAATCCCATCTTGTTAATTAAAGTAGATATTAAGATATACTCAAATATTATAGCGAACAGGATTTCAAGGCTACTCCCTGATCTCATTGACCCTGACCAGGTAGGCTTTATTCCAGGTAGAGAGGGCCCAGATAACACCAGAAGATTGCTGAACATCCTGTTAGAATCCAAAAGGTTAAATAAGCCCTTGGCGGTCATCTCCCTGGATGCCGAGAAGGCGTTCGATCGGATTAGATGGGAATACCTGTGGAAGGTCTTGGAAAATCTTCAATTTCCTGAACACACAATACTGGCCATAAAGGCACTATATTCCAACCTCACGGCCTCTGTTAGAGGACTGGGATTCAATTCCCTGTCCTTCCCTATTTCCAATGGCACCTGACATGGCTGCCCCTTGTCCCCCTTGCTATTTTCCCTAGTGATAGAGCCCTTAGCAGCACAAATTAGGAGTGACAGTAAAGTTGAGGGAATCGCATTGCATGGCACGGTACACAAGGTTGCGCTGTTTGCTGATGACACTGCAATTTTACCCAGTAAATCATACCTGATGTTTTAAAGCATGTTATTCCAAACAATTTAGGAATGTTAGGTGATTTATGCCCTTTATGGATTAAAACCAGACTCTGCATCAACTATGTAATTTTCCATGGGAGTTTTGCCATGGATCCCCCTCCGGCATGCCACAGTCCATGTGTTAGTCCCCTTGAAACAACTTTTCCATCACTATTGTGGCCAGAAAGAGTCCCTGTGGGTTTTAAAATTCGCCTGCCTATAGAAGTCTATGGCGGTTCGCCCGTTCGCGAACAGTTGTGGAAGTTCGCGTTCGCCATTCGCGAACCCAAATTTTTATGTTCGCGACATCACTATTCCTCAACAATACCAATCATTTTGGCTGCTGTCGAGGTGCCACACTGTAAATAAAGTTAGTTTGCAAAGGCAAGTGGATGGCCTCACCTCAACATGTCGTGTAGTGATATATAAAATATCCCAGTCTCAAGATGGCCTACAATTCCTGCCAACTCTCGCAGCCTGTCTTCTCTGCTCTCAGGCAGCATGAACCAGGTTGTAACAATTAGCCAGTATAGGATGAACTGGTCTCCTGGCGATTCACTCAGCCACTAGGGCAAAATTTATAGTCTCTAGAGTCCAACAAATGGCGCGGATATCAGGTATGGCTTCTGCTCTGGGCCTCTGGTGGGAGGGACAAGATGTAAGTCTCCAGCTAATTCCTTTGTACTCTCCAGGAGCCCACAGGTCAGAACAGCCATTCAGCCAAGGATGCTCAGCTGGGCAAGTAGTTTCAGTGAAAGAAACCCTTATTTGGGGCCATAAAAATTATAACTTTGAGGGGAGCTTGTGTCAGGCATAGCTACCACCATTGCCCGCTCAACGGAAGTCCCAGAAGAGGGATGTAATTCGTTTTTTTGTTTTTTTTACCTAATCTTTATTTTAAATAGAGGGTTGGTTAGTAGAAAAAAACGCACTCTCAATATAATGCACTTTTTTTTCTAGTCTATAATGTTCTTGCAAATCTAAATTAAACTCATGGTTCAGATGACATTTTAAGAGACTTTTCAATTTACTTCTGTTGTCAAATTTACCTCATTCTCTTGGTATCTTTTGTTGAAAGTGTATATCTATGTAGTCTCATGAGCAGCCATGTACTATTGGGAGCTAGCTGCCTACACACATATGCCTTTTGTCGATAGCTAACCAGATGTGTTCAGCTAGGTCCAGGTAGTTCTTTACTACTGTGGAGCTGACCTTAACTATGTGTTTATTCATTTTGCAGTGGTTAAACACATTGATATATGCAAGCAATAGGTCAATAATTAGAGATTGAGGTACTCCCAAGATGCTGAGAAAAGTTCTATCATCACCCTAACCACAAAAGAGAGAAAAAAATGTTGTTTTAGAGTATCGTACAGTCTACATATAATCAAACATGAGTTCTAACACAAATGGATGCCAGTGATACTTTTTCATCATAATTTATCTTGTGGAATTCAGAATTCCCCCACAGCTGTGTATCTCTTAGGCTTGAGGCTGATAGAGGAACCAATTCTAGAGAGAAACTACACAAGTCCTGTGAATACTTAAGTCACAAGACTGGATGTGTAATATCTGTGACAGCAGCATAGTGTTTCATTGCTGCCCACAAAGGAAGTGCCGCATTTGTTTTTTTTTTCTTTACTTACTAATTTAAAAGCAGGATTTACAGAGAAGGAGAGAGAGGCGGGTGAACAGAATCTTGTGCTTGTTTTCATAAGATAATGATTTCAAAACTTTAGCAAAAGCTCCAAATCTGTTTAGCTAATTTGATGAATTTGTAATAAAAAATTAGATGTGCCTGATTTAACAATAAATAAATTGGCCGTTTCATGGGTATAGCTGTTATATCACAGGCTGAAATGGTCTATATGCTGAATGGTAGTGATGCTAAAAGGAGGCATGAGCCATTAACCTGCTGTGTTCCAAACCCATATAAATATGTGTATGTGTCTCTACGCCATTGTTTCTCCACCGCGGCCCTCAAGTACTCATAATGGGCAAGGTTTTCATTATTGCTGAACAAGAGCACAGGTGAAATAATCATCTGATGGTTGAGAGCAGATTAGTTACCATGGTTGCCATCATCTGATTATTTCGCCTGTGCTCTATTTCTTCTATTTTCTATTACTTGAGAACACTGCTCCAGGCAATTTGAACAGGGTCATTATTGTATAGTAGCCATGTGTGTTTGTTGGGTTATTGATTTTGCTAAATGTTTTTATTAGTGTGAAATTGGTTATTTTTAATATTAATTGGTCAAGTAGGAAACATTTGTTTCTGTATGGTGTTGTCTTCAAGGTAATCACAGAGGTAAAAAGTATATAACAGTGTTGGTTATCCAAAACTGGGGAATTTTATTTTTTTCCTGGTTGTGAGAGTCCATGACATTACTCTTGAGATTACATCAGCTGACCACCAGGAGGAGGCAAAGACACCCCCAATCCAGAGTTTAAGTATCCATCCTACTCCCAAATGTCATCTGAACCATTCTGCTAAGAAAAAATGTAACAACATTCTGTTCCTCAGTGGAGAGTTCCTGTAAGAGAGGGTACCAGGAATGATGTCTGGTACACAGACACGCCACAGGTGTCACTGGGAAGTTCCAAAGCCTTTTAATTAAAAGTTAAAGTGACAGCCAAGGAATAACTAAAAAAACACAGGTGATTTGTTCATAAAAAGGGAAAAATGCTTATGGGATTCTGAATCAAGGGAAATTTAAATGGTACAGAGAATTGTTATAGAAAAAAAAATAATGAATGTTTACTGTACCTTTTTTAAAAAGTTTTTAGTCCACAAATTTTACAGCATAAAATGAAAACAAAATCATGCTTAGAGGTTGCAGTTCCATTTTGCTTTGATTACTTTAATAACATCATGTTATGTTATCACAGTAATTACTATAACTGGTCATGCTTCTAAAATGGAGAGTCTGTTTTGTTACAGAGTGAGGTGAGCCCTAGGGCACGCATATGTGAAGTTCTTGGAATTCTTCTTTGCTATCAAGGTTTTAAGGCACTAGTTGATATGCTCCAGTAGCCAAGGTTTTTGAAGCATAAAACCAAAGTGTTGTTGAAGGGTTTGCTTCTATAAGAGTATAAGCTAACCCCTCTTTGTGCACGTGTATGTTTAACCAGCAACACTTCCCTCATTTACAAGTGCAAGCAGAAGTTCTTGTTTTAAAATAGAAACTCAGACAATTGCAACAAGTGATAGTGATTGCTGAGTGTTTTTTTTTTCTCTTGCAGAGGGGACAATGCAATGCCGTACTGGTAAGCCTTTATGTCTGTAGCCACCTATCACCAGCTAGCTCCCAATAATTTAATGTTGCTCCTGAGACTACCTAGGTATTTTTTTTTAAGCAAAGGATACCAAAAGCATAAAGTATATTTTATAATTAAATTAAATTAAAAACTACAAAAGTTTTTATTTTTTTACTTTCATGTCCCTTTAAGAAACATCAGTGAATTGTTTATAGTTTAACAAAAAAAAACCTGCAAACCCTTAAAGTGGCTGTGGGTAAAGCCCAAAATAAGATCATATTTTGGGCTTTACCCGGGTAATCCTAGGGTTACCCAAATACTTTTGGATAAAGCTAATAAAATCACAATGGGCTTTACCCGGGTAATGCTAGGAAAATACACCAACAGTAAATGAAACATTTTTATTTTGGATTACACAAACACTTTTAGAAACATTTTATAAACTTTTAGAAACATTTTTATATTTCATATGTGGATTTTTCATATGTTTTGTACCATGTTTTGTTATTTCATATGTGGATTTTTCATATGTTTTGTACCATGTTTTGTTATTTCATATGTGGATTTTTCATATGTTTTGTACCATGTTTTGTTATTTCATATGTGGATTTTTCATATGTTTTGTACCATGTTTTGTTATTTCATATGTGGATTTTTCATATGTTTTGTACCATGTTTTTTTACAACAACAGGAAATGAAACATTTTTGTGTTATTGTTTTCTTAGACAGGCCGGACTGTCTGTCGCACATGCATTCTGTCCGAGAAACTTTAAAAGCACGTTGAGGGGGGTGGGACCCATGGTTAGGTTCCCACCCCCCACGACATGCTTTTAAAGGTTCTCGGACAGACTGGACTGTTATCCGACGGACATTGGTCTGTCAGATTATTATCTGTCACACACGCATTCTGTCCAAGTAACTTTAAATGCACGTCATGGGGGTGGGACCTATGGTTAGGTTCCCAGAGACATTTGCGGCGCCCGAGGCTCTGATTAGAACAGAACTCTCTGGAGCATATCTGCCCTCGGTCATTAATGCATGATCTTATCTGATTGGTTGTGCATCCAGTGACCTCACAGAGACATGGACCAATCAGATCATGCATTAACGGCTGAGGGCAGATACACTCCAGAGAGTTCTGTTCTAACCTCTGGGAACCTAACCATGGGTCCCCACTCCCCACAACGTGCTTTTAAAGTTTCTCGGACATAATGCGTGTGCGACAGTCTGGTCTATCTAAGAACACAAAAATGTTTAATTTCCTGTTGTAAAAAAACATGGTAGAAAACATTTTATTTTGAAAAATAAAAATGTTTAATTTTGAAAAAATAAAAATGTTTAATTTTGACAAATAAAAATGTTTAATGAATAAAAATGTTTCATGTTGTTGTAACAAAACATGCTACAAAACATATGAAAAATCCACATATGAAATATAAAAATCTTAATTTCCTGTTGTAACAAAAGCACTGTACAAAACAAGTGTACAAAACTTCTTTGATTATGTAACAAAAGTATTAGACAACGGAGGAGCAGTTGATGTAGCATATCTAGATTTCAGCAAAGCATTTGACACCGTCCCACACAATAAACTTATTCACAAACTATATCTCCTTGGTCTAGATTCAAAAATTGTGAACTGGGTGGAATGCTGGCTTAAGGACAGAAAACAAAGTGTCTTAGTAAATGGAGTTCATTCAGCAGAGGGGGCTGTTACTAGTGGTGTTCCTCAGGGGTCAGTTCTGGGGCCTGTTTTGTTTAACATATTTATCTGCGATATCAGCAAAGGGCTACAGGGGAAAGTATGTCTCTTTGCAGATGATACAAAAATTTGCAACAGAGTGGATGTTCCAGGGGGGGTAGACAAAATGAGAAGTGATATACAACAATTGGAGGATTGGACAAATGACTGGGGTCTAAAGTTTAACACAGCAAAGTGTAAAATAATGCATTTAGGGAAGAAAAATCCAAATGTTAATTACAGACTCAATGACACTTTACTGACTGTTACAGACGAGGAACAGGACTTGGGAATTATTATTTCAGATGATTTAAAACTTAGTAAACAATGTAGTAATGCAGCGAGTAAAGCTAGCAGAATGCTTGGATGTATTGGTAGAGGTATTTGCAGCAGAAATAGTAAGGTTCTTATGCCACTTTATAGATCATTAGTTAGGCCTCATCTTGAGTATTGTGTGCAGTTCTGGAGACCATATCTTCAGAAGGATATTAACAAACTTGAATCTGTGCAAAGGAGGGCTACCAAAATGGTACATGGTCTAAAAAATAAAACTTACCAGGATAGGCTCAATGACCTAAATATGTATAGCTTAGAGGAGAGAAGGGAAAGAGGTGATATGATAGCAACTTTCAAGTACATTAAAGGGTTTAGTAAAACTGAGGCTGTGGGTATTTTACATAAAATGGAAAATTCAAGAACAAGGGGTCATGAGCTCAAGCTAAAGGGTAGTAGATTCAGAAGTAATTTGAGGAAGCACTTCTTTACAGAAAGAGTGATTGATTTATGGAATAAACTTCCTCAAGAGGTAGTAGCAACAAACACTGTGGGGGACTTTAAAAATGCATGGGACAAGCATAGGGCTATCCTACGAACTAGATAAGTTTATACTGTTAGGTAAGGTCGGGCAGACTTGCTGGGCCTATGGCTCTTATCTGACGTCAATATCTATGTTTCTATGTTTCTAAGTGTTTGTGTAATCCAAAATAAAAATGTTTCATTTACTGTTGGTGTGTTTTCCTAGCATTGCCCGGGTTAAGCCAATTGTATGATCTTATTAGCTTTATCCAGAAGCTTTTGGGTATTCCTAGGATTATCCGGGTAAAGCCCAAAATATGATCTTATTTTAGGCTTTACCCACAGCCACATAGCCATTTCTGACTTTACCCGTGACTTACAATATATATATATTCTCTCTGATGAAGCGCATGTGAGCATGCGCGAAACGCGTCAGATCTAGCACCCCTTGCACACCTGTGTTAGTGCTACTCACCTTTTGTATATCAAATAAAGTCACCTGGCTTCAAGTTCCTGAGTCCTCGCCTTTCTTCCTGTATCCTATATATATATATATATATATCTCAAAATAACATAGGTTTCCAGCAGAGCGCACACATATTACCGCTATCAATCCTCTTCCGGCACAATAGAGAGTGGGGTGCTGTCAGCTGCTTAGTGAAAAGCTGCCTCCATTGGTGTCACAAAAACCACAAAGTAACAAATATCCAAAATGTAGCAGGCAACACTGTAATGTAAGTAATAAAGTCCATCTTTATTGAAAACTTTTAAAAAAGTTTGCTTTTTAAAGTGAATGTAAAGTTTCATGAAAGAGTGCCCAGTTTTTAAAAATATATTAAAAACAGGGGCAATTTCATTTATGAAACTTTACATTGCAGTTTTTTTTTTTTAAATACCTTTTTCTTTAGCAAACGCAGACCGCGATCCTCCGCCCACAGCTCCTACTTACCTCATCAATGACGAAACCGGCTTCCTCCAATCATGATGTGCACCCCAGATTGTCCATCTCGTGAGGCCACGCTGTGATTGGGGGAAGTTGGTTTCGTCATTGAAGTGCTAAGCACAGAGGAGCTGCGGGCGGAGGATCGCTGTCTGTGTTTGCTAAAGAAAAAGGTAAGTATTTTTTTTAAAAATTTTGCAGTGTAAAGTTTCATAAATGAAAGTGCCCCTGTAACACAACTGCTTGGAGTGTTGCCTGCTACATTTTGGATATTATTTATTTATTTATATATATATATATATATATATATATATATTTATATATATATATATATATATTCTACCAAAATACTATCAGATTTATGTAGAAATATGTATTTATGAAAAAATAGAACATATTCTGCTATGTGAAATTTTACAATTTTCATGTCTGGTAAGCGCACTTGAGAATATGCAATTAGTTTTTTAGCACGAGTGGGGTTGCTTTATAAAAAACTGACTTTTGTCATATTTACCTGTGGGTTTCTTTCTCATGTGAGCATGTAGTTTTATCACACTCCCTGTGAATTTCCTCCAACAGTGCAATTTCCCTTGCTCTTTCACACAGGAAGTCCTATATTTTGCTGCTATTTGTGGAATTCTTAAAGGTTTATATATTGAGCAATATGAATAAAAAAAAATTCTCGATGAGGTTGCTACACTATATTCTTTGGCTGTTCAAGATTTCCATTTTTATTTTTATCCTCAGCTCTGTACTCTGGGGATAAAATATTTTTATCAGAGACATTGCATCATTGTTTTGCTTTGGCCCATCTAATAGAGTATATTACAATTATTTTGATTCCTGAGAAATAAATATGTCTTTGGAGAATGGTTGTAAATGTTATTGTCAGGCCTATGGAAGGCCGTCCTTGTCAACTAGAGCTGATTTAAAGTTGTTCCCTGTCAGCCACTGATCAACAGGCATTAAAGGGACATCATTAAACACATCTTGCTTTTGTGTAAACATTTTCGCTTTTTTCCCCACCAAGGGAGGGCAAAAAGCAAATTGTGTAACCTAGGTTTCATTCTAAATGCTGCAAATTGCCTAACCCAGCTAATTGATTTGAAGTATTCTAGATTACAGAATTTGCTTGGGATAAGCACAATTTTTACACAAATGCAAGAAGTCTTTAATGTTCCTGTAACGTCTTAGAAAAAAAAATGAAACTATTCCTGCTCTTCAATCTGAATTATTATATTTTGTCCTCAGTTGTCAGTCTAACTGACTTTCTAAGATAATACATGTGGTAAAGGGGATGTTAGCAGAAAGGTGTGATAAAGATGGCTATCTGTGTGGATGGTGGCGACCGTGGCGTATGTGTGGTGAAAATGGGAGTTATCTTTTTGAACTGGGGATGGTCGTTTGGATTTTACAGGTGATGCTTGCACAGATGGTACGAGGAATTCATGTGCAGATGGTATGTGGGAATGCTATGGCAGGTGTATTGTCAGATTGTACAGCGGATGCATGCACAGATGATTTGTGGGGTGCAAGTGCAGATGGTACAGGGGATTTTGCAGGCGATAAATGTGCAGATGGTACAGGGGAGTGTAAAAGCAGATGATAAAATGATGATGAGTACTGTAGTTTATAATTATTTTGGATTCATGTCACACTTAGGGCTCTATTTAACAAGCTCCGTATTGAGCTTGATGGCCCCTGTTTCTGGCGAGTCTTCAGACTCGCCAGAAACAGCAGTTATGAAGAAGCGGTCACAAAGACCGCTGCTCCATAACCCTGTCCGCCTGCTCTGAGCAGGTGGACACACATCGCCACAATACAACCCAATCGAGTACGATCGGGTTGATTGACACCCCCCTGCTGGCGGCCCATTGGCCGCGAGTCTTCAGGGGGCGGCGTTGCACCAGCAGCTCTTGTGAGCTGCTGATGCAATGCTGAATACGGCGAGCATATTGCTCGCCGTATTCAGCGAGGTCTGGCGGACATGATCCGCAGTGTCGGATCAGGTCCGCCAGACCTTGATAAATATGCCCCTTAGTGTATACAGTATGTGACAGCAAGGGCTATGTTGACATTGTAGATGTTTGTTTTAATAAAATGTAGACGCCTATGTCAGTATAGATTATATTAATGAAGGCTTAGGAGAATGAAGTAGCCTTAGTCCTTTGAATTGAAGTGTTTGTAAACGATAATAGATGGTCAGTGATAATCAAGAAAATGAAGAGGCTTAAAGGGACAGTTTACTCCATAATTGTTATTATTTAAAAAGATAGATAATCCCTTACCCATTCCCCAGTTTTGCATAACCAACACGGTTATATTAATATACTTTTTACCTATGTGATTACCTTGTATTCTGCAGACTGCTCCCTTATTTCAGTTCTTTTGACAGACTTGTATTTTAGCCAATCAGTGCTGAATTATAAATAACAATACGGAGTGAGCACAATGTTATCTATAGGGCACACATGAACTAGCGTTGTCTAGCTGTGAAAAGCTGTTCAAAATGCACTGAGATAAGAGGTGGCCTTCAAGGGCTTAGAAATATGCATATACGTTTAGCTTTCAACAAAGAATACAAAGAGAACAAAACAATTTTGATGATAAAAGTAAATTGAAAAGTTGTTTAATATTGCATGCCCTATCTGAATCATCAAAGTTTAATTTTAACTAGACTGTCCCTTTAAATTTATATTTTAATTCTCACTCAGCCTGCATTATAGAGGAAGGGAATGGCGATCATGAGAAGTTTTATCCAGCTATGATTGGATGAATCTGTGGGTATGATAAGCATTTGTTTATAAACATCTGGGGTTATCATAGAAATGTCTTTTAGACCATATTTAAAGCTTGGTAGTGTAGATAATATAATGTTATGTGTGAATGTGATGGAAGTTAAATGAGTCTGAAATGAAGATATATGGGTATTGGTGTAGAAGGTTTGGCTTGTAAATGGATTGTCATAACTAGAATGGATATAACTCATATAATTTGATGGCCTATATATTAATGACAGGAAGATATATATAAATAAATATGTATATAGATAGATATAGTTAGGATAAATATAATGGGTATTTTGTGTAGGTATGAAAAAGTAAACCGTGTAGGGCAATGAGGGTATGATTTTGTTGGAATATACACTATGAAAGAATTGAGAGGTGATCTAGTCCATGCATGGGTGATTATCATAGAAGGGTCTGTAAGGATATAATAGGATAGTCTATGATAGCTGGCCTATGTCTATATAATGCAAATAGCTGTGAGCTTTGTGTGTGCACATAACATATGTTTACTCTATACAGAGCTAAAGACAAGTGTCCGCAGCTAAGATTTTATTGGGTAAAACAGTGCGAGTTATAAAGATCTATAACATTTTTTATTTTTATTTCTCTTTAGAGTGGTAAATGCAGGAAAAAGCCAACACAATGAAGACCAAGCGTGCTGTGAATTTGTGACTGTGGAAAAAAGAGATGGTAAACTTAGTGACCACCATAAGGAATGGCCGAGCACTGACAGGACAGCAAAGCCTGAACCACAAACCGTACATAAGGTTAGCGATATATATTAAAAATGACCCAAAATGGCTATTATAGATGTATTAATTTTTTTTTTTAGAGAAGCCATAAACCATGAGGAACATCCAGGAGCGAGACATTGTAGTACAAAAACGTGTTAGTGCGTGTAATGTTTGCACTAATGACATGAAACTCTATGGGATAGATTATAAGTGGAGCGCAACAGATAGCACAGAGTACATTATATTTAGCGCGGCCCTGCACAAAGGTATTACAAGTGGATGGTAATAAAGGTTTACCAGAGAATCTTACCAGGACCAACATTTTTTTTTCTCAGCGTGCCCTATACTTTGAATGGTTAGCGCAGTGTTTGCTGTTTCTGCTCATATTACAAATGGTCAGTTAAAGGGACAGTAAACACCTTGAGATTTTTATATAAACTGTTTAGTTACGCGTAATGAAAAAAACTTTGCAATATACTTTCATTATTTATTTTTCCTCCTTTTCATGTAATTTAAAGGGACAGTCTACACCAGAATTGTTATTGTTTTTAAAGAAAGATAATCCCTTTATTACCAATTCCCCAGTTTTGCATAACCAATACAGTTATTTTATTATACTTTTTACCGCTGTGATTACCTTGTATCTAAGCCTTTGCAGACTGCCCCCTTATTTCAGTTCTTTTGACAGACTTGCATTTAGCCAATCAGTGCTCTCTCGTTTGTAACTCCACAGGTGTGGTCACAATGTTATTTGTATGACACACATGAACTAACACCCTCTAGCTGTGAAAAACTGCCAAATGCATTGAAATAAGGGGCAGCCTCAAGGGCTTAGAAATTAGCATATGAGCCTACCTAGGTTTAGCTTTCAACAAAGAATACCAAGAGAACAAAGCAAATTTGATGATAAAAGTGAATTGAAAAGTTGTTTAAAATTACGAGCCCTATCTGAATCATGCAAGTTTAATTTTGACTAGACTGTCCTTTTAACTATGACAATTGAGTATTTTCTTAATTGAAATGCACCCTAATGACTTCTCAAATCTAACCCTGCCACATTTATTTTCCTAAGTGGCTTTAACTAATAAGAACTGCAAAACAAATTTTACCTACATTATGGCTCCTCAAAATAAGGAGTTTGGCTACTGAAAAACAATTGCATTAAAGATAATGTTACTTTGTTTTAAAAACATTTTATGTGGTCTGATATTGATTGATGTTACACAATTGTGCAAATATTTTTGCACTGCATTTGTAATCTAGGTTTATGTATTGGGATTGTCATGTTCAAAGGAGGTTTGCCTGGTATTTCGGAGCTGGATTTAGGCGGGATCAGACTGATATACCTTAGAAAAGCTCTCTATGAAAAGCACAATTGGGCTAAAAGAGGCTGCTCCCAGGTGCTTACCATGCTACAGAAAAAGCTACTGAGCTGTTGTTCATTCCTGATTGAGCATTTCTCTCTCTGTTTGTATTTGCCTATATATTTAACCCCTGCAAATGGGTTAAACAAATAGGAAAATTCCCGCTCTGGAGATTTGCGACTGCTACTGCAGGACTGTATCTATGTTTTAATTCCTTTGTGGGGTTAAATGCATAACGTGCCAGGATGAGTAGGCGGACACTAAAACTCCCTGAAATGGCCAAGGCCAGCCTCTCAAAGCACCGTTTTCATTGTACCTAGCAAGACAACTTTACCTAACAAAACAGATACACAGCGTACAAACCTTTATATAAACCGTTCTGCAAGTCTTTCCAACGTGTTTTAATTACTCTTTTCCCACGTACGTAGCGGTTCTCATTTCATGCCTGAGATATTATGTTTTTGGCACCTTGTGCAATGGTCAGTAATGGCCACTAACAAAGCTGTGGGAAATACAGGCAAAGCGATATTACATTTTGAAAATGATCTCACATTTACAATATGGCTTCTCAGCTACTTCATGAGTGTCTATAGGCCCATGAAAAGCCTCTTGAGTGTTATTACATGTCCCCTGCTGTGGCAAATAAGTGACACCAATAAAAAAAAAAAAGCTATTGCACTGATTCAGCAATCACTAGGTAGTATGTTGGTGGGTCAGCATTTTAAAATTTTGCACCCTGGCCAATCTGTTGTGCTTGAGTGCAGTAACTCACCACTTTAATAGCACTCTGTGTGATATCCATTAAGGTATGGGGTGCACTAAAAAAGTTTTGAATAAGTTAAGATGCTATGACTAGAATATTTAAAGGAACACTAAATTCTCTTCCATTATCTTTTTAGATGCACACTTTAAGACACTAGGTCCTACTGAGTGTGCAATAGTTCACAGAATATACTTGTCAAGGTATTTGAAATGTTATTAAATAATATATAGAGGTATATTTGTCTTTATTTAATAGATCTGTGGATATGAACATGGTCTGTAGACAAAGGTTTGTTCCTAAGAGATCTCCCACATTCATTATGTAAAATTATCCTGAACACACAGGGGGAGACAATGGAACATTTGGCCTGCCAAATTTCAGAACAGTCACTTAGAGGAATGTTGGGGGAAGTAATTTTGAAAGGAAATGGAAACTAACACAGTTTCAGGATACAGCAAATATATGGATTTCCTCCAAGAGAAATGCCGATCCGTCTGAAGAAATGTGAGAGATACAAACATTCTTCAAAGGAACTGATAATTGGCACAGACTTGTTGAGTGACTCAGGCTGTTTGGATGATAACATCAGAATACACGTAACACAGACGTTGTGTCGGGGGTTAGAATAACACAGTGAAGACAAATGACTTACATTATGATTTCAAAGCAACAGTATATGTTTTAATGGACATGAGATGTGTGTGTGTATGTGTATATATATATATATATATATATATATATGATATATATATATGTGTATGTTTTGAAAGCATGAATATCTTAGCCTCTGTGTGTTTAAGAACATGAATAGATGTTTATGGACCTGAAGAGAAGTGATTATTAACATTTATTTCTTTCATGTAATTAACAAGAGTCCATGAGCTAGTGACGTATGGGATATACATTCCTACCAGGAGGGGCAAAGTTTCCCAAACCTTAAAATGCCTATAAATACACCCCTCACCACACCCACAAATCAGTTTTACAAACTTTGCCTCCAAGGGAGGTGGTGAAGTAAGTTTGTGCTAGATTCTACGTTGATATGCGCTCCGCAGCAAGTTGGAGCCCGGTTTTCCTCTCAGCGTGCAGTGAATGTCAGAGGGATGTGAGGAGAGTATTGCCTATTGAATGCAGTGATCTCCTTCTACGGGGTCTATTTCATAAGGTTCTCTGTTATCGGTCGTAGAGATTCATCTCTTACCTCCCTTTTCAGATCGACGATATACTCTTATATTTACCATTTCCTCTACTGATTCTCGTTTCAGTACTGGTTTGGCTTTCTACAAACATGTAGATGAGTGTCCTGGGGTAAGTAAGTCTTATTTTCTGTGACACTCTAAGCTATGGTTGGGCACTTTATTTATAAAGTTCTAAATATATGTATTCAAACATTTATTTGCCTTGACTCAGAATGTTCAACTTTCCTTATTTCCAGACAGTCAGTTTCATATTTGGGATTATGCTTTAATTATCATATTTTTTCTTACCTCAAAAATTTGACTTTTTCCCTGTGGGCTGTTAGGCTCGCGGGGGCTGAAAATGCTTCATTTTATTGCGTCATTTTTGGCGCGGACTTTTTTGGCGCAAAAATTCATTTCCGTTTCCGGCGTCATACGTGTCGCCGGAAGTTGCGTCATTTTTTGACGTTATTTTGCGCCAAAAATGTCGGCGTTCCGGATGTTGCGTCATTTTTGGCGCAAAAAGCATTTAGGCGCCAAATAATGTGGGCGTCTTTTTTGGCGCCAAAAAATATGGGCGTCGCTTTTGTCTCCACATTATTTCAGTCTCATTTTTCATTTGCTTCTGGTTGCTAGAAGCTTGATGTTTGGCATTTTTTTCCCATTCCTGAAACTGTCTTATAAGGAATTTGATCTATTTTGCTTTATATGTTGTTTTTTCTCTTACATATTGCAAGATGTCTCACGTTGCATCTGAGCCAGAAGATACTACAGGAAAACCTCTGCCTGCTGGATCTACCAAAGCTAAGTGTATCTGCTGTAAACTTTTGGTAGCTATTCCTCCAGCTGTTGTTTGTATTAAATGTCATGACAAACTTGTTAATGCAGATAATATTTCCTTTAGTGATGTACCATTGCCTGTTGCAGTTCCCTCAACATCTAAGGTGCAGAATGTTCCTGATAACATAAGAGATTTTGTTTCTGAATCCATAAAGAAGGCTTTGTCTGTTATTTCTCCTTCTAGTAAACGTAAAAAGTCTTTTAAATCTTCTCTTTCTACAGATGAATTTTTAAATGAACACCATCATTCTGATTCTTTGGACTCTTCTGGTTCAGAGGATTCTGTCTCAGAGATTGATGCTGATAAATCTTCATATTTATTTAAGATGGAATTTATTCGCTCTTTACTTAAAGAAGTACTAATTGCTTTAGAAATAGAGGATTCTAGTCCTCTTGATACTAATTCTATACGTTTAGATAAGGTTTTTAAAGCTCCTGCGGTTATTCCAGAAGTCTTTCCTGTTCCTAATGCTATTTCTGCAGTAATTGCTAAGGAATGGGATAGATTGGGTAATTCATTTACTCCTTCTAAACGTTTTAAGCAATTATATCCTGTTCCGCCTGACAGGTTAGAATTTTGGGACAAAATCCCTAAAGTTGATGGGGCTATTTCTACCCTTGCTAAACGTACTACCATTCCTACATCAGATGGTACCTCGTTTAAGGATCCTTTAGATAGAAAAATTGAATCTTTTCTAAGAAAAGCTTATCTATGTTCAGGTAATCTTCTTAGACCTGCTATATCATTGGCTGATGTTGCTGCAGCTTCAACTTTTTGGTTGGAAACTCTAGCGCAACAAGTAACAAATCGTGATTCTCATGATATTATTATTCTTCTCCAGCATGCTAATAATTTCATCTGTGATGCCATTTTTGATATTATTAGAGTTGATGTTAGATTTATGTCTCTGGCTATCTTAGCCAGAAGAGCTTTATGGCTTAAGACTTGGAATGCTGATATGGCTTCTAAATCAACTCTACTTTCCATTTCTTTCCAGGGAAACAAATTATTTGGTTCTCAGTTGGATTCTATTATTTCAACTGTTACTGGTGGGAAAGGAACTTTTTTACCACAGGATAAAAAGTCTAAAGGTAAAAACAGGGCTAACAATCGTTTTCGATCCTTTCGTTTCAACAAAGAACAAAAGCCTGATCCTTCGTCCTCAGGAGCAGTTTCAGTTTGGAAACCATCTCCAGTCTGGAATAAATCCAAGCCTGCTAGAAAGGCAAAGCCTGCTTCTAAGTTCACATGAAGGTACGGCCCTCATTCCAGTTCCGCTGGTAGGGGGCAGGTTACGTTTTTTCAAAGAAATTTGGATCAATTCTGTTCACAATCTTTGGATTCAGAACATTGTTTCAGAAGGGTACAGAATTGGTTTCAAGATGAGACCTCCTGCAAAGAGATTTTTTCTTTCCCATGTCCCAGTAAATCCAGTGAAAGCTCAAGCATTTCTGAATTGTGTTTCAGATCTAGAGTTGGCTGGAGTAATTATGCCAGTTCCAGTTCCGGAACAGGGGATGGGGTTTTATTCAAATCTCTTCATTGTACCAAAGAAGGAGAATTCCTTCAGACCAGTTCTGGATCTAAAATTATTGAATCGCTATGTAAGGATACCAACGTTCAAGATGGTAACTGTAAGGACTATATTGCCTTTTGTTCAGCAAGGGAATTATATGTCCACAATAGATTTACAGGATGCATATCTGCATATTCCGATTCATCCAGATCATTATCAGTTCCTGAGATTCTCTTTTCTAGACAAGCATTACCAATTTGTGGCTCTACCGTTTGGCCTTGCTACAGCTCCAAGAATTTTCACAAAGATTCTCGGTGCCCTTCTGTCTGTAATCAGAGAACAAGGTATTGTGGTATTTCCTTATTTGGACGATATCTTGGTACTTGCTCCGTCTTTACATTTAGCAGAGTCTCATACGAATCGACTTGTGTTGTTTCTTCAAGATCATGGTTGGAGGATCAATTTACTAAAAAGTTCTTTGATTCCTCAAACAAGGGTAACCTTTCTGGGTTTCCAGATAGATTCAGTGTCCATGACTCTGTCTTTAACAGACAAGAGACGTCTAAAATTGATTACAGCTTGTCGAAACCTTCAGTCACAATCATTCCCTTCGGTAGCCTTATGCATGGAAATTCTAGGTCTTATGACTGCTGCATCGGACGCGATCCCCTTTGCTCGTTTTCACATGCGACCTCTTCAGCTCTGTATGCTGAACCAATGGTGCAGGGATTACACGAAGATATCTCAATTAATATCTTTAAAACCGATTGTTCGACACTCTCTAACGTGGTGGACAGATCACCATCGTTTAATTCAGGGGGCTTCTTTTGTTCTTCCGACCTGGACTGTAATTTCAACAGATGCAAGTCTCACAGGTTGGGGAGCTGTGTGGGGATCTCTGACGGCACAAGGAGTTTGGGAATCTCAGGAGGTGAGATTACCGATCAATATTTTGGAACTCCGTGCAATTTTCAGAGCTCTTCAGTTTTGGCCTCTTCTGAAGAGAGAATCGTTCAGTTGTTTTCAGACAGACAATGTCACAACTGTGGCATACATCAATCATCAAGGAGGGACTCACAGTCCTCTGGCTATGAAAGAAGTATCTCGAATTTTGGTTTGGGCGGAATCCAGCTCCTGTCTAATCTCTGCGGTTCATATCCCAGGTGTAGACAATTGGGAAGCGGATTATCTCAGTCGCCAAACGTTGCATCCGGGCGAATGGTCTCTTCACCCAGAGGTATTTCTTCAGATTGTTCAATTGTGGGGGCTCCCAGAGATAGATCTGATGGCCTCTCATCTAAACAAGAAACTTCCCAGGTATCTGTCCAGATCCCGGGATCCTCAGGCGGAGGCAGTGGATGCATTATCACTTCCTTGGAAGTATCATCCTGCCTATATCTTTCCGCCTCTAGTTCTTCTTCCAAGAGTAATCTCCAAGATTCTGAGGGAATGCTCGTTTGTTCTGCTAATAGCTCCGGCATGGCCTCACAGGTTTTGGTATGCGGATCTTGTCTGGATGGCATCTTGCCAGCCATGGACTCTTCCGTTAAGACCAGACCTTCTGTCACAAGGTCCTTTTTTCCATCCGGATCTGAAATCCTTAAATTTAAAGGTATGGAGATTGAACGCTTGATTCTTGGTCATAGAGGTTTCTCTGACTCCGTGATTAATACTATGTTACAGGCTCGTAAATCTGTATCTCGAGAGATATATTATAGAGTCTGGAAGACTTATATTTCTTGGTGTCTTTCTCATCATTTTTCTTGGCATTCTTTTAGAATACCGAGAATTTTACAATTTCTTCAGGATGGTTTGGATAAGGTTTTGTCCGCAAGTTCTTTGAAAGGACAAATCTCTGCTCTTTCTGTTCTTTTTCACAGAAAGATTGCTATTCTTCCTGATATTCATTGTTTTGTACAAGCTTTGGTTCGTATAAAACCTGTCATTAAGTCAATTTCTCCTCCTTGGAGTTTGAATTTGGTTCTGGGAGCTCTTCAAGCTCCTCCGTTTGAACCTATGCATTCATTGGACATTAAATTACTTTCTTGGAAAGTTTTGTTCCTTTTGGCTATCTCTTCTGCTAGAAGAGTTTCTGAATTATCTGCTCTTTCATGTGAGTCTCCTTTTCTGATTTTTCATCAGGATAAGGCGGTGTTGCGAACTTCTTTTGAATTTTTACCTAAAGTTGTGAATTCCAACAACATTAGTAGAGAAATTGTGGTTCCTTCATTATGTCCTAATCCTAAGAATTCTAAGGAGAAATCATTGCATTCTTTGGATGTTGTTAGAGCTTTGAAATATTATGTTGAAGCTACGAAATCTTTCCGTAAGACTTCTAGTCTATTTGTTATCTTTTCCGGTTCTAGGAAAGGCCAGAAAGCTTCTGCCATTTCTTTGGCATCTTGGTTGAAATCTTTAATTCATCTTGCCTATGTTGAGTCGGGTAAAACTCCGCCTCAAAGAATTACAGCTCATTCTACTAGGTCAGTATCTACTTCCTGGGCGTTTAGGAATGAAGCTTCGGTTGACCAGATCTGCAAAGCAGCAACTTGGTCTTCTTTGCATACTTTTACTAAATTCTACCATTTTGATGTATTTTCTTCTTCTGAAGCAGTTTTTGGTAGAAAAGTTCTTCAGGCAGCGGTTTCAGTTTGAATCTTCTGCTTATGTTTTTCGTTAAACTTTATTTTGGGTGTGGATTATTTTCAGCAGGAATTGGCTGTCTTTATTTTATCCCTCCCTCTCTAGTGACTCTTGTGTGGAAAGATCCACATCTTGGGTAGTCATTATCCCATACGTCACTAGCTCATGGACTCTTGTTAATTACATGAAAGAAAACATAATTTATGTAAGAACTTACCTGATAAATTCATTTCTTTCATATTAACAAGAGTCCATGAGGCCCACCCCTTTTTTGTGGTGGTTATGATTTTTTTGTATAAAGCACAATTATTCCAATTCCTTATTTTATATGCTTCGCACTTTTTCTTATCACCCCACTTCTTGGCTATTCGTTAAACTGATTTGTGGGTGTGGTGAGGGGTGTATTTATAGGCATTTTAAGGTTTGGGAAACTTTGCCCCTCCTGGTAGGAATGTATATCCCATACGTCACTAGCTCATGGACTCTTGTTAATATGAAAGAAATGAATTTATCAGGTAAGTTCTTACATAAATTATGTTTTTTATTTCAGATCTACATAGACAGGATTCACTTGGAATACAGTACAATACTGAATTAAAAATAAGCTATTATTCACATATAAATGCCAGGATACCGATAACATTGTAATGCATTTTAAACTAATAATTAGCAGTATTAAATTACCTAAATAAAATAAAATGTTAATAATATAACATATTTGGTATCAGAATAATCAGAAAAAAATAACCTAATATTAACCATCTGTAATTGGGGTTATATATGATTAATGCAGAGAGTGTGATCTGATTAAATAACCATTTTATGAAAAAAAAAAAAAAATTTAACTTGCTTAAAAATGTTAGAGATGGTCTTGTTGTATTTGTTTGTTTGTACATCTGCTGCCACCTAGTGTTATGATGCGGAATTGCAACCATGAGATGATTGGTTGTTGCAAAGAATGCATTTCCTTGACAACACATTTACCAAATAAACCAATCCATGTTCAGTTGCGAAGAACTAATCCAAGACAAGGCCGTGGGCGTTTCCAATATTCACCAATGACTGATAAATAATCAAAAAGGGGAGGGGTAAGATCAGATGATTTAACCCCAGCATAGAGACTAAGAAAGTGTTGTGTTATTTTGATCCAGAAAGGAGTAACTGCGGCAGTTATTAATCAAAAGCACACACCTACCATATGGACTCCATATGCTTTACCCCAATTTTGAATTTCTGAGGTGAATTGGATCTGTTGCAAAACATTGGGAACCGGATTGCTGTTTATTTGGGTGATGTATATAAAAGTTTTATTATAAGATAAGTTATATGCATAGTCAATTTGTATTTAATAGATTTAAAGAAACAGTGTGTTTTAGTTAGCATTTCACAGCCTATATATATATTGTTTAAATCTGCGTCTGATTGACCAAGTAACTCATCTATGCAAGTTCTGATATTGTCAGTTAATTTTGTATTAGGATAAATTGCAGTTAAATAGCAGAATATATATATTATCCTATTGTTTTATAAACACTGTTTAGAATTGTATTGCTTGGATGTTAAAGGTTTTTAATCCCATTGTGTTAAATAAATAAAAGGCTGAATTGTGAAGGTATATTTTTCTGGGTTTTGTAAGAAGGATAGCATATCTTAAGAGTTGGTTTAACGCATATAAACTTTTATTTAGTTTCCTTTTATTGCAAATATAGTTCAATATGTTCATGGATATTAACTAAATAAAAGAATTCAGGTATTTATATTAATTGTATGGTCTAGTAGGTGCATGGTTGATAAGGGTTTCTATTTCTTTGTATTGTGTTTATAACCCTGCCATAAACTTATATATATTATTTGGATAGCACTGCTAAGATTCTTATAAATATACTGACATAATAATTGGAGGCACTTTTTCTGAGATTTATTAATATTCCATCATAATTGATATAATATATTTGTAAGTAAATAGAAATTATTATAAAAGAGAAAAAAAAAAAAAAAAAAAAAAATCATATTTCGATATTAATATTTTAAAGATATAATTTTTTTTTGAAAAGTTGAAATATTAATTTTCATATTTCGAGATTGACATTAATATCTTAAAATATTATTAAAGATTAATTTTGAAAAAGTAATAAAAATATTAATTTTTCATATTTCAAAATTAATCAAAAATATTGATTTTTCATATTTTCAAAGTTAATCAAAAATATTAATTTCTCATATTTTGGAATATTAATTTTTCATATTTCAAAATTAATAATATTTTTTTTTTTGAAATATAAAATTTTTCCTTCTCTCTTTTTATTGGCAAAAATTGTATTAGCGTTTTAGTTTAACTAAGTACTAAACCAATATAATAATGTCTGTAGCCAGAAGTGACTCATTTAATTCTATACATAGCAATGAAATTGGTCCCATAACCATACCTATTACTAAAGGTCAGGTCCTTAAGAAAGATATCTTAAGTTACCTTAAAGGGAAGTTTAATATTGCGGGTGAATTAAATGATTTTATGGATATGCTTGAAACTAGGGCTAAAAATATTACCGTTAATAATAATATGTGGAATGAAGAGAATGAATTCTTCCAGGAATTATTAATGATTAATCAATGCGAAGCTCCCAAAAAGCGAGACGAACTAATACTAAAATCCTGGCCCCTTTTAATATGCATAATTGACGAAATGTCGTTTTGTGTCACAGACAAACGATTGCAAATACAGGAGCTAGAAAATAGTATTCGTTCCTCGCGCAGACGCGAAGAGGGTTTAAAAATAGCCAAAAATAAAATGGATGAATTTGCCCAAAACCTAGCCACCTTAGATAAGCACAATATGGACTTAATCGCGCAGATACAAGATTTAAATAAACAGCTTGCGCAAAGCCAGAGAGAACTAAGCGATTTAAAAAGGTCATATCGCCATAATGAAAACCCCTATATTAGCAATGAGAATAATACAGATAATGCTAACTCCTTTAGCGAACGCGTCAGGGACGAGGTACGAAAATATATAGAACAACATAGACAAATGACCCCTAACGGGTCAGAAGTAGATTTCCCAAATAGACAATCCCCTCAGGATGTAAATCCAGAGGACAGCTGTAGCGCAGCTGATGCGGGGGAGGGAAACTCTAACAGAGAATCCCAAAATATGTCTGATAAAGTCTATGATTCCCATAAAATAATCACTTTCGTACAACGCGCAGTACCTATATTCTCCAATAAGGGAACAACATCTGTAATTGATCATTTACAGGCTTTTGAAAATGCGTTAGCTATAATGAATGTTACAAGTGAGAAATTGAAAATTGAATTTCTACCTTGGGTATTTGACAGTAAGCATCACAAATTCTTTGCCTCACTAAAGGATATGAATATTCATTCCTGGAATGGGGTAAAACGACAATGCAGAAAAGAATTCGGGCAATATCGCACTAAAACTGCCGCAAAGATAGCGGTATATGGTTTAAAGTGTCGTGCGAATCAGAGTCCAGTCGAATTCCTTTCTGTATTGAAAAATGCGTACAGTATGGCTGAAGATAATCCCAGATTTGATGGCTCAGAATTTGTAAATTTATTTTTTGAAGCATTGCCTACACCCATCAAAATCAACTTAGCTAGAGATTTTGATGAGGACTGCTCATTGGAATGGCTGATCAAAGAGAGTACGAAGTTATACTCTATTCAGCAGTCCAGTGAGCAGGGGGTTAAAAAGGAGTCAAAACCCCAAATTGTGGCAGAAACTAGGGTGTCACCTAGCCCCCTCAATTTGGAGTCTAACAAGAGGACTTATGCAGAGGTGGCCAGTCAAAACAGGCCATCTCCACAGAGGTTTAATTCTGCCCCTCCCCCTACACAGGTTGAGGCGCAGGGAGACTATAACCAAAGTGGGGGACATAATCAGGTGAATAATTACTCACAAAGAGAATACTCACCAAATAATTGGTATCCGCGCAAGGGTAGATACAATAGACGGCGAAGATATTCTCAGGGTAACCAGACACCCCAGGTATATAATGCTCCCCAAAGTACTAATGCTGAACAAGCTGAACCCCAGGGGCAACCACGCCAGAATAGAAATAGTGGCCCTGATTCTGAGGGAACCCAATGGTCCAGGAATCAGTACAATGGGGCACCAAGAGATAGGCCCAGGGGTAGAGGTAATTTGTACAATCAGGTAGATATGCTGTTTACCCAATTAAATCGGTTGAGTGAACAAATCGCTAATATGAGTCAAAAATCTACGGCTCAGCAACCGAACAATACTTTTTTAGGGGTACAGCCAGTGGTCAGCAGTGGACCACAGGCACAGTCATAAATACTGCAGTATCACCTGAAGGGGAGGGGAGAGATATACAAAATGTAGTAATAAATATCAATGATACTAATCATGTTATCTCCCCACAGACCGGAAACGGACAAATTAGCTGTGACAATGAGCGACATCAGCCGGGAAAAATTAACCAAACTTTTCCTCTGCAGTGTTCTCTTAACATTATTTCTACAGATGCAGTACACAAGAACCCAGCTGACCTTGTCATAGGGGAAACAGGTAGGTATGAAATTTCCTCTGCATCGAATGACACAGCGGATCCAGGTAAAACGTGGCGAAGCCCACAGATGTACAAGAATGCAAATTTTATGTGTGAAATGATAGAAACTGCAGGAAGATATTATGTACTAGTTGAGCTGCAAGATTCAGTCTCCAACCCTATCAGGGGATTAATTGACACTGGGTCACAGGCAACTATCTTATCCCACAGGTACTACACACAGCTAAATGAGCTAACACCCCACAAACCTAAAATAAAAGAATTTGACGGTTCTCTGATAGGTGTTGGGGGTGATTCCCTAAAAGTCTACGGTATTGCCTGGTTAAAATTTAAATTGGGGAACAGGGTCATAAGACACCCTGTCATTATAGTGGATCTGCCAACTGATCGTTTAATTATTGGTAGTGATCTCCTGAAGCGATTAAGCACCATAATTGATTGCATAAATAATGTAATTTGGTCGCAAGTTAAACGGCCTATCAATTATGAAAAATCTGGTACATCTCGCACCCGACACAGCTGTCACGTGGTGGAAGAGAAACCAGATGCTGTGGAGATTCATTTCAGGAATAACTCTACACCTGAAATCACTATTCTACAAATAGATGATCAGACTCCTTTTAGTGGCTCTGATGGTAATACTTTTAAAATATCGCCTGGAAAGATAGCGAATATCTCCCTAGATGGCGATATATTAACCATATCACTCCACAAGGGGGATCCTAAAATCCCTAAAGGGGGAGACCATGCTCAATACCTCACAGGGATTGAGAGAGTTAAAGAGGATCTATTTATCCCTATACAAGTACATGACCTTGGTAAAACCAAGTATGCTAAAATAAACTTAAAACAGGAAGCTAGCTATATAAGCGAAGGTTTATTAGAGCAAATAGCTGAACCTAAAGTGATTAAATATCTTTCTCCCCAAGACCACTGTGTCAACGGCCTGGATGACAGGTCTGAAAGCTATAACATCACAGCTAAGTGCTTATTATCTATCTCTCTTGGTAATAAGTCAGTGAAGCACCTGTTTTTAGTTTTAAATACTCCCCATAATCAAATATACATTGGCAATGATATCTTACATAGATATGCCATACAAATAGATCTGATTAATTCTTGCCTCTGGAGCAGGTTAAAGGGGGACCCTGAAGTATTTCAGGATGAAAATGCAGCCCTGAAATCAAACCAGCAATTGCCATATGCTGTGAATATGCAGGTATCTAGCGATGTTATAATTCCTGCTGGGGCTGATAAATTTCTTTTACCCTTACAGGTAAAGAGAGGTCAGAAATTAAAAACTTCTGAAACACTGATTTGCCTCTCCCATAGAATACAAAATCTGGGTGTCTCAGTAACCTACACTCCTATGGTGAATATTGGAACTGTTCCAATAAATATTATTGTGCATAACATGACCCCACAGGATATAACATTATCCAAGGGAACTACCATAGGATATGCACTGGAATCAAGTTATTACACTTTTGGATTCCAGAATAATGTAATTGGGCTAATACCTGAAGGATACCTAACTGAAGAACAATTAATAGAACAATCCTTTGCATCTATGCCAGAGGGTCTATTTAATATTCAGTCTATTTATCCCTTCAGCTCAGAGGAAGGCATCTGTAAAATTGAAGAAGCCTCTCTAGTGTTTGATCAGCCAATCAAACAGCAAGATTACCCCAATACCCAGAATCATGGGAGCAACGTAAATTATAATCAAGGGGATCTCACCTCTAGACTGGAAGAAGCCTATGAAATAGGACAGCCTGAAATCTTTCCAGGATTTCAGCAAATAGTCGAAGAGCAAATATCCTTAGCTAATGGCTGTTCCAGCGATGATGAACGCCAACAGCTGCGAGAACTCCTAATGGAATACAAGGATATTTTCGCTAAGGACTCTTATGACTGTGGTACCACAGACTTGCACATTGCAAGAATACAAACAGATCCTAATGCGCCACCTGTATTTGTCAAACAATACAGACTTCCCTTAGCCTCATATGATTCTCTTGCAGAGATCATAAGGAATTTGGAAGAAAGAGGTATTATCAGACAGGTGCACAGCTCTTATAATAATCCTATTCTAGGTGTCCTTAAGCCCAATGGACAATGGCGTTTGTGTGCTGACTTAAGACAGCTAAACAAACGAGTATACATGTCTGGCTGGCCTGTACCATACATTGACCAGTGCCTAGCACAAATGCAGGGATCCAAAATATTCACTGCCATTGATTGTGCACAGGGATATTGGACCATAAAGGTACATGAAGAGGACCAATATAAGCTAGCATTCTCCTTCCAAAAGGTTCAGTATGCATTCCAGAGACTTCCATTTGGATACATAAATTCTGGACATGAATTTGCTGTATTCATGCATAAGGCTATGCCTGACGCACTGGAAAGGGGGACCTTATCTTATGTTGATGATGTTTTAATCAAAAGCACAGACTTTGAAAAACACATCACAGAACTTAAACACGTCCTCAGCCAACTTAAAAGGGCAGGTGTCAAATTATCCCTGCAAAAAGCTCAATGGTGCCGCACTCGTGTAAACTTCTTGGGGCATGAAGTTACCTCTGACGGATTAAATCCCCAGAAGAAAAAGGTGGAAGCTATAGTGAATTCTAAAAACCCAACTAACTTAAAGGAATTGAGATCATTCCTGGGTATGACGAATTATTCTCGCAAATTCATTGATAATTATGCGGAATTAGCTAAACCACTACTACTTCTTCTAAAGAAGGATGTGAAATGGCACTGGAGTGAGTCTCAAGAGACAGCCATCAGAGAGCTGAAGAGAAAACTCACTCAAGCACCTTGCTTAGCGTACCCTGAAGGTGGTAAACCTTTCTACTTAGAAACAGGGTACACAGATGTAAGCATGAGTGCTGTGTTATACCAAAAGCATGATAATTTGAACAAAGCCATTGCTTATGCGAGCAAAAATCTATCCCCAGTAGAAATAAAGTTTAACGATTGCGAAAAAGCCCTCTTATCTACTGTATGGGCTCTACAAAATTTCCGCAGCTATATACAGGGCGAGAAAATTATTGTAGAAACGGCCCACCAGCCTTTGCTATATTTGCAAAGTGAGAGAATAAGAGATGGGAATTTGTCTAATAGCCGCATAACAGCGTGGACTCTTTCCTTACAAGGCTGGCCCTTAGAAATTCGCTACAAGCAGAATAAAAAGAATCCAGTCGCACAAGGGCTTGCTGAGCTCCACGACTGTACTGCTAGAGATCCTGGGGAAGAATTATCAGAAGATGATTTTCTGAAAGAACAATTGCTTTCCCCATATAAAATGTACAATGAGGACCATTGTCAAACATTACCTTGGGTATATGTTGATGGTTGTTCTTACCATGCCACTATTGATAATGAGCGCAGATTAGTCGCTGGCATTGGTATAACGGGGGCAAATGGATTCCCAAATATATCTGTAGGTTTCAACATTGGACCAAGATCCAGTCAAGTTGCAGAACTAACTGCTGTTTTCAAAACCATTGAAATGGCTATTGAACATGGTATTCATGAATTTGTGATCATAACTGACTCAAATTATGTGCGTGACAGTTTTGTTGAATACCTGCCAACTTGGAAAAGAAATGACATGCAGAAAAGCAATAACAAACCAGTCAAGCATGGCAAGTTGTTCTGCGAGATTGATAATCTGGTAGTATCCAATGATTTAACCATACACTGGAAAAAGACCAAGGGTCATTCCAGAGTTTTAGGTCCTGATAAGGAAGGCAATGACCTTGCGGATTCATTAGCCAAACAAGGAGCCATAACTGGAGAACTCCTTAATATTGACCATTTAATGGGTGCAATTCAGGTAGAAGCCATTACCAGAAACCAGGCAAAACAACAGAGTGAGCCTAACTTGGTACAATGGAGTCAGGATTCTCCTAGTGAGGACCTGATCACTAGTCAAAAAGAAGATGCCATTGTAGGCATCTTCTATAAACACATAGAAGATCCTGAAAGCAACCCCATCTCAAAAGATGATTGTATTGGCAAAGAAGATCTGAGAATCTTAATAAAATCTAGATCACAATTCAGATTACAGGATGGTTTGTTAATTAGAACCTCCAAAACTGGCATCCAACAGTGGGTAGTACCCACCAAGTTCAGAGGTCTAATGCTTCAACATGCCCATGATGCTCCCACATCTGGTCATCGCGGTGCCAAACTCACGTACGAAATATTGCGTGACTACGCTTTTTGGCCACACATGTTGAAAGATGTTCAAACCTACTGTCAAGGGTGTTTAATCTGCCCACAGTTCCAACCCACTGCACCAACGCATAGAGCGCCATTGCAGAAAAGGGGGATGGTAATGCCATGGTCAGATATACAAATTGATTTTATTGGCCCGGTAACAAGATCATCAAGAGGTAACAAATACATGTTAACCGTAACATGCCTGTTCACTAAATGGGTAGAGTGCATTAGTGCACCTAACAATAGTGCTGAAACATGTGCAGCGTTGCTCATCAACCATGTATTTTCCAGATTTGGTTTGCCCCAAAGAATCGAATCAGATCGGGGGACCCACTTCACTAGCGAAGTAATGACAAAAATGTGGAAAATACTAGGGGTTAAAAGAAAGCTCCATATTGCTTATAGAGCTGCCTCAAGTGGTGGTGTAGAGCGTTACAACCAGTCTATTGTTAAAATCCTCAAAAAGTTTGTGAGTGAAACAGGTAAAGACTGGGATGTAAAACTACCTCTAGTCTTAATGGCATTAAAAGCAACTCCAAGTAGTGCTACCAAGGTGTCGCCTTTTGAGCTGATGACTGGTAGAAGAATGGTTCTACCTCAGCATCTGCTGTACCGTACATCAGACCAAAATTTGATAGACGCTGCCAATACACATCAATACGTGGAAAACTTAAGAAAGCACCTGCAATATGCCTTTGCATTTGCTCAAAGGAATTTAGAAAGAGCCGCAACTGCCACTAAGACCTATTATGATCTCAAAACATCCAAAAAGGAATATGAAATAAATGATAAAGTTTATCTTTATAACTTTGGAAGAGATCAGGTTAGGGAGAAGAAATTTCTTCCCTCATGGAAAGGTCCTTTCGTCATTACTGACAAAATATCTCCAGTGGCCTATAAAATACGGATCCCCAAAAATGAAAGTTTCATAGATAAATGGGTCCATATCAATCAATTGCGAGCGTGTCATCCCAGATCCCAACTACAAGTCATAGAGGGAGAATGAAGTGTCATATCCCCAAATGAACTAAAGACATACTATAGTTTAAAGATGCCTAACTGATAAACATGAAGGTTCAAAATTGACAGACTATCTACATAGAAGACTGTCCATGATGTGTACGGTCAACATCCTCACCAAATACCACTAACTTTGATCCAATTCAAATACATGTGTCCTACATATTTTTGAATTGGAAAGGGGGATTTATGTCAAGGTATTTGAAATGTTATTAAATAATATATAGAGGTATATTTGTCTTTATTTAATAGATCTGTGGATATGAACATGGTCTGTAGACAAAGGTTTGTTCCTAAGAGATCTCCCACATTCATTATGTAAAATTATGCTGAACACACAGGGGGAGACAATGGAACATTTGGCCTGCCAAATTTCAGAACAGTCACTTAGAGGAATGTTGGGGGAAGTAATTTTGAAAGGAAATGGAAACTAACACAGTTTCAGGATACAGCAAATATATGGATTTCCTCCAAGAGAAATGCCGATCCGTCTGAAGAAATGTGAGAGATACAAACATTCTTCAAAGGAACTGATAATTGGCACAGACTTGTTGAGTGACTCAGGCTGTTTGGATGATAACATCAGAATACACGTAACACAGACGTTGTGTCGGGGGTTAGAATAACACAGTGAAGACAAATGACTTACATTATGATTTCAAAGCAACAGTATATGTTTTAATGGACATGAGATGTGTGTGTGTATGTGTATATATATATATATATATATATATATATATATATATATATATATGATATATATATATGTGTATGTTTTGAAAGCATGAATATCTTAGCCTCTGTGTGTTTAAGAACATGAATAGATGTTTATGGACCTGAAGAGAAGTGATTATTAACATTTATTTTTATTTCAGATCTACATAGACAGGATTCACTTGGAATACAGTACAATACTGAATTAAAAATAAGCTATTATTCACATATAAATGCCAGGATACCGATAACATTGTAATGCATTTTAAACTAATAATTAGCAGTATTAAATTACCTAAATAAAATAAAATGTTAATAATATAACATATTTGGTATCAGAATAATCAGAAAAAAATAACCTAATATTAACCATCTGTAATTGGGGTTATATATGATTAATGCAGAGAGTGTGATCTGATTAAATAACCATTTTATGAAAAAAAAAAAAAAAAAAAATTTAACTTGCTTAAAAATGTTAGAGATGGTCTTGTTGTATTTGTTTGTTTGTACGTCTGCTGCCACCTAGTGTTATGATGCGGAATTGCAACCATGAGATGATTGGTTGTTGCAAAGAATGCATTTCCTTGACAACACATTTACCAAATAAACCAATCCATGTTCAGTTGCGAAGAACTAATCCAAGACAAGGCCGTGGGCGTTTCCAATATTCACCAATGACTGATAAATAATCAAAAAGGGGAGGGGTAAGATCAGATGATTTAACCCCAGCATAGAGACTAAGAAAGTGTTGTGTTATTTTGATCCAGAAAGGAGTAACTGCGGCAGTTATTAATCAAAAGCACACACCTACCATATGGACTCCATATGCTTTACCCCAATTTTGAATTTCTGAGGTGAATTGGATCTGTTGCAAAACATTGGGAACCGGATTGCTGTTTATTTGGGTGATGTATATAAAAGTTTTATTATAAGATAAGTTATATGCATAGTCAATTTGTATTTAATAGATTTAAAGAAACAGTGTGTTTTAGTTAGCATTTCACAGCCTATATATATATTGTTTAAATCTGCGTCTGATTGACCAAGTAACTCATCTATGCAAGTTCTGATATTGTCAGTTAATTTTGTATTAGGATAAATTGCAGTTAAATAGCAGAATATATATATTATCCTATTGTTTTATAAACACTGTTTAGAATTGTATTGCTTGGATGTTAAAGGTTTTTAATCCCATTGTGTTAAATAAATAAAAGGCTGAATTGTGAAGGTATATTTTTCTGGGTTTTGTAAGAAGGATAGCATATCTTAAGAGTTGGTTTAACGCATATAAACTTTTATTTAGTTTCCTTTTATTGCAAATATAGTTCAATATGTTCATGGATATTAACTAAATAAAAGAATTCAGGTATTTATATTAATTGTATGGTCTAGTAGGTGCATGGTTGATAAGGGTTTCTATTTCTTTGTATTGTGTTTATAACCCTGCCATAAACTTATATATATTATTTGGATAGCACTGCTAAGATTCTTATAAATATACTGACATACTGTACATATAGGGTATATGCATTTTGTGATTGGCTGATGCAGGGTTAAGGAAAATAGAACTCATTTTGAAATAATTTTGTCAGAAAAAAATCTGCTACATATTTGAAATTAAAACTAAGTGCTTTTGCATTGTATTATGGTGCGTTTGTTTATTATGCAATTATACTGTTTTTATTGGTCCATTAACCATTTACTTTTAATTTCAGGTTGCACAAAATAGAAGCCACCCTGTGCTAGCGATTGTGCTCCACTTGCAATCTAGCCCTACAGCGCTACAGAATTTTGCAGCTCTATACAAATAAATGATAATAATATCTTTTTATGTAGATTTCAATTTTTATTTTAAAGGGGTATGAACCCACATTTTTTCTTTCATGTTTCAGAAAGAGCTAAATGTAGCCACCAATCGGCAAGCGCTACCCAAGGTGCTGAACGAAAAATGGTCCGGCTCCTAAGCTTACATTCCTGCTTTATCAAATAAAGATACCAAGAGAACAAAAAAAATGATAATAGGAGTAAATTAAAGTAAAATTGGGGTTTCATATCCCTTTAATGTCCCTCTTAGTTTTTGTTTAATTTTAATTTGTGGGTGATGCTTTTTTTTCTGTTTTATTTATCTCTACTTCTACCTTTTGTTAGGTAAAGAATGAAAGTGAGTTACATTTCTACTATTGGGGCCTTTTTGACGGTCATGCAGGCTGTGGTTGTGCTATGGTCGCTTCAAGGCTTCTCCACCTTCACATCTGTGATCAACTAAGAGATCTTGTAGATATCCTGCAGCAATCAGCTGCTGCTCCCATCTGCCTGGAACTCGATGCAAGGGCTGAGCAGACGGCAGGCGCAGAGAATCAGGAAACATCTAAACCACCTCCGGAGAGAATTATTCGCTTCCACCTTGAGAAACAAGTGTTTTCTGAAAGCCTTGTTATTGGGGCTCTTGAGAATGCGTTTAAAGAGATGGTAGGTTCCATGTGTGCTATATACTGTCATACATCCAGATTTTCTTTTCTTTTTTTGTCTGGATGTTCTTATTTTTAATGTTACCTTTGTTTTGTCACACACAAGGCTGGATACAGACTTGTGCACATTATAGACGTGCATTTTCTATCCCACTACACTTTTATCCAATTAGTAAATGAACGAATGTTAGTTAAAAGGACATGAAAGTCAACATTTAAACTTTTATTTTTCAGTTAAAGGGAGAGTGAATGTAAAATGAGTTTTAATGTTGTCATGATACACATCATACCAGGGATTTAGCTACCATGCCCTGTGCATTTAGCTTCATCAGTTCATTCATATCTTCAGACTACAAGAATATAACCTGATGTCAATTTAAAGTGGCAATGTATAGTATTATTGGTTTCCCCTTAATGTGTTTCCGATGACATTTTAGTACAATTATCTCATACCTCCACTGGGAGTATAAATTCTTCTGCAGCGTCATGTTTATATAGATTTAATATAGCCAATACTTAAAGGGACATGAAACCCAAAAATGTTCTTTCATGATTCAGATAGAGAATACAATTTTAAACAACTTTTCAATTTACTTCTATTATTTAATTTGCTGACTTCTCTTGTTATCCTTTGCTGAAAGGTTTATCTTAGCAAGCTCAGGAGCAGCAGAGAACCTAGGTTCTAGCTGTTGATTGGTGGATGCATATATATAACGATTGTGATTGGCTCACCCATGTGTTCAGTTAGAAACCATTAGTGCATTAGTGCTCTTTCAACAAATGATACCAAGAGAATGAAATAAATTAGATAATAGAAGTAAATTGTAAGTTGTTTAAAATTGTATTCTCTATCTAAATCATGAAAGAAAAAATTTGGGTTTCATGTCACTTTAAGTACTGAAATTTTCAGTAAAGGTAGGAATATAAGAGGCAGAAGCAGCTATTTCAAGTGACAAAATAAAGATTAAAGAACTATTTGTAAATAATGTAATACACATTAAAGGCCAGAACATTTTACAGGTTCCTTTTAAGTTCACCAGAAAATTTATGTCAAATTTGGTACTCTGGTGGGGCACCTTAGTGAATGCAAATGTTCAATGAAGTACATTGGTTCAGTATTTTCTGAGCTATTAAGCATTAAAAAATGTTTATTTTTTTATCTCTTAAAGGACCAGTCAACACAGTATATTTGCATAACCAATAAATGCAAGATAACAAGACAATGCAATAGCACTTAGTTTGAACTTCAAATGAGTAAAAGAGTTTTTTCTGAAAATTTTGTTATGGCTTTTTCCACTCCCCCTGTACCATGTGACAACCATCAGCCAATCACAAATGCATACACGTTTATTCTTCATATGCTCAGTAGGAGCTGGTGACTCAAAAAGTTTAAATATAAAAAGACTGCACATTTTGTTAATGGAAGTAAATTGGAAAGTTGTTTAAAATTGCATGCACTTTCTGAATAATGAAATTTTAATTTTGACTTGAGTGTCCCTTTAACATTAAACATGTTGCCTTAATTTTAAGAAAAATTGTTGCTTTTTTAATTGTCACGTGTAGAGCATTTATTGAGAGTATTTATTTTTTTGTGTAAATAGTTTTTTGTTATTTTGGTGATATAGGTTGTAGAAAAATTGCAAATTCTCTGCATAAAATTCAACAGCTGCTAAGTAGACAATATCTGCGGCCATGTTTCATTAGGTAACTTAGGAACAGTAAATATGGCTACTGGGAGCAGAGCTAATGTTTAGTCTTTGAGTGAGCAAAACTAGAGAGGGCTATTTATGACCAGCAAATTAAGGATTTTTGTTTTATTTATATTTGTGAAAACAAAAATGAATCCAGCACAACAATCCAACTGGTAAAAACCCACCTTGAGTTACTACCAAACTCCCAATGTATCAATTAGAAAAAAAGTATGGAGGGTTTCCAAATATGCCAAAAATATCTTTAATGAAACAATTCAAATCATAACAGGGTCAAAAGAAGCAAGTGCTTCTTTTGACCCTGTTATGATTTGAATTTTTTCATTAAAGATATTTTTGGCATATTTGGAAACCCTCCATACTTTTTTTCTATTATTTATATTTGTGACAGGGACAACTCACATTACACACACCGACTTAAAGGGAGAGCTATGTATGTGTGTCTGCTTCACATCCAGATATCTTCTTAGTTAGATAAACGTCTCTCAGGCTAAAATTTGCTTATCTAAAATCATTTGAGGGGCCTCGCAGTACTGATGAGACATCTTAGACAATCTTATCTGAGCAGAGAACTTTAGATCACCAGGCCCTCAGTCTTAAAGGAATAGACACATACAATGCACACAGCCAGTACACATTCCCTTTAAAGGGACAACTCACATCACACGTACACTGTTTTTAAGGTACAGATCCACAAACACTTGGTGCACTCAGATTTTTAGGAATGGTTTACACCATGAACTTAATGTTAAAGTGACAAATACACTCACACAAAGCACACAGCCTTAAAGCACACCCAAAAACAGTGTAAAAGACCCAACACGCATAAAGCATTAAAGAGGCAGCTCACCATACGCTCACAAAGTCTTAAAGCGACAGGCATAAGCAATGCACACAGTCTTCAATGGATAGTTCACTCCACGTACAGAGTCTTAAACTTACAGGCACAAACATAACGCAAACATTTAAAGACAGATTACTTCACACCTACACCAAAACAGAGGCTTAAATGGACATTTCACAGTGCAAACACGCACAAAGGACAGCTCATGCCACATGTACAAGACACACACAACCTTAGAGGTGCAGCTCATGCCACACACACAGTCTTTAAAGTAAAGGTAAACTTTGATTAATGAAAGCCTGTTTTTTAAAAATACTATTAAAAACAGGGGCACTTTCATTCATCAAAGTTTAGAAAGCAGCCGTTTTGTTTAAAAACTTACCTTTCTTCTTTACACAGCCCGAGCAGCTTCCCCCGCCCGGAGATCCTCTCTTCACACATCAGTAATGACTAATCTGGCTTCCTCAAATCACAGCATGGCCTCAGGCAATGTTACTTCTGGGGGGAAAGCTGTGATTGTAGGAAGCCGGATTGGTCATTGCTGACGTGTGAAGAGAGAATCTCCAGGCGGGGGAAGCTGCTCCGGCTGTGAAAAGAAAGGTAAGTTTTTAAACAAAACGGCTGCTTTCTAAACTTTAATGAATGAAAGTGACCCTGTTTTTAATAGTATTTTTAAAAACCGGGCTTTCATTCATCAAAGTTTACCTTCACTTTAAGGTTGTATCTGAATGCTCAAGCAATTGAGTTTACTTTCACGTTTGAGGTGCAAAACTGAAATCTGTCGCCAAAAACTAAAGAAATTATATAACTGAGTGGGTCTTGTAGACCACCTCGAAAGAAATTAATTTACCAGGTAAGTATAAATTGTGTTTTCTTTTGTCCCCTGGCTATGATGTGTAATTTGCTAACTGTACCTGCTAATAGCCGGTAGGCTATGTGAGTGCAAAGTGAAAGACTGTACTTACCTGCACTTACTCTACTTAACTTACCCATGCAGACACACTTGCATCCAGTAGAAGACCCCATCCAGTGCTGTGTATGTCAGATCAGAGTATAACTATAAGGAGTATATCGGTGACCCAACAGGAGGAGGCTTGGATACCGGTACCTGTGACACCTGTGGCAGGCTTGTGACTAACTCCTTCACTGGGAGTAATTATGTCACTACCCTATACTCCAGTGTTTGCTCTGTCTTCCAGTAACAGTTCTGTGGGAGAAAATTAGGGCCTCAAATTAGTCTGAGACCCCTCTCATGAAAGAATGTGGAGCACCTCAATTCTTCACAGTCCTCCTGGAAGGCAAAGATTACACTCGCCTAGATTTGGAGTTTTGCGTTAGAAGGGGTGCGTTAGCTACGCATGCTTTTTTTTGGCCGCACCTTTTAAATACCGCTGGTATTTAGAGTTCACAGAATGGCTGCGTTAGGCTCCAAAAAAGGAGCGTATAGCATAATTTACCGCCACTGCATCTCTCAATACCAGTGGTGCTTACGGACGCGGCCAGCTTCAAAAACGTGCTCGTGCACGATTCCCCCATAGAAAACAATGGGGCTGTTTGAGCCGAAAAAAAACCTAACACCTGCAAAAAAGCAGCGTTCAGCTCCTAACGCGGCCCCATTGTTTCCTATGGGGAAACACTTCCTATGTCTGCACCTAACACCCTAACATGTACCCCGAGTCTAAACACCCCTAACCTTACACTTATTAACCCCTAATCTGCTGCCCCCGCTATCGCTGACCCCTGCATATTTTTTTTAACACCTAATCTGCCGCTCCGTACACCCCCGCAACCTACGTTATCCCTATGTACCCCTAATCTGCTGCCCCTAACACCGCCGACCCCTATATTATATTTATTAACCCCTAATCTGCCCCCCACAACGTCGCCGCCAGCTACCTACAATAATTAACCCCTAATCTGCCGACCGCACCTCACCGCTACTATAATAAATGTATTAACCCCTAAAGCTAAGTCTAACCCTAACACCCCCCTAAGTTAAATATAATTTAAATCTAACAAAATAAATTAAATCTTATTAAATAAATTATTCCTATTTAAAGCTAAATACTTACCTGTAAAATAAACCCTAATATAGCTACAATATAAATAATAATTACATTGTAGCTATTTTAGGATTAATATTTATTTTACAGGCAACTTTGTATTTATTTTAACCAGGTACAATAGCTATTAAATAGTTATTTAATATTTAATAGCTACCTAGTTAAAATAATTACAAAATTACCTGTAAAATAAATCCTAACCTAAGTTACAATTAAACCTAACACTACACTATCAATAAATTAATTAAATACAATACCTACAAATAACTACAATTAAATAAACTAACTAAAGTCAAAAAATAAAAAAGAACTGTTACAAAAAATAAAAAAATATTTACAAACATTAGAAAAATATTACAACAATTTTAAACTAATTACACCTACTCTAAGCCCCCTAATAAAATAACAAAGCCCCCCAAAATAAAAAAATGCCCTACCCTATTCTAAATTAAAAAAGTTCAAAGCTCTTTTACCTTACCAGCCCTGAAAAGGGCCATTTGCGGGGCATGCCCCAAATAATTCAGCTCTTTTGCCTGTAAAAAAACCACATACAATACCCCCCCCCCCCAACATTACAACCCACCACCCACATACCCCTAATCTAACCCAAACCCCCCTTAAATAAACCTAACACTAAGCCCCTGAAGATCTTCCTACCTTATCTTCACCACGCCGGGTTCACTGATCCGTCCTCCGAAGTCTTGATCCAAGCCTCCGAAGTCTTGATCCAAGCCCAAGCGGGGGCTGAAGAGTGACGTCCATCCTTCGGGTGAAGTCTTGATCCAAGCGGCAAATGAAGAAGTCCATCTTCGGGAAGAAATCTTCATCCTATCCGGGCAGAAGAGGACATCCGGACCGGCAAACATCTTCATCCAGGCGGCATCTTCTATGTTGTTCCATCCGATGACGAGCGGCTGATCTTGAAGACCTCCGGCGCGGATCCATCCTCTTCTTTCGACGTCCAACTGAAAAATGAAGGTTCCTTTAAGGGACGTCATCCAAGATGGCGTTCCTCGAATTCCGATTGGCTGATAGGATTCTATCAGCCAATCGGAATTAAGGTAGGAAAAATCTGATTGGCTGATGGAATCAGCCAATCAGATTCAAGTTAAATCAGATTGGCTGATCCAATCAGCCAATCAGATTGAGCTGGCATTCTATTGGCTGATCGGAACAGCCAATAGAATGCGAGCTCAGTCTGATTGGCTGATCCAATCAGCCAATCGGATTGAACTTGAATCTGATTGGCTGATTCCATCAGCCAATCAGATTTTTCCTACCTTAATTCCGTTAAGTATAACGTAGGGGTTAATACATTTATTAGAGTAGCGGTGAGGTCCGGTCGGCAGATTAGGCAGATTAGGGGTTAATTATTGTAGGTAGCTGGCGGCGACGTTGTGGGGGGCAGATTAGGGGTTAATAAATATAATATAGGGGTCGGCGGTGTTAGGGGCAGCAGATTAGGGGTGCATAAGTATAACGTAGGTGGCGGCGGTGTGCGGTCAGCAGATTAGGGGTTAATTATTGTAGGTAGCTGGCGGCGACGTTATGGGGGGCAGATTAGGGGTTAATAAATATAATATAGGGGTCGGCGGTGTTAGGGGCAGCAGATTAGGGGTACATAAGTATAACGTAGGTGGCGGAGGTGTGCGGTCGGCAGATTAGGGGTTAATTATTGTAGGTAGCTGGCGGCGACGTTGTGGGGGGCAGATTAGGGGTTAATAAATATTATGTAGGGGTCGGCGGTGTTAGGGGCAGCAGATTAGGGGTAAATAAGTATAACGTAGGTGGCGGCTGTGTGCGGTCAGCAGATTAGGGGTTAAAACATTTTAATAGAGTGGCGGCGATGTGGGGGGACCTCGGTTTAGGGGTGCATAGGTAGTTTATGGGTGTTAGTGTACTTTAGAGCACAGGAGTTAAGAGCTTTATGAACCGGCGTTAGCCCAGAAAGCTCTTAACTCCTGACTTTTTTCTGTGGCTGGAGTTTTGTCGTTAGATTTCTAACGCTCACTTCAGCCAAGACTCTAAATACCGGCGTTAGAAAGATCCCATTGAAAAGATAGGATACGCAAATGGCGTAGGGGGATCTGCGGTATGGAAAAGTCGCGGCTGGAAAGTGAGCGTTAGACCCTTACCTACACGACTCTAAATACCAGCGGTAGCCCAAAACCAGCGTTAGGAGCCTCTAACGCTGGTTTTGACGGCTAACGCAGAACTCCAAATCTAGGCCACTGACTTTTCAGAGAGGTGGAAGGGATTTGAGTACTCCTTGAGTTTTGGGAATCTTTGCCTCGACCTAGTGGCCAGGAATTGAATCCCAGACGTAATGGACTCACCGACTCTCATCACATTATGAAAGAAAATGTGAGACACTTCAGTACATATATTTTATAAGTTTAAATGTAGAAATACAGTTTAAACAAACTCACTAAAACAATAGCTCAGTACTACAGCACAAAAGACACTCAACTGAAAATGTAAAATTTTAATATATAATTATAATTCAATTTCATATAAAAAGCAAGGAAATTCAATGGCACACAATGTTAGGTATTAAGTTAATGATGATTTTTATTTTTATAAAGATATATATATATATATATATATATATATATATACACACACACACACTCACCGGCCACTTTATTTGGTACACCTGTTCAATTGCTTGTTAACACAAATTGCTAATCAGCCAATCACAAGGGCAGCAACTAAATACATTTAGGCATCAAACCAAGCATCAGAATGGGAAGAAAGGGGATTTAAGTGACTTTAAACGTGGCATGGTTGTTGGTGCCAGACAGGCTGGTCTGAGTATTTCAAAAACTGCTGATATACTGGGATTTTCATGCACAACCATCTCTAGGGTTTACAGAGATGCTATCATGTCAATATGGACCAAAATGTCTGAGGAATGTTTCCAACACCTTGTTGAATCTATGCCACAAAGAATAAGGCAGTTCTGAAGGCAAAAGGGGGTCCAACCCGGTACTAGCAAGGTGTACCTAATAAAGTGGCTGGTGAGTGTATGTTCAGTATGTATGTATGTATGTATATGTATATATATATATATATATATATATATATATGCCGCCACACTCATCATCACCAGGGGCATGGCCGTTAAGCAATACACACTTTTCACCTTTCAATTTTGATTGGACTTTCCCAAGCGTCATTCAGAGTGACAGCTGCACTGGCTTTTTTTACACATAGTAAGGGTTCGAGGAATTAGACCAATAGTTTTGCTTATTTATCATAAAGTTACTTAAACCTATTATACAGTGTATACAAAATGTATACTCAGATATATCATAATATACAATGTATAACCATGAGAGAAAATGTGAATCATCATCTTTCATATAATTATACCCAAATAAATGTAAGGCTCTGTTTCAATAAGACAGACTTTTAATCAGATCCGTTATATGGAACCCTGGATGAACTAAAGGAGTTCATGGAGATACTAAACCAGAATGATTGGAACTTAAAATTCACTTATACTTATATTGAAACAGAACTTACATTCCTAGATTTAAAAATTAGCAAATTAGGTGATAAAACAATTACCCAATCCTTTAGAAAATCCACGGCGGCCAATACACTTTTAGAGGAGTCACCATCCTTTAACACAAATAAAATCTATTCCAGTAGGACAATGCCTGAGACATTGTAGAAGTTGCTCCACCATGTCAAAATTCAAGGAATGTGATGAGGATCAAACTAAAAGGTTTAAGGCCCGATGGTACTTAAACTCCTGAATTAAGAAAGGTTATCAGAGAGCAAAAAAGACATCTAGAGAAAGTCTAAAGTCAGATATATATCAACCTACAATAGTAGATGGAATGATTTTAAATGGAAAGTGTTAACAATTGATAAAGAAATAACAGAAATTGTGGGAGAATCTCACTCGTTAACGGCTCAGAGAGCCCCTTCCCTTAAAGATAAGTTGGTCACATTTATTTCATCAGACCGAATATAAATACAAATAAAAATTGGTTAAATAGAAAAAATCTGGAATCAGTAAATTTATGCTAAAAGGAAACAAAATAATGAATTTAAGTGGGAAAAAGTTTTCAATTAAAGGCCATATAAATTGTAGGAGTACTGGTGTTAAATTAGCTAGTTACACGCTCTTGTCCAAAATTCTACATAGGTAAAACTTATAGGGAACTACATGAACATATTAAGGAACATCTTAGGGATATTGAATAGAAAAGGATTAAAAGTAGTGGAATAGCAAGACACTTTATGGAGTGTCATAATAGCAGTGACAGAGATTTTCATTGGATAGAACTAGAGTTAATTGATTAAAAATCTAGAGGAGGAGATTTTGATAAACTGCTATTAAAAGACGAATGTAAATCGATCTATAATATGGACTCTTTGCAACCACAGGACTTAAATGAGGAAATGAATTATGATCCATGTCCAGATTAAAATAAAGAATTGTTCAGGTATTTTTTGAGAAACTAATGATGTAAAAAGTAAAAACTAAAATTAACTATTCCTCCAAATACTGTGTCACAATGTGCGAGGATTCATTATAAAAAAACATTTTGTTAAGGAAATGACCTGAACATGTGTAGATATTAAAGGGATAGTCAACACCAGAAGGTGTGTTGTTTTAAAAGATAGATCATTCCTTAATTACCCATTCCCCAGTTCTGCATAACCAACACAGTTATACTAATACACGTTTTACCTCTGTAATTACCTCTATCTAAGCCTCTGCAGACTGCCCCCTTATTTCAGTTATTTTGACTGACTTGCATTTTAGCCAATTAGTGCTGCTCACTCCTAGGTAAATTCATGTGTATGAGCTCAATGTTATCTATATGAAACACATGAACTAACTCCCTCTAGTGGTGAAAAACTGTCAAAATGCATTTAGATTAGAGGCGGCCTTCAAGGTCTAAGAAATTAGCATATGAACCACCTAGGTTTAGCTTTCAACTAAGAATACCAAGAGAACAAAACAAAATTGGTGATAAAAGTAAATTGGATTGTTGTTTATAATGACATGCCCTATTTGAATCATGAAAGTTTTATTTGGACTTGACTGTCCCTTTAATAGAGAATATAATGGTTCTGATTAAAGGTCTATCTTATTGAAATAAAGCCTTTACATTTTTGGGGTATAATATGAAAGATGATTATTCCCATTTCCTCTCATGGTTATACATTGTATAGTATGGTATATCTGAGTATACATTTTGTATATATAATAGGTTTAAGCAACTTTAGGATAAATGAGCACTCTTTAGGTTGTCTGAGCATCATGGGAAATGTAGTTCCAAAACATCTGGGGGCCCAAGGTTGCTGACCCCTGCTTTAACTAGCTCTTTCATTCTGGTTTTAATCTAGCTATGTGCTTCCAAGAGAATGTCAGACTCTCTTGATGTTGTATGTATGTCTCTATATAAAATACATATATAATATACATGTATACATACATCTGAGAGAAGAAAGAATCTGTGTGAAATTAATCTACATATATAATGAAAGAAAGGGATAGTAAACCCACATTTTTTCTTTCATGATTCAGATAGAGCATGCAATTTTAAGCAACTTTCTTATTTACTCCTATTATTCATTTTTCTTCGTTCTCCTGCTATCTTTATTTGAAAAAGAAGGCATCTAAGCTAAAGGGACACTGAACCCAATTTTTTTCTTTCGTGATTGAAATAGAGCATGCAATTTTAAGCAAATTTCTAATTTACTCCTTGTATCAATTTTTCTTCGTTCTTTTGCTATCTTTATTTGAAAAAGCAGGCATCTAAGCTAAGGAGCGAGACAATTTTTGGTTCAGAACCCTGGAAAGGAGTTGTTTATTGGTGGGTGAATTTATCCATCAATCAGCAAGAACAACCCAGGTTGTTTACGAAAACTGGGCCGGCATCTAAACTAACATTCTGGCTTTTCAAGTAATAATACCAAGACAATGAAGAAAATTTGATAATAGGAGTAAATTAGAAAATTGCTTCAAATTGCATGCTCTATCTGAATCACAAAAGAAAAAATTTGGGTTCAGTGTCCCTTAATGACCACAGCACTTTTCCATTTTCTGTCCGTTTGGGACCAAGGCTATTTTTACATTTTTGCGGTGTTTGAGTTTAGTTGTAATTTTCCTCTTACTCATTTACTGTACCCACACATATTATATACCGTTTTTCTCGCCATTAAATGGACTTTCTAAAGATACAATTATTTTCATCATATCTTATAATTTACTATAATTTTTTTTTATAAAATATGAGGAAAAAATGAAAAAAAAACACACTTTTTCTAACGTTGATCCCCAAAATATGTTACACATCTACAACCACCAAATAACATCCATGCTAAATAGTTTCTAAATTTTGTCCTGAGTTTAGAAATACCCAATGTTTACATGTTCTTTGCTTTTTTGCAAGTTATAGGGCAATAAATACAAGTAGCACTTTACTATTTCCAAACCACTTTTTTTCAAAATTAGCGATAGTTACATTGGAACACTGATATCTATCAGGAATCCCTGAATATTCCTTGACATGTATATTTTTTTTTTAGAAGACATCCCAAAGTATTGATCTAGGCCCATTTTGGTATATTTCATGCCACCATTTTACCGCCAAATGCGATCAAATAAAAAAAATCATTCACTTTTTCACAAATTTTTTCACAAACTTTAGGTTTCTCACGGAAATTATTTACAAACAACTTGTGCAATTATGGCATAAATGGTTGTAAATGCTTCTCTGGGATCCCCTTTGTTCAGAAATAGCAGACATATATGGCTTTGGGGTTGCTTTTTGGTAATTAGAAGGCCGCTAAATGCCACTGTGCACCACACGTGTATTATGCCCAATAGTGAAGGGGTTAATTAGGGAGCTTGTAAGGTTAATTTTAGCTTTAGTGTAGAGATCAGCCTCCCACCTGGCACATCACACCCCCTGATCCCTCCCAAACAGCTCTCTTCCCTCCCCCACCCCACAATTGTCCCCGCCATCTTAAGTACTGGCAGAAAGTCTGCCAGTACTAAAATAAAAGTTTTTTGTTTTTTAAAAAAAAATAATAATAATAATAATTCTGCTGTGTAGGATCCCCCCTTAGCCCCCAACCTCCCTGGACCACCCCCAAACAGCTCTCTATCCCCTCCCCCCTCTGCCTTATTGTGTGCTGTATTGGGTACTGGCACCCTCTCCCAGATCGCTTAATATTTTTTATTCCCACCCTCTCTCCCACCGAGTCCCACCTTGTCCCTCCTTACACTTGTTCCATAGTGCAGGGTTCCCACTCGCCGTGCGCGCACCCACCCCCGTGAACGCGCACTCTCTGCATCGGACTGCTAAAAACTGTTATTGCAGGATGCCTCAATATCGAGGCATCACTGCAATAACAGGAAAGCGACTGGAAGCGATCAGGATCACTTCCACCGCTTTCAAAGACCAACGACGTACAGGGTACGTCCTCGGTCAATAACTGTATTTTTTTGGAGGACGTACCCTGCACGTCGACGGTCACTAAGGGGTTGAAGGGACACTAAACGCAAATTTTTTTCTTTAATGATTCAGATAGAGCATGCAATTTTAAGCATTTTTTTCATTTACTCCTGTTATCAATTTTTCTTTGTTCTCTTGTTATCTTTATTTAAAAAACAGGAATGTGATGCATAGGAGCTGGCCCATTTTTGGTTGAGAACCTGGGTTATGCTTGCTTATTGGTGGGTAAATGTCAGCCTCCAATAAGCAAGCGCTATCCATGGTGCTGAACCTAAAATGGGCTGGCTGCTAAGATTTACATTCATGATTTTCAAATAAAGATAGCAAGAGAACGAAGAAAAATTGATAATAGGAGTAAATTAGAAAGTTGATTAAAATTGCATGCTCTATCTGAATCATGAAAGAAAAAATATGGGTTCAATGTCCCTTTAAGGAGCCAGTCAATTTTTAGTTTAGACCCTGGACAGCATTTAGCCACCAATCAGCAAGAACAACCCAGGTTGTAAACTAAAAATGGGCCGGCTTGTAAACTTACATTCTTGCTTTTCAAATAAAGATGGCAAGAGAATGAAGAATAATTGATAATAGGAGTAAACTAGTTGCTTAAAATTGCTTAAAATCTGAATCATGAAAGATAAAATTTGGATTCAGTGTCCCTTTAATGGTGACTTAATCAGTTGCCTTCCAGGTCCTTCTAAAAATGTATTTAAATATATTTTATTTAAAGTTCTGAAATGTGTGCCATCATTTTAAAAGCTCATCTCTGTGGTAAAAAGGTATCAAACTACTATGCTTTTAAGGGGAAAGTCTCGTCAGTTCCTGCACAAATACTAGGGATGTGCATAATGCATAATTTTGTTATTCAGCATTTGTTAATGAAATAAAAGGGCAGAAATTGCTGCAGTCTGTTGCATTCGGCTAATGTTGACACCAGATTTATTAGAGTAAGAGTGACTCACAAATATCTTTATTAAAGCCACAGTCCATGGCAATTTTCATCTTTCATTTCATTAGTGAATGAAGTTATGCACATCCGTATTGAATAACTGTCTTAAAGGGACAGTCAACACCTGAATTTTTGTTGTTTAAAAATATAGATAATCCCTTTATTACCCATTCCCCAGTTTTGCATAACCAACACAGTTATAATAATACACGTTTTAACTCTGTAATTACCTTGTATCTAAGCCTCTGCAGAGTGCCCCCTTATGTCAGTTCATTTGACAGACTTGCATTTTAGCCAATTAGTGCTCACTCCTCTGTAAATTCACATGCGTGAGCTCAATGTTATCTATGTGAAACACATGAACTAATGCCCTCTAGTGGTAAAAAACTGTCAAAATGCTTTCAGATTAGAGGCGGCCTTCAAGGTCTAAGAAATTAGCATATGAACCTCCTAGGTTTAGCATTCAACTAAGAATACAAAGAGAACAAAGCAAAATTGGTGATAAAAGTAAATTGGAAAGTTGTTTAAAATTACATGCCCTATTTAAATCATGAACGTTTTTTTGGGACTTGACTGTCCCTTTAATAGTCTCTTACATAGATACGTATGTATTGCTTGTTATTTATCCTTTGAAGAGAGTTCACATAAAGAGCAAATATGCAATTTTTTATGTGCTACTTTTGGGTGCACGTATAACAATTGTTAATGTTTAACATGTAAAACAAACTATTTTAAAATATGTTAAATGTTCTTTTAAAAGAGATCTCTAATGGCACTTTAACCTATATTCTGTGTTTTTATTGCAATATAACTAATTACAACTTATATATACTGTATATTATTCACACTACAATATAAATTATATGTCTATGCCAAATGAAGCAAGTCCATTTATTTGGAGATTTATAAATTGGTTTGGATTTGGTAGTTTTCACAGTATGTTTAGTCTGGCAGACTTGGGGGAAAAATGATCTAAATATACCTGGTGGGCTTTAAAGGGACAGTAAAGTCAAAATTAAAGGGATATGAAATCCAAAAATGTTCTTTTGTGATTCAGAGAGAACATACCATTTAAAAAAAAAGTTTCCAATTTACTTCTATTATGAATTCTGCTAAGTTCCCATGAGAAACTGTGTTGAAGAGATACCTAGGTAGGCATCTGGAGCACTATATGGCAGGAAATAGTGCTACCATCTAGTGCTCTTGCAAATGGATACAATTCTTGCAAAACTGCTGCCATATAGTGTTTCAGAAATGGCCCGACTTCTACGCATACGTTTCTGCTTTTTATCAAAAGATACCAAGAGAAGAAAAATTGATAATAGAGGTAAATTAGAAAGTTGTTTAAAACTGCATGTTCTATCTGAATCATGAAAGAAAAAAAATTGGAATTCATATCCCTTTAAACATTCATGACTCAGACAGAGCATGCAATTTTACACAACTTTCCAATTTAATTTGATCTAATTTGCTTTGTTCTACTACCATGTGCTGATAGGTGGCTGCACATCTATGCCTCCTTTCATTGGCTCACCTAATGTAGTGATGGAACATATACATGGATGTAGAATAATACAAAAGTTTAGTAGGTAGGAATAATGGTTTCCTGTCTTCTGGTATATGCTTGTACATAACTGAAACAGCCATGCAGCAGTCAGAATGCATTGCAGAATCTTTTAGTATACTAATGCTAATTTCTCTGTCCTCAGGATGAACAAATTGCAAGAGAGAGAACAATATATAAAATTGAAGGGGGTTGCTGTGCCCTCGCGGCTGTGTATTTAATGGGCAAGCTCTATGTAGCCAATGCAGGTGACAGCAGGTAAGACTAGATACAATGTATTTATCAATTGTAGTGTTCTGAGCTGCAATTTTTGTCTGCTAGTATAGAGACATATATATATATATATATATATATACATACAGTATCAAATATATATATATATATATATATATATATATATAATTAGTAAATAGGAACTCAGTTTGCATAACGAAGTAAATGTTTTCAAGTAATGAACCCCATTGTGAAAAAAATTTTCAAGATTTCAAACATTTAAAGCTGATCTTTGTTTTCAAAAATTGGTGTCATACCCCTCGAAAAGCCCCATGAGTATTGTTTCTTATCTTCTTGCTGTGGCCAATTGGAGCCCGATAAAATTGGGCCCCGGCACTGATATACTGTTCTGTTCTCTAAAAGATAACAGTTTTAACAATCTTATTATTCTAAACAGAACAAATTGTGTGTTTTTTTTTTTGGCATGTACAGTCTGATTTACCAGTACCAGTGTCTGTTGTCACTGAATGTTCCTTTAACTCCAGCAGAATTGCATTGAAGGTCATAAACCTATGTTAACAAACAGTACACACAATACACTTACTAAACCTAGCCAAAACAAACACAAAAATGTATTATGATCTTTAGAATTTATTATAAAGTTACAGAAATACTTGTTATAATACTTATTGGAACAAAGCTTAGTTGCTTTGCAGGCTATCACTGTTACAGAATAGCTTCATAGCTTTTACTGGTTTATCTCAGTTTTTCCTCACAAGCACCAGCTGGGTGCCTACACACATTATCATGATGTGATCACTGCTCCGCCCCTTTCTGTCTCTAAAATGGAGGATAAAGACTCTGACATTAAAAAATTAGTATTTATTCCTGTGAAAGTGCAGCAGACTAAGATCTGACAAATCTAAATCTCAGTGTGTAGCACTTTCAAAAGAATAAATATGGCTCCAAAAGCTGAATGCCACGAGCGGCCGCCTTCTTCCTGATTCATTAGGTCACGAAGTGCACAAATGCACATATCTACTGTAATGTAGAGACCAACATATGCAACTACTACTTACTTGTATATTAAATTAAGTGACTTTAAACCATTATATCTCAGCACTGAGAATAGCATCCGCTAGAAAAATAAATATATCTGCATGCCAAATTACATACAAATTGGTTCAACAGGTTTTACTTTACATTCAGCTAATTGTTTTCATTGTTAAGAAATGGGGAAAAGTATGATTTGTTTATTCAAATCTTAAAGGGACAGTTCACTGTAAAATTGTTTTTCCCTGAATGTGTTCCCCATGACTGGTTATACCAAAAGCAGCATATAAAACGTATGAGAGATTGTTCATTCATTCTTCTTTTTGAAAAATAAATAGCTGAGTTTGCTCTTTGAAACCACAGCCCATCAAAATAGGCTTGGCTTGCTGACAGATCTGATCTTGTTATCTTATCATTCATATGCTTCCCTTACTTATCTCTGTCTCTGTACAATACTTAGAAAGAACAATTGAAAATGAACATTTTAGAGCAGGTACAATGGATAATTGGGAACAAATTAAAGGAGAGAAAGTTATATCCCTTTAATGACTCCAAAATCAACATTTATTAATTTACTTGAAATTTTCAGTAGTTACAATCACTGATGGTGCCCACAAAACTGACAAGTTTCAAAGAAATGTGTTCATGCAATCAAAAGTTACAAGCATCTTAAAAATATGGTTTATCATTGAACATTCCTACAAGCAAACTATACCACCATGCTGCTAGAATATTCATGTAGCCCTCATTTTACAACAGTAGGTTTTCACATAATTTTGCATGATGATCTGACACCCTGAGAGATAAGAAAATTACATATTGCACTTTATATGAACTTTCTTCAAAACTCTCTTCAAAAGGATATATTACCTGAAACTGTGAGAGACACAATTAAAGGGACAGTAAAAATTATTCTAGAGGCGTGGTCAGAATTTTTCACCTGCACTTAGGGCCATCATTCAGAATTCATCAATACTTTTGCCCTTGATGCTATCTCGCCTTGTGGTCTTGTCACACTGCTTTTATGGACTCTTATATAGAGGAAGTTTATTTTTATTTTTTTCGTTTTCATATTCTATAATTTCTTTCTTATGGCATGGAGAGTCCATGACTTCATTCTAATTACTAGTGGGATATTCAACTCCTGGCCAGCAGGAGGAGGCAAAGAGCACCCCAGCAGAGCTGTTAAGTCTCACTTCCCTTACCCATAATCCCCAGTCATTCTCTTTGCCTCTGTCAATGGAGGATGTGCGAAGATGGCGTCTGAAGATGTTTAATCTTTTTATGGGTACGTTTCCCTGCAAGCAAGGATTGGGGCTATGCTGTGTCCATGTCAATTTCTTTAGTAAGAGTACCCTTACCCCTATACTCACACACATCTTCAACCTCTCCCTCAGCACTGGTATAGTTCCCACATCTCTTAAACATGCATTAGTCACACCTATCCTCAAAAAACCTTCTCTCGATCCAACCTCCCCATCCAACTACCGCCCTATTTCCCTACTACCTCTTGCCTCAAAGCTTCTTGAAAAGCTAGTATATGCATGTCTATCCCATTTCCTTACATTAAACTCCCTCCTTGACCCACTGCAATCTGGATTTCGCCCCCTTCACTCAACAGAAACAGCAATTGTTAAGGTTACCAACAACCTGCTTAAAGCAAAATCAAAAGGCCACTTCTCTCTACTTATCCTCCTTGATCTGTCTGCAGCCTTTGATACTGTCGACCACCCTTTTTTGCTCTATACCCTCCAATCCTTCGGCATCTGTGACACAGCTCTCTCTTGGTTCTCTTCCTATCTGTCTAACCGTACCTTTAGTGTAGCCTTCTCTGGGGTATCCTCTGCCCCGTTACCTCTTCTCAATCTACACGTCCTCACTAGGTTCCTTAATAACGTCCCACAGGTTTCATTATCATTTGTATGCCGACTATACCCAAATCTACCTCTCTGCACCAGAATTATCTCCTTCCTTGCTAACCCATGTCACTAACTGGCTCTCATATCTCATCTTGGATGTCCTCTCACTACCTCAAGCTAAATCTCTCCAAAACTGAGCTCCTTATTTTCCCCCCTTCTTAAAAAATCTCCACCCCCCATGTCTCTATAACTGTTGACAACTCCATCATTACCCCAACCTCACATGCCCGATGTCTTGGGGTCACACTTGACTCAGATCTTTCTTTCACTGCTCACATTCAGTCCTTGGCTAAAGCCTGCCACTTCCACCTTAAAAACATCGCTAAAATTAGACATTTCCTTACACAAGACCCAACAAAGATTTTAATCCACTCTCTCATCCTTTCCCGCCTCGACTACTGCAACTCTATCCTCTCTGGTCTCCATAGCTGCCACATAGCTCCTTTACAATCCATAATGAATTCCTCTGCCAGGCTCATCTTCCTTACACGTCGCTCTTCATCTGCCGCACCTCTCTGCCAATCCCTTCACTGACTTCCTCTTGTCTCCAGGATTAAACACAAAATTCTCACTCTGACACACAAAACCCTCAATTGCATTGCTCCCCCTACATCTCAGACCTTGTCTCCAGATACTCTCCCTCCCGTCCCCTTCGCTCCGCTCATGATCTCCTACTCTCCTCCTCTCTTGTTACCTCCTCACATTCCCGTCTACAAGATTTCTCTAGACTGGCTCCCCTCTTATGGAACTCTCTGCCTCGCTCCACAAGAATCTCCCCTAGTTTTAGTTTTAAAAGCTTCAAGTGCTCCCTGAAGACTCTACTATTCAGGGACGCTTACAACCTACATTAACCTTCCTATCTCCACTGCTATCCCCTAAAACTCCATAGCATGTAAGCCTATGAGCCCAGCTGTTTGTAGTCCACCTTCATAAGAGCCGACTACAACAGTGCAACTCTCGGCAGGGCCCTTCACCCATTTGATCCCTGTTATCGTTTTTTTATACCACCTATGTTCATATTGCTGCAGAACCTGTTGGCGCTCTACAAATACCTGATGATAATAATAATAATAATGGTGGCTATTAGCAGTTAGAAGACGGCGAGGTAGTCTTTACTTCTAACATTATTGCTACCCCTATTTCAGAAAGCCAGAGTTAGTTATTCTGTTCTTTCTTTTCTACAGGTCCCTGGTAGAGGTAGAGGAATCTGCCACACCTTTAGAAATCATTCCCTTCCTGACAGAACAGGATCCACAGGTAAGTGCTTTCCCTTCTAGGTTAGAGAGTACTGGCACTTTAAGGGTTAATCCCTCTGTGGAACAACACAAGAATTGGGACTCAGTATCTCTTAATGGAGATTTGTGTAACTGACATTCTTTTGGGCACAGCATATAGAAACCAGAAAGAGGGGGTTATGAGGCTGACTTTATGTGGACATGGAACTTCCCAAAGGGCAAAAACCTTATGGCAAGGAAATAGACACTTTATTGTTCATCCAGAACAATTCAGAGACCCCCAATATAGGATGGCATCGATACATTTGGTTAGCAATCCGGAATACAGATCAAAAAGCACTCTGTTACAGGAGGGCTTAGAGATCGTTTGTTTTTTCTGGGGGGTTTTTCGTACCGTTTTTATTTAGTTAATGGCGCACTTAATTTTCTTCTTAAAAGGGAAGAGTCCACAGCTGCATTCATTACTTTTGGGCAATACAGAACCTGGCCACCAGGAGGAGGCAAAGACACCCCATCCAAATGCTTAAATACCTCCCCCACTTCCCTCATCCCCCAGTCATTCTTTGCCTTTCATCACAGGAGGTTGGCAGAGAAATGTCAGAAGTCGAGATAGTCTCTCATGGAGGGTAGTACTCTTCTCAATGGGACTGGAGTTTCTAGTAATCCTGTCAGCCTCTCAGTTAGAGCATGGATGAAAGTTAGAGTCCGGAGATGCAGGGAGAGTTTTCCTGCGAATACATCCCAACTCATATTAACAGCTCCTTGGTAATCAGCGTTGATGAGTTTCGCTGCCTACCTTTCTTCACTCAAGTCCATGTCAGAAGCGAGGCTACTATCTGTCACCCTTTAAGGGCCGTGTTCCTGTTCCACGGCGTAGATTCCGGTAAGATCGTTTCATTTTATTTCAATATGTGAATGTAATGTTAACGAAACAAGGTAGGGTCCCAGTGGGACTCCTTTTATCTTAATAAGGAATCATGAGTTAATATCTCCTGAGGGGTGTTATTAAACAGGGGGACTTTTAATCATGTTTGTTATATGGTTCTATCTGCAAATGTGTAGCTATATACTTAGGTTCACTGCCTTTACGGAACATAACGGCTTTCTTTTAATGACGCAATCTTTCCAGATTGTGCGCCTTTTTCATGACTGGCACGGTGCACCTTGTGACGGGTGTGGTTACGTTGGTTTTCACTTCCGTATGCTGTCTGTGGGAGACCGAGAGAGTCTTGCTCGTGGGTTGTCTGGTTCACAGGAGGTGGTGAGTGCCTCAGCCATTGGGGGTGTTAAAGGGTGCCAGTTAGTTTCTTGTCATTTTTGTAATCCCAAGATTATGGAGGATTCCGATATGCGCGACACAGATGCCTCCGATACGGAGGATGTGTCTTGTGATGAATATAAAATGGCCCGGGTAATCAATACCCATCAGTTATGTTCTGATTGCTGTTCTAGAGTACTCTCTTCTCCCGAAGCAGGGAGCATAGAGTGCATTGAGCCATCCGCCTCCGAGGTTTCCATGATCCGTGAAGCGAGTGCCCCAGTCCATTTCCCAGCTACGCAAGCAGGTGTCCAGGGTGGCTTGTTTCCTCCAGAGGTTACGGCACGGTTCCGCATGGCCATTTCTATGGCGCTGGATCATTTATATCTCCCAAGTGAAGTATTTCTAAGATACTGTCCGTGTTCCGTTAACCAGGGCCTGTCGAGCGTGGGATCACCCAATTCAGTTTGGCCTTCTGGGGAAGCGTTGGCCCCTGAGGCTTCAGGGGCCCCTATATCAGAGCCAGGGTCTTCAGTTGATCCGGCGAGGAATGATTTTGCCTTCCATTATAGGCTGGCTCACCTTCGTGTTCTTTTAAGACATGTTTTGGCAATGTTGGAGGATCCCAGTCCTAGCGGGCCGAGGGATCCGAGGCCTTAGAAGCTGGATGGCAAAATCGATATGACGTTTCTGGATGAAGCCAATCTCCTTAACGTAGCCGTTTTTCTTTTTCTTTGTTTTTCAGTTCCAGTTCTGAGCTTGGGTGAACGGGGCTTTTCATCGACTGGTCCTGTTGTCGTCCTCATTCACTGTGGGCGTTCACCCGATGGGTGCGGCCTTCATTTTATTATGTTTGATCCGGATGGATGTGTTTAATTTGTTTTTTTTTCTTAAGCTCATGTCTGTTAGATTTTCGTTTTTTATGAACGTTCTTCTCTGGAACCGATACTTGCTATTTAGGTCGCGTGGGCACTTCCTCGGAAGTTGCGCACTTGTTGAACAATAGAATTATGTTTTTCTAGTTCATTTATCGATCCTTCGGGACAAATTTTCTTGGACCTTGCGCAGTTCTAGAGTGTCCTTATACCAGGCAGGTACTGGTCGGATACTTTTCTCTTGTAAGATGTACCGAGTCCACGGATTCATCCTTTACTTGTGGGATATTCTCCTTCCCAACAGGAAGTGGCAAAGAGAGCACACAGCAGAGCTGTCCATATAGCTCCCCCTCTAGCTCCACCCCCAGTCATTCTCTTTGCCGGCTCTAAGCAATCGGAAGGGTAAAGTGAATGTGGTGTTAGAATTGTAGTTTTTATTTTCTACAAGCAAGAGTTTGTTATTTTAAATGGTACCGGTGTGTACTATTTACTCTCTAGCAGAAAGTAGATGAAGATTTCTGCAGGGAGGAAGATGATTTTAGCAGGTTGTAACTAAAATCCACTGCTGTTCCCACACAGGACTGAGGAGTACAAGAGAACTTCAGTTGGGGGGAACGGTTTGCAGGTTAGGCTGCAATAAGGTATGTTCAGTCATTTATTTCTAGACAAGACTGTGATAATGCTAGAAAAGACTGTTAATATCCCCATGAGGGAAGGGTAAGCTATATTCAGAGACTAAGTATGGAATTTCAAGCTTACATCACAGGGCTAGTTTATGCTGGTTGACACTACTTCAGGGCAAACGGTTTTTATTGAAAATATCGTTTTTTGAGACACTTTGAAGGTTCCTTTTGGTTTCTTTCAGGGGTTATTACCCACATGGCTATTACTAAAACACTTGGGAGTGTTTCTTTAGGCCTCACAAGCACCGGAGTGAGGTGGGAGGGGCCTAATTTCGCGCCTCAGATGCGCAGTTAATTTGACTAGAAGTTCAGGCTGCAGTTTGAGGGCCTATAAGAAGCTTTTTCCCCACAAATCTGGTTCCCAAGGGCAGGTAGGGCCACAGCAGAGCTGTGGCAAGATGCTGAAGTTTCTTTAACTGTTTTTTTGGCTTCTGTCGATCCGGTTTGGGCATTAAGGGGTTAATCGTTTATATTGCTAGTGGTGCAATCTTACTAATGCTTTAGGTACATACTGTAAAAATTTCGAAAAGTTTGCTGCATTTTTTCACTGTTTTGCAAAATTGTGTGCCTTTTTTATCTCTTAAAGGCACAGTAACGTTTTTTTCAAAGTGTGTTTTTACTTGATTAAAGTGATTTCCAAGACTACTAGTCTGTTAAACATGTCTGACACCAAGGAAAATCCTTGTTCAATATGTTTAGAAGCCATGGTGGAACCCCCTCTCAGAATGTGTCCCACTTGTACTGATATGTCTATACACTTTAAAGAACATATTGTTGCACTTAAAAAGGTGGCCCAAGATGATTCTCAGACAGAAGGTAATGAGGTTAGCCCGTCAACCTCTCCCCAAGTGTCACAACCAGTTACGCCCGCTCAAGCGACGCCTAGCACCTCTAGTGCGTCTAACTCTTTTACCTTGCAAGACTTGGCGGCAGTTATGGATAATACCCTCTTGGTGTTCTTATCTAAACTGCCCGTGTTACCTGCAAAGCGTGATAGCTCGGTTTTAAGAACAGATAATGAGCATTCTGACGCTTTAGTAGCTGTATCCGATATACCCTCACAACACTCTGAAGTGGGGGCGAGGGATGTGCTGTCTGAGGGAGAAATTTCCGATTCAGGAAAGGTTTCTCCTCAGACAGATTCAGATACGTTGGCTTTTAAATTTAAACTAGAACACCTCCGCTTATTGCTCAGGGAGGTATTAGTTACTCTGGATGACTGCGACCCTATGGTGGTTCCAGAGAAATTGTGTAAAATGGACAAGTACCTAGAAGTTCCTGTTTACACTGATGTGTTTCCGGTCCCTAAGAGGATTGCGGATATCGTTACTAGGGAGTGGGATAGACCAGGTATTCCCTTCGTTCCCCCTACAGTTTTTAAGAAAATGTTCCCCATATCTAACCCCATGCGGGACTCGTGGCAGACGGTCCCGAAGGTGGAGGGGGCTGTTTCTTCACTTGCTAAATGCACAACTATACCAATTGAAGACAGTTGTGCTTTTAAAGACCCTATGGATAAAAAATTAGAGGGTTTACTTAAGAAAATTTTTGTTCAACAAGGTTTTCTTCTCCAACCTATTGCGTGCATTGTTCCTGTAACCACTGCAGCTGCTTTCTGGTTCGAGGCGCTGGAAGATGCGCTCCAGACGGAGACCTCATATGAGGACATTATGGACAGAATTAAGGCTCTTAAGCTGGCTAATTCTTTTATCACAGATGCCGCTTTCCAACTAGCTAAGTTAGCGGCAAAGAATTCAGGTTTCGCCATTTTATCACGGAGGGCGCTATGGCTAAAGTCCTGGTCGGCAGATGTGTCGTCAAAATCCAAACTATTGAACATCCCTTTCAAAGGAAAGACCCTCTTCGGGCCTGAATTGAAAGAGATTATTTCAGAAATCACTGGGGGAAAAGGCCATGCTCTCCTCCAAGACAAGTCCTTCAAGACAAAGAACAAACAAAATAATTTTCGTTCCTTTCGGAATTTCAGGAGCGGTCTCGCTTCATCCTCCCCTGCTGCAAAGCAAGAGGGTAACGCTGCACAACCCAGGGCAGCCTGGAAACCTTACCAGGGCTGGAACAAGGGTAAACAAGCCAAGAAGCCTGCAGCTGCCTCCAAGACAGCATGATGGGGTAGCCCCAGATCCGGGACCGGATCTAGTAGGGGGCAGACTCTCTCTCTTTGCTCAGGCCTGGGCAAGAGATGTACATGATCCCTGGGCCTTAGAGATTGTATCCCAGGGATATCTTCTAGAATTCAAGGACTCCCCTCCAAGGGGAAGGTTCCACATTTCTCGTTTGTCTTCAGACCAGACAAAGAAAGAGGCGTTCTTACGCTGTGTAGAAGACCTACATACAATGGGAGTGATCCACCCAGTTCCAGTTGCGGAACAAGGGCTGGGTTTTTACTCAAACCTGTTTGTGGTTCCAAAGAAAGAAGGAACTTTCAGACCAATCCTGGATCTCAAAATTCTAAACAAATTCCTCAGCGTCCCATCATTCAAGATGGAGACCATTCGGACAATCTTACCAATGATCCAGGAGGGTCAATATCGGACCACCGTGGATTTAAAGGATGCGTATCTGCACATTCCTATCCACAAAGATCATCACCAGTTTCTCAGGTTCGCCTTTCTGGACAAGCATTACCAGTTTGTGGCTCTTCCTTTTGGGTTGGCCACTGCTCCCACAAAGGTGCTAGGGTCCTTCCTGGTGGTTCTAAGACCACGGGGCATAGCAGTGGCACCTTATCTAGACGACATCTTAATTCAGGCGTCGACTTTCAAGAGCCAAGTCTCACACGGAAATCGTATTGGCATTTCTGAGGTCTCACGGGTGGAAGGTGAACATCAAAAAGAGTTCTCTCTCTCCCCTCACAAGAGTTTCCTTCCTAGGAACTCTGATAGACTCGGTAGATATGAAAATATTTCTGACGGAGGTCAGAAAGTTAAAACTCTTAACCACTTGCCGAGTCCTTCATTCCATTCCTCGGCCATCTGTAGCTCAGTGCATGGAGACAATTGGACTAATGGTAGCGGCAATGGACATAGTCCCTTTTGCACGGATACACCTCAGACCACTGCAACTATGCATGCTCAAACAGTGGAATGGGGATTATGCAGATTTGTCTCCTCAAATACAGATGGACCAGGGGACCAGAGATTCTCTTCTCTGGTGGTTGTCTCAGGATCACCTGTCTCAGGGAATGTGTTTCTGCAGACCAGAGTGGATCGTCATAACGACCGACGCCAGCCTGTTGGGCTGGGGTGCAGTCTGGGACTCCCTGAAAGCTCAGGGCTTATGGTCTCGGGAAGAAGCTCTTCTCCCGATAAACATTCTGGAACTGAGGGCGATATTCAACGCACTTCAGGCATGGCCTCAGCTAGCTGCCGCCAATTTCATCAGATTTCAGTCAGACAACATCACGACTGTAGCTTACGTCAATCATCAAGGGGGAACAAGGAGTTCCCTAGCAATGACGGAGGTAACCAAAATAATCAGGTGGGCGGAGGATCACTCCTGCCATCTCTCAGCAATTCACATCCCAGGAGTAGACAACTGGGAGGCGGATTTTCTAAGTCATCAGACTTTTCACCCGGGGGAGTGGGAACTCCACCCAGAGGTATTTGCCCAGCTGACTCGGCTATGGGGCACTCCAGAATTGGATCTGATAGCGTCCCGTCAGAACACCAAACTTCCTCTTTACGGGTCCAAGTCCCGGGATCCCCAGGCGGTGCTGATAGATGCTCTAGCAGCGTTTCCTCTCCTCCCTCGTCTGGTTGCCAGAATCAAGCAGGAGAGGGCTTCGGTGGTTCTGATAGCGCCTGCATGGCCACGCAGGACCTGGTATACAGACCTAGTGGACATGTCATCTGTCCCACCATGGACGCTACCGGTGAGGCAGGACCTTCTAATACAAGGTCCTTTCAAGCATCCAAATCTAATTTCTCTGCGTCTGACTGCTTGGAGATTGAACGCCTAATTTTATCAAAGCGTGGTTTCTCTGAGTCGGTTATTGATATCCTGATTCAGGCTAGAAAGCCTGTCACCAGGAAAATCTACCATAAGATTTGGCGAAAATATCTCTTTTGGTATGAATCCAAAGGTTACTCATGGAGTAAGATTAGGATTCCCAGGATATTGTCTTTTCTCCAAGAAGGATTGGAGAAAGGATTATCAGCTAGTTCCTTTAAAAGGACAGATATCTGCTTTATCTATTCTTTTCCACAAACGTCTGGCAGAGGTACCGGACGTTCAAACATTTAGTCAGGCTTTAGTCAGAATCAAGCCTGTTTATAGACCTGTGAATTTAGTTCTTTCAGTTCTGCAAGGGGTTCTGTTTGAACCTTTACATTCCATAGATATTAAGCTTTTATCTTGGAAAGTTTTGTTTTTGATAGCTATCTCTTCTGCTCGAAGAGTATCAGAGTTATCTGCTTTACAGTGTGATTCACCTTACCTGGTTTTCCATGCAGATAAGGTAGTTTTGCGTACCAAACCCGGTTTTCTTCCTAAGGTTGTGTCTAATAAGAATATTAACCAGGAAATTGTTGTTCCTTCTCTGTGTCCTAATCCTTCTTCGAAGAAGGAACGTCTGTTACACAATCTTGATGTGGTTTGTGCTTTAAAGTTCTATTTACAAGCAACCAAGGATTTCAGACAAACAACTTCATTGTTTGTTATCTATTCTGGTAAGAGGAGAGGTCAGAAGGCGACTGCTACCTCTCTTTCCTTTTGGCTGAAAAGCATCATCCGTTTGGCCTATGAGACTGCTGGCCAGCAGCCTCCCGAAACAATTACTGCTCATTCTACCAGAGCAGTGGCTTCCACATGGGCTTTTAAAAATGAGGCTTCTGTTGAACAGATTTGTAAGGCAGCGACTTGGTCTTCGCTGCATACTTTTTCCAAATTTTACAAATTCGATACTTTTGCTTCTTCGGAGGCTATTTTTGGGAGAAAGGTTTTACAAGCAGTGGTGCCTTCCATTTAAGGTACCTGTCTTGTTCCCTCCCTTCATCCGTGTCCTAAAGCTTTGGTATTGGTATCCCACAAGTAAAGGATGAATCCGTGGACTCGATACATCTTACAAGAGAAAACAGAATTTATGCTTACCTGATAAATTACTTTCTCTTGTGATGTATCGAGTCCACGGCCCCGCCCTGGCTATTAAGTAAGGTAGTGTTTTTGTTTAAACTACAGTCACCACTGCACCCTATGGTTTCTCCTTTTTCTTCCTAACCTTCGGTCGAATGACTGGGGGGTGGAGCTAGAGGGGGAGCTATATAGACAGCTCTGCTGTGTGCTCTCTTTGCCACTTCCTGTTGGGAAGGAGAATATCCCACAAGTAAAGGATGAATCCATGGACTCGATACATCACAAGAGAAAGTAATTTATCAGGTAAGCATAAATTCTGTTTTTCGGCTGTTACCAGGGTTCATGTCACCCTCGTGGTGCTGATTAATCCTGCTGGATTCTGAATGTCTTTTGGCCTATTCTATGGACTCCAGGCTCGGATCCTACTGAAGTATGAGGCCTGTTGTTTAAATACAACCTCTCCGTACGTAGGGTTATGAGCGCCAATCTAGGTTGGTTGTTCGGGCTTCTTGCCTGGGATACGGATCTGTTTTTGCAGACATAATCATGGTTCCTCAGGTCCCCGGGGATTCAGAACCGTTATTCCATTCTTTGGAGTTGGGAGATGTGTGTGACCTATGTGGTCTGGTGTGCAGAGTAATTAATGATTTGCTTTTTAACTCAAGGTTCTTTCGGACGCTGACTCTTTTGCCTATTAAGCATTTTATTGTGGTGGCAGAGTTTCCTTCCTCCCGCCTTGGGTGGATCATATGGTCTGGATGCGCATGTTTTTTCTCTGTTTAGCGTTGTGTTGCTCTAAGAGTTGGTGTGCAGGGGTTCCCTGCCCTCTGTGAGGAGCTGCGAAGCTCCAGCTTTTGCCTTCTTAAAGAAGATTTTGGAAGATAGATCCTTGGTCTGACCATGGTTTCGACGTTCGGGTGTCTTTCCGTCCTCGTTGCAACTCTAGCCTTGGGGCTTGTCAGTGAAGAGGTGAGGTCGGTTACGGAGGGCCGCCCTTCTGGGGTCAGGTAGTTGACCATTTATCCGCGATGCTCTGTTAGGGGCTTTGTGGCGGTGTCTTCAGTTTGATTCTCTGGGATGGCGAGCAGGGTACAGGGTTCTCATTCGCCTTCAGGTGTTGGTGGCTACCTTGTCTATTGTGTAGCACGTATTACCGGTTGCCTATGAGATTTCTTTGCACTCCAAGTGCCCTGGGTGCTGAATCTTAGATCGTTAAGGAAGTCCTTTGTGACTCTTGGGTTTGAGGCTATTGCTAGATCATCAAGTCTACGGACTTAAGAGTTGCGTTCCTCCTTGTAGGAGGCAGCTTAGGGTTCCTCTGGATGTCAGATCTTCGATTGATTCAGTTTTCAAGGACCCTGACCTAGGTCTGTGTCTCTCCTTAGATGGGTGTGGATGGTTCAATCTCACACTAAATGTTTGTGGTCCCACAGGCCTCTCTCCGTAGAGGCTGGGGCTCTGTGAGAGATGCCTATCGTTTTGCGGCTTAGGCTTTAGGTCCTTCTGACAGTTCCCTACTGGTCTTCTGGCGCATTTACGCTGTTCCTGTAGACTCCAGGCATCCTCACCTGGGTTGGCGATATGGCCGAGGGGTCTCGCCTCTATGGTAGGGTGGTTTTCCGTTGTTTATTTTTCTTCTCTTCTAGAGTGGGGGGTACGGTTACCTTATTATTCAAAGTGACCTGTGGGTCCTTGGTGGCTTGCTTTGTAAGGGTTTTTCTCCCTTCTTGCATTCCAGAATCCTGAAAGGGGAGTTACAATGTAGTGACTGGTTCCTCTGTTCCTGCAGTGAGAGGCTGAGGTTTTGATCCCTATGGGGCTCCTTCTATATGTTGGATTCTGATATATGGATGCTGAGTGTTTGAGGGCCTTCTTCCCATGGAAAGTGTTCCTTGTTTTTAGAGAAGACAGACGTGTAGGGGGTTTCGTACCCGAGCACAATGTCTGTCCTGACTCATGGTAGCATACCATTTGTAGTAACGGTCAGCGGTATAACCAGGGGCTTTGTTCCTACGTTGACCCTTCCTTTCTCTTCCGGAAGTCTGGGACTCTTGTCCTTGGTTTTGACTAGCCTTTGGGCTTGGACCATTATCCTAGAGGGAAGATTGGGGGTTACTCTATGCAGGGTTGACTGTTTTCTTTAGAGTCGGTTCTCTCCTTTGTGGGAGGTCTTGGATGTCCTACTCTTTTCCACTGGTGTTTGGTGCTGGGAGGGGACGCTCCTTAGAGCCCGATATTTGGAGGGCCGTGAGCCCTTGGAAGGTTTGCAGTTGAATCCAGCTACAGCTATTGCACTTTGAGGGTGTAACCAGCTACAACTACTTTGCACTTTGACTGGGTGTTAGCAAGCTTTGAAACGCCTTCCGGTGTTTGGGTTTAGCAACTGTGAGTCAGCTTGCTACCTGGAAGCTGGTCATTGGGAATTCCTGTTCAGACTGTTGGTGTTCTTTTTGGAGAACTCTTTACTAGCTGCTGGGATAGTTATCCTATTCTGCGGTCTCTGCTGTCTAGCTTGCAGGTCTAGATCTAATATGAGGCAACGGGGAACTCATAGTTTTCCTGGAGTACCTATGGGTATGGTACAGGGTCAGGGCTATGAGGGTGTTCCTCAAGTCCTTTTTGGGACAGGTTTCCCTGTTTATGGATCTCTTTTTCTTTGGTCCTTGTGTTTCTAGGGAGTTCGTCTCCCTGGGCGTTGCAATTGTAGGACAATCATGGGTTGTTTCTTTGTTCTGCAGAGTGGAACGATCCTTTGGATTTTTCATGAGAATCTGTTCTCCTTTTTGGGGGCAGATGGCAGTCCTTGTTTTGGCCGGGTACCTTCATGGGAGTCGTGATCCGCGGGGCTGACTCCTCTGAGGTTGTTTGGGCTTGACCGACTCTGGGACTGAGTGGTTTAGTTAGACTTTGCCGGTGGTGTAACTAATGTGTAGTTAGCTGGGCTTCGGGTTTTCTCCCATTGTCGTCTATTTTTTTTAGGGTGTGGAGTAATCAGGCTGTGGTGCCTCTCAAAGGGGCCGCCTTTTGTACCCATCCGTTGTTTGCATTCAGTGTCCTCTAGCTTGGGTATTCTTTTCCCAAAAATAATGAATGCAGCTGTGGACTCTTCCCTTTCTAAGAAGAAAATTCATAAATTATGCTTACCTGATAATTTCATTTTCTTCTGAAGGGAAGAGTCCACAGCTCCCGCCCCTGTTTTTATCTATGAGGCGGCTGTAATTTTTTTGTTCTTCTGGCACCTTTTTTCACCCTGATATTTCTCCTACTGTTCCTTGTTCCCTCGGCAGAATGACTTGGGGATGAGGGAAGTGGGGGAGGAATTTAATCATTTGGCTGGGGTGTCTTTGCTTCCTCCTGGTGGCCAGGTTCTGTATTTCCCAAAAGTAATGAATGCAGCTGTGGACTCTTCCCTTCAGAAGAAAATGAAATTATCAGGTAAGCATAATTTATGTTTTTTCTTGTGGTTACGTTACCGCTCCTCCGCACTTCCGGTTCTGGCTTCTCTGCTTAGATCGGAGTTTTGCTGCGGCTTGTGTGTCAGTTTGCAGCTCCGGTGGGAGGATCAAGGATTCTTATCTCCAGGGCTGTAGTGACAATAGGAGACCTCTACTAGTGGATTCATCTTGCTGGCACAGGGTGGTAAGACAAAATTAAAAGTTTTATTGCTTTATTATTTTTTATCTGTGGTGCATAATATTTTATTATCTGTGGTGCAAAATATGATGCATAATATTTTATTGCTAGTGGAGTCAAGTTTCCCTTTAGTGATGGACACTAATGAAGACTCTGTGTCATTAGACAAATGTTTGCTTGCTTGGAGGCTAAGATTGTTCCTCCAGTGCAGTTTTGCTCCTCCTTGTTTAAATAAGCCTTTATTGTTTAAGGAACATTTATCTACCAGAGTCCCCTGTCTCTCAGGATAGTGTTGTCCTAGCAATGCCTCAGTTGTCCCCTCAGACATCCCAAGCTGTATCAGTTTCCCATGCAGTGCCCTGCGGTTCCTCTCAACCACCTCCTGGGGGGGGGTTATTTACCAACGGATTTTGCTGCTCAGATAACTTCTACGGTTTCTGCAGCTTTGTCAGCTTTCTCTATGTCTGGTAAGAGGAAAAGGCAGTCTAAACATATTTCTCTGGGTAAGGGCTTTGACTCCGCTAAGTCAACGTTGGTCAGTCTCTCTCAGTTATCTGATGATAAGGATTCCTCAGTGGCTTCTGAGGGAGAGATCTCAGATTCTGACTCTATGGTGGAGAAATTTACAGACTCAGTGGAGGTTAATTTTAGGTTTAACCTAGAACACCTCAGGTTACTTCTGAAGGAGGTCCTTGCTACTTTGGAAGACTCAGATTCTCCTGTCGTGGAGAATCCAAAGAAGTCTAGTAAACTCAATAGAGTATATGAGGTGCCTTCCTCTGTAGAAGTTTTTCCTGTTACGGACCGTATGACGGAATTTATAGCGCAGGAATGGGAAAAGCCAGGAATTCCTTTTCCCCATCACCTGTTTTTAAAAAGGATGTTTCCTGTTGCTGACTCTATACGGGACTCGTGGCGCACAGTGGCCAAGGTAGAAGGAGCTATTTCTACCCTAACCAAAAGACCTACTATTCCCATTGAGGATAGTTTTTCAAAGAAACCCATGGATAAGAAGCTGGAAGCTTACTTGAAAAATATTACATTCATCAGGGTTTGCAGTAGCAACCTGTTGCACGTATTGCTATGGTCGCGAGGGAGACATCTTATTGGTGCAATGCCTTGTCTGACCTGATCTTGGAGGAGACTACTATAGAGGAGATCCAAGATAGGATCAAGGCTCTAAAGTTGGCAAATGCTTTCATTTGTGATGCAAACTTGCAAGTACTTTATTTGGTCCTGCTCTGGCTGAGATCATTTCCGAAATTTCGGGTGGAAAGGGATCTTTTCTACTGCAGGATAAGAAGCATAGGCCTAGGGTCGCCAGAATTCTAATTTTCGTTCCTTTTGTAACTTCAAGGAACAGAGGTCTGCCTCTTCATCTTCCAAAGTGGAGCAATCCAGAACCTCTTGGAAGTCCGGTCAACCTTGGAACAAGAGAAAGCAATCCAAGAAACCTTCTATTAATTCCAAATCGGCATGAAGAGGCCACTTCGATCCTGTTTTGGATCAGGTAGGGGGCAGGCTATTACTTTTTTGCCAGGGTTGAATCTGAGATGTCTCAGATCTTTGGGCAGTGGAGCTAGTATCTCAGGGATACAGAATAGGATTCAAGTCTTGTCCCTCCTGGGGAAGATTTCTACTGTCAAGGTTATCTACAAACCAGATAAAAAGAGAGACCTTTCTTTCATGTAATTAGCAAGAGTCCATGAGCTAGTGACGTATGGGATATACATTCCTACCAGGAGGGGCAAAGTTTCCCAAACCTCAAAATGCCTATAAATACACCCCTCACCACACCCACAAATCAGTTTTACAAACTTTGCCTCCTATGGAGGTGGTGAAGTAAGTTTGTGCTAGATTCTACGTTGATATGCGCTCCGCAGCAGGTTGGAGCCCGGTTTTCCTCTCAGCGTGCAGTGAATGTCAGAGGGATGCGAGGAGAGTATTGCCTGTTTGAATTAAATGATCTCCTTCTACGGGGTCTATTTCATAGGTTCTCTGTTATCGGTCGTAGAGATTCATCTCTTACCTCCCTTTTCAGATCGACGATATACTCTTATATATATACCATTACCTCTGCTGATTTTCGTTTCAGTACTGGTTTGGCTTTCTACAAACATGTAGATGAGTGTCCTGGGGTAAGTAAGTCTTATTTTCTGTGACACTCTAAGCTATGGTTGGGCACTTTTTTAATAAAGTTCTAAATATATGTATTCAAACATTTATTTGCCTTGACTCAGGATGTTCAACATTCCTTATTTTCAGACAGTCAGTTTCATATTTGGGATAATGCATTTGAATCAATCATTTTTCTTACCTTAAAAAATTTGACTTTTTTCCCTGTGGGCTGTTAGGCTCGCGGGGGCTGAAAATGCTTAATTTTATTGCGTCATTCTTGGCGCTGACTTTTTTGGCGCAAAAAATCTTTTCTGTTTCCGGCGTCATACGTGTCGCTGGAAGTTGCGTCATTTTTTGACGTTCTTTTGCGCCAAAAATGTCGGCGTTCCGGATGTGGCATCATTTTTGGCGCCAAAAGCATTTAGGAGCCAAATAATGTGGGCGTCTTATTTGGCACTAAAAAAATATGGGCGTCGCTTTTGTCTCCACATTATTTAAGTCTCATTTTTCATTGCTTCTGGTTGCTAGAAGCTTGTTCCTTGGCATTTTTCCCATTCCTGAAACTGTCATTTAAGGAATTTGATCAATTTTGCTTTATATGTTGTTTTTTCTCTTACATATTGCAAGATGTCTCACGTTGCATCTGAGTCAGAAGATACTTCAGGAAAATCGCTGTCTGGTGCTGGAACTACCAAAGCTAAGTGTATCTGCTGTAAACTTTTGGTAGCTGTTCCTCCAGCTGTTGTTTGTATTAATTGTCATGACAAACTTGTTAATGCAGATAATATTTCCTTTAGTAAAGTACCATTACCTGTTGCAGTTCCATCAACATCTAATGTTCAGAGTGTTCCTGATAACATAAGAGATTTTGTTTCTGAATCCATCAAGAAGGCTATGTCTGTTATTCCTCCTTCTAGTAAACATAAAAAATCTTTTAAAACTTCTCTTTATACAGATGAATTTTTAAATGAACATCATCATTCTGATTCTAATGACTCTTCTGGTTCAGAGGATTCTGTCTCAGAGGTTGATGCTGATAAATCTTCATATTTATTTAAAATGGAATTTATTCGTTCTTTACTTAAAGAAGTACTAATTGCTTTAGAAATTGAGGATTCTGGTCCTCTTGATACTAAATCTAAACGTTTAGATAAGGTCTTTAAATCTCCTGTGGTTATTCCAGAAGTTTTTCCTGTTCCTGGTGCTATTTCTGAAGTAATTTCCAGAGAGTGGAATAATTTGGGTAATTCATTTACTCCTTCTAAACGTTTTAAGCAATTATATCCTGTGCCGTCTGACAGATTAGAATTTTGGGACAAAATCCCTAAAGTTGATGGGGCTATTTCTACCCTTGCTAAACGTACTACTATTCCTACGGCAGATGGTACTTCGTTTAAGGATCCTTTAGATAGGAAAATTGAATTCTTTCTAAAAAATTTGGATCAATTCTGTTCACAATCTTTGGATTCAGAACATCGTTTCAGAAGGGTACAGAATTGGTTTCAAGATAAGACCTCCTGCAAAGAGATTTTTTCTTTCCCGTGTCCCAGTAAATCCAGTGAAAGCTCAAGCATTTCTGAAATGTGTTTCAGATTTAGAGTTGGCTGGAGTAATTATGCCAGTTCCAGTTCTGGAACAGGGGCTGGGGTTTTATTCGAATCTCTTCATTGTACCAAAGAAGGAGAATTCCTTCAGACCAGTTCTGGATTTAAAAATATTGAATCGTTATGTAAGGATACCAACATTCAAAATGGTAACTGTAAGGACTATCTTGCCTTTTGTTCAGCAAGGGCATTATATGTCCACAATAGATTTACAGGATGCATATCTGCATATTCCGATTCATCCAGATCACTATCAGTTCCTGAGATTCTCTTTCCTGGACAAGCATTACCAGTTTGTGGCTCTGCCGTTTGGCCTAGCTACAGCTCCAAGAATTTTTACAAAGGTTCTCGGTGCCCTTCTGTCTGTAATCAGAGAACAGGGTATTGTGGTATTTCCTTATTTGGACGATATCTTGGTACTTGCTCAGTCTTTACATTTAGCAGAATCTCATACGAATCGACTTGTGTTGTTTCTTCAAGATCATGGTTGGAGGATCAATTCACTAAAAAGTTCATTGATTCCTCAGACAAGGGTAACCTTTCTGGGTTTCCAGATAGATTCTGTGTCCATGACTCTGTCTTTGACAGACAAGAGACGTCTAAAATTGATTTCAGCTTGTCGAAACTTTCAGTCACAATCATTCCCTTCGGTAGCCTTATGCATGGAAATTCTAGGTCTTATGACTGCTGCATCGGACGCGATCCCCTTTGCTCGTTTTCACATGCGACCTCTTCAGCTCTGTATGCTGAATCAATGGTGCAGGGATTACACAAAGATATCTCAATTAATATCTTTAAAACCGATTGTACGACACTCTCTGACGTGGTGGACAGATCACCATCGTTTAATTCAGGGGGCTTCTTTTGTTCTTCCGACCTGGACTGTGATTTCAACAGATGCAAGTCTTACAGGTTGGGGAGCTGTGTGGGGATCTCTGACAGCACAAGGAGTTTGGGAATCTCAGGAGGTGAGATTACCGATCAATATTTTGGAACTCCGTGCAATTTTCAGAGCTCTTCAGTCTTGGCCTCTTCTGAAGAGAGAATCGTTCATTTGTTTTCAGACAGACAATGTCACAACTGTGGCATACATCAATCATCAAGGAGGGACTCACAGTCCTTTGGCTATGAAAGAAGTATCTCGAATTCTGGTTTGGGCGGAATCCAGCTCCTGTCTAATCTCTGCGGTTCATATCCCAGGTATAGACAATTGGGAAGCGGATTATCTCAGTCGCCAAACGTTGCATCCGGGCGAATGGTCTCTTCACCCAGAGGTATTTCTTCAGATTGTTCAAATGTGGGAACTTCCAGAAATAGATCTGATGGCGTCTCATCTAAACAAGAAACTTCCCAGGTATCTGTCCAGATCCCGGGATCCTCAGGCGGAGGCAGTGGATGCATTATCACTTCCTTGGAAGTATCATCCTGCCTATATCTTTCCGCCTCTAGTTCTTCTTCTAAGAGTAATCTCCAAGATTCTGAAGGAATGCTCGTTTGTTCTGCTGGTAGCTCCGGCATGGCCTCACAGGTTTTGGTATGCGGATCTTGTCCGGATGGCCTCTTGCCAACCGTGGACTCTTCCGTTAAGACCAGACCTTCTGTCGCAAGGTCCTTTTTTCCATCAGGATCTCAAATCCTTAAATTTAAAGGTATGGAGATTGAACGCTTGATTCTTGGTCAAAGAGGTTTCTCTGACTCTGTGATTAATACTATGTTACAGGCTCGTAAATCTGTATCTAGAGAGATATATTATAGAGTCTGGAAGACTTATATTTCTTGGTGTCTTTCTCATCATTTTTCTTGGCATTCTTTTAGAATACCGAGAATTTTACAGTTTCTTCAGGATGGTTTAGATAAAGGTTTGTCCGCAAGTTCCTTGAAAGGACAAATCTCTGCTCTTTCTGTTCTTTTTCACAGAAAGATTGCTAATCTTCCTGATATTCATTGTTTTGTACAAGCTTTGGTTCGTATAAAACCTGTCATTAAGTCAGTTTCTCCTCCTTGGAGTTTGAATTTGGTTCTGGGGGCTCTTCAAGCTCCTCCCTTTGAACCCATGCATTCATTGGACATTAAATTACTTTCTTGGAAAGTTTTGTTCCTTTTGGCCATCTCTTCTGCCAGAAGAGTCTCTGAATTATCTGCTCTTTCTTGTGAGTCTCCTTTTCTGATTTTTCATCAGGATAAGGCAGTGTTGCGAACTTCTTTTCAATTTTTACCTAAGGTTGTGAATTCCAACAACATTAGTAGAGAAATTGTGGTTCCTTCATTATGTCCTAATCCTAAGAATTCTAAGGAGAAATCGTTGCATTCTTTGGATGTTGTTAGAGCTTTGAAATATTATGTTGAAGCTACTAAGTCTTTCCGAAAGACTTCTAGTCTATTTGTTATCTTTTCCGGTTCTAGAAAAGGCCAGAAAGCTTCTGCCATTTCTTTGGCATCTTGGTTGAAATCTTTAATTCATCATGCCTATGTCGAGTCGGGTAAAACTCCGCCTCAAAGGATTACAGCTCATTCTACTAGGTCAGTTTCTACTTCCTGGGCGTTTAGGAATGAAGCTTCGGTTGATCAGATTTGCAAAGCAGCAACTTGGTCCTCTTTGCATACTTTTACTAAATTCTACCATTTTGATGTGTTTTCTTCTTCTGAAGCAGTTTTTGGTAGAAAAGTACTTCAGGCAGCGGTTTCAGTTTGAATCTTCTGCTTATGTTTTCATTAAACTTTATTTTGGGTGTGGATTATTTTCAGCAGGAATTGGCTGTCTTTATTTTATCCCTCCCTCTATAGTGACTCTTGCGTGGAAAGATCCACATCTTGGGTAGTCATTATCCCATACGTCACTAGCTCATGGACTCTTGCTAATTACATGAAAGAAAACATAATTTATGTAAGAACTTACCTGATAAATTCATTTCTTTCATATTAGCAAGAGTCCATGAGGCCCACCCTTTTTGTGGTGGTTATGATTTTTTTGTATAAAGCACAATTATTCCAATTCCTTATTTTATATGCTTTCGCACTTTTTTCTTATCACCCCACTTCTTGGCTATTCGTTAAACTGATTTGTGGGTTTGGTGAGGGGTGTATTTATAGGCATTTTGAGGTTTGGGAAACTTTGCCCCTCCTGGTAGGAATGTATATCCCATACGTCACTAGCTCATGGACTCTTGCTAATATGAAAGAAATGAATTTATCAGGTAAGTTCTTACATAAATTATGTTTTCTTCCCTGGGAGTGATTTTCCAGTTCCTGTAGAGGAACGGGGTCAAGGATTCTATTCAAATCTGTCTGTGGTTCCCAAAAAAGAGGGAAATTTTCGCCCCATCCTAGACCTCAAGTCTCTCAACAAATTCCTCAGGGTTCCGTCCTTCGAGATGGAGACTATTCGTTCCATCCTACCCTTGGTACAGGAGGATCAGTTTATGACTACCATAGATCTGAAGGATGTGTATTTTCATGAAAGAATGAATATATTATTAAGCTGCGCTACTCTGCTCTTGTGGCATCAGACAGTATAAATATCTTTATAATACAGGTTATAGGTAAAAAGTACTCTTTTTACAACATATACATGCACACAGAAGATTCAGATTTCAAAACTGGATAAATACATATGTTGCTGTTTGTAAATGGCTACTGAAAATGCTCGGGCCTGATACAGATGCAAGTAAAATCAAATACAAGTAAAATCAATAACCATAACAGAGAATAAAATACTTCCCAGATATTGGTGGGTAAGTGGATGCTGCTCTGGTGCGGATGTCAGGGCTGTGCTCCTGCTCCCAAGAACCAACTGCAGAAATAGAAAAAGAACAGAGCGCATACCACTCTAAGAGTAACACTGTTTTATTTATACAAAACTAGAAGCACATAAAATAACACGCACAATGTATCAAAATGTAACAAGCACAATCACCACATCAGTGTCTTTCACCGGCTACAATGGATCTGTAACTCGTCACCCCGTCCTTGCGCTCATCTGAGGAACTTCCGGACGCCACAGGAAACCGCACCGGACCAGGGTATACTCCAACGTAGGACACGGTGTCACAGGTAACGTGGTGAGACGAAAAAGGACAGTCTCTACGCGTTTCATCAGGTTACGACCTGACTTTCTCAAGAGTAGTTTGTAAATTAACACCGCTGTTGCTTTTTTTGAAAGACCCGGGCTTGACACACCTCCAATCTGTGGCGGCATCTTATTGGCTTCAACTTAGTTCAAGTCCTGGGATTGGTCAATAAACATTTTGTGTTTGAAAAGTCTGCATCAGCACTGTTACTGCATAAAACACATATGTAAAAAAGGACACATATAAAAAAGGATACATATATACAAACAACTTATAAGAGTAAAAGTATGTTCAATATGTCATCTATATTGAAAGTTCATTATTGATTAAAGTTATTTCAATCTATATTCATAAATATATTGATCCTTGACTGACGATTTAACTACTGTGGTCTCCAAATGTAACTAAAAAGTATCTATACAATAATACAATGATACTATCCAATCTTTACATATTAAAAAAGCGCTAGATTACATAACTATGTTTGTGGATGCATACATTTGTTATACCAACAGAGGAAACTATTAGGTAGACAAAACAAAGGAAGGCTATCTCATCTTAAATGTTAGAATCTCTTTGGGGGCCAAACTGACAATGAAAGCGAAGTACATACAATTATTTAGATGGATGGAATAATCTGAGAGGATGTGAGTTCCCTGATGCGGATGGGAAAAAGCTACATGAACGAATCAGGGAACCCCTGTTGCACAGAAGCTTAAGGGGTAATTGTCTACGGTCCCCTGGAAAATGCATATATATGAATTCCATCCATCTAAATAATTGTATGTACTTCGCTTTCATTGTCAGTTTGGCCCCCAAAGAGATTATAACATTTAAGATGAGATAGCCTTCCTTTGTTTTGTCTACCTAATAGTTTCCTCTGTTGGTATAACAAATATTATCGATATATTTATGAATATAGATTGAAATAACTTTAATCAATAATGAACTTTTAATATAGATGACATATTGAACATACTTTTACTCTTATAAGTTGTTTTTATATATGTGTCCTTTTTTATATACCGGTATGTGTCCTTTTTTACATATGTGTTTTATGCAGTAACAGTGCTGATGCGGACTTTTCAAACACAAAATGTTTATTAGCCAATCCCGGGACTTGAACTAAGTTGAAGCCAATAAGATGCCGCCACAGATTGGAGGTGTGTCAAGCCCGGGTCTTTCAAAAAAAGCAACAGCGGTGTTCATTTACAAACTACTCTTGAAAAAGTCAGGTCGTAACCTGACGAAACCTGTAGAGACTGTTCTTTTCGTCTCACCACGTTACTTGTGACACCGTGTCCTACGTTGGAGTATCCCCTGGTCCGGCGCGGTTTCCTGTGGCGTCCGGAAGTTCCTCAGATGAGCGCAAGGATGGGGTGACGAGTTACAGATCCATTGTAGCCGGTTAAAGACACTGTGATGTGGTGATTGTGCTTGTTACATTTTGATACATTGTACATGTTATTTTATGCGCTTCTAGTTTTGTATAAATAAAACAGTGTTACTCTTAGAGTGGTATGCGCTCTGTTCTTTTTCTATTCATGTGTATTCTCATGTTCCTATTCACAAGGAACATCATTTATTCCTTTGGTTTGCCTTTCTGAACAAACATTTCCAATTTGTTGCGCTTCCCTTTGGTTTTGCCACGGCTCCTCAAATCTTTACGAAGGTTCTAGGGGTCCTTTTGGCGGCGGTCAGATCTCAAGGAATAGCGGTGGCACCTTATCTGGATGACATCTTGGTTCAAGCGCCATCTTTTCAGTTAGCAAACTCTCATATAGAGATGTTGTCTATTCTTTGTTCTCACGGGTGGAAAGTGAATCTGTAAAATAGTTCCCTAGTACTTTCTCTCCAGTCTTCTGTTTGCCAGTCAGTGGCTCTATTCATGGTGGTGATAGGTCTCATAGTAGCTTCCATGGATATCATTGCTTTTGCTCGGTTCCATCTGAGACCTCTGAAGTTATGCATGCTCAGTCAATGTATCGGAGACCACTCAGTTCTCTCACAGAGGATAGATCTGGATCCCCTTACTAGAGACTCTCTCTCATGGTGAATTTCACAGGACCATCTGTCTCGAGGCACATGTTTCCAGAGACCTTCCTGGGTGATTGTGACCACGGACGCCAGCCTGTTAGGCTCAGGGACTGTGGACTCGGGAGGAGTCTTCTCTTCCCATAAACATCTTAGAGTTGAAAGCAATTTTCAATGCCTTGACAACTTGGCCTCAATTATCTTTAGTCCGGTTATTCAGATTCCAGTTGGACAACATCTCCTCAGTGGTTTACATCAACCACCAGGGAGGAACTCATGGTTTCTTAGCTAGGTAGGAGATGACTTGCATTCTGCAGTGTCTTCTATTTGCCTTCCACATTACAGGGTCGCCAACTGGGAGGCGGATTTTCTGAGCAGACAGACCTTTCATCCCGGGGAGTGGGCTCTCCATCCAGAGGTGATCTCAAAGATAACCCTTAGGTGGGGGGTTCGGGGGTTGGATTTGATGGCGTCTCATCAAAATGCCAAGCTTCCAAAGTACGGTTTAAGGTCAAGAGATCCTCAGGCTGCTCTGATAGGGCTTTGGCGGTTCCTTGGAACTGCTCACTGGCATTCCTGTTTCCTCCGCTTGCTCTCTTTCCACAAGTCATTGCTCGTATCAAACAGGAGAGAGCATCTGTGATTTTAATAGCTCCTGCATGGTCTCGCAGGATCCTCTAAGGAAGGACCTTCTATTTCAGGGTACCTTCCTCCATCCAAATCTAGATTCTCTGAAGCTGACTGCTTGGAGATTGAACGCCTAGTTTTGACTAGACGTGGTTTTTCTGAGGCAGTCATTGATGCCATACTTCAGGCTCGTAAACCTGTTTCTCGCAAAATTTATCATAAGGTATGGCATAAATACCTTTTATTGGTACGAATCTAAGGGTTTCTCCTGGAGTCAGGTGAGGATTCCCCGCCTTTTATCTTTCCTTCAGGATGGCCTGGAGCAAGGTTTGTCAGTCAGTACTCTGAAGGGTCAGATTTCTGCACTGTCTATTCTTTTGAACAAACATCTGGCTGGTTTGACAGATGTTCAAGATTTTGTTCAGGCCCTGGTCTGAATCAGGCCTGTGTTATCCTGTTTCTCCTCCTTGGAGCCTTAACCTCGTTCTTAAAGTTTTGCAGCAGGCTCCGTTTGAGCCGATGCATTCTGTTGATATTAAATTATCTTGGAGGGTTTTGTTTCTTCGTGCTATTCTTCCACTCACAGAGTTTCTGAGCTTTCGGCTCTGCAGTGTGATTCCCCTTACCCTATTTTTTATGCGGATAAGGCGGTCCTTCGTACTAAGCTGGGTTTTCTTCCTAAGGTAGTATCAGATCGAAATATTAATCAGGAAATTGTTGTTCCTTCTTTTTGTCCCAATCCTACTTTCGATAAGGAACGTTTTTTGCATAACATGGATGTTGTGCGTAATTTTTTCCTTCAAGCAACTAAAGATTTTCGGCAACCTTCTGCCCTGTTTGTTGTTTTCTCTGGTAAGCGTAAGGATCAGAAGGCCACTTCTACTACTCTTTCCCTCTGGTTTAGAAGTATGATTTGTTTTGCTTATGAGACAGCTGGACAACAGCCTCCTGAGAGGATTATGGCTCATTCCACTAGGGCTGTCTCCTCTTCCTGGGCTTTCAAAAATGAAGCTTCTGTGGAGCAAATTTGCAAGGCGGCAACATGGTCTTCTTTGCAAACATTTTCCAAATTCTACAAATTTGTTACTTTTTGCCTCGGCTGTGGCTTCTTTTGGGAGAAAGGTTCTTCATGCGGTGTTGCCTTCTGTTTAGGTCCACCTGCCTTGTTCTCCCTCCCTTTTCATTCGGTGTCCTCTTGCTTGGGTATTGGTTCCCACTAGTAATTGGAATAAAGTCGTGGACTCTCCATGCCATAGGAAAGAAAACAACATTAATGTTTACCTGATAAATTTCTTTGTTTTCGGGCATGGAGAGTCCAAGACCCCGCCCTTTTTTACATTTACTTTGGCGGGGTTTTTTTTGTGTAAACCTCAGGCACCTCTATACCCTTGTGTTTTCTTCTTTTTCCATTTTCCTTTGGCTGAATGACTGTGAACTATGGGTAAGGGAAGTGATACTTGGCAGCTCTGCTGGGGTACTCTTTTGCCTCCTCCTGCTGGCCAGGAGTTGAATATCCCACTAATAATGGGAATGAAGTCGTGGACTCTCTATGCCCGGAAAGAAAGAAATTTATCAGGTAAGCATAAATTTTGGGTTTTTTAAAGGCGGTTTTGTGATGCTGGTGTCCTTCACAGTAGCGTTTATTCTATGTTGCGCTACAGAGTGACAAGATAGATGCTGTTCTTTTAAATATAATGGAGAGTGACTCATATGAGACTAGGGGAGAGTACAATACTTTAGGTGTTCAGCATTTTGCTGGTTGCAGCAAGTTTATTTCTGAGAGAGATTCTTTTCATGAACAGTTTTATTGAATCTACGCCATGGAATTCCCATTGACCTACATTTTATAAAAAGTTTATTTGAAACAAATTATTTTTACAACTGCTCCTTCAGGAATAGAACCGTGGTATAAACTGAGGTCTACCAGAGTGTATGTGTATGTGTGTATGTACCCAAGCAACGTGAAATTCCTGCTGCTTCAAGATACCTGCTGCTCACTGTGACACTTAAAATGAAGTCAAAATCAACTTACCGCAACTGTTGTTCCATAATTCTTAGGAAGGTAAGTGAAGTCTTCTCACCCCTGCTCCTGATACAGCTCCTGTGATATGTAGCCTAATGGAAGAAAAAACTCCTTACCCTATATCGTTGTGATATCTCACCCGGTAGTTTTACTCTGCTTGTACAGTTCCGTGTCTCTCTTTCAGCGCCTCGCGTGTCTCCTGTGTCATGTGATCCTTCCTCCGCCGAGAGACTTCCGTAATCGTGCTGTCAGTGGGGTAGCTGCGATGGTGTCACTGATCTATGCAGCTACAGTGGAACTGACCTGGAGCCCCCACGGTCATAGCGTGATTCGCTGTTTACCTCTGTCCGGTCAGCACTCTCCAATGCTGAATTGCAATTAGGACCAAAAATCCCGGTACCGTAAAACTTCAATACTTTGTTCCAATGTTTAAAAGATGGCTCACATGAAAATTAAAATATGGCACAGACTTGCCAGACTAGTCTAGCAAGTCTGTGCTATATTTTAATTTTCATGTAAGCTATCTTTTAAACATTAATAATAATTAAAAATAAAGTATTGAAGTTTTACGGTACTGGGTTTTTTGGTCCTAATATGTATGTATGTATGTATTTTAGGATCCAGCACTCCTTATACCAAGGAACTAGGCAGCATCAACTATGGGAATTAAACATTGTGCAACCAATCACTTGTGCAGTTCCATCCCCTGCTCCCTTACAACCAATTGCACAAGAGCAGGGATTGTCAATCGTCCCACGTGAAAGAATCCGGAATTGTCTGAGAGGATTAGAAGCAGCATCCGCAGATTGATAAATAGAGACCCTGCTTAGTGTATGTTTTGGAAAAAAACAAGGTTTTCATTGTTTCCAGTAAAATGTTGTTGTGTTTTGTTTTTCTCCTGTAATTGCTATATAAATCATGTTAAATTGATGTTTTTCTGACAATAAATTAAAAAATTACACTAAAAATACACTAAAAGTAAAGCTAAATAATACAATGATGATTGTTTCAACTTGTGTCATGCTATATAAAATATATATAGTGTTCCTTTGTGTTATGTAGTAACGACCACTAAATAGCTATTAATCAGCCAGATTCATACACAATGCCTTAGGTTTCTGACTGACGTCATCCTTCTACTTATTGTTACAGAGCCATAATCATCCAGCAGCGGAAAACCATTCCAATGTCACAAGAGTTTACACCCGAAACAGAAAGGCAGAGGCTGCAGTTTCTAGTAAGAACAGATCTATTTTCTCATCATACGCTTGTTTCACTATTATAATATGTATTAATATGAAAAGGTCACACTAATTGTCACGTGTGTTTAAGTCATATTTTATGCAAAACTGTTTGTGTCAACTCTCTAATAACACATCTAGAAACTGTGTTGTGATCAAATATAGGTTATAATGTTCCAATAAAGCTGAAAAAAATACAAACAAGGAGTCTATGTGAAGAGGCATTGAACAATAAATGTTATATATATGTGTGATTGTGTGTATGTGTGTATTATATATATATATATATATATATATATATATATATATATATATATATATATATATATATATATATATATATATATATTATGAATGTGTGTGTGTGTGTGTGTGTGTGTACAGATACATGAGAACAGAGAAGATTTTGCAAGCCTGGTAGGGGCTTTGTAATATTTTCTAATATTATATAATTTTCTGTTATCCAAAGCACATATTTATTGCATAATTTAACGTAAATTAATTTAAAGATAATTTGGATAACAATGATTGAAACATTTTTAGCTTAATGCTGTTTTAAATTTTAGCCAGGTTGTCAGTAAAGTTATCTGGCTGGTGTGCACATTAATTAGGAGAGAACACTGCATACATGAACACTTTTTGGTACATTTAAAATACATTTATGATTAAAGGGATACTAAACCCTAATTTTATTTTTCACGATTCAGATAGAGCATGCAATTTTAATCAACTTTCTAATTTATTCCTATTATCAATTTTTCTTCGTTTTTTCTTAAAAAGCAGGAATTTAAAGCTTAGAAGCCGGCCCATTTTTAGGTTCAGCACCCTGGATAGTGCTTGCTTATTGGTCACTACATTTAGCAACCAATAAGCAAGCGTAACCCAGGTTCTAAACCAAAAATGGGCCGACTCCTAAGCTTTACATTCCTGCTTTTTTAAATAAAGATAGCAAGAGAACGAAGAAAAACTGATAATAGGAGTAAATTAGAAAGTTGGTTAAAATTGCAAGCTCTATCTAAATCATTAAATATATTTTTTTGGTTTAATATCCCTTTAAGTCTGTGCTGTCTCAAACAAATCCTTCATGAGTAGTCACTTTTTTATCATGCTTAAGCATATGCTTTTTGTGGTATCTACCTTCCTGTTTGATCAGCAACATAACTTTTTCTACTGTGCAGAATTGTTCTTTAAACTATAGGTCATGACCCAATAGTGGGTAAGATGATGATTACCCCCTTCTTGCAATTCAGTTTCATGTCAGTCACACCACACACAGGAGAAAGCGCCAGAAGATGTAAGGCTTGCTAAGAACAGGCCTCTGTTCTGAAGTCAGACCTTTTTTTGCATACTACTAGAAACATCATGAATAATGAATACTTGCTTGAATTTCTTCTGCTCTTAAGTCTGTTATTTTTCATTGTATAATTCATTAAAAAGGTTGTAGGAACATACTTCAGATCTGAGGTCTTATTATATGGGCATGTAGTTTCCTAAAGAGGTTATTGGCACATCTGATCACATTTGATTTAAATGTTCATAGTGGTCAGAATCAAACTGAAATGTGAAGTGGTGTTTTCTGTTTTGGATTAAAGCATATCTACATTATATTTGTATTAGCACAATGGCTCTAGGAAACAATGTCACTGTTTAAAGGGGCATATGCATGTATGCTGTGCTTGCCTTGTGCATCCACATTAAAACACCACAACTCCTGAGAGAGATGTCTGTGACTTGTATGACATAAACTGAGCCATTGCTGATATGACACATGCCACAGCTGCAGTGTTTGCAGTCCAGGCAGGTAGTATTAGGGTTGATACCTCTGAAGGGGGCATAAAACACCTTGTAATGACAAGACTTTTATGTAGCATTAACATGTCAGTCAAGTATGCAAAATGTCTTAATACATTAGCACCTCACATAGGGGATGATTTATCAAGGGCCGAATGACCCCCTGATGCCCCAAGGTTCGCGCAGAAACAGCAGTTATGAAGCAGTGGTCCTAAGACCACTGCTCCTTAACTGGTCCGCTTCCTCTGAGGCTAGGGACATCAATCCGCCCGATCCTATACGATTCAGGTTGATTGACACCCCCTGCTAGCGGCCCATTGCACAAAAATCGGCCCCATAGTATAAAAAAAATCTGCTTATTTGCTTCCACTTTAAAGACTTTATTATGAAATTTTAAAAAAAAATCACATCTCTCACTAGAGTCTGCTTGGGTCTGAAGAAAAAAATCAGCCCTTAAATCCTCATATTTTCTTTTTTAACAAACTCTAATCAGGGTCTCTCCTATTTAGTTTTGAGGTACCTCTGTTCTTCAGGTAAACAATTAGGCCTTGGTAAATTCACTTTTGTAAAGAAATAGTAAAACACATCTTTATTTAAATGACTTAAAAAAAACAATGCATGGGGGCACATGATACTCCAGACTCCCTATGTCTGACACATTCCACTCGCCATTGTCAGCACTTTCTCAAAGATATGTGAACACCTTGTTTTCAGCAGTTGTTTTTAAAGACATTATGTGGAGGAGAAAATAAGGATGGCAGTGGACAGTATTTGCCACTATCATATTAGCACACCTTGCTTTGTTTTGCAGTATCTTTCCACTTCTGCTGAGGATATGTAGCAGGGTTATCTGCAATGTGCAATTACAGCCTTCAGAAATGCACATTGAAAAAGGGGGCGCAATAACTAATTTGAGTGTATTGCAAATGTTTTTACTGTGCATAATCATTTTATGTTACAATCTCAGCGTTTTTCATGTATGGCTAATGATCATGTACATACATTTATATTGTCCTTTCTTTTTAGGGCTTCTTGAAGCCAGAGCTCTTGGGAAATGAGTTTACCTATCTTCAGTTCCCAAGAAGAATTCAACAAAATGAACTTGGGAAACGGATGTTATATAGAGATCACACCATGACAGGCTGGTAAAATCACCTAGTTGTTTAGCTATATGTGTTTGTACACGTCAAACTAAGTAGCTATATGTGTTTGTACCCATCAAACTAAGTATTCATAGAGGGAAAGCAATAACAGTACAATACGTCATGCGTTGAAGTTAAAGAGCAGTAGATTCAGTAACCTCTAGATTGTAATCTAGACATGTGCACAGACTAAAACAAATTCATTTCGGGTGGTTGGGCAAACATGGTGGCTACATCTCAACTCCCCAAAACACACACTTTTTCTTTCCTATGACATGGAGAGTCCCCAACATCATTCCAATTACTAGTGGGATATTCAACTCCTAGCCAGCAGGAGGAGGCAAAGAGCACCCCAGCAAAAGCTGTTAAGTGTTTGATTTGTAAAGCACTTTTAAAAGCTCTTAATAAAGACGGCTGGGTCCGTTGAGACGCGTTGGGAAAAATAAAAATACTACTTTTTTAAACTTGAAAATCTGTGAAATCCTTTTTTGCACAAAGAAAGAGCCAGATATTGAAAAAATATGCTGTGAGTATATACACGCCTTATATGGTGTCTTAATTTGGTATCATAGCACAATCCTTCTACTCTGAAATAGAAGTACACGTCTACAGATGAAAACTAATGAAGATTAATATACAGCGATTAAATCGATTGACAGAGCGAACCTGCGCCTCCACCTGGCATACCCTATCTATTTGCACAGATTTCAGGAGAGACTGAGAGACGGCTGCGGTTCTGATTTCTTAAGGGAAGTATCAATCCATATAGTACACTGCTTTGTGTGTTCTTACCCATAACCCCCAGTCATTCTCTTTGCCTCTGTCAATGGAAGATGTTGCGAAGTTGGTGTCTGAAGAAATTAATCTTTTTATGGGTATTTTTCCCTGCAAGCAAGGATTGGGGTCTAGCTGTGTCCACGTCAATCTCTTGAGTAAGAAAAGAGTTGGTTACTATGTTCTTTCTTTTCTACAGGTCCCTGTTAGCGGTCAAGTGAGACTTTCAGACCTGCAGCTGCTGTACCTGCTCAACAGCAGAAGTTCCCCTGGAGGGTAAGCTCTTTTATATATTTTTATTTTGCTGGATAAGAAATAGCATGGAAAGGACTACAAGATTCAGGATCCTAGTGGGACCTGTGACCTTCCTAAAGGGGTTGTATATTTTATATATATATATCCGCTGTTTCTGATTTATGTGCGGCTGAGCAGGGATTTTGCCGCTCCATTCCGGTGCTATTTTAAGGATAAGCCCAGGGCTTATGGTGTGTGGGGAATGGGTGTCATGACGACATTAATTTTCCCTCCTTCTATCCCTGTGTGGTTCGTTGTTACGAACGTTAATGGGTTCCTTTTTGTAAGGACTCAGTCTTTTATTGTGGGTGTGTATTCAGTACTGTTTATGGCACAGTTGTTATCGAGCAAGCAACTCTGATCTCATTTATTGTTGCACAGTTAGGGCTCAAAACGTTATGAGTGCCCTCTGCTTATAGTACTTATCAACCCTCATTGGGGCACAGCGCCAACCATGTATTTTGGAAAATTTGTGTCTGCACATATTTGCATCCTGCTTATAATCTTAGCCGAATGAGAAAATTCTGTCGGCTATGTAAATTGAAGCGGTGCGCTCAGTTTCTGAGATCCTTTTTCATGGAAATGAATGCTATCTCTATGGAATCTCTTATGAAGAGAAGGGGAAGAGAAGGGGATTAGAGCGGTTATTTTTGTGGCTCTATTTAACCTTTTTATTCTCTATGCGTTACCTCTGCGAAGATGTTTAACCACAGGCTCAGATAAGGTTTCTGTCTTTAGCACCATTTTTAATGCCTCGACATGTAAAGTTTGAGCACTTGAGTCATCTCCTTAACGGAGTATTCAGTGCGTTGTTTATCTGAGTGTATTTTAAAGTGGTCTAAGGCGCCAGACTCTAGGAATTTCCCACAATTGGGTATTTTAAAAATCTTTCTACTAAGATGGAAGGCTGTTTATATTTACCCCAATATTATTTTTATCTGTGTTCATTGTTTATTTATGTTTATGTTCACATAATTCCACAATGAGGGGATTAAGTTTACTGATCGTATCAATCAGAAATATATAAATGCAAATTTAATTTTTTCATTTTTCTCTGGAAAATAAATCATTTTTTCTAATATTGGCCGCCATCTGGTGACAGTTAAGGTAACTGCATGCTCTACTTTATGACATGCATAGTCTAGAGTCCTCATATGATATATTCACATTCACCTAGATTACAAGTTTTGCGCTATAGAGGGTGCAAAACCAACGCAACAAAAGTTGCGTTATTTCACCCTCCTTAGCGCTGCCATTACGAGTTTTGGAAAAGCCGCCTTGTGCGTGCGATATGGTTGCGTTGAGCTCCATACCACACAAAATCCAAGCGCTGCTTTGACGTGCTCGTGCACGCTTTCCCCATAGACATTAATGGGGAGAAAGTGTTAGAAAACAAACTAGCAACTGCAATTGACGAATGAAAAGCTCTGTAACGCAACCCCATTGATGTCTATGGGGAAAAAAAAGACAAAAAAAACACCCTAGCATAAACCCCTACCCTAAGGTAGTATTGGATCGAAACATTAATCAAGAAATGGTTGTTACTTCTTTTTGTCCTAATCCTTCTTAAATTTTACTTACAAGCTACTAAGGATTTTCGGCAATCTTCTGCCCTGTTTGTTGTTTTCTCTGGAAAGCGTAAGGGTCAGAAGGCCACTTCTACCTCTCTGTCTCTCTGGTCGAGAAGTTTGATTTGCTTGGCTTATGAGACTGCTGGACAGCAGCCTCCTGAGAGAATTATGTCTCCTTCCACTAGGGCCGTCTCCTTGTCTTTGGCTTTCAAAAATGAATTGGCTTTCAAAAATGAAGCTTCTGTGGAACAGATTTGAAAGGCGGCAACATGATCCTCTGTGCATACTTTTTTCAAATTCTACATTTGATACTTTTACCTCGGCCGAGGTTTAATTTGGGAGAAAGGTTCTTCAAGCGGTGGTGCCTTCGTTTTAGGTCCTCTTGCCTTGTTCTCCATCCCTGTTCATTCCATGTCCTCTAGCTTGGGTATTGGTTCCCACTAGTAATTGGAATGACGTTGTGGACTCTCCATGTCATAGGAAAGAAAACAAAATCTATGCTTACCTGATAAATTTCTTTCTTTCCGGACATGGAGAGTCCACAACCCCATCCTCCTTTTTTTATTGATTCGGCAGTTTTTTGAGTATACCTCAGGCACCTTTTTCACCCTTGTGTTTCTTCCTTTTCCATTTCCTTTGGCTGAATGACTGGGGGTTATGGGTAAGGCAGTTACACTTAACAGCTTTTGCTGGGGTGCTCTTTGCCTCCTCCTGCTGGCCAGGAGTTGAATATCTCACTAGTAATTGGAATGACGTTGTGGACTCTCCATGTCCGAAAAGAAAGAAATTTATCAGGTAAGCATAAATTTTGTTTTTTTAATTGTGCTTTTTCCTGGTTCCAAAAAAACTACTAGCACAGAGGACCCAGGGGCGGCTTTTAAAGCCAGTGGTGTTCTTGGTGTGTGATTTTATTTTGGACTCAGATAGAGGCCTGTTTCTACCGTTGTTATTATTTGAAGTTTTGAACCACATGTGTAACCATGTGATCAATGTGTAAATGGCAGCTTTCTAGCCTAATACTCAAGTGATTCATTTTTTCCAATGAGGGTTTACATGAACTTTTAAAGGGAGAGTCTAACTGAAAATTGTTATTGTTTAAAAAAAAGATAGATAGTTACCTTTATTACCTATCCCTCAGTTTTGAATAACCAACACTGCTATATTAATATACTTTTTACCTCTTTGATTATCTGTATCTAAGCCCCTGCACACTGCCCCTTATCTCAGTGCTTTTTTTAGCTTTTTACAATCTTGCATTTTAGCCAATTAGTGCCGCTTCTTGTGAACCCCTTATGATTCTCCATGGTAAGCACAATGTTAAATATATGGCACACATAAAGCAGCTTATGTCTGATGGTATGAGATCGAGGCTCCCATTGGAGCCTGTGGAAGCTCGCTTGTGAGTGCAAAGCTTCCGTGCATTGCTAGGTCGAATTCGCATTGCACCTAACTTGTAATACCAGCGCACATTTTGGTGCACTAGTATTACTGTTAAGTTCAAAAATCACTTTTGCGGAAGCGATATTTTATGCTCAACTTGTAATCTAGCCCTAATTGTTTTGTTGAAACAATGATTTAGCGTTTTTAAAAAACTTTTATTTTTCCTGCTCCTGACTTCTGACTTGTACAATCTTGTAGGTGCTGACCTTTAATTTATTTGCATTCCTTTTCATGTGTTTCTCCCAAGAGTTTATCTCTGTTTCCTCCTTCCTTGACTCATATATATAAATAACAAAAACAAAACTGACCTGTCAGCACCTAAGTGATGATACACAAGATCAGATCTCTGAGTTTCAGAAAAATACAAACACATTATTTAAAGGAACATAAAACCTCAAAACCCTAAATCCTGTACATTCTACACAGTGATTGTCTAAAAGATCCAGGGGCACAATCCAAGTGGTACAGCACAGAGATAGAAAGGTGGTGCAGGCTGAAGGGGTACCACACAAAAACCCTTAAACTTGTAACACAGTCCAAAGAAGGCAGCAGCACTCACCACTATGCAAAAAATGACTAGAGGTCCGAAACGTTGTCTTTTCTTCTTTGAATATCCCAATAAAGATGGAATTTTTTGCATAGTGGTGAGTGCTGCTGCCTTCTTTGGACTGTGTTAAAAGATCCAGGGGCACATTTTTATCTGTCCTTAGCTTGCCACAGCACAGGAGATAAAATAAACAACACTCAAGGGACTTTTTTAAAGAGCATGTCACTGTACTACAAAACTATGCACATTTAAATAACATAATGACCGTTTGAATGCTTTAAAATGATATTCAAGTAATGGATCTTTTGTAGAAATTGCTTATCTGTCTGTCTGTCTACCTTTCAAATGAGTTTCATGACCCTTTAAAGGGACATAAAACCCAACCTTTTTCTTTCATGATTTAAATATAAAATAAAATTTTAAACAACTTTCCAATTTACTTCTATTATCACATTTTATTTGTTTTCTTGTTATCTTTTGTTGAAAAACAGGAAGGTAAGTTCAGGAGTGTGCACGTGTCTTCAGCACTATATTGCAGCATCAAATTTGCTTAGTTCTCATGTTATTTTTTGTTGAAGAGATATTTAGATAGGCAGTGCGCACATGTCTGCAGTACAACATGACAAGAATCAGTGCTGCCATCTAGTGATCTTACTAAAGTATAACATTCTTGCTAAACTGCTGCCATATAGTGCTTTTTTTTAACCCCTTAATGACCACAGCACTTTTCCATTTTCTGTCCGATTGGGACCAAGGCTATTTTTACATTTTTGCGGTGTTTGTGTTTAGCTGTAATTTTCCTCTTACTCATTTACTGTACCCACACATATTATATACCGTTTTTCTCGCCATTAAATGGACTTTCAAAATATACCATTATTTTCATCATATCTTATAATTTACTATAAAAAATATTATAAAATATGAGGAAAAAATGGAAAAAAACACACTTTTTCTAACTTTGACCCCCAAAATCTGTTACACATCTACAACCACCAAAAAACACCCATGCTAAATAGTTTCTAAATTTTGTCCTGAGTTTAGAAATACCCAATGTTTACATGTTCTTTGCTTTTTTTGCAAGTTATAGGGCCATAAATACAAGTAGCACTTTGCCATTTCCAAACCACTTTTTTTCAAAATTAGCGCTAGTTACATTGGGACACTAATATCTTTCAGGAATCTCTGAATATCCATTGACATGTATATATTTTTTTTTAGAAGACATCCCAAAGTATTGATCTAGGCCCATTTTGGTATATTTCATGCCACCATTTCACCGCCGAATGCGATCAAATAAAAAATTTTTTTTACTTTTTCACAAATTTTTTCACAAACTTTAGGTTTCTCACTGAAATTATTTACAAACAACTCATGAAATTATGGAATAAATGGTTGTAAATGCTTCTCTGGGATCCCCTTTGTTCATAAATAGCAGACATATATGGCTTTGGCTTTGCTTTTTGGTAATTAGAAGGCTGCTAAATGCCACTGCGCACCACACGTGTATTATGCCCAGCAGTGAATGGGTTAATTAGGGAGCATGTAGGGAGCTTCTAGGGTTAATTTTAGCTCTAGTGTAGTGTAGTAGACAACCCCAAGTATTGATCTAGGCCCATTTTGGTATATTTCATGCCACCATTACACCGCCAAAAGCAATCAAATAAAAAAAAATTGTTCACTTTTTCAAACTTTAGGTTTCTCACTAAAATTATTTACAAACAGCTTGTGCAATTATGGCACAAATGGTTTTAAATGCTTCTCTGGGATCCCCTTTGTTCAGAAATAGCAGACATATATGGCTTTGGCCTGGCTTTTTGGTAATTAGAAGGCCGCTAAATGCTGCTGCGCATCACATGTGTATTATGGCCAGCAGTGAAGGGGTTAATTAGGTAGTTTGTAGGGAGCTTGCAGGGTTAATTTTAGCTTTAGTGTAGAGATCAGACTCCCACCTGACACATCCCACCCCCTGATCCCTCCCAAACAGCTCTCTTCCCTCCCCCACCCCACAATTGTCCCCGCCATCTTAAGTACTGGCAGAAAGTCTGCCAGTACTAAAATAAAAGGTATTAAAAAAAAAAAAAAAATTTTAAGCATATTTACATATGCTGCTATGTAGGGTCCCCCCTTAGCCCCCAACCTCCCTGATCCCCCCAAAATAGCTCCCTAACCCTCCCCCTCTGCCTTATTGGGGCCATCTTGGGTACTGGCAGCTGTCTGCCAGTACCCAGTTTGCAAATAAAAATGTTTTCTTTTTATTATTTTTTTTTATTTGTTTCTGTAGTGTAGCTTCCCCCCCACAGTCCAATACCCCACCAGCCAAACCGATCACCAAATAAATATATTAACCCCTTTGATCCCCACTTCTAACAAAAAACTTTCTGTAGCGTAGTGGTTCCCACCCGCTCCCTCCCGTGCACGCGCCCGTCCGGCCTCCCCGTGCACGTGCGCGCGTCCGTGCGCGTCCCCCCGGTCGTCCCCGCCCCCCTCCGCATCACAAAGGCCATCGATGGCCGCCACCCACCTCCCACACCGGCTCCCACCCACCAACGAACGTAGCCGTTAATGTCCGGTGCAGAGAGGGCCACAGAGTGGCTCTCTCTGCACCGGATGGCTAAAAATGGTTATTGCAGGATGCCTCGATATCGAGGCATCACTGCAATAACCGGAAAGCAGCTGGAAGCGAGCAGGATCGCTTCCAGCTGCTTTCCACACCGAGGACGTGCAGGGTACGTCCTCAGGCGTTAACTGCCTTTTTTTTGAGGACGTACCCTGCACGTCCTCGGTCATTAAGGGGTTAAACTTAGGAATTTTTTTTAGTATATTTTTTTTTTGTATTTGGGCATAAGATCTATGTTTACTTTAGGGCACTGCCCAACCAAATGCCCCTCTCAGGACAATTATTAGAGTAGTTTTTTTTATAGCTCACTTTAAGGCAATGCCCTACAAAAAGCTGTTCTACAGTCTATTGCTTTAGTAACTTAGTGTTAGTATAGGGTTTTCTATTTTAGGATTTTTTTTTATTTATTTTTTAAAGGGGACTTTAGTTTTAGGATAGGCATAACTGTGGGTTTTTTATTTTTGGTAGTGTTTTTTTTTGTTGTAATTTAAAGGGCCATAATACCCAAATGTTTAAACACTTGAAAGTGATGCAGCATAGCTGTAAAAAGCTGACTAGAAAATATCACCTGATCATCTCTATGTAAAAAAGAAAGATATTTTACCTCAAAAGTTCCTCCGTAGCCACCTCCCATTGTAAAGGATTTCTAAGCAGCATTTTAGTGTGTCTGTCCTGGGACATCTGAAGGGATGAGCATCGTGCACTCTCATATTATTTCACCAATCAGGTAAAGGAAGCTTACTATGAAATCTCATGAGATCACAGTAAGAGTTCATGACCTCAGCACTGCTGATGCTGATTGGCTGCTGTTCATTTCTTTATTTTTTTTATTTTTTTACCTGCAGCTGGGAGCAGCTGAGTATAACTTTTTATACAGAACTTACTCTGCTGAGCTGAGGAGATTGTGAGGTAAAATATCTTCCTTTTTTACATAGAGATGCTCAGGTGATATTTTCCTGTCAGCTTTTTACAGTTATACTGCATCAGTTTCAAGTGATTTAGCATATGAGTATTATGTCCCTTTAAGTGTTTGTTATTTTGTGTAACTTAGGGGGCTTTAGGTTAGTGGTCTTGGGGGGTTAGCTATTAGGTAGTTAAGTAGTGTATGGCTAGTTTGCATTGGGGGTTGTGGCGGTTTAGTGGTTAAAAGGTTAGTGGGTGTTTGAATTGGGGACTGGTGGTAGTATAGGGATTTATAGGTTAGGACGTTTATTGCAGTAGGCTATTGGCGAAATGGGGTTAATAGGTTTTGCGGTGGTTATTGGTGGTTTAGGGGTTAATAGGTTAGGAAGTTTATTGCGGTGGGATACTGGCTGTTTATGGGTTAAGTAGTGTAGGGTTAGTTTGCGGTGGTGGATTATGTCAGTTTAGGGGTACATAGGTATATTTATTAGGCTCGGTGCTATATATTTAAAAGGGAACTTTTACTTTACATTGCCAGTGTCGGTGCCGATGCTGCTTGGAATATTTTGCCAGCATCGTCACCCATTGCATGTGTAGTAAAACGCCCATCCTGCTGCCTTTTAAAGAGTAATGTCTGCACTTTTTATTATTTCAGCTGGAATTCTCAACATTGCATTGGATCCTTCTTAAACATATTGTCACTTCACAGCACTTTCAATCATCAGGGCCTTATAATTGAAAATTAACATTTTATTACTTATCTTAGCTATCTTCTTGCCTACCTCTCTCTCGGAGTGTAATTTCTTCTGCTGGATAAGTTTTCACCGCTTTTTTATAGCCTTTAAGTATATGTAGGGATACCACAGGCAAATTTAACTATTTCAGTTGCTGATATAAAGGTAAAGGAGCTAGTTATAAACAATGTAATACATTACAGCATTGGGAACAAATTAAAGGGGATAACATTTTAGGGCAAACTGTCTCTTTAATTATTTCTATGGGAGGTTGCTCTCATCTCTCTCGGACTTCCAGGGTCTGCCATTTTTTTACAGAATTAAAGTGACATGATTCTTAAATGCTGAATCACTTGAGAATAATGCAGCATATCTGTAAAAAGCTGCCAAGAAAATGTCACCTGAACATCTCGATGTGAAAAAAAATTGAAAAGATATTTTATCTCAAAATTGCCTCAGTAGCCACGTTCCATTGTAAATAGACTGTAAGCATCCAATCAGGATACTAGTCCCATGACTTGCAAGGGAGCATACATCTGGCATGTGCATGCACAGTAACAGATTTCCAATTTAATTGAAATTTGAAAGTTTTATATTCATTAGTAATAGCTACAAAACTGCCAGATTTCAGTCTTAAAATGACATGCTCTATCTGAATCATGCAAGTTTAATTCTGATTTTCCTATCCCTTTAAGCTATAGGTAGGTTCCCTAACGGACAGCTATAATATTGTTTCCTTATTTAACCATGCATAGGGTTAAAAAAAAACATACTATCAAGTAAAACAAGTTCTTCTTTTCTATGTATATGGAATATCATAATATAGCAAGATCTCATTTCTCCATTTCCAAAAAGAAGTTACCATAAAACACAGCATACAAAGCAAATTCTCATTTGTGTTTATATTGGAAAAAGAGTTTGACTATGTGACTATGAGTACATGTGATTGATTTAGTTTCTGTTGCTATTTTTATATTCTTCTTGCATCAATATCCTGCTTCTTAACCAGATAATCAAGAGTTTTAAAGTGACATTAAACAGCAAATAAATGCTAGATAAAATGATGCATTCAAATAAAAGATTAGTCTGAGAATAACATGTAGCTGTTTAAATATTGAGAAAATAAGTGTGAAGTTTTAGTAGCTGCCATGTTTTAACTTAGGTTACATTCTCTGCTGTGGCCAATTAGGGACAGTTATAAATAGGTCACTAGAGAGTGCAGCCAATGACTGTGTGGTATGTTACAGTGTTCTGTACTTCCATTTCTAACAGGAACTGAAAAGATCACAATTTCAGAATGGAATTACAGGAAAAGGGGACAAAATAAAGAATGAAAGTATGTTGCAGACTTATTTATTTATACAGTATATACATATATATATATATATATATATATATATATATATATATATATATATATATATATATATATATATATATATACTGTATATACACTCACCAACCACTTTATTAGGTACACCTTGCTAGTACCAGGTTTTGCCTTCAGAACTGCCTTAATTCTTTGTGGCATAGTGTGGAAACATTCCTCAGAGATTTTGGTCCATATTGACATGATAGCATCACGCAGTTACTGCAGATTTGTCAGCTGCACATCTATGATGCAAATCTCCCGTTCCACCACATTCCAAAGCTGCTCTATTGGATTGAGATCTAGTGACTGTGGAGGCCATTGGAGTACAGTGAACTCATTGCCATGTTCAAGAAACCAGTTTGAGATGGTTTGAGCTTTGTGACATGGTGCATTATCCTGCTGGAAGTAGCCATCAGAAGACTTTCCCACTGTAGTCATAAAGGGATGGACATGGTCAGCAACAATACTCAGGGTAGGCCGTGACGTTTAAACAATGCTCAATTGGTACTAAGGGGCCCAAAGTGTGCCAAGAAAGTATCGCCAACACCATTACACCACCACCACCATCCTGAACCGTTGATACAAGGCAGGATGGATCCATGCTTTCATGTTGTTTACGCCAAATTCTGACCCTACCATCTGAATGTTGCAGCTGAAATCAAGACTCATTAGACCAAGCAACATTTTTCCAATCTTCTATTGTCCAAGTTTGGTGAGCCTGTGCGAATTGTAGCCTCAGTTGCCTGTTCTTAGCTGACAGGAGTGGCACCCGGTGTGGTCTTCTGCTGCTGTAGCCCATCTGCTTCAAGGTTCGACGTGTTGTGCATTCAGAGATGGTATTCTGCATACCTTGGTTGTAACAAATGGTTATTTGAGTTACTGTTGCCTTTCTATCATCTCGAACCAGTCTGCCCATTCTCCTCTGACCTCTGACATCAAGAAGGCATTTTCGTCCACACAACTGCCGCTCACTGGATATTTTCTCTTTTTCAGTACTAGCAAGGTGTACCTAATAAAGTGGCCGGTGAGTGTATATATATATATGTAAACAGAGTTAGCCTTGACAAGTCAGCATGATGGTCTTCATGTTCTAAGAATGATAAATTGCTCAATTCTTAGAGCTACATTACATGAAAAGGGGACAAAATAAATCATGAGAATATAATGCAAAGTGGTTTCATTACATATAACTAAACATTTTATATAAAAATCTCAAGGTGTTAACTATCTCTTTAAATGAGGGTAGATCAATAAGTCCTAATCCTGTCATAAAAAGAAAACACCCATGAAGCATTTTTTAATGTAATGTTATGCCTTCCCAAAATATAAATGTGTTATTGACTGTCCAATTGCTCACCAACACTGCATCACCATTTGCAAAACTTATTTCTGGCAAAGTGAGCCTTCAAATGTTGGAACAGTGACTGGGGCAAGGACTAGTGAAGATTAGGAAGGAGGTGATCCAGTAATGCAATCCAGCTCATTTACCTTTATTTTTGTTATTTGAAATAGCAACTTTTGCCTGTATGTATAAATTATCACGTAAGCAGAAAATATAAATAACAAACACATTTTATGTAGAAAAGATATGTAAACAGGAGCCAATAATACAAATTAAAGGGATAGGAAAGTCAAAATTAAACTTGCTTGATTCAGCTAGAGCATGTAATTTTAAGACACTTTTAAATTCACTTCTATTTTCAATTGTGCTTCATTCTCTTAGTATCCCTTGTTAAAAAATGAATACGCACATTTCATACACTAGTGGGAGCTGCTGCTAATTGGTGCCTGCGCACATTTGTCTCTTGTGATTGGATAACTATGTGTTTAGTTAGCTGCCAGTAGTGCAATGCTGTCCCTTCAGCAATGGATAACAAGAGAATGAAGCAAATTTGATAATAGAAGTAATTTGCATATTTGTTTAAAATTGTATGTTCTATCTGAATCATAAAAGACAAATTTGTGGTTTAGTATCCCTTTAATCTCCTAGTGGGGATAGGAGAGAGACAGAATATTTAAATCTGAAATAGCTGGTTGTGCCAAGCCATAAGTAGCATTTCAATACCTAACTATGTTTAGACATAGATAACATTACCAGGTCTTCTTTACATGGGCACATCCTAGAAAAAAAACAGTTGATGGTTTTAATTAGCTAAACCAACTATTTCAACTACAAAAAATTAACATGAAGGAACAATTCCCCATACATTTAATTCTGTGCATTAGGTATAACAGTTAATTGGAAAACATAAGGGGAAAACACAGAGGCCTAGATTTGGAGTTTGGCGGTAGAAGGGCTGTTAACGCTCCGCGGGCTTTTTTCTGGCCGCACCATAAATTTAACTCTGGTATCGAGAGTTCAAACAAATGCTGCGTTAGGCTCCAAAAAAGGAGCATAGAGCATTTTTACCGCAAATGCAACTCTCGATACCAGAGTTGCTTACGGACGCGGCCAGCCTCAAAAACGTGCTCGTGCACGATTCTCCCATAGGAAACAATGGGGCTGTTTGAGCTGAAAAAAAAACTAACACCTGCAAAAAAAGCTGCGTTCAGCTCCTAACGCAGCCCCATTGTTTCCTATGGGGAAACACTTCCTACGTCTGCACCTAACACTCTAACATGTACCCCGAGTCTAAACACCCCTAACCTTACACTTATTAACCCCTAATCTGCCGCTCCCGCTATCGCTGACCCCTGCATTATATTATTAACCCCTAATCTGCCGCTCCGTAAACCGCCGCAACTTACATTATAGCTATGTACCCCTAATCTGCTGCCCCTAACACCGCCGACCCCTATAATATATTTATTAAACCCTAATCTGCCCCCCTCAACGTCGCCGACACCTGCCTACACTTATTAACCCCTAATCTGCCGAGCGGACCTGAGCGCTACTATAATAAAGTAATTAACCCCTAATCCGCCTCACTAACCCTATCATAAATAGTATTAACCCCTAATCTGCCCTCCCTAACATCGCCGACACCTAACTTCAATTATTAACCCCTAATCTGCCGACCGGAGCTCACCGCTATTCTAATAAATGTATTAACCCCTAAAGCTAAGTCTAACCCTAACACTAACACCCCCCTAACTTAAATATAATTTACATCTAACGAAATAAATTAACTCTTATTAAATAACTTATTCCTATTTAAAGCTAAATACTTACCTGTAAAATAAATCCTAATATAGCTACAATATAAATTATAATTATATTATAGCTATTTTAGGATTAATATTTATTTTACAGGCAACTTTGTAATTATTTTAACCAGGTACAATAGCTATTAAATAGTTAAGAACTATTTAATAGTTACCTAGTTAAAATAATAACAAATTTACCTGTAAAATAAATCCTAACCTAAGTTATAATTAAACCTAACACTACCCTATCAATAAATTAATTAAATAAAATACCTACAATTACCTACAATTAACCTAACACTACACTATCAATAAATAAATACAATTGCTACAAATAACTACAATTACATAAACTAGCTAAAGTACAAAAAATAAAAAAGAACTAAGTTACAAAAAATAAAAAAATATTTACAAACATAAGAAAAATATTACAACAATTTTAAACTAATTACACCTACTCTAAGCCCCCTAATAAAATAACAAAGACCCCCAAAATAACAAAATGCCCTACCCTATTCTAAATTAATAAATTTAAAAGCTCTTTTACCTTACCAGCCCTGAACAGGGCCCTTTGCGGGGCATGCCCCAAGAAAATCAGCTCTTTTGCCTGTAAAAAAAAACATACAATACCCCCCCCCAACATTACAACCCACCACCCACATACCCCTAATCTAACCCAAACCCCCCTTAAATAAACCTAACACTAAGCCCCTGAAGATCTTCCTACCTTGTCTTCACCATCCAGGTATCACCGATCCGTCCTGGCTCCAAAATCTTCATCCAACCCAAGCGGGGGTTGGCGATCCATCATCCGGTGGCTGAAGAGGTCCAGAAGAGGCTACAAAGTCTTCCTCCTATCCGGCAAGAAGAGGACATCCGGACCGGCAAACATCTTCTCCAAGCGGCATCTTCGATCTTCTTGCATCCGGTGCGGAGCGGGTCCATCTTGAAGCAGGCGACGCGGATCCATCCTCTTCTTCCGTTGTCTCCCGACGAATGACAGTTCCTTTAAGGGACGTCATCCAAGATGGCGTCCCTTGAATTCCGATTGGCTGATAGAATCCTATCAGCCAATCGGAATTAAGGTAGGAATATTCTGATTGGCTGATGGAATCAGCCAATCAGAATCAAGTTCAATCCTATTGGCTGATCCAATCAGCCAATCAGATTGTGCTCGCATTCTATTGGCTGATCGGAACAGCCAATAGAATGCGAGCTCAATCTGATTGGCTGATTGGATCAGCCAATCGGATTGAACTTGATTCTGATTGGCTGATTCCATCAGGCCAATCAGAATATTCCTACCTTAATTCCGATTGGCTGATAGAATCCTATCAGCCAATCGGAATTAAGGTAGGAATATTCTGATTGGCTGATGGAATCAGCCAATCAGAATCAAGTTCAATCCTATTGGCTGATCCAATCAGCCAATCAGATTGTGCTCGCATTCTATTGGCTGATCGGAACAGCCAATAGAATGCGAGCTCAATCTGATTGGCTGATTGGATCAGCCAATCGGATTGAACTTGATTCTGATTGGCTGATTCCATCAGCCAATCAGAATATTCCTACCTTAATTCCGATTGGCTGATAGAATCCTATCAGCCAATCGGAATTCAAGGGACGCCATCTTGGATGATGTCCTTAAAGGAACCGTCATTCGTCGGGAGACAACGGAAGAAGAGGATGGATCCGCGTCGCCTGCTTCAAGATGGACCAGCTCCGCACCGGATGCAAGAAGATCGAAGATGCCGCTTGGAGAAGATGTTTGCCGGTCCGGATGTCCTCTTCTTGCCGGATAGGAGGAAGACTTTGGAGCCTCTTCTGGACCTCTTCAGCCACCGGATGATGGATCGCCAACCCCCGCTTGGGTTGGATGAAGATTTTGGAGCCAGGACGGATCGGTGATACCTGGAGGGTGAAGACAAGGTAGGAAGATCTTCAGGGGCTTAGTGTTAGGTTTATTTAAGGGGGGTTTGGGTTAGATTAGGGGTATGTGGGTTGTAATGTTGGGGGGGGGGGGTATTGTATGTTTTTTTTTTACAGGCAAAAGAGCTGATTTTCTTGGGGCATGCCCCGCAAAGGGCCCTGTTCAGGGCTGGTAAGGTAAAAGAGCTTTTAAATTTATTAATTTAGAATAGGGTAGGGCATTTTGTTATTTTGGGGGTCTTTGTTATTTTATTAGGGGGCTTAGAGTAGGTGTAATTAGTTTAAAATTGTTGTAATATTTTTCTTATGTTTGTAAATATTTTTTTATTTTTTGTAACTTAGTTCTTTTTTATACTTTAGCTAGTTTATGTAATTGTAGTTATTTGTAGCAATTGTATTTAATTTATTTATTGATAGTGTAGTGTTAGGTTAATTGTAGGTAGTTTATTTAATTAATTTATTGATAGGGTAGTGTTAGGTTTAATTATAACTTAGGTTAGGATTTATTTTACAGGTAAATTTGTTATTATTTTAACTAGGTAACTATTAAATAGTTCTTAACTATTTAATAGCTATTGTACCTGGTTAAAATAATTACAAAATTTCCTGTAAAATAAATATTAATCCTAAAATAGCTACAATGTAATTATAATTTATATTGTAGCTATATTAGGATTTATTTTACAGGTAAGTATTTAGCTTTAAATAGGAATAATTTATTTAATAAGAGTTAATTTATTTCGTTAGATGTAAATTATATTTAAGTTAGGGGGGGTGTTAGTGTTAGGGTTAGACTTAGCTTTAGGGGTTAATCCATTTATTATAGTAGCGGTGAGCTCCGGTCGTCAGATTAGGGGTTAATAATTGAAGGTAGGTGTCGGCGATGTTAGGGAGGGCAGATTAGGGGTTAATACTATTTATGATAGGGTTAGTGAGGCGGGTTAGGGGTTAATAACTTTATTATAGTAGCGCTCAGGTCCGCTCGGCAGATTAGGGGTTAATAAGTGTAGGCAGGTGTCGGCGACGTTGTGTGGGGGGCAGATTAGGGGTTAATAAATATAATATAGGGGTCGGGGGTGTTAGGGGCAGGCAGATTAGGGGTACATAAGGATAACGTAGGTGGCGGCGCTTTGCGGTCGGAAGATTAGGGGTTAATTATTGTAAGTAGCTGGCGGCGACGTTGTGGGGGGCAGATTAGGGGTTAATAAATATAATATAGGGGTCGGCGGTGTTAGGGGCAGCAGATTAGGGGTACATAAGGATAACGTAGGTGGCGGTCGGCAGATTAGGGGTTAAAAAAAATTTAATCGAGTGGCGGCGATGTGGGGGGACCTCGGTTTAGGGGTACATAGGTAGTTTATGGGTGTTAGTGTACTTTAGAGCACAGTAGTTAAGAGCTTTATGAACCGGCGTTAGCCCAGAAAGCTCTTAACTCCTGCTATTTTCAGGCGGCTGGAGTTTTGTCGTTAGAGCTCTAACGCTCACTTCAGAAACGACTCTAAATACCGGCGTTTAGAAAGATCCCATTGAAAAGATAGGATACGCAATTGACGTAAGGGGATCTGCGGTATGGAAAAGTCGCGGCTGAAAAGTGAGCGTTAGACCCTTTAATCACTGACTCCAAATACCGGCGGTAGCCTAAAACCAGCGTTAGGAGCCTCTAACGCTGGTTTTCACGGCTACCGCCGAACTCTAAATCTAGGCCAGAGTGACCCTTTTACAATGTTGTCAAAATTGCTTTTCAGGAACACCACCATTCAGCTTGAGAGGGGGATAATGCCCTATGATTGGCAGAAACCTATGTATGCCTGCTTCCCATTTGCTCATCAGATGTATCTTCATCTGGAGTGCACAGGAGCACAAATTTGACGATATGTTTAAGAACTTTGCAGGGGATAAACATTTTGTACCAAAAGGGAATGTGTTTAAAAAGGAAATTATTGAAATGGAACACTATAATGACCCTTTAACTTTCCAGTGTAATAAGGCAGTTTTTTCAATTCCTGTCCTCAGGGCAAACTAACAAGACACAATTTTTAATAACCATGATTACTGATCAGCCTATTATTTCACCTCAGTGCTGGTTCAGATATCCTGAAAATCTAGCCTGTTAGTGTGCCCTGAGGATTGGAATTGAGAAACACCAGTATAAGGAACACATTATCTTCTTTTATGTAGGTTTAATCCACAAACAGAGCATTTATGTTTACTTTACATTACTGAAATGGCAGCAATCCCCTTTGCTTTCACAAGTTTTAATAATGAACATTATTTTTTCAGGGCCTACAAAACAATTGATGTAGGAGACATGAAATTCCCACTTATCTACGGAGAGGGCAAAAAAGTAAGAGAAACAGTACAAATCTTGAATTTAAAAATTGTAGTCATATTTAAAGGGACATGAAAGCAACAATTTTTCAATTTTTCTTTCAATTCAATTTACTTCTATAAGAAAATGGACTTCATTCTATTGATATCTTTTGTTGAAAAGCAAACCTGGGTAGGCTCAGGAGAATTCACTACTGGGAGCTAGCTGGTTATTGGTTACTAACTTAAAAATTATAAATGACAAAATTAATTTGTTAGAGAAATTGCTTACTGTATGTTTAACCCTTACTAAACTCATTGCAACTCCCCAGTAATAATCAGCCAGTGGTGAGCCAACAGTGTTCTCCCGGGACCTTTTTAGTAAGAGCACCAACCCAGGTGATTTTACTGACCACCTGGCTAAAATGAACTAATATTAAAAAAAAAAATCAATGTTTATTGCACAAATTCTCATAAAACAAATTTATGTTAAATTATGCAATTTAATTTGTGCTTTAGTATATAGCAGAAAATGTTTTAACAATAGAAAGTATTACACTGCCCCCACCCGGCTACCTCATTATACCACCTGGCTGACATTTTGTTTGGAGAACACTGTATCAGCATATGCATGTAGCCACCAATAGCCAGCCATGCCCTGAAGTTGCAACATGTTTCAGCTTCTCAAGCAAGTTTTTAATTGTGTTTAACTGTTTCTGAGGGTTTAACACCTAGTAAGGAAGGAAACTAATGCAACCTTTCCAGAGTATGTATTTTTTCCATTGAATGTCCCTTTAAATAGCATAAATGAATACATTGAATGTCCCTTTAAATTGCATATATGAATACATTGCTTAACATTTCAAGAAGTACCAATAGAATAATAGAAATGCAGGAACTGTTGTATCATATACTACATAAAGTATATATTTTGTCATGTTTTATATTTTCCAATTTGACACTGATGTGTGTTTTGTTCTTTGTCAAAAAATAATAATTCAAAATTGATTTGAAAGAGATAAACACACAGACAATTATTCTATTTATATATAGGTATATATATATTTATACCTGTCTGTGTGTGTATATATATATATATTTATACCTGTCTGTGTGTGTATATATATATATATATATATATATATAAAACAACAATTCAAATTATGGGGAGGCGAAAAGGGAGTTTAAAATTCTCCATTAAATACAAAATATAGAGAAAATAACTAATTGTGTAAACCATTTACAAATCTTAACAAGTCAGAAGACTTGCTTTAAAACCAGAAACTCTCTGACAACACTGTTTCCAATTTAGCCAAGGAATCTGGGTAAGTTATGTAAATGAGGTTCACAATGACTCACTTTTAGCCTGTTTTTTAAAGACAGACTTGCCTTTATTTATGCCATAGCATTGCTGCATTACACAGCTTTGATACTTAACTAGGGTTAGGACAGTGATTTAGACCAATCCCACGACAGCTGTTTAATGTTGTTGCCACTAATCAACTGGGAGTAGGTTAAATCACTGCTTGGTAAAGTTCATTTGTGGGGGAAATTCAACAACAATTAAAATTATGGGGAGGCGAAAAGTGAGTTTAAAATCCTCCACTAAATACAAAATATAGAGAAAATAACTCATTGTGTAAACCATTTACAAATCTAAACAAGTCAGAAAACTTGCTTTAAAACCAGAAACTCACTGACAACACTGTTTCCAATGCAGCAAAGGAATCTGGGTAAGATATGCAAATGAGGTTCACAATGAGGTTCTGTCTTTAAAAAGCAGGCTAAAAGTAAAAAAGTGAGTCATTGTGAACCTCATTTGCATATCTTACCCAGATTCCTTTTCTGCATTGGAAACAGTGTTGTCAGAGATTTTCTGGTTTTAAAGCAAGTCTTCTGACTTATTTAGATTTGTAAATGGTTTACACAATGAGTTATTTTCTCTATATTTTGTATTTAGTGGAGGATTTTAAACTCACTTTTCGCCTCCCCATAATTTTAATTGTTGTTGAATTTCCCCCAGAAATGAACTTTACCAAACAGTCATTTAACTTACTCCCAGCTGCTAAGTGGCAAAAATATTGAACAGTAGTAAGACAAAAGAAGAGAGGCGCACAAATGTGTGTATCAATCGGTACAATTCGGCATGAGCCGAATTGTACTGATTGATACACACATTTGTGCACCTCTCTTCTTTTGTCTTACTACCTTTCAGCAAACATGTTTTCCATTCTGGGATTGTTGTGGAGAGTGCAGCCGTGAGAAAGTGTTCCTAATCTTGAGACCTATTGGGACTTCCAGGATTTCTAGGAGCCTACATTCAACATCCACCTATTATGGACATTTAACCCATGCCATTTAATGAGGTTCCACTTTTCATTATAAATAATTGTGATTACACATTGTATTTGGTGATTGAATAGTGTTTTAGACATTCTTGTTATTTATTGAGGTTACCTTCCGTTTATTTATTTTTTCTTATTCGTTGTGTACAAAGAGCGCCCTCTGGTGACCTAGGTCATTTAAAAATACTAAACAGCTGTTCTGGGACTGGTCCAAATGACTGTACTAACCCTAGCTAAGCATCAAAGCTGTGTAATGCAGCAGTGATATGGCATAAAGGGAAGTCTGACTTTAAAAAGCAGGCTAAAAGTAAAATAGTGAGTCATTATGAATAGTGATGTGAAGTTCGGTTCATCCTGATGAATCGGTTCATTACTGACAGTTCGATTAACTGAACCAGTTCATGAACCGATTCATCAGTTCACCTACTCTAATTAACCAGGATCTAATAACACCAGCTCGAAGGGGCACCCTGCAGGGTCACAGTAATGCGGTGGTATTCAGGGGTTCAAAGGGTTAACCTTGTAGTTATTTGGGAATCTGCCAGAAAGAATCGATGGTTTATTAAAGGGCCACTGTAAGTAAATATTTTCTATGCCTGTTACTAACTAACTACCCCAAATACGCTTTTTATCAATAGCATTTCATTAACATATCTCTACCGTATATCAGAAAACTTGTCTGCAAATGTAATTGTTTTCCAAACCCACTCTGTGGGTATTCTTTGCTCTGTACCAATCCGTTTACAATACCTAGGTTACAAAATGGCGCTTTAAACACAAAGTTATTGGTTTAAGTATTTTGAACACACAGTGCTTAAAATAGTGGGCAGGATAACGTGACATCATCGGCGAATAAAAGATATAACTTTTAGAAGGTTATGAAACTTCGTTTTGGAGAAAATATAGGTCAGTAGGTTTTAATTAATGTTTATTAACTTTAATATGTTAGTTGTTTAGCTTAAAAATTATAACAGAAAGTAATCCTTTAAGAGAACACCGTATCGTTATAGTTAATGTAATTGGGACACTTTAATTCTGGGTTGTTGCTTTTCTATGACATGGGCAGTTTAGAATGAGCAGGTTAATATGGCTGGGAGCATAACAATGATGGATGTATTATGTTGTAAATAGACGCGCGTTCTAATTGGAGGTAAAGTATAGCAGGGCTATTCCGTCTCCCCTATTCTAGCTGCATTGGTCCTGTGCGCTCCCAGCCATATTAACCCGCTCATTCTAAACTGCCCATGTCATAGAAAAGCAACAACCCAGAATTAAAGTGTCCCATTTACATTAACTATAACGATACGGTGTTCTCTTAATAAACCATCGATTCCTTCTGGCAGATTCCCAAATAACTACAAGGTTAACCCTTTGAACCCCTGAATACCACCGCATTACTGTGACCCTGCAGGGTGCCCCCTTCGAGCTAGTGCTATTAGAGCTGTGAAAGGGGTGGAAAATGGACATTGTTTACAGGGTTAACAGGGGGTCCTTAGGGTTAATTTGCAATGCTCACTCTAGCCTAGGATCATATATATGAGTGCTGTGCTGTTGAATCAGTGTACTGAATCAGTGTACTGTGTACTGTTAACTCAGTGATTCATTAGCAACTGAGTGATTCATAGCAGAACCAGAGTTATAACACAGTTGCTAATGAATCACTGAGTTAACAGTACACAGTACACTGATTCAACAGCATGTAATATGATCCTAGAGTGAGTCTCAGTGATTCATAGCAGAAGCAGAGTTATAACAGAGACCTCACTCTAGGATCATATTACATGCTGCCTGTCTGACTGAGCTGACTCAGGAACTGAACTGTTACAAACGAATCAGTTCAGTCTGGTGAACCGATTCATACAGTTCAGTAAAAAGAACCAGTTCAAATGAACGATTCGTTCATGAACTGTACATCACTAATTGTGAACCTCAATTTGCATATCTTACCCAGAGTCCTTTGCTGCATTGGAAACAGTGTTGTCAGAGAGTTTCTGGTTTTAAAGCAAGTCTTCTGACTTGTTTAGATTTGTAAATGGTTTACACAATGAGTTATTTTCTCTCTATATATACATACATACACATAATTGGTTTTGTTATACAATAAAATATCCATTTTAGCTTACATAACATTCCTGTAAAAAAAGAAAAACAACAATTAAAATTATGGGGAGGCGAAAAGTGAGTTTAAAATCCTCCACTAAATACAAAATATAGAGAAAATAACTCGTGTAAACCATTTACAAATCTAAACAAGTCAGAAAACTTGCTTTTAAAACCAGAAACTCACTGACAACACTGTTTCCAATGCAGCAAAGGAATCTGGGTAAGATATGCAAATGAGGTTCACAATGAGGTTCTGTCTTTAAAAAGCAGGCTAAAAGTAAAAAAGTGAGTCATTGTGAACCTCATTTGCATATCTTACCCAGATTCCCTTTGCTGCATTGGAAACAGTGTTGTCAGAGAGTTTCTGGTTTTAAAGCAAGTCTTCTGACTTGTTTAGATTTGTAAATGGTTTACACAATGAGTTATTTTCTCTATATTTTGTATTTAGTGGAGGATTTTAAACTCACTTTTCGCCTCCCCATAATTTTAATTGTTGTTGAATTTCCCCCAGAAATGAACTTTACCAAACAGTGATTTAACCTACTCCCAGCTAATGAGTGGCAAAAACATTAAACAGTTGTCTAAATGGTCTAAAACACTGTACTAACCCTAACTAAGCATCAAAGTTGTGTAATGCAGCAGTGATATGGCATAAAAGGAAGTCTGTCTTTAAAAAGAATGCTAAATAGTAAAATAGTGAGTCATTGTAAACCTTATTTGCATATCTTACCCAGAGTCCTTTGCTGCATTGGAAACAGTGTTGTCAGAGAGTTTCTGGTTTTAAAGTAAGTCTTCTGACTTGTTTAGATTTGTAAATGGTTTACACAATGAGTTATTTTCTCTCTATATATATATTTGTTTTGTTATACAATAAAATATCCATTTTAGCTTACATAACATTCCTGTAAAAAAAGAAAAACAGGATATTTGTCACAAGTATAATTATTAAAACAGGATATTTGTCACAAGTATTAATTATCTAAAAATGATGGCTGTTTAAGCCCCCCCCCCCCCCCCCCCCCCCCCCCCCCCCCCCCCCCCCATGTCATGAACTGGCACTTAATTGCTGACAGATCTATATAATCATGCTTGAATGATAACACATCTTCAATTTCCAATGTTTCACAGCTTTAATTCAGATGTTTAAAAAAAAAGAACAGGGATGTTACAAAAAATGTTTAAAAATACTAGTATGAAGCGTTTCAGTTTATATTGTAGTTATAGATTCAGGAGAGCTGAAAGTATATTCATGAAGAATACATCCCTATAAGCTTTTTATACTGTGTTCCCAGATTAAGACTGCTATTGTCATCAAAATATGTCTAAAATAGATTCAAAGGGATATAAAATCCAATTTTTCTTTCATGATTCAGATAGCGCATGCAATTTTAAGCAACTTTCTCATTTACTCCAATTATCAATTTATCCTCGTTCTCTTGGTATCTTTATTTGAAAAGCAGTAATGTAAGCTTACGGGCCGGCCTATTTTTGGTTCAGCACCTGGATATGCATGCTCTATCTAAATCATAAAAGAAGAAAAAAAAATTGGGTTTCATATCCCTTTGATAAATATATTGCAAATTTTTTTTTTTTTTTTTTTTTTTTTTTTTTAAAACAAGCTTTATTGAAATAAAGAAAAAAGCATACATCAATCCTTGTACAATCAGTCATACATTGTTTTAAAGATTTCAACAAATGTTAGGCAACTTAGGTATTAGCTAATACATCTGCAGAATAATGTATACTGTAATTCTATAACTGGGAATTAGGAACATAGAGGTTGAATGTTTATTAGTGTCCAAGTCTATGATAATGGGGATTTCCTTTCCCAGCCTTTGAGCTTGCATTTTTAAATGTTAGTTCTAACTTGTCTCCTCCCCTGTCTTTTTCCCTTCTCGTCTTCTCTCTTTCCCCCTTTCCTTTAGAGGTTTTATTGAGATTGAGAGAAACAGCTTATAAACATGACCAAACATAATACCTTTTGTAGGAACAATAACTCTGAGGAACAACAAATGTACAAAGAATAACTTTTTATAAGAGAGATGCAGCCATAGAAAAGGCATCCAATAATATGGTTTGGTGTAAACATGTGGATCCCAGCTATGGCACCTGGGTACACTATCCAGTTAGGAGGCACCCAATAGAGCTAACTCAGTTCACATCTAGCCTCCCACTCAATCCAGTTGGCCCCCCCTATTTCATCCTGGCTATATATTGCAAATGTTTTGTTAATACGTTGGGATAAAGGATCCTCCATTTTGCAATATTAAAATATCCTTCAAACTGTACAGAGCAGAATCCTTTGCTGTCCTGTGTTTATTGTATTCATTCTCCTGCTGTATCGTGGCATATTGATTTGGTGCAATTTGTGTTTTACCTTATTGAGTTGATCTTAATATCACATGTGACTTATGAGACAATTTCAACAAATTTTTTATATTTGATAGAAAGCTCTAAATTATGCATTGGTTTTAACACGTTTTTAGCTGAATGTGTGGGGAGACCCAGTAGTTTATGGATTGCTAAACCCTTAGTTGACAGCAAGGAATGTAGTGGTTTCCATAGCAATACAGTCTTTTTTGGGTTAAAGGTAAAATAATTGTTGAGTAGTCTGCAAGAGAAGGAAGGAGGTGATGATTAGAAAGTGTGGGCTTAGGATATTGGCAGAATAGAGTGAGCAGTAAAGAGAGTTTTTAGAGATAAGATTTGGGAGGCAGTAATGTTAAAGGAACATTGTAATTGTTATATAAATTAGATTTTGACCATAGCATGTTAGCAACATGTTTTAACAGAGTTTGAGTGCCTCATGTCACTTCATAGATCAGTGCCTTCTGCCCATCTCCTCTGTGCTGATTGCAGATTCATGAAGCACACGTTTGACTATCAATAAAGTTGGCCCATGCTGTGTATGCACCAATCAGCTTCTCTGTATGCTGTGAGGTTGGTGCCAGGGGTGTGCAGAAGGTGCCAATCTTGGAGTTAGAAGGCAAGTTAGCCCACACTGTGTATGCGCCAATCAGCTTATCTGTATGCTGAGAGGATAGTGCCAGGGGTGTGAAGAAGGTGCCAATCTTGGAGTTAGAAAGCTGCGCCGATTGGTAAGTACTGAAAATTAGGCAGCATTATGGAGACAAAGTGCACTATTTTGCACATTCTGCATTTGATGTTGAAGCAAATTATAAAAGATATCCTGTTGCATTTGTTCGGTGCCTAATATTAATGTTTTTGGGGTGACAGGCTAGAGTTATGGCCACCATCGGAGTAACACGGGGTCTTGGAGACCATGATCTTAAAGTCTTTAATTCGAACATCTATATCAAGCCTTTCCTGTCATGCACACCAGATGTAAGTAATCTATACACATTAGATGTTAATGTTTGCTTTGTTTTGCTTTCATTTGCAAGTTTGTCTACAATACTACAGCAAATTATTTTTTGGGATTGATCACAGTCCTTCAGAAAAGCTTATAAAATGATTAGATAAACTCTTCCAATGGGTTGTTATCAACCCCTTTTTAAGGGCCCTGTCTACCACTGCCCAGTTTACTGTATAATGGTGTATATCCTTTCATCATTGCCCTGTAATGTGTTATTCATGTTTGCAACTAAATTATAGAAGTCCAGAAAAAAAGCATACTTTTTATACACTCTATTAAAAAGGGTAAAAATAATTTAATTTAAATAAATAAATGTGGCTTTTCACAATGTTGTAGCATTAATCGCATACATTCATAGGCAATCATAGGTAATGCAGGAATCGACAGATGCCCTCCCCTGTATTGTAAAATTGGTTTCCCCTTTATGTGTTTACAATTAATGTTTATAGCAGCTGCAGAGTATAAAATATATTAGAAATTGCTCCTTTAGCTTATTTTTATAGGAAATAGCTCTTTTGCTCCTTTTAAATGGACTGAACATACAGAAATAGCTAATATCCTTATCTATCTATTTATACACCCATGCCTCCTCATCTCCTCAAATGGTTTCCTGATGATTCTTGTTTATATAGTTTTGTTTTTTTTCGAAAGAACACCAAATTAGACATATTTTCAGTGTTTGTGGTGGTTTTGTTAAATAACAAAATAAAGGTAAAGGAGCTGTGTTATCAATTAAATACACTCTAGCAGGTAAAATAGATCTTTGGGAACATATTAAAGGGGATACATTTTTACAGTACAATTTACCCTTAAGAATGAGTTTTTTTGTTTTTGTATCTAATTCGTCTCAATCCAAAATAACCCCCAGAACAGAAGAAGATATTCTTTTCCCCTCCTGCCCTGTAAGCAGTTTGACGACTCAAGCTTGGCACCACTGTTCTTTAAGTTTTGGTTTTTTTACACAAACCAAGAAGATCACATTAGCTTGGTGTCCCATAATTCCATATTGCAAGTACTAAAGTTTTTTTACTAAACAATTTCATTAGTCCCTAGCCAGTATCATAGTGGCCACTACTGTACTTGACATTCATATTGAATTTGTACTTAGTCAATATTAAACATTCATGATTCAACTAGAGTTCAACTCTACCGTTTTACTTCTATTATTATTATCATCTTTTGGTATCCTAGTTCCTTTCTATGAGAGCATTCTGAGGTAGGCTTAAACTGTGCACAATTCTTCAGCACTATATGTATCACATTGTTTTAAACATTGTTGCAAACACTGCTGCCATATAATGCTCAAAACACGCGCACACTCATGAGCATACCTAAGTATGCTCTCATGGGGGGACTTTGGTTCAGCAAAGGATATAAAAAGAAAGAGGTAATTATGGTGTGTATATATCCTTCCCTTCTTGACCCATATTTTTGGCCATGAAGTACAATAAGAAAAGATACGTCATCTGTGTCCAACATATGAGTGTCAAACAGATTATTTTCAGTAGTGGGGCGGGTGTGCGTTCATTTAATTAAAGGAAAAAAATATATATACTTCTTTATAAACATACATCAAATTAGCAATTATATAGCTTGATAACTGCCAGAAACCTACGTTTCACTCTACAGGTTAGAGTTTATGACCTCACAGACTGTGAGCACAGCGCTGATGATGTCATGGTGATGGGAACCGACGGCCTGTGGGATGTCATCAGTGACACAGAAGTGGCTGACGTTGTTCAAAGAGTTTTTTCAGTGCATGGACCTGACAAATCAAATAGGTAAAGGAAGACGTTTTTCTGTGAAACTGCAAATAAAGTAGCATATTATCAAAGTAATTTCTCTATGTGTGAATAGCATATATCCACACTAAGCACTGTCATCTTTTTTTAGCACTGTTTATAAGGTTAAGTGAATTAAGGTCAGTTCAGTGATAAATCTGATCTAAGTAATCACTAATTAATGTTGCAGGGTTATGTGAATTTCACCAGACTTCAGTTTGATTGACGTACTTCATCCTCAGGTGGGGACCTGGAATAAGCCCCATTTACTTGAATACTTTAAATTCCTATGTTCTTTTTTTTATATACAGGGAGTGCAGAATTATTAGGCAAGTTGTATTTTTGAGGATTAATTTTATTATTGAACAACAACCATGTTCTAAATTAACCCAAAAAACTCATTAATATCAAAGCTGAATAGTTTTGTAAGCAGTTTTTAGTTTGTTTTTAGTTATAGCTATTTTAGGGGGATATCTGTGTGTGCAGGTGACTATTACTGTGCATAATTATTAGGCAACTTAACAAAAAACAAATATATACCCATTTCAATTATTTATTTTTACCAGTGAAACCAATATAACATCTCAACATTCACAAATATACATTTCTGACATTCAAAAACAAAACAAAAACAAATCAGTGACCAATATAGCCACCTTTCTTTGCAAGGACACTCAAAAGCCTGCCATCCATGGATTCTGTCAGTGTTTTGATCTGTTAACCATCAACATTGCGTGCAGCAGCAACCACAGCCTCCCAGACACTGTTCAGAGAGGTGTACTGTTTTCCCTCCTTGTAAATCTCACATTTGATGATGGACCACAGGTTCTCAATGGGGTTCAGATCAGGTGAACAAGGAGGCCATGTCATTAGATTTTCTTTATTTATACCCTTTCTTTCCAGCCAGGCTGTGGAGTACTTGGACGCGTGTGATGGAGCATTGTCCTGCATGAAAATCATGTTTTTCTTGAAGGATGCAGACTTCTTCCTGTACCACTGCTTGAAGAAGGTGTCTTCCAGAAACTGGCAGTAGGACTGAGAGTTGAGCTTGACTCCATCCTCAACCCGAAAAGGCCCCACAAGCTCATCTTTGATGATACCAGCCCAAACCAGTACTCCACCTTCACCTTGCTGGCGTCTGAGTCGGACTGGAGCTCTCTGCCCTTTACCAATCCAGCCACGGGCCCATCCATCTGGCCCATCAAGACTCACTCTCATTTCATCAGTCCATAAAACCTTAGAAAAATCAGTCTTGAGATATTTCTTGGCCCAGTCTTGACGTTTCAGCTTGTGTGTCTTGTTCAGTGGTGGTCGTCTTTCAGCCTTTCTTACCTTGGCCATGTCTCTGAGTATTGCACACCTTGTGCTTTTGGGCACTCCAGTGATGTTGCAGCTCTGAAATATGGCCAAACTGGTGGCATCTTGGCAGCTGCACGCTTGACTTTTCTCAGTTCATGGGCAGTTATTTTGCGCCTTGGTTTTTCCACACGCTTCTTGCGACCCTGTTGACTATTTTGAATGAAACTCTTGATTGTTCGATGATCACGCTTCAGAAGCTTTGCAATTTTAAGAGTGCTGCATCCCTCTGCAAGATATCTCACTATTTTTGACTTTTCTGAGCCTGTCAAGTCCTTCTTTTGACCCATTTTGCCAAAGGAAAGGAAGTTGCCTAATAATTATGCACACCTGATGTAGGGTGTTGATGTCATTAGACCACACCCCTTCTCATTACAGAGATGCACATCACCTAATATGCTTAATTGGTAGTAGGCTTTCGAGCCTATACAGCTTGGAGTAAGACAACATGCATAAAGAGGATGATGTGGTCAAAATACTCATTTACCTAATAATTCTGCACTCCCTGTATATATATATATATATATATATATATATATATATATATATATATATATATATATATATATATATATATATAAATATAATATATGCTATATCTGTATCTATACCTGTTTATATGCCTATATATAGGTATAGATATACTGTATATTTTACAAAAAAATTAACTACTGAATAATCTATTTGCTGTGTGATTGTCCCTTGTCAGCCAGTGAGCTGCAGAGTCCCAGGACACAATCCCAAACTTTCTGTTAGATTGTCTAAATTAAAACCACTTTAATTCTACTGTTTTTCATAACATGCTCTTTCTTATATATACCAAAAAGGGTACTCTCTTTTATCATAAGAATAAATAGAATATGTTGGTGCAATCTAATATTTAATAAGTAATTTGTCTTTCAGATATAACCTTGTGGCACAAGAACTTGTCCTTCATACCAGAGGCGTTCTTAAGGAAAATAGCTGGAGATTACCTAATGGTGGCCTAGGGTCAGGAGATGACATATCTGTTTTTGTAATTCCTTTGGCTGGACATAGCACTTGAAGATACCACAGAACAGAAAGGAATATCATAAAACCATCACTGACATTTAATACTAACAGATACCGAAGAAACTGCACAACCAAGAGCAATAATCATCTAAAATGTTTTAAAGCTTTTCTTTTTCAAGGTATCTGTTTTCTCAATTGAAAAAAACTAAAATAAATTTTCAAAACCTATAACAAATCTTTAAATATTTTAAATTATTCTGCAGAAATGGCAAAAAAACAGTTCACTGGAAGATGAACCAAATTGCATTGCAAAGTCTATAACTCAAAATGCGTCATAAAAGGGCAGGAAGAAAAACATTTTTGATTTTCATAATTCTATATGATAAAAATGCTGCATGTCAAACTTTCTGAACATTCTAACCATCATTTCTGCACTTTTGAGGAGCTCAGGTTTTGTGCGCATCAATGATAAATTGACTCTTACTATAACCCTGTTGATATGGTTGAAAGGAAACCAATTTTTTTGCTAATTTCTTTTAGAACTTTGTCCATGATAGATCCTGCAGAAATAAAATCCAATATGATGTAGCTTAAAGGTGTCAGTTTCCTTTAAGTCTGATGTTTGTCGACTTGTTACAAGTCCTGCTGAAGATGTGCCTCTTTGTTTATTTAACTGGAAGTTTTCACTTTTAAAATGTGACTTTTGGGACGTTAAATAAATATTAAACAACCTGTGATTATAATATAAATGTTTTAATAATACCAGTAGCATTATACTTTCATTATTTATGTTGTCCTCATTTCTGTAATTTAATTTCCAATTCCTGATAAAAAATAAAGTGCAGACTCAACACTGCTATATAACACAGTCATTGGTTGCACTCTCTTGTGGCCTATCTATAATTGGCCTCAGCAGAGAAGGAAACCTAGGTTACAACATGGCAGTGCCTGATGTTTTATGGATACTACAATTGTATACTTAAGTTTTCAATATTTAAACAACTAACATAATTTAAAAAAATAAATAAAGTTGTATATTATCCTCAGACTACTTTTTTCCTTTGAATACCTGATTCTTAACCCCCTATAAGGCAATACCTTCCTCAGTTAACACACATCAACACAGAAGTACATTATAAAAGGCCACAACTTGTTTTTAATAATTGTGAAACAACAAAAACATAGCAACAATAAATAACCTCAGCAGGGCTTACCCACCAAAAAACCTAAATTGTTCCCACATAGCTTCAATCCCTGAAATCCAAAAGCTCTCCCATGCAAGCAGGAGGTACATCCCATCTCACTAAACCTAAAGTGATGGTAAATTTAAGACTTTACTTTACAATGAAAAATATATATAGTGTACAATACAATCAATACCGCATAATTATTTTTTTAGAAAAAAGTGTTTATATTTTATAATAAAAGATTTATAATCCTACTTAGTATCTTCTGTTCCTTCACCCCCTTCATTTCCTCTTTTGACTAGGCTGTGACATAGAGAGCAGTCCCACCCACTCTCTACATAGGCTTTCTAAGGGCTTTCAAGGGGCTGGACTTTAAGAGTGTCATGAGACACACACACTGATTGGATGTTCATCGAAATAGTAATAAAAAAAAAAGTGTTCACCCTAGTGGGCCTGCATAACATTGTAATAGAAGCATTACTATATGCATGGATTTAACCATTTTCACGGATAAATTAAATCAAATTTTAATAAAGTGTACACATATACGTTTTTAATGGCAAAGATTACATATATGGAATTTTATTATCTAAAGTTTACCATCACTTTAAGTCCACCCGCAAGTACCCCATAAGCGGGGCCGGCTGTATAATGGGTTAAGGCGCAGCATATGGGGAGAGTACAGTTGCCTTAAATAATATAAGTCTCCAAGTCACTTGTAAATATCTATATATCCCTTCTGCCTTTAGGATACCGTGCAATAATTGAGTTTAGACTGTAGTGGAATGGGAGTTGGGGGTGTCATTTAATTCCCTGACCCAGGCAGCACATTATCAGTGAAATTATTTGAGCTGGCCCAGCCCATTAGCTGCAACTACAACTTTATAGGGGGCTGCTACTTCTCACATGTTTTGCTCCATAGACTTCTGCCTCACTACCCTTTATACAACCTCCCCTTAAAACCCTTATCCTTACAGTTTAACTTTACCTTCCAACTACGCCTTCATGGGGGTAAAATGCCCCTGTATTATACATATCCATGGCTTCCTAACTTACATTCATTTAGTGTTTACTGTCCCTTTAAAGCAGCAATCCTGTCAAAATATGCAGATGTTATTTACTTTAAGTTAATTTATTAGCGATAGATAGATGATAGATAGATAGATGATAGATAGATAGTGCTTTTTTGTAAAAGAAAAGGTGTTGGTACTCATTGATTATTGATTGATAAATAAAAAGTGACTGAGAAAAGCAAAGGGATCAGATTATTTACAATGTTTTATGTACTTTGCAGCCCCCTCTTGTGAAAACTAGAGTATTTACATGTTGATTACAAATAACCTCTTTTTTTTTTTTTTTTTTAATAAAGATCACTTAAGTGTTTTATGAAAATCGTGTGAGTGTTTTTCTGGAGAGTAGCGCATATAATATATATATATTATTCCTAATGCTGCACTGCACTATGAATACTTACAGGAACAGTAAATCTAACCCTGCTACATATCTTCCCCTCATTGGCTTTAATAAATAAGAACTGCAACACAATGCATACTAAAGTTACGACTGGGGCTAGTCTTGTAAGCTGCAGACTCAAATCCGGGATGGCTCCTCTAAATTGAGTGGTGAGTGGAGCTTGGCTGTTGCAAAACAACTGCAGCAAACAATGTTAATTTGTTTTAAAAATGTCTAGACTTGGCTGATATATAATTCTATAGCAAGACAGAAAATGTTCTTAATTATAATGTGTACACTGTCCCTTTAAATGATTGTACATTAAGATGTTCTAATACCATTTTAGATTTCCTTGGAGGATTGTAAAAACTCTAGGAACTCAAGTTTCCCTCTAATACTATATATCTGGTTAGCAACTTGGAAAATATAAACAATCACTTGCATTTGTTACCTTAATATTAAAAGGACATTCAAGTAAATGTTCTAACAAAATATTGTGTTTAATTTTTACACTCGAATGTCTCTAAGTAAAACAATATTAAACTCAATGGCTAGTAATGTCATTAAAGACATCAGTCAGATTGATTAATACATGTATTAATGGTAAAGCTAAATCATATGTGTTTTAATATTTGGAAATGGCAATGAACTGCTACTGGTGTTATGAGATCTATGTTCTTTTTATGTATATTTATTATCTCTGCACTTTAGAGCAGGGCTCAGCAACATTGGGCCCCCAGTCCCAGATGTTTTGGAACTACATTTCCCATGATGCTCAGACAGCCTAAAAGAGTGTCTCAGCATCATGGGAAATGTTGTTCAAAAACTCTATAGTTACTTATTTTCTGGCAAGCCCCTCCTCCTCATGAGTCCTTATCACAAACACATGAACTTACCCTTAAAGGGATACTAAACCCAAATTCTTTCTTTCATAATTCAGATAGAGCATGCCATTTTAAGCAACTTTCTAATTTACTCATATTAGCAATTTTTCTTTGTTCTCTTGCTATCTTTATATGAAAAAGAAGACATCTAAGCTAAGGAGCGAGCCATTTTTTGGTTCAGACTTGGTGGGTGCATTTAGCCACCAATCAGCAAGCACAACCCAGGTTGTGAACCAAAATTGACCCGGTTTCCAAACTTATTTCTTGCTTTTAAAATAAAGATAGCAAGAAAATGAAGAAGAATTGATAATAGGAGTAAATTAGAAAAATGCTTAAAATTGCATGGTCTATCTGAATCATGAAAAAAAAAAATTTGGGGTTCAGTATCCCTTTAACCCCTTAATGACAACTGACGTACCAGGTACGTCCTGCAAAAACTAACAGTTAGTGACAATGGACGTACCTGGTACGTCAGTTGATTAAGAGAGTGCTGGAAGCGATCGCAATCGCTTCCAGCAGCTCTCAGGGTATTGCAGTGATGCCTCGATATTGAGGCATCCTGCAATACCCTTTAACAAGCATCCGATGCAGAGAGAGCCACTCTGTGGCCCTCTCTGCACCGGTAGCGATGGTGCCGTTCGTTGGTGGGTGGGAGCTTTCAAGGGAGGTGGGTGGGCGGCCCATCGCTACCCGGCATCCGGTTCCTGCAAGTGCTTTGTGCACGCCGGATGCTGGGAGCGTGCGGAGGGGGGCCTGCGGTGGCGCGCGTGTGCATGTGTGTGTGCGCGGGCGCGCGCAGCAACCACTGCCACCAATGATTAAAGAAGAGAGAGGGGGGCAGAAAACATTTTTTTTAAAAAAAAATACTAATAGGATCTGCTAGGGTAGGGGGATGGGGTTATTGGGGGAGGGAAGCTACACTACAGAAAACTATGTATTTAAGAAAAAAAACAAAAAAAAAACAACCTCTCTTTTTTTGGGAAAACTGGGTACTGGCAGACAGCTGCCAGTACCCAAGATGGTGGCAAATAGGTAGGTTGGGAGGGTTAGAGAGCTGTTTGGGGGGGGATCAGGGAGGTTGGGGGCTAAGGCAGGGGTCCATCACAGATGAATAATAAAAAAAAAAAAAAAACACCTTTTATTTTAGTACTGGCAGACTTTCTGCCAGTACTTAAGATGGCGGGGACAATTGTGGGGTGGGGGAGGGAAGAGAGCTGTTTGGGAGGGATCAGGGGGTGGGATGTGTCAGGTGGGAGGCTGATCTCTACCCTAAAGCTAAAATTAACCCTGCAAGCTCTCTACAAGCTACCTAATTAACCCCTTAACTGCTGGGCATAATACAAGTGTGGTGCGCAGCAGCATTTAGTGGCCTCCTAATTGCCAAAAAGCAACTCCAAAGCCATATATGTCTTCTATTTCTGAACAAAGGAGATCCCAGAGAAGCATTTACAACCATTTGTGACATAATTGCACAAGCTGTTTGTAAATAATTTCAGTGAGAAACCTAAAATTGTGAAAATTTTAACTTTTTTTTTTATTTGCTCGCATTTGGCGGTGAAATGGTGGCATCAAATGTACCAAAATGGGCCTAGATCAATACTTTGGGTTGTGTACTACACTACACTAAAGCTAAAATTAACCCTTCAAGGTCTCTACAAGCTCCCTAATTAACCCCTTCACTGCTGGGCATAATACACGTGTGGTGCACAGCAGCATTTAGTGGCCTTCTAATTACCAAAAAGCAATGCCAAAGCCATATATGTCTGCTATTTCTGAACAAAGAGGATCCCAGAGAAGCATTTACAACCATTTGTGCCATAATTGCACAAACTGTTTGTAAATAATTTCAGTGAGAAACCTAAAGTTTGTGACAAAATTTGGGAAAAAGTGAACGATTTTTTTTTTATTTGCTCGCATTTGGCAGTGAAATGGTGGCATGAAATATACCAAAATGGGTATAAATCAATACTTTGGGTTGTCGTCTAAAAATAAATATATACATGTCAAGGGATATTCAGAGATTCCGGACAGATATCAGTGTTCCAATGTAACTAGCGCTAATTTTGAAAAAAAGTGGTTTGGAAATAGCAAAGTGCTACTTGTATTTATTGCCCTATAACTTGCAAAAAAAAGCAAAGATCATGTAAACATTGGGGGCGCGATCCGATATAGGTCGTAGTTTTCGGCGCAAGCGAGGTAACCTGCGTCGCCCGCAGTTTCAGCTCGCAACTCGAGCTATCCAATATTCCCCGCCGTCAGATGCTAAACTGGCGTAAGTCATGAAAACCGACGAGCAGCCAAAATGTGCGCAAATACACCTTTTAGTCGTCGCAAGTACTTGCGCCTGTTTTTTGTTCACGTAAAGTCTCAATAAAGTGTAGTTTTATGCAAATTAGCCTACGACTCGTAAAAAATAACGCCAGTTCTAAGAGATGCGCCACGTAATGACGAGATTCAAAAATCATACTTAAACCCCTGCGCAGCCGCCATTTCTTTAGTGTGTTTGGTTGGTTCTTGGAGCTACAGCACACTACAGCGAGTAGAGAGATTAGTGGTAAGAGTAGTGAGAAAGGAGCATCATCAAAAGTTAGTTAGGTCGGATTGTTGGTTGGATTGTTAAGCCAGTACATTTACTTACACTTTTTTTTCATATTGCACACATTTTGCATACACACATATACAAAATACACAACACTTTTTTTTTATAACACCCAACACTCTTTATTTATCTTTTACAGTTTGAAAGGCTGAGTGTCTGGTTGTGATTGTGTGTGATTGAAGTGGGAGTGAGTGTGAGTGTGTGAGTGTGTGTAGTGTGAGGATGTCAGGGAGAGATAGGGCTGTGGGGAGGAGGGAAGGGGAGTCGCAGGGAGAGGATTATGTACAGGAGGAGCAGCAGGGTCCCCGTCAGGGAGTGAGCGGAGTGGGGAGAGGGAGAGCCAGAAGGGAGGATGGGAGTGGGGTTGCCCAAAGGCCAGGCACACTGAGAAGAGGGATAGAGGGTGCACATGGGGATAGAAGGGGGGAGGAGGGAGAGGATAGGGAGGAACCCACACCAGGGACATCCCAGGGAGGGAGCCAGGCAGCCCAGGACGAGGAGCGTATGAGGTGTCCCAATTTCAGTTTTGCCGAAAACCTCGCTCTCGTCCAGGCTGTCCTGGAGAACCATAATGCCCTCTTTGGACAAGAGAAGGGCAAAGGAGTTGCCCGGAGGCGTAAGGATGCTTGGCAGAAGGTGGTGGAGGCCGTCAATGGAGTGTCCCAACAGAGGAGGAATGTTGACGGGCTTAAGAAGAGATGGAATGATTGCAAGAGGAGGGTCAAGGAGAGGATGGGCCAGGAAGCAATCTCCCAGAGGGCAACAGGAGGTGGGCCTCACTATGAGGCCGAATACAATGAGTGGCAGGAGCTCATTCGTAGGTCCCTGAGCCTCACAGCAGTCCGTGGACTTCCAGGGGCTCGTGACTCAGGGACTGCAACATCAGCACAGCATGCTGGTGAGTAACATCCCACACACTAGTATAATATGTATTTGTGTTATAACATCCTATATTGTCACACATTCATGTACACAATGAGGATCATGGTATTTTGATTACTAACAACTAAATATACAATGATATTTAACATTAAAGGGACATGAAACACAAAGATCTTTTTTCATTATTCAGATAGAGAATATAGTTTTAAACAACATCCATATTTACTTCCATTATCTATATTTAATTCTTATTTTGAAAATCTTAGTTTATTAAATATCAATGCACATGGGTGAGGCAATCACACGAGGCATTGATGTACAGCCACCAATCAGCAGCTTCTGAGCCTATCAATAAATGCAGATCAGCTAAGAATATCAAGATAATGAAGCATATTAGCTACTGGAAGTAAATTACTATATTTTTAGAATTCCATGCTTGTCTAGCTGAATCATTAAATAATCAATATGTTTTGCATGTCCATTTAATGCTACTTAACACATTGAAATTCATGATATGAGGTAGAATAGTGAAATACTAACATGTCTCAGAGTAACACAGGCCACAAGCCACATGTAGACCTTTCAGTAAATGGACACCATAGTCATCACAACCATAGTGTCACTTAAAGAACACATTTTCTCCATCACTGACATGTACACAGAACTATTGTATGAAACACATACATGTATAATTAGCATATTACAAACACTCATATCACAAATCTCAATGTGCACAAGCATGTTATAGAGTTTGACATGAGAATGTGGATAGGCCCTAGCATGTAAATTGTATGCCCACATGGATAGATATGTGACTGTACTAATCACTCTCATCATTTGACTCCTTCACAGAACCTCCAGTCACCAGGGTGCCTATGCCCATGAATCCCCCAACACCGGTTCTAAATATATGTCCACCACCACCACCGGTACAGATACGACAGCAGGAGTATGCCAGGCATGAGATGTCTTGGACTGCGTCAATTGAAAATCCACAGATCATGCCACCTGCATTAGAGGAGGATACCTGGCAGGACCCGTGGCAGGAGGAATATTCCTATGGCTTGGAGGGGGAGCCCCACCAGCCCCAAAGGGTAGATGTATTTTCCCCCCCCCCAAGAATATCAGGGCACTACAGGAGTATACCAGCAGGCTGAGTGGATGCACACCAGCGGACATTGGGACTATCGGTCCATCCCGACATCTGGACCATCATCTTCAGTTGGAAGGGCTCCACCAACTGTAATCCATCGCCCTGCACCTCCAGCTCATATCCCTGTGGCTGCACCTCCTGCTGAGATATCTCTTCCTGCACGTCCAGCTGCTGTTTATGTTCCGGCACCTCCAACTGAGGTTATTGTTGCTGCACCTCCAACTGAGGTTATTGTTGCTGCACCTCCAACTGAGGTTATTGTTCCGGCACCTCCAGCTGAGGTTATTGTTCCGGCACCTCCAGCTGAGGTTATTGTTCCGGCACCTCCAGCTGAGGTTATTGTTCCGGCACCTCCAGCTGAGGTTATTGTTGCTGCACCTCCAGCTGAGGTTATTGTTCCGGCACCTCCAGCTGAGGTTATTGTTCCGGCACCTCCAGCTGAGGTTGTTGTTCTGGCACCTCCAGCTGAGGAACATGTCATTGAAAGAGAGCCTATTGTCCCTGCTGATGAAGAGCCCATGGATCAATTGAGTTCTGCCATGGGTGATGAATATATCTCACTACAGAGGAGGCAAACTTTGACCTGTGAGACTCTAACGGAAACATGTCAGAATATGCAGAGGGAACAACACAGGTTCCATAGAACCCAACACTGTTTGCAACAGAGGTCGAATGAGCTGCAAAGGGACATGGCAGCATCGCTATCAGCTATGGTCCAAAATCAGAACCAAATGCTACGTGTAATATCGGACATGCAAATCCAAAGTGACCAAAGATGGAGGGAACAGAATCAACTGTTGGGGGCTTTGGTGGAGCATTTCACCCAACAGCAGGACATGGCATCAAGTATCTCCTCTGTGACCAGCACTCCTAGTGTATCCACACAACCCAGGAGAGGCAGAAGACCCACATCAGGCCCCTCATCTAAGAGGCCTAAAAAAAAAAAAAATATTATTCAATTTCATTGAAAATCTTGTCCTCTGTTATTTACTATCTAATTGTCATCCACATCCATGTGAGTTGTGTTTTAGTACAGTAATATTGTTAAAACATATAATAATACCTGTGTTGAAATGGACAAAAAAGGTATTATTATAATGTTTATGACATATTCATGCTCAATAAACAACATGACATGGTTGTGTCTCAACGGTACATATAGTAATATTAACTTCTAAGATGTACATCAAGGTTTCTCACATCCAATATAAATTGACACGTTGGTATATATAACTAATAATATATTTAAAGAATGTGTGAACATAAGGTATAAATATCCATTATCCTCATTCTTAATGATAGTGAACTAAACATGAATTAAACAAATTATAAATATACAGTAATTAGGGTTGTTAAAGGGACATTAAAGCAAATATTTTTACTTCATGATTTTGAAGGTGAAGATAATTTCTAAAATAAACTATAATTTCATTCTATTATTTCTGTAGCTTCATTCTATTGATATTCTTTGCTGAAAAAAATATCAAGATGTGTTTGGTAGCTGATGATTAGTAGCTATATATAGATGCCTCCTGCAATTTCTTCACTGTGTGCATTTCTATGTCTTCATTAAAGTATATCTAAATTAATAATGAAAATAGGTAATTGATTTCAATTATAAGGTTTGTTATAATTTATCTTCTCTATCCTTAATCATGAAACAATATGTTTGGGTATAGTGTCCCTTTAAGGGAAGGGGGTTGGGATGTAGTACTTTCACTTACATGCAGTGGAAATCCAAACTTTTACATTCTGCAAGACATGATATATACACATGCAATGGTTGGTGAGGTACTGTCAAACATCATAATACATGTGAATGTTACGGTTTACTGTAATTATGAATAAGTAACTTACAGGTGAAGTATTCCCGGATGACATAATCCCTCACTTCATTCCCCCTCAGTGTCCCCCTGTCCACATCCTCAGGTACAGGAACCAGCTGCTGCTGCTGCTCTGGGTCAATGTCCCCCAACAAACGTGTGTCCACAGCAATGTTGTGTAGAATACAGCAAGCATTGACAATGGAACACACTTTGTTGGGGTTATACTGTAGTGCTCCGCCTGTAACATCCAGACACCTGAACCTGGTTTTTAATAGGCCAAAGCTCCTTTCAATGACATTCCTTGTTCTTATGTGTGCCTCCTGGTACCTGAGTTGTGGCTCTGTAATGGGGTGCACCAAGGGGGTTAATAGCCATGGTCTGCAGCCGTACCCTGCGTCACCTGTCATGTAACATATGTGTTTGGATTACTACAGGTACATCATGTGCTTTAAAGGGACACAACATGAATCACATATAAAAGATAGATTTCATCAAAATATTAATGGAAGTAATCAGGATAGTTAATTAAAATTAAAAGGCCTATCTGAATAATGGAAGAGCAATTTATACTAGACTGTCCATTTAATAAGAACCTGCAATTGTTAGCAGCTTGATAATTAACTTTGATTAGATCATTTTCTCCATTCTATAGATAACTCTTGATGACAAGCATATTAGATATGCTCAATAGCTGCTGATTGGTGGCTGCACATAGAAGCCTCATATGATTGGCTCATATATGTGAATTAGAATATTTAAAAAAAAAAATATTTTAAGAATGAATAAAATGATATAAGAGAAGTGAATTATAATGCTGTTTAACATTGTATTCTCTATCTGACACATGAGATGACAATATGTGTTTAGTGTCCCTTTATTAGAAATATACAGACAGAATGAAGGTACTCACCAAGCAGCCATCCTCCCGAAAGTGTTCCATTTTCAAACATATTGAATAAGGAGGTCTGGCGCAGGATGTAGGAATCATGTGCACTCCCTGGGAAGCCTGCATACACATGTAAGAATTTCAGATTGGTATCGCAGACCATCTGGCAATTCAATGAGTGAAACCCTTTCCTGTTAATATAGAGGATTGTCTCCTCATGTGGGGCCACAATACGCACATGTGTGCAATCAATTGCCCCCATGACATTAGGAATACCCCCCAGTCGATAGAAGCCTTGTTTAAGACGGTTCCATTCCTGGGGGGTATGGGGGAAATGAATGTATCGTTGTGTCTGGTTATCTAGAGCAGTCAGAACCTCCCCTAGAATCCTGGAGAAGGTAGACTGCGCTAGGCTAGACACAAGCCCCTCTGTTGACTGGTATGAGCCAGTTTCCAGGAAGTGTACAACACACAACAGCTTCTGCATACCAGTCAGAGCTCGGTTCCTATATGCTTGAGGGTCAATTTCATCCTTCAACACCTCATATAGGTTAATGAGGCTTGCAGATGTCAAGCGATATTTTTCCCTGACCTCCACTTCTGTCATCCCAAACAGGGTGACCCTAACCCTGTGTACCCTTGGTGCTCTTCCCCTCTGCTGATGCCTTCGTCTTATAGGCCCTGCTGGCCTATGGGCAGCTGCAGCAACAGCAGCATGGGGAGCACCATGAACAGGGACAACAGCAGGAGGATCAGGGAGGGCAGCAGCAGCAGCTGGAGCAGGGACAGCTACAGCTCCATGACCAGGGACCTCAGCAGCAGGGATACCATCCAAAACAGGGGCTTGTAGGGGTTCCAGCACCCCTTGTGCCCCACGACGCTGTCTCACTCTAAATGCTATATACTGCAAGGGAAACATGGTGGCTAATGAGGGTGTGCATTTGCAGGTGTTTTAAGGTTGCAGGTGAGGGGTTGTGCTGTTTGTGATTGGTTTGACACACTTGCAGGGGCAGGAATAATAAATGCTTTTAAGAGGTTAACTATTTGTGAACAAGCTGCTGCTATGTATATTGTTAGGCATGCATTTGTTAGGCCTTCTGAGAGTTACGTTGGTTTCTAAGTCAGTGCAAGGGTACCTGCGCCTTCAATTTGTGGCGAGCTGAGAATGGCGTAGATTTAGAAAAATCTGCGCGCGTAAGTCCTTACGCCGTATATAGGATAGCAAATTGCGCGTGTTTTATATGTCAGTCTATGGGCCAAAAAACTACGGGCGACGCCAGAAATCTACGCGCGTAACTTCTAGCTTACGCCGTATATAGGATACCAAATCCGCGCAATTCTTGGCGTCGCCGGCTTTTGCGGGCGACGATTTTTATCGGATCGACCCCTGGGTATTTCTAAACTCAGGACAAAATTTAGAAACTATTTAGCATGGGTGTTTTTTGGTGGTCGTAGATGTGTAACAGATTTTTGGGGTTAGAAAAAGCGTGTTTTTTTTCAATTTTTTCCTCATATTTTATCATTTTTTTATAGTAAATTATAAGATATGATGAAAATAATGGTATCTTTAGAAAGTCCATTTAATGGCGAGAAAAACGGTATATAATATGTGTGGGTACAGTAAATGAGTAAGAGGAAAATTACAGCTAAACACAAACACTGCAGAAATGTAAAAATAGCCATTGTCATTAAGGGTAAGAAAATTGAAAAATGGTCCGGTCATTAAGGGGTTAATCTCTTGCATTAAACAGCTTACTTCAACATCCAAAAAATGTTTACAGAAAAAGAAATGTTAGTGAAAAGCCCTGAAAATAATGTTTATAAATACACGTTATAGAATATCACACAAGATATTCAAACACCAGTGATTATCAGTTTGCTAGTGTATTTATTTCAGTTGTATAAAAATGTGTTTTCCAAATATAAGATCCAGAGCTTTTAAATATCATATTTAAAAAAAAAAATGTGCTTCAAAAGTATGAGGGGCCCATTTATCAAGCTCTGGATGGAGCTTAAGGGCCCTTGTTTCTGGCAAGCCTTCAGACTCGCCAGAAACAGCAGTTATGAAGCAGCGGTCTGAAGACCGTTGCTCCATAAACTGTCCGCTTGCTCTGAGCAGGCAGGCGGACAGACATCGCCGAAAATCAACCCAATCGAGTACGATCAGGTTGATTGACAACCTCCTCCTGGCGGCCGATTGGCCGCAAATCTGCAGGGGGCGGCGTTGCACCAGCAGCCCGCAAGAGCTGCTGGTGCAATGCTGAATACGGAGAGCGTACTGCTCTCCGCATTCAGCGAGGTCTGGCGGACCTGATCCGCACTGTCGGATCAGGTCTGCCAGACCTTTGATAAATATCCCCCTATGCATTATTAATGTTCACAAATGATGTAATGATAGAATAAAGTTACTGGCACAATGTGTTTACGGTGTTTTTCTTTAAGAACACTATGTTATTGAGCAAGAATAAATAAGTTAAACACATTTTACTTTTGTGTAAAATTGTGCTTTCTTCCACATTCAATAGAGATGACAAAAAACAATTTCTGTAACCTGTAAATGTGATAAATCAAATAGCTGGTTTAGGCAATTTGCACCATTTTGATTTCTTTCTTTTTTTCTTTTTGATTTCTCTTGGACACTGGTTTTCAAATCTGTCATCAGGCCTCCCTAACAGGTCAGATTTTCAGCATTACCTTGGGTGAGAGCAGGTAACCTAACTATCACCTAAATTACGAGTTTTGCGTTAGAGGCTGTGCGGTGCTAACAAGCAGTTTATGCTTACTGCTCACTTACAGACAGCACTGGTATTACACGTTTTTACAAACCAGACAAGAAGTGAGCGTTGAGCAAAATGTTGCTCATTACCGCACTCCAATTCCAGCGCTGCTTACGTTAGCGGTGAGCTGGTGTAACGTGCTCGTGCACGATTTCCCCATAGTAATCAACGGGGAGAGCCAGCTGAAAAAAAGTCTAACACCTGCAAAAAAGCAGCGTAAAGCTCCTTAACGCAGCCCCATTGATTCCTATGGGGAAATACATTTTATGTCTACACCTAACACCCTAACATGAACCCCGAGTCTAAACACCCCTAATCTTACACTTATTAACCCCTAATCTGCCGCCCCCGACATCGCGGACACCTACATTATAATTATTAACCCCTAATCTGCCGCTCCGGACACTGCCGCCACCTACATTATACTTATGAACCCCTAATCTGCTGCCCCCATCATCGCCGACCCCTACATTATATTTATTAACCCCTAATCTTACGCCCCCAATGTCACCGCAACCTACCTACACTTATTTACCCCTAATTTGCTGCCCCCAATATCGCAAATCCTACATAATATTTATTAACCCCTACTCTGCTGCCCCCAATGTCGCCGCCACCTACCTACACTTATTAACCCCTAATCTGCCGCCCCCAACGTCGCCGCCACTATAATAAACATATTAACCCCTAAACCACCGCACTCACGCCTCGCAAACATTAGTTAAATATTATTAACCCCTAATCTGCCGCCCCGAATGTCGCCGCCACTATACTAAAGTTATTAACCCCTAAATCTAAATCTAACCCTAACACCCCCTAACTTAAATATAATTAAAATAAATCTAAATAAATATTCCTATCATTAACTAAATAATTCCTATTTAAAACTAAATACCTAAATACTTACCTATAAAATAAACCCTAAGCTAGCTACAATATAACTAATAGTTACATTGTAGCTAGCTTAGGGTTTATTTTTATTTTACAATCAAGTTTGTATTTATTTTAACTAAGTACAATAGTTATTAAATAGTTATTAACTATGTAATAACTACCTAGCTAAAATAAATACAGTTATCTGTAAAATAAAACCTAACCTAAGTTACAATTACACCTAACACTACACTATAATTAAATTATTTCCCTAAATTAAATATATTTATATACAATTAAATAAAATTATCTAAAGTACAAAAAAACCCACTAAATTACAGAAAATAATAAACAAATTACAAGATTTTTAAATTAATTACACCTAATCTAATCCCCTAACAAAATAAAAAATCCCCCCAAAATAAAAAAAAGCCCTACCCTACACTAAATTACAAATAGCCCTTAAAAGGGCCTTTTGCGGGGCATTGCCCCAAAGTAATCAGCTCTTTTACCTGTAAAAAAAATTACAAATGCCCCCCCAACATTAAAACCCACCAACCACACAACAAACCCTACTCTAAAACCCACCCAATACCCCCTTAAAAAAAACCTAACACTAACCCCTTGAAGATTACCTTACCGGGAGAAGTCTTCATCCAACCGGGCCGAAGTCCTCAACGAAGCCGGGCGAAGTGGTCCTCCAGATGGGCAGAAGTCTTCATCCAGACGGCATCTTCTATCTTCATCCATCCGGCGCGGATCGGGTCCATCTTCAAGACATCCGACGCGGAGCATCCTCTTCATCCGACGGCTAAGACTGAATGAAGGTTCCTTTAAATGACGTCATTCAAGATGGTGTCCCTTCAATTCCGATTGGCTGATAGAATTCTATCAGCCAATCGGAATTAAGGTAGAAAAAATCCTATTGGCTGATGCAATCAGCCAATAGGATTGAAGTTCAATCGTATTGGCTGATGCAATCAGCCAATAGGATTGAGCTGGCATTCTATTGGCTGTTCCAATCAGCCAATAGAATGCAAGCTCAATCCTATTGGCTGATTGCATCAGCCAATAGGATTTTTTCTACCTTAATTCCGATTGGCTGATAGAATTCTATCAGCCAATCGGAATTGAAGGGACACCATCTTGGATGACGTCATTTTAAGGAGCCTTCATTTAGTCTTAGTCGTCGGATGAAGATGATGCTCCGCGTCGGATGTCTTGAAGATGGACCCGCTCCGCGCCGGATGGATGAAGATAGAAGATGCCATCTGGATGAAGACTTCTGCCCGTCTGGAGGACCACTTCGCCCGGCTTGGATGAAGACCTCTCCCGGCTTCGTTGAGGACTTCGGCCCGGTTGGATGAAGACTTCTCCCGGTAAGGTGATCTTCAAGGGGATAGTGTTAAGTTTTTTAAGGGGGTATTGGGTGGGTTTTAGAGTAGGGTTGGTTGTGTGGGTGGTGGGTTTTAATGTTGGGGGGGGTTTGTAATTTTTTTTACAGGTAAAAGAGCTGATTACTTTGGGGCAATGCCCCGCAAAAGGCCCTTGTAAGGGCTATTTGTAATTTAGTGTAGGGTAGGGCTTGCTTTTTTATTTTGTTAGGGGGATTAGATTAGGTGTAATTAGTGTAAAAAATCTTGTAATTTGTTTATTATTTTCTGTAATTTAGTGTTTGTTTGTTTTTGTACTTTAGATAATTTTATTTAATTGTATTTAATTTAGGGAATTAATTTAATTATAGTGTAGTGTTAGATGTAATTGTAATTTAGGTTAGGTTTTATTTTACAGGTAACTTTGTATTTATTTTAGCTAGGTAGTTATTAAATAGTTAATAACTATTTAATAACTATTCTACCTAGCTAAAATAAATACAAACTTGCCTGTAAAATAAAAATAAACCCTAAGCTAGCTACAATGTAACTATTAGTTATATTGTAGCTAGTTTAGGCCTAGATTTGGAGTTTGGCGTTAGCCGTGAAAACCAGCGTTAGAGGCTCCTAACGCTGGTTTTAGGCTACCTCCAGTATTTGGAGTCACTCAAAATAGGGTCTAACGCTCACTTTTCAGCCGCGACTTTTCCATACCGCAGATCCCCTTACGTCAATTGCGTATCCTATCTTTTCAATGGGATTTTTCTAACTCCGGTATTTAGAGTCGTGGCTGAAGTGAGCGTTAGACATCTAACGACAAAACTCCAGCCGCAGGAAAAAAGTCAGTAGTTAAGAGCTTTCTGGGCTAACGCCGGTTTATAAAGCTCTTAACTACTGTTACTCTAAAGTACACTAACACCCATAAACTACCTATGTACCCCTAAACCGAGGTCCCCCCACATCGCCGCCACTCGATTAAATTTTTTTAACCCCTAATCTGCCGACCGCCACCTACGTTATACTTATGTACCCCTAATCTGCTGACCCTAACACCGCCGACCCCTATATTATATTTATTAACCCCTAACCTGCCCCCCACAACGTCGCCGCCAGCTACCTACAATAATTAACCCCTAATCTGCCGACCGCAAAGCGCCGCCACCTACGTTATATTTATGTACCCCTAATCTGCTGCCCCTAACACCGCCGACCCCTATATTATATTTATTAACCCCTAATCTGCCACCCTCAACGTCGCCTCCACCTGCCTACACTTATTAACCCCTAATCTGCCGAGCGGACCGCACCGCTATTATTATAAAGTTATTAACCCCTAATCCGCCTCACTAACCCTATAATAAATAGTATTAAACCCTAATCTGCCCTCCCTAACATCGCCGACACCTAACTTCAAACATTAACCCCTAATCTGCCGACTGGAGCTCACCGCTATTCTAATAAATGTATTAACCCCTAAAGCTAAGTCTAACCCTAACACTAACACCCCCCTAAGTTAAATATAATTTACATCTAACGAAATTAATTAACTCTTATTAAATAAATTATTCCTATTTAAAGCTAAATACTTACCTGTAAAATAAATCCTAATATAGCTACAATATAAATTATAATTACATTGTAGCTATTTTAGGATTAATATTTATTTTACAGGCAACTTTGTAATTATTTTAACCAGGTACAATAGCTATTAAATAGTTAAGAACTATTTAATAGCTACCTAGTTAAAATAATTACAAAATTACCTGTAAAATAAATCCTAACCTAAGTTACAATTAAACCTAACACTATACTATCATTAAATTAATTAAATACAATACCTACAATTACCTACAATTAAACCTAACACTACACTATAAATAAATAAATTAAATACAATTCCTACAAATAACTACAATGAAATAAACTAACTAAAGTACAAAAAAAAGAACTAAGTTACAAAAAATAAAAAAATATTTACAAACATAAGAAAAATATTACAACAATTTTAAACTAATTACACCTACTCTAAGCCCCCTAATAAAATAACAAAGCCAATAGAATGCAAGCTCAATCTGATTGGCTGATTGGATCAGCCAATCGGATTGAACTTGATTCTGATTGGCTGATTCCATCAGCCAATCAGAATATTCCTACCTTAATTCCGATTGGCTGATAGAATCCTATCAGCCAATTGGAATTCGAGGGACGCCATCTTGGATGACGTCCCTTAAAGGAACCGTCATTCGGCTAGTAGGCGTCGGGAGAAGAGGATGTTCCGCGTCGGAGGTCTGCAAGATGGATCCGGAAGAAAGAAGATTGAAGATGCCGTTGATAGAAGACTTCATCCGGATCATGGACCTCTTCAGCTCCCGCTTGGATGAAGACTTCATCCAGATCATGGACCTCTTCAGCTCCCGCTTGGATGAAGACTTCAGCCGGATCATGGACCTCTTCAGCCCCCCGCTTGGGCTTGGATCAGGACATCGGAGGAGCTCTTCAGGACGGATCGGTGAACCTGGTATGGTGAAGATAAGGTAGGAAGATCTTCAGGGGCTTAGTGTTAGGTTTATTTAAGGGGGGTTTGGGTTAGATTAGGGGTATGTGGGTGGTGGGTTGTAATGTTGGGGGGGGGGTATTGTATGTTTATTTTTTTACAGGCCAAAGAGCTGAATTCTTTGGGGCATGCCCCGCAAAGGGCCCTGTTCAGGGCTGGTAAGGTAAAAGAGCTTTGAACTGTAGTAATTTAGAATAGGGTAGGGCATTTTTTATTTTGGGGGGCTTTGTTATTTTATTAGGGGGCTTAGAGTAGGTGTAATTAGTTTAAAATTGTTGTAATATGGGGGCGGAGCTAGCTCTTGGGCTGAATGGTCGCATATTCTCTTAGCTCTGGCTATACTATAGATAAAATACAAACTTGGCGACCATCCAAGCCCAAATATTCAAATACCATTAAAGATCAGAAAGCTCAGTATGCTCTGATATTCCATATTAGCAAATCTGACAAGGGCGATATTTGCTAGGAGAGATCTTGTGACATTTGTGTGAATCTAGCCGTCAGCAGTTATTAGGAGCGGCCATCTTTGGACCCACGCGGCTACTGGTGTGAAGCAAGGAACTGTCTACAGCCTTCCCTTCTACTCTCAACTGCGGTCCCAACTGTACTGCTTTACGATGGAGACCACGGAGGTTATTAATTTAGAGATACAGAATTTTTTACAAAGCTGCCGAGATGTGTTGGAGCACACATTTAAAATGGCGTCCCAGCAGATAGCAGCAATACCTACAGGACATGATGCCTCCACAGCTACTCGCTAGGTGTACTCTAGGACATAATGCTTACACCCCTCAATTAAAGTTCTATATATAATTCACTTCATACCACCATATAAGGATATCCTAATGCTGTATCTGCCTGTGTAATAAGACACACTTTATTTCTCTTCCTCCTACGTGCACGGATAGACCATATATCATTTACATGTAGGCAGAAGCATACGTTATGATTTCTATAGGTTCCACATATCCCCTTTCACTTACTCTATACATAGACCTTTTAAGGCTGATTGTAGGTGTATATATATCTGTAAAATATTAAGGATAGCCCCCAACTGCTTATATCTGGTATATCGTTAAATATTGGATTAGTCTTATGCTATTAGTTGGCTGATCCCGACCCCCCCCCCCCCTAAGAGTTTTCTCTTAGTATTAGTTTAATAACTAAACTCAGGAACACAGATTCCATTAAATTTCCCTTTCATTATTGTCATGTTTCAGCGGCTAGTAATACTCCCACCCCTACTTGGTACAATGTTAGTCCTACTCTCCTCCTGTTATTATAAAAAAAAAAATTCTAGAGGTTAGGGACCCATGTGTGGTCTCTTTAGTTTAAGGAGAGTGCTATAGTAGGCTATATTTTTGAAAGTTTTATACCCATCTGGCCACATGCAGCTCTAAGGGCCCAGGAGTGGCCCTATATATTAAATTGAAAAACTGAGGTTAATTCTCTGGCTCTTCGAATCACATAGGTAAAATATCAATATTCTATCACATTTTAGATATTCAACTACAGTAACGGTAAGCTTTTATCTTTACTCTCTTGTATTGTGATAATGTTTGGTTTATATGCAGTATTGTACAATATCTTTATGGGCCCCTACGGGCTAGGGGCCTTTGTAAGTGTTTATTCTGTACTGCTTTATATTTTACCTCAATAAAAACTATTTAAAAAAAAAAAAAATGTTGTAATATTTTTCTTATGTTTGTAAATATTTTTTTATTTTTTGTAACTTAGTTCTTTTTTATTTTTTGTACTTTAGTTAGTTTATTTCATTGTAGTTATTTGTAGGAATTGTATTTAATTTATTTATTGATAGTGTAGTGTTAGGTTTAATTGTAGGTAATTGTAGGTATTGTATTTAATTAATTTAATGATAGTATAGTGTTAGGTTTAATTGTAACTTAGGTTAGGATTTATTTTACAGGTAATTTTGTAATTATTTTAACTAGGTAGCTATTAAATAGTTCTTAACTATTTAATAGCTATTGTACCTGGTTAAAATAATTACAAAGTTGCCTGTAAAATAAATATTAATCCTAAAATAGCTACAATGTAATTATAATTTATAATGTAGCTATATTAGGATTTATTTTACAGGTAAGTATTTAGCTTTAAATAGGAATAATTTATTTAATAAGAGTTAATTTCGTTAGATGTAAATTATATTTAATTTAGGGGGGTGTTAGTGTTAGGGTTATACTTAGCTTTAGGGGTTAATACATTTATTAGAATAGCGGTGAGCTCCAGTCGGCAGATTAGGGGTTAATAATTGAAGTTAGGTGTCGGCGATGTTAGGGAGGGCAGATTAGGGGTTAATACTATTTATTATAGGGTTAGTGAGGCGGATTAGGGGTTAATAACTTTATTATAGTAGCGCTCAGGTCCGGTCGGCAGATTAGGGGTTAATAAGTGTAGGCAGGTGGAGGCGACGTTGTGGGGGGCAGATTAGGGGTTAATAAATATAATATAGGGGTCGGCGATGTTAGGGCAGCATATTAGGGGTACATAGGGATAATGTAAGCAGCGGCGGTTTACGGAGCGGCAGATTAGGGGTTAATAATAATATGCAGGGGTCAGCGATAGCGGGGGCGGCAGATTAGGGGTTAATAAGTGTAAAGTTACGGGTGTTTAGACTCGGGGTACATGTTAGGGTGTTAGGTGCAGACGTAGGAAGTGTTTCCGCATAGCAAACAATGGGGCTGCGTTAGGAGCTGAACGCGGCTTTTTTGCAGGTGTTTTTTTTCAGCTCAAACAGCCCCATTGTTTCCTATGGGGGAATCGTGCACGAGCACGTTTTTTAGGCTGGCCGCTTGCGTAAGCAACTCGTATCGAGAGTTGAAGCTGCGTTAAAAATGCTCTACGCTCCTTTTTTGGAGCCTAACGCAGCCTTTATGTGTACTCTCAATACCAGAGTTGTTTTTATGGTGCGGCCAGAAAAAAGCCGGCGTTAGTTTTTCGGGTCGTTACCGACAAAACTCCAAATCTAGCCATTAGGGTTTATTTTATAGGTAAGTATTTAGTTTTAAATAGCAATTATTTAGTTAATGATAGGGATATTTATTTAGATTTATTTTAATTATATTCAAGTTAGGGGGTGTTAGGGTTAGACTTAGATTTAGGGGTTAATAACTTTAGTATAGTGGCGGTGACAAAGGGGGCGGCAGATTAGGGGTTAATAAATATAGGTAGGTGTCGGCGATGTTAGGGACGGCAGATTAGGGGTTAATAATTTACTAATGTTTGTGAGGCGGGAGTGCGGCGGTTTAGGGGTTAATATGTTTATTATAGTTGCAGCGATGTCCGGTTTGGCAGATTAGGGGTTAAAAAATTATTTTAGTGTTTGCGATGCGGGAGGGCCTCGGTTTAGGGGCTAATAGGTAGTTTATGGGTGTTAGTGTACTTTTTAGCACTTTAGTTAAGAGTTTTATGATACGGTGTTGTAGTGTAAAACTCTTAACTACTGACTTTTTTTTTTTTTAAATATAATTTTTTATTAAGGTTTTTTGTATATTGACAATGAAAATAAGGTTACAAAATATTGTCAGGCTAAGACATTACAGTAAATAGACAATGGAACAATGCTTTGCTTTAGAGGCAATTATACAATAATAATAACTTGCAAGATAAGTATATAAGTTGCGACAGAGTTTTTTTTATCAAATAATCAAGTGTCAGTGATAGAAAGCACATAGGTATGAAACCTCATTTTTCTGATAAATTCTAGAATCAACTCTTAGACCATTTGGTAAAGGATTGGTGTAAGTCAGCAGACGAGAGCTGCTTTAATGTTAGGAGGGGGGAGGGGGGGCGTGCCCATGGAAACTAATGAATTGATATTATGATTATTATGAGGCTCATTAGTAAACAGGACTATCTTTGGGATCACCATAAGCCAAATTAAGTTTATAAGAAGGGGCTAGTAAGTATTTAGTGGATTCGCCAAACATAAACTTAGGATTGTAGAGGGTGTATAAGACCGTTATCCATTATCCAAAATATTAAACATACTATAACAACATACAGTAAACTGAGTTATTGTCTGAGATATAACTGGCAAGTTAATGACAGATGCAAGAACATATGTGATATCAAATAACAGACAAATAAGCTAAGAATACTTGTGCAACCCTAAAATGTAGTGACATGTATTTTGTTTGAGTAGTAACCCCAAATAGATATTATAGGAAAAATTAAAAGATAATGTGGATGCTGGAAGTTAGCCAAGTAGCACATGAATATGAACATATGTTGTATGCGATACGGTGACATTTACCATCAACAATGCTATAAATGGTCAATGGTTAAGGTTTCTATATCTTACTTTGTCATAGATATCTTGATACAATATACAGCCATATCCCAAGGCATATGTCTCTAGTTGCAATCTATTGTCCCTAAGGGGGTTGATGAGGAGCATGAACTTATCAGGGAAAGTAATATGACCACTCATAATCATCGGAGGCATTAAAATGTTCCACACTCCACCTTCACAAATACAGTATAGTCAACCCTGTTGCTTCGGCCGCCAACAGCAGGACAGACCCACACACATAAGTAAGGCAGTGGAGAATTCGAGTATAAATGTTGCCTCTGTTTATAGTAGATTAAAGGAGTAATAGAGGATTTAGGTTACTTTCGCCCCTAGTTTAGTCTAGGGAGCTATAAGGGAATATGGAGATTATATGTATCCACCGATAGAAAATATATAACTTATTCATGCTCTACAGAACACAATACTAAACCCTAGTAGAATATTGGCTATGGATCTATTATGTTAAAATAAATGCTGTTAGTAGTAGGAAAAATAGAAAATCTCAGACCATAGCTAAATGGAGGAAGGAGATTTCATAATGCAAGGCCAGAAACCCACTAATACATTGCTAAGGCAAAGTAGGGGGGTACGAATGTGCCACTATAAAATGGTACCCTTATGTTAAAGACCCTAAACTTAGTATAATATTCAGGGTGGGGAAGTATTACATTTTCTACTTTAAACAATTAGCCTCCAAATTCTTTATCCAAGGCTAACGTGTGGATAATGGAATAGAGGAGAAACTAGAGAACATGTAAGGCAGTTGTGAGGATCTTCAACTTAGTAAAATACTGTAGCGGTCAGCAACTAGGAGCTGTTTGACTAACAATTGTGTGTAAAATGTTATGTTGTTACAAGTTAAGGAGCAAAGTTTGCTAATTTTGGTTTAACAAACTATTGTACACTTGGAGTTAATATTGTCTTTAACCCTTTTACCCAGAAATGAGAGTTTCTATTAATGGGTATTTTGATAGGCAGATGATGGTTAGATACTCCAGAGGTGCTGGGGTAAGAACAGTTTTACAGTGATGAGACTAGTAACTGGTATGATCATATAGTCCAGAACCCCGGAGTCAGTGTATTGACAGTATTATAACAATAGGAACAGAGAGCAGCAGTCAGCTTTGGGGTATTGTTTAGGGCACAGTCTAAATGGTTCACAGTTAGTATACGTGTATTCCCCAATAACACTTTAGTTAAAGAATGGTAATACAGAACCTGTTTCTAGCTGAGCGGAGATTCCTTTCACTGCGTGAGCAAGTCCGGTGGAGGTGAGAGAGGAACGCAGCAATCTGTTCTCCGAGTCGGTTAGAGCGCTCACTGCAGGCTTCCTGGTTGCGGCTTGTGGAACAAGCGTGTTACGTCACACGCCAGACTTTCTGAGTATCAGACTAGCCAACCAGAGTAGAAGCAGGCGGAATCACTGCTGAATCTGTGGGGAGACTGTAGCGGCTTGAGAATGTAAGTAGGTAATTCTGTAAATTCGTAGGATAAAACAGAACAAGTTATTCCCAAAATACAAGTAGTAAAGGTATGGACTGGAAACTGATGCAATAGTACTTCAATAAACCAGCAAGGAACCATGGGAGGAAGCTAGTTTATATTGGCAACAAGAAAGTTGTTAATGAGATAAAAAGGTGGAATTTAGTAATTGGGTTAGAAGCTAAGGTGGAATATGAGGATCATGACAAATACATTGTATGTTGTGCCTAGTTAGGGCTGGAGCTATTATAACATGGGGGGATGTAACAAGAACGAGTCCCAACTGGCCCAATTCAGGGGAGCTTACTGCTAGGGACATGCAATGGTATAGTGGGCAATATTTTAAGAAGCAGCTTAAAACTAATATAAATCTGATGTACTGTAGTAGGGAGCAATTGTTATATGGGTGGTTGTGAACAATGTGTTTAACAATGTGTTTAAGCTTATAGATTCCAACATCACAATAGAGTGTAAGCTTGACCCAAGGAACTGTACTTAACTGGAAGTTGTGAGGCTGCTTTATCTTGTAAGTGTAGCTTCCCGTCGTGATGTGGGAATGATGTTTAAGCCTTTCCTAGTACACCATAAAACATTTTTCATCATATAACCAACTTCAACTTAATGAGGAAATGTGAGTAGGAACAAAGTGCACTTAATCAAACAAACTGATCCATTAGGCTATTTTACAGGAACTCAGAGCATCTAAACAATATACGCCAGTAAGCAATGTGTGTCTCTATATTCTATGACAGGCTCTGTCTTCTGACTATATAGTCTTCATCTAAGGTTAAATCTATCACATATAAGGGACCAATAGAAAAGGTAAAAGAATAAAACAGTGAAGGCAGTAGATTAATTCAGTCCCTATTTAGGAATGATGAAACAGTTACCCCACACCAGTTCTTATAAAGGACATATATTGGACATCGTAGCGTCATGCAGCATGAGTTCCATATCGCTTGAGAGATATCTCTGTGCAAGTATCCCTCCTGGTAAATAGGTGTCACGTCTCAGATACGAATTTAGCCAATCCCTAAGCTGTGGCACTCGGATGTGGATGCTATCTGTTGCAGCCGTAGGATTTGGGATCAGGCAAAACTGTGTTGCAAAAATTCACAAAAAGGATACTGGTCCTTTAGAAAGGTAGAGACCAGAACGTGTAGTATGAGGGGAGACTTCCAGATCTGTAGTGGTGTGGAATCTTTGACTCCAGTTCTTGTACCCCTGGGCCGTGAAGCTCCATAAGAAGCAGGTGGGTTTAAATGTGAAGTAGAAAGGTCGTTGTTCGCTTTTCCAACAGCTGAGTTTAAATCCTCTAGTGTAATAATTAACACTGATGACTCCATTCCGTGGTCTCGATTGCCTGCATCTGGTTGCTGCAAGGTAGTAAGCTTCAGAGCAGTAGTGTGTTGAGCAGTGTCAGGCTCCGGTCTAGCTGGTAATTCAGAGATGTGGGAAATGATCTTGGTCAGAGGGAGCTGCTCCGCGAACCTTGTAAGGGAGGTTGTGAAGTGTGCTGTTATGGCTAGGAGCCATGATTCAATCTCCTTCTTTAGCCACTGGTGGTGCTGTGTGATGGCATTCTACATTGTACACTCCCATGCGTCCACGGCCTCCATTGCGCTCCGCATCGCATACATAAAAGTAGAGTGGTTAGTAACTGCTTGCCCTGTTCCTGATATTGGTGAGATCTTGATGATCTCAAGGAGGGGGAGGTTGTGAGTTTTGAGTGATCTTGCTAGGCCGCCACTTATGAATCCGGGTTAGGGGGAAATAAAATATACATTAATGATATTGCCAGATACCATAGAGTCCCCTCTTTGAAGATACGTTAGCTATTCAGTAGGATGATGGACGTAGGGGATGATAATTGGCGGAGCATATACATTTTATGTAGAGCTTCATATTTTGCGGCTTGTCATGGCCGCTTCCTGGACACGCCCCCCCAACTACTGACTTTAAAATGCGGTACCAGTCTTGACAGGAGAGGGTCTACCGCTCACTTTTGTCAGACTCGTATTTACAAGTCTGGCCAAAAAAGTGAGCGGTGCACCTGTACCTGCAAGACTCTTAATACCAGCGGACGTTAAAAAGCAGCATTAGGACCTCTTAACGCTGCTTTTTAAACCTAATGCACAACTCGTAATCTAGCCGTTAGTTTACTAATCAGCTGATTATTTCACCTGTGCTCCAGTTCAGATATTCTCAAAATCTGGCCTGTTAGGTAGTCCTGAGGACAGGTTTGAAAACCAATGCTCTAGGGAGAGTGGAACAAAGCAACAATTCTACACAAAAGTAAGAGGTGTTTAAAGGAACAGAAAAGGCAAAATTAAACTTTCCAATTTACTTCTATTAACAAAAGTGCTTTCTTTCTCATGTTATCCTTTGTCAAAGAGAATACTTAGGTAGGCTCAGGAGCAGAATACATTACTGGAAGCAAGCTGGTGTTTGGCTACTACATAACTATCGGCTAGATTACGAGTTTTGCGTTATGAGTAAAAAAGCAGCGTTAAGGCTCATAGCGCTGCTTTTTCACTACCGCTGCTATTACGAGTCTTGTAGGTACAGCTGTCCCGCACACTTTTTTAGCAGTACCGCAAATTAACTTACGCAATTTGCGTAAAGTCTTGTTTCAATTCGACTTCCATAGCGCCGGTATTACAAGCTTTTTTTTTTAGGCCAAAAAGTGAGCGGTACAGCCTATCCTGCAAGATTCGTAACGCATTCTAAAGTCAGTAGTTATGAGTTTTACGCTACAAAGCCGTAGCATAAAACTCATCACTAAAGTGTTAAAAAGTATACTAACACCCATAAACTACATATTAATCCCTAAACCGAGGCCCTCCCGCATCGCAAACACTAAAAAGAATTATTAACCCCTAATTTGCCGCTTCAGACATCGCCGCCACTATAATAAATATATTAACCCCTAAACCGCCTCACTCCCGCCTCGCAAACACTAGTTAAATATTATTAACCCCTAATCTGCCGCCTCTAACATCGCCGCAACCTACATTACAGTTATTAACCCCTAATCTGCCGCCCCCAACGTCGCCGCCACTATACTAAAGTTATTAACCACTAAACCTAAGTCTAACCCTAACCCTAACACCCACTAACTTAAATATAATTAAAAGAAATCTAAATAAAAATTCCTATCATTACCTAAATAATTCCTATTTAAAACTAAATACCTGTAAAATAAACCCTAAGCTAGCTACAATATAACTGTTACATTGTAGCTAGCATAGGGTTTAATTTTTTTACAGGCAAGTTTGTATTTATTTTAACTAGGTAGAATAGTTATTAAATAGTTATTAACTATATACTACCTAGTTAAGATAAATTCAAATTTACCTGTATAATAAAACCTAACCTGAGTTACACTAACACCTAACCTTTCACTACAATTAAATAAATTACCTAAATTAAATACACTAAATTACACAAAATAAAAAAAGACATTATCAGATATTTAAACTAATTGCACCTAATCTAATAGCCCTATCAAAATAAAAAAGGCCCCCCAAAATACAAAAAAATCCTAGCCTACAATAAACTACCAATAGCCCTTAAAAGGGCCTTTTGCGGGGCATTACCCCAAAGAAATAAGCTCTTTTACCTGTTTAAAAAAATACAAACAACCCCCCAAACAGTAAAACCCACCACCCACACAACCAACCCCCCAAATAAAATCCTAACTAAAAAACCTAAGCTCCCCATTGCCCTGAAAAGGGCATTTGGATGGGCATTGCCCTTAAAAGGGCATTTAGCTCAATTGCTGCCCAAACCCTAATCTAAAACTAAAACCCACCCAATAAACCCTTAAAAAAACCTAACACTAACCCCCAAAGATCCACTTACAGTTTTGAAGAGCCGACATCCATCCTCAACGAAGCCGGGAGAAGTCCTCAGCGAAGCGACAAGAAGTCCTCAACGAAGCCGGGAGAAGTCTTCATCCAAGCTGGCAGAAGTGGTCCTCCAGACAGGCAGAAGTCTTCATCCAGACGGCATCTGGAGCGGCTCCATCTTCAAGACATCCGGTGCGGAGCATCCTCTTCTTTCAACGTCTTCTTCCGGAATGAATGTTCCTTTAAATGACGTCATCCAAGATGGCGTCCCTTGAATTCCGATTGGCTGATAGAATTCTATCAGTCAATCGGAATTAAAGTGATGGTAAACTCTCCCCTTTTTAAAAACAGATCTGGAATGTAAGCGCTATTTTAGATGGAGTTTAATTCATTAGCTGTAATGAAGATGCACTATAACTTAGTTATTAATATAGATATGAAATTCAAATACCCCACATTACACCACCCACTTCAAAAGTCAATTTTCCTGTCAGCTAAATGATTGAATTACTCTCCAATCAATGCTCTAGCTACAACAAAAGTGCCATATGGGGAGAGCGCTGATTGGACAACAATTCAATTTGTTAGCTCACAGAAAATTTTACTTTTGAAGTGGGTGGAGGAGCATGCAGTATTTGAATTTCATATCTATAATAAAAAGTAAGTTATAGCGCATCTTCATTACAGCTAATGAATTAAACTCCATCTAAAATAGCACTTACATTCCAGATCTGATTTTAAAAAGGGGAGAGTTTACCATCACTTTAAGGTTGAAAAAATCCTATTGGCTGATGCAATAGAATGCAAGCTCAATCCTATTGGCTGATTGGATCAGCCAATAGGATTGAAGTTTAATCCTATTGGCTGATTGCATCAGCCAATAGGATTTTTTCAACCTTAATTCCGATTGGTTGATAGAATTCTATCAGCCAATCGGAATCTAAGAGATGCCATCTTGGATGACGCCACTTAAAGGAACCTTCATTCGTCGGGAGTCGTCGTAAGAAGAGGATGCTCCGTGCCGGATGTCTTGAAGATGGACCCCCTCCGCGCCGGATGGATGAAGATAGAAGATGCCATCTGGATGAAGACTTCTGCCCATCTGGAGGACCACTTCTCATGGCTTGGATGAAGACTTCTCCCGGCTTTGTTGAGGACTTCTTGCCGCTTCGTTGAGGACTTCTCCCGGCTTCGTTGACGATGGATGTCCGGTCTTCAAAACTGTAAGTGGATCTTCGGGGGTTAGTGTTAGGTTTTTTAAGGGTTTATTGGGTGGGTTTTAGCTTTAGATTAGGGTTTGGGCAGCAATAGAGCTAAATGCCCTTTTAAGGGCAATGCCCATCCAAATGCCCTTTTCAGGGCAATGGGGAGATTAGGTTTTTTTAGTTAGGTTTTTATTTGGGGGTTGGTTGTGTGGGTGGTGGGTTTTACTACTGTTGGGGGGTTGTTTGTATTTTTTTACAGGTAAAAGGGCTGATTTCTTTGGGGCAATGCCCCGCAAAAAGCCCTTTTAAGAGCTATTGTAGTTTGGTTTAGGCTAGGGTTTTTTTTTATTTTGGGGGGACTTTTTTATTTTGATAGGTCTATTAGCTTAGGTGTAATTAGTTTAAATATTTTTTAATTTGTTTTTTATTTTGTGTAATTTAGTGGGGTTTTTTTGTAATTTAGGTAATTGTATTTAATTTAGTTAATTGTATTTAATTTTGGTAATGTATTTAATTGTAGTGTAAGGTTAGGTGTTAGTGTAACTCAGGTTAGGTTTTATTTTACAGGTAAATTTGTATTTATTTAAGCTAGGTAGTTAGTAAATAGTTAATAACTATTTAGTAACTATTCTACCTAGTTAAAAAAAACACGAACTTGCCTGTAAAATAAAAATAAACCCTAAGCTAGCTACAATGTAACTATTAGTTATATTGTAGCTAGCTTAGAGTTTATTTTACAGGCAAGTATTTAGTTTTAAATAGGAATAATTTAGTTATTAATAGTAGGTTTTCTTTAGATTTATTTTAATTATATTTAAGTTAGTGGGGGTTAGGGTTAGGTTTAGGGGTTAATAAATTTAGTATAGTGGAGGCGACGTTGGGGGTGGCAGATTAGGGGTTAATAATTGTAGGTAGGTGGCGGGGATGTTAGGGGCGGCAGATTAGGGGTTATTAATTGTAGGTAGGTTGCGGCGATGTTAGGGGCGGCAGATTAGGGGTTAATAATATTTAACTAATGTTTGCAATGCAGGAGTGCGGCGGTTTAGGGGTTAATATGTTTATTATAGTGGCGGCGATGTCCGGAGCGGCAGATTAGGGGTTAATAAGTATAATGTAGGTGCCGGCGATGTCAGAGGCGGCAGATTAGGGGTAAATAAGTGTAAGATTAGGGGTGTTTAGACTTGGGGTTTATGTTAGTGTGTTAGGTGTAAACATAAATTTTGTTTCCCCATAGGAATCAATGGGGCTGCGTTACGGATCTTTACACTGCTTTTTTGCAAGTGTTAGGCTTTTTTTCAGCCGGCTCTCCCCATTGATGTCTATGGGGAAATTGTGCGCGAGCACGTACAACCAGCTCACCGCTGACTTAAGCAGCGCTGGTATTGGAGTGCGGTATGGAGCACAATTTTGCTCTACGCTCACTTCTTGTCTTTTAACGCCGGGTTTCTGAAAACCTGTAATACCAGCGCTTTAGGTAAGTGAGCGGCCTCATAAAGCAAAACTCATAATCTAGCCGTATATTTGTTGCACTTTTACTCTAATAAGTGAGCTGAATCCCACAGACCGCATCCACTAACAAATAAGAAAATAATTCACATATCTAGTGACTACATACTTATACATCTTGTCATTGACTCGTCAGATGTGTTCATTGATTTGTAATAGCATAATGCAGATATACAAGTGGTATGGATGTTTCACCAATGCAATTATACCACTTGCATTATTGTTCCTAAATGTCTGTCAGATACTGCCCCTTTAACTGAAAAGTCTATTAAATTCATGAATGTCTTAAAGGGACAGTCTACTCCAGAATTTTTATTGTTTAACCCTTTGAGTGCTAAGCACTTTCCCACCTGGATGCTAAGCTGGATTTGAGGGGTTTTTATTTTTTTAAATATTTTTTTGTAACTTTTTTTCAGATCCCAAGACTTTTACAGTTGGAAATGATAGGTGAAAACCTTTCCAACGGTGGGTCTTGCGGGTCTGTAGCTGCTTAGATGCCTGAGATACGTCTAATCTAATACAGCATGCCCCATTTCCCTATGCTGTCTATTGTATCTTTTAAATAAAGTTGCGCGGTAACGTCATCACGCGTGACAACACTGCACGTAACGTGAAGCCCCGGAGATGCCTGTCACTATGCAGGCCAGATCTCCGGGGTGGGAGCCCCCACAAGGTGGGAGAGCTGTCGTTAGCACTCAAGGAGTTAAAGGATAACTAATCCCTTTATTACCCATTCCCCAGTTTTGCATAACCAACACAGTTATATTAATACACTTTCTACCTCTTTGATGACTCAATGAGTAAGGGCCTGTGAGAGGCGGGAAATGCGTAAGATGTTAATGGAAGTATTCCTTCACGTGAATCAATATTTTTAATCTGATCTGGATTAATAAAGTGCATTTTTCTTTTAACCTTGGATTGAGGCTGTGTTTTTGGTGGTGTTGTACTTAGGCGGTTGGAGTCCGCCCTTACTGCCTGCATTCACCATTAAAATATTTTTTTCTAATATTAATCTAAAGCATACTATAGCACCCCTTTGGGTTCATGCTTACTGAGTCACCCAGCTGCCTGTTGACCTTTTGACCATATTTAACTTTAAGCAGGTACAGCCAATCAGATGCTTGCCACCTGCACCATATACAGTAAATAGAGATTACTACAGCAGTTATGCACTCACGGCAAAGACTCCCTAAATCAGATAGAGGGGTAAATTTAGATTGAGCTCGCTTGCATAAGCACTTATTTATAACCGCTTCTTTTTTTCTTCTCCGCCACCACAGAAGTGGGGAGATCAATCGCCTCGACACTTGCTCAATTGGGGTGATTGACATGCCCTACAATAGCTTAACTGGAGCAGGGGGCAGCATTGCACAAGAATCCTCTTGTACAATGTAACATTTTGCCCCTCGGGGGGGCAGAGTTTGGCCACGCAGGCAGATGGCTGTCCACTAGAGGAGCTCCTAATCCCTACGGCAGAGTAATGTTATAAAGATGGCATAACCCCAAAATTTACAACCCTTTTCCCCCAAAAACCGCTGTGGGAGCAGACTTAGCATTGCATGGTACCACAAAGAAACCCTAAACTATGGCTATAGAGTTAATAGAGGACCCTGAGAGTTACGGCCCTAGGGCACATTGAGACTGGAAGTGCAGCTGCGCTCAGTAAGAGATCAGTGGCGGCGGAGAATAGGTAAAAAATCACAGTGAGCAGAGTAACACGGAGACTGGAGCCCGTACCTCAGCTGGACACTACAGGAGAGCGGAACTACAAGTGGGAAGTGAGGGACTGAACACGGTTCTTCTGCTAAGGCCTGCTAGTTAGAATGACCTGCCACATGACGTGGGTGAGTCATCTAAAGATCCTGTGCTGGGGTCGCAGCATAACATCTACTCAAGGTAATACAATAAGTATATGTGGCAGGGGAGAGAGGGCAAAAACACTCACTGGTCTCACTTTAAATAGGAACTGCGCAGTAACTATAACCAGCGCCATTTTTCTTCCTCCATAAGCTGTGACGCAGTGGTTGTTGGGCAGGTGTGTTACGTAAATCCCTCACACAAACAAGAACTGGCCATAATATCAGTGGCAATCCTGCTGCATAACCAATTATAAAGGACACAAGGGCTAAGGGGCCAAACACCTGCATGCAGTATACCCCTAACACTAGGAGAGGCATACTAATAAGAAAAAAGTGTGCTGCCGCTACCGCGCACATCTCCCTACATACAATTAGAAGGCAGAGCATTAGGGGTAGCAAACAGAGCAGAGTCTGCATCTGCCACGAGACAAAACATTTTTGCAAATATACTCAGCTTTTCTGAAGAAATCAGCAACTTCTCCTCAACAACTTCAGGAAAATAAGCTGGGGCCTGGCTGGCAAAGGGCGGACCAGGCTTCAGCTGCAATCACGCTGCAGAATAATTAGACTGCCACCACTGATAAAGGACAATCAAACTAGCAAACTAGCTGGGGGATCTCTCAGGGTAATGCCTAATAAAAGGTTTATCAGGTCAGAGAAGAGCACCCCTGTTAGGCCCCTGAGTAAATATTTAAAGCAACTTGAATCTACCAATAACTCACAACCAGACGACATGCCTAATTGTCAGCAGTCCCAATCCACACCTGCACAGGTACATCAAGTGGACATGCAATCCCAGCCTCTAACTAAGGAGGACCTACAATACCTATCCTCAAAAGATGACATAAAGGGCATAATGTATGAAATGTGCAGTCTCTTCAATGACCGTAGAAAGGACATTACCACCTTGGAGTCAAGGGTAACGCAGGTGGAGGTAGCCCAGGCCTCATCCAGCAGCACCGTTCAGCAGAATACATTGGATCTGCAGCACCAAAGTGATACTACAAGCCCTCTCGGATAAATTCAAGGACCTTGAAAACCGCTGTCACAGGAACAACATCAGGGTCCGAGGGGTATCTGAAACAATACACCCTCCGTCATTAGAAGGCTACTTACAAAACCTATATCGCACCATTAAGGGGACCCCCTCATCGCCTGATATTATCATGGAACGTGCCCACAGAGCCTTAAAACCCAAACCACCACTTAAGGGTCCGCCTAAAGACATCATTGTAAAATTCCTAAATTTCAAGGATAAAGAAGAACTCTTCAAATGCGTAAGAGCTAAACATCCAGTATACCACGTAGGGGAGCAGATCCAATTGTTCTCTGATATTTCACCAGTAACGCTCCAAAAAAGGAGGGAATTGAGCCACATCACCTCAACTCTAAGAGCACACAAGATACAGTACCGCTGGGGCTTCCCGGTGTCACTGGTTGCTTCATACAATAACAGGACTGCAGTACAGACCTGGATCAGATTTGCAGGCCTTCTACTCAACTTTGTCAATCTCAACGGAAGAATATCAGCCTGCAACTCAAGAGAATGCCGAGAGCACAGCCACGTCTGGTTCAGACTAGTCCTATCGCTGAGCCCTCCCAGATCAGTTAACAGGGCACAGGGAGAAAGAGAGGTTCATATACCTCTCTCTCAAAACAACGGCATATCCTTTTCCTGATACTGTTTTCTAAACTGACTACGGCTTGGTAGTCCCAAACTGGACATTATACTCTGATCTGTATCATTATCTTTTTCAGTACATGCGCTTCCACCCCCTCCCCCTCGACAAACCAAACCACTTAACACAGATGCTTTCTATGATGTGACCTGCCCATACAGCGGGGATGAAGTTGCCCCCCCATAGATGATAGGTTTGCTTCTGCCCTCCTATTCAGGGGAGTGGGGACAATAATTGAATATAACTGTCACTGCATACTAGGAATCAGGTGCGCCATATCATGTAGCATATACCCTCTCTCCCAGCGCTTGGATATCTTCCTTCCCCCCCTCCCCATACCCTATGCCATAAACAGCTTAACACCCTGGTGAGGCAGTTAGCCACTAGGGAATATGTATTGTTTTAAGATAGCTATGCCTGCCTAAGGGTTACTTCCCCAGCAGACACTAGATTATTGTTTTACAGGTTTTACAAATTTTGTGTAACATCTTGTATAGTTCATTTTGCAGGAAAAACACAAGTTTCATTTGTTCTCTGCCTTTGGTGTCGGGCACAAACTGTAAAAGTAACATCTTGATTACAATTTTACAGTTCTTCATTTAACTTGTACTTCTTTCTTCCTTTGAGTAACTCTTAAAGTGTCTCCCTCTTTCTATTACCCCCCTCTTTTTTTTTTTTTTTAGGATGGACCATAGAAAAAGCAGATTCCGCTCACATAGTCTCACACTTATGACCATCAATGCCAAGGGTCTCAATAACTCAGGTAAGAGATCAATAGCATTTAAAGAACGTAAGAGACTGAATAGTCATACAATTTTTATACAAGAGACGCACTTCCGTAGAGGGAGGGAACCAAGGTGGATCAACACTACATACACAACAGCTTATTTCTCATCTGGGACAACAAAGAAATGTGGTGTGCGAATTCTGATACATCACACAATCCCACTCAAATTAGTGCACATAGAGAAAGATTCGGAGGGGCCGTACCTGGTTTTGCAGGGAACACTTTATGATCACCCTATCACACTTGTAAATGTTTATGCACCAAATGTGGCTCAACATCAGTTTATTACACAAGTTGCTAAAATAACACTGGACCACGCCAAAGGACCGGTATTTATGGCTAGGGACCTTAACCTCCCCTTAGACCCACATGCCAACACGTCTAATGGAGTCTCCTGTGTTCCTAGCAGATCCACCAAAATAGTGAGGACCACCCTGTCCGAGCTACAGCTCCACAATGTGTGGAGAACACTTCACCCAACAAACAAAGACTTTACATTTTATTCCCCGCCACACAGCAAGTATTCCCGCATTGATTACTTTCTCACAGACTCGATGGGGTTGGACATGACCACATGTGAAATAGGCTCTATAACATGGTCTGACCACGCGCAAGTTACATGTAACATTGAATGGCCCGACATCCCTCCAACTACATATATTTGGAGACTGGACGACTCTCTGTTAGACAAACCCCTTATTAAGGACAACATACAGGAATCCCTTAAAGAATACTTTTCACTTAATGATCCTTCATGCACTTCACTATCAAACATGTGGGAAGCACACAAGTGTGTCATACGTGGTGTGTTTCTTAAACACAATGCCAGACTGCTAAAGCAATATAGAGAGATACATGCACAACTCCTACGTACAATCTCCAATCTGGAGAACAAACACAAACAAGACCCCAAAGACGTGACGACAAAAATTTTACTCTGTACAGTCAGAAACAAGCTCAAACAACACCTATGATCAAGCAACAATATTATGAGGGGGGCAATAAGCCCGGCAAACTGCTGGCAAGATCAGTTCGCAGATCACAGCTTAAAACATATATTCACTACCTTAATTCAAAAGATAGTACCAAGCTTAAAAGTAGCAAGCAAATAGCGGCGGCCTTCCACACTTACTATAACAACTTATACAACATTGGTAAAGTAAACGACACAGCAGCACACGTAGATAAGTCGACCTCTAAATTTAAGACAGCTAATTGATGACTACTTGTCCACACTAGCGTTGCCACAGTTAGACAATACTGACTCAGATATGCTAGATGCCCCAATCACCTTAGAGGAACTGACACACGCAATTAGGGATTTAACCAAAGGAAAGTGCCCTGGCCCAGACGGGCTCACACCAAGATATTATAAGACGTTCCTTACAACATTATCCCCACACATCAGGGGCGTATTTAGGTTTTGTGCTGCCCTAGGCACTCAAAATTCTGCTGCCCCCCCACCCCACCCCAGGTTTAAGGCCTTTTTTTAGACATAATATTTTGGGGCAGGGTGTAAAAATTTTAAAAAATGTCTTTTTAAGTAGATGTTCCCCAGGGCTTGCATTCACTCTGGTCACACACACACACACACACATATATATATATATATATATATATATATTTATATTAAGACATTATTTTGCAAGTCAGATGATTAAAGTGTTTATATCGGAAAAAAATATCCTTCACTGTATGATAGTTTGTCAGTAGGTAGTTGTTTAACCTTAAACATCTTCTTTGATGATTGACAGTTATTTAAGCAAAATATCTGCTTGGATAAATATGTAATGAATATACAAACTGGCCTTTAAAAGTACTTAAAAAATACAACAGTAGTTATGATAGGTTTAGGAATTGTATCCTAGGGGATAAAGTCACATGATACAATCATAATAAAGTATATACTTGTATTGTTTCTGAATGTATTAAATGCGTACAACATATTTTCAGTTGTGTTTTAAGTCACATAGTTGTATAGATTCAGCAATAAATACTTATTCTTTGCATGTATGACAGATAGACAAACAGTAAATGTACAAGTATTTAGTGACTAATCCGTTTAATTATTTTAATGCCTAATGAAGATGTATTGAAGGGAGAAAGGCATATGCTGTTTCACAGTGGTCACGTTGTAGTGCACACTGCACTGTGTAGTCTGTGTGAGTCTCAATCACGCGGTGGAGCCAGGAAGAATACCGCATTCCCTCTCAGTCCAGGCCAGGCTGCGCATGTGAGCTCCACCTCCACTGTCACCACGTCATGCGCACCCACATACAATCCCATAGGATAGCAATAGCCGGGCCAGCCATTTAAGTCATTAGTAATTGGTTGATTTAGCCACCCGGCCCTGAGTTCAGTAGAGTGGCCCTAGGGACTCAAAAATTCTGCTGCCCCTTAAAAATCTGCTGCCCTAGGCACCGGCCTTGTTGGCCTATGCCTTAATATGCCCCTGCCACACATGCTTCAGCTATTTAATAACCTTAGAGATAGCCCTGAATTAGCTGGCTCAATACTAGAAGCGCACATTGCAATTATCCCTAAGCTGGGCAAGGCACCCAATGTTCCAGAAAACTTCAGGCCCATATCATTATTGAACACTGACATCAAATTACTAGCTAAGATACTGGCAAAGCGCCTGAATAATTTCCTCCCGAGCCTTATATCGACAGATCAAGTAGGCTTTGTGCCAGGTAGAGAGGCGCGAGATAACCCCTCTAAGGTGCTGCAACTACTTAATTATGCTAGAGTTGAAGGTGTGCCTATGGCCCTCTTCTCGACTGACACGGAGAAGGCCTTCAACCACGTCAATTGGCTTTTTCTGCGTCAGGTGATGAAAATGATGAACTTCGGTGACTCCTTCTTAAATATGATTTTAGCCTTATATTCCACACCAAGGGCTCGGGTTAGAGTAAACTGAACCCTCTCTGAGCCATTTAAAATAACAAATGGAACGCCCTCTCAATTGAGGCCCTGGCACATAAGGTCAGACGGAATATTAAGATTATGGGGGTGGATGTGGGTGGCGTGGAGTATAAACAAGCATTGTAAGCGGACAACATCTTATATACCCTCACAAACATAGACACGTCGGTACCTGAACTCCTTAAAGAGCTAGACACGTACGGAGCAGTTTCTAACTTCCACCAAAACCTAGGGAGATCTGAACTCTTAAATATTAGCGCCCCCCCCCCCCCCCCAAACAAGTGAGTTACCTTCAGAATCTCTGTGTCAACTACACAAATACGCTACTTGGGTATATATCTCTCATCTAGATCGCAGGTCCTATATAAAGATAACTATCTCAGGTTGAGAGACGAAATAACAAAGGACTTTTCGTCCTGGAAAAATAAGCCCCTCTCGTGGCTGGGTAAGATTGGAGTGATTAAAATGAACATATTACCACGCATACTATACATCATGCAGACCATTATGATCTCCCTCCCGAAAGACTACTTGCCCAATCTACAGAAGCTATTGGAGCAATTTGTGTGGATGGGTACAAAACCACGGGTGCCTCGGAGAACTATGTATCTCCCAAGAGACAGGGGGAATGAGGTTTACAGACCTGACGTCGTATAACCGGACAATTCTATTACAACACATAGTGGAATGGTCGCAGAATACCACACATAAAGCTTGGGTACGACTGGACGGACAGATTTTTAACCTTAATATTGTGGTCACACTGGCATGGACCCCCCCCAACACAGTGTCCCAAAATTCTAAGCAAGTATAACATGACACAAAACATTTTGCATGAATGGGACAGAGTGGTCTCCACTAGCACGCAAATCTCAACTAAATTCTCACCTCTATTACCTATTATAGAGAATCCTGAACAACCATACTACAAATTGGGAACACGCCCAAACAAATCATACAATCTTAAAATAGGCTGCTTATACAACGTGATCGAAAATGGAAGGTTTAAAACACAACACCAAATGTCAGAAATAAATAATGCAATTTTTTCCTCGTGGATGAGATATAACCAGCTACTGCACTACTTAACACATCACGCCCACAAAGACAAGTTAGATAGAGACCCCATCCCATTTGAACACCTTTGCATAGCAAGCAAACCGCAATAATGACTAATCTCCCTAATATACAAACTTCTGCTAATAGCGCCCGACTGTTCCCTCCCTACATACACAAGAGTTTGGCACAGAGAACTCAACAAAGACTTTAGTCAGGAGGAATAGATCAAATCATTCTCCATGGTCAAGCGCTCCTCTGTGTCGGCCACTGTACAGGAAGTTCAACTTAAACTGATGTGCAAATGGTATATCACCCCAACTAGGCTCCATTGTCTCTACCTTTCAGCTAGCCCTTTGTGTTGGAGGGGGTGCAGCAAGGCTGGATCACTCTTGCATGTTTGGTGGTCGTGTCTGAGGTTGTTGGGATTCTGGTCTGCGGTGCTCAAATTAATATCAGGCACACTACAATTAGAAATATCCCACGCCCCAGAAACAATACTTTTCTTAAACCTCCCCAAAATCAAGGAAGCACATATTCGGTCCATTCTCTAAATGATGCTCACAGGAGCAAAAAGGTTGATTCCAAAAAAATGGAGGTTGGCTGATGTTCCAACATTAGACGAGTGGCGGTCATCTGTGAATGACTTGCTAACCTTGGAGAGACTATATCATCTCAAAATGAATCAAATAGTCATCCATGAGATGATGATGGCTCAATGGAAGGGCTCTCCTTTGTGAATGGAGGGGCCTCAATTGGTGTGCCCACAAATAAGATCAATACTTGCATAGGGTCCTGTTTTTGTTTTTTTCTTTTTCCCTCTCCCCCCTCTCTTCTTCATCTCTTTCCTTTCTCTATAACTACTTCTTGTTCTGATTACGACACATATTTAAAGTTTAACTACTTACAGACTGTTTTTGAATTATTTTTGTAACAGTTAAAAAATGTTAACATGCCAAGGTCTTGGAGGAAACGTTTGAGCTGAGAAGCATTGGACTTTACCTATAACGTCAATAAGGGACATTGCTGCCTCACTCTTGCTTTAATTGAGTCAAATACAAACACTGCTCATCAGCATGAAAACTGTTTAGCGAAGTTTGTTCATACTTTTTGTACTTATAATGTCAAATGTCTCTTCCTTATGTCTATTTAAATTTTATGAACAATAAAGCTTGTTTATTAAAAAAAATTTAAAAAAAAGTTGCCCCTCAATGAAACATTGCAAGTGGTGATTGAAGGCAGACAGGTTCACTACTTGTGAACCTGTACACCTGCAGGGATTATACATTGACCTCATAGTCTTTGCTACGCAGAGCAGTCAGACCATGTTTTGCTTACTGTGAATGGGGTAGATGCTATCTACCATCCACTAGATAGTCTGGCATATAATTGGCTGTACCGCCCACATGCTAATGGCACAAATGGGTGCAGAGGCGTAACTAGAATTCACAGGGCCCAGGTGCAAGAATCTAAGAAGCGCCCCCCCCCCCAAAAAAAAAAAAGTGAATTTGATACATATCTTTTTTTTTTTTTAACATTTAACACAGAAAAAAAATGTGAATCAGATTACATGTCTGCAGAAGGAGGTACCCTGTGCCCACAGTCTGTGAGATGGTCTGAGCCCCTATTACTGTATATAGTGACACTGTTTAACCCACCAATACTGTATATAATGAGTCAGTGACACAGTCTGTAATCTGTCGGTGAGATGGCTGGCCTGACCCTACTCGCCCCAGTACTTTATAAAGTGAACACAGTAGTCTGTGACATGGTCCAGCCCCCCGTACTGTATATAGTGGTATTGTATAGTGACACTGTTTACCCCTCACCACCCCCATGCTGTAGTAACAAGGTCTGTAATTTGCTGGTTCCACAAACATACACACACACATACATGCATAAACACACACACATACATGCATAAATACACACACAGTCACATACATACACACATACACACACACGAACACCAATGGGTAAAACAGAAAGACTAACCCCTGTAGTCAGAGACACTAGTGAAGCATCATGTCACACTCACATGATATCAGTGCAGGCAGTGGCAGGTCAAATGCGAACTCTGCACCCCCTGTAGTTTCATCCCTGAATGGGTGGCTATCTGACTCAGTACGCACACATCCAACAGGGTGAAAAATTATTTGACAAAAAAAGCAACTATTACTTTGGGTGTTTTTAGAAATATAGATATTATGCTTTACACTTAAAATGTATATTTTAAAATGAATAAATAAACCATTTTACATCATTGAAAGAGAGTTCTGTTATTTGCATCTTTACGACAGACACAAATACATCTTAAAAAAACGTTTAGCTGTTGTGAACGAATTAAAACATTTATAGTGGAGTTTTTCAAAATCCCCTTCATACAATCAGCTATTCTAAGCTAAAGAAGGAAGTTCTGAAACAAAAGGAGCTTACTTCATAGATAAAAAAAAAATGTTCTCTTTTCCAGCAAACAATATTTAGCACATAAAAAGCAATACATTGTAAATTTGCCATGTGCAAGTAGAGTTGGGGATGATCTGAGCTCATGCTACTTACTATAGGCAAGACTTCAATCACTGGTAGTTAAATGAGGTAGATCATAATCTTTCTGAATTTTGATACTGGCTGCTGATAACTCGGTTTTCCGTTGATATGGGAATTAGATATGGGAATTTGATATGGGAATTTTCAGGTGATCACAATTCAAAATGGATTTGGCCACTAAAAGCCCACAGCCGGAAACAAGTTTTCAATAGTACTTCATTGGGATCCAACTGAAACTGACATATACAATGACCCCTTTACACCTCTTAAAGGGACACAAGTCAAAATTAAACTGTCATAATTCAGATAGAGAACGCAATTTTAAACAACTTTCCAATTTACTTCCATTAACAAAATGTGTTCAGTTTTTTTATAATTACACTTTTTGAGTCACCAGCTCCTATTGAGCATGTTCAAGAATTCACAGAATATACTTATATTCATCTGTGATTGGCTGGTGGTTGTCACATGATGCAGGAGTAGTGGAAAAAGACAACTGAAATTTGTCAGAAAAATATTTACTACTCATGTGAAGTTCAACTAAGTGCTATTGTATTGTCTTGTTGTCATCCATTTGTTGATTATGCAAATTTACTGTATTGACTGGTCCTTTAAAGTGATGGTAAATTTCAATTTTTGCTTAACAATAGTTGTTTGTAATAGTCGCTAACTTTTTTTATTTTATTTATAATCTATTTGTGTAATAAATTATAAACTTACAGATCTGTTTGTTCCGTCCAAAGCTCCGCCCCCTTTAACTTTCCTCTATTTTCTGTTATTTCCATACTTTTCCCACCCCCTCTCTTATTAATCATGATGCGATTGTGAACTTTGGTTAACCAATTGTGCATGCTCGTTGCAACCCGTGTAAGCTGGATGTTTTTTGGATGTGCTGACTATATCAGAGAAAGTGATTCCCCATTCATAACAAGCAAAATAAACTTTATAATAAGTGGGTTTTATATATATATATATATATATATATATATATATATATATATATATATATATATATATATATATAACAAAGCTAATGATCACCCAATACGAAACCATGATCATCCGTGTATAATCTGTATATGATGAACTGTGGGGTGTCTCTTAAAAGTTGTAAGTCATGAAAGCAAACAAGAAGCATGACATCTCTAACGCATGCGCAAAATATTTTTTTTGTTATTCTATTGAAACATGCCAAAACGCCATGGCTTTGATGGACAGTGAAAAAAACGTCACTCAAGAGAAAAAATGGTCTTTGTGTCGGGGCTGCCGGCGGATAACAGGAAAGTTGCGCTTTTATATAATTTACTATAGTAAGTTGTAAACTTGTTTTTTATTTAAGAATTAAACTCATATTATTTTTTATTTTTACATCAACTGGCACTTAGTATATTATTTGAATTTACCATCCCTTTAAGGTTACATTACAGTTTTTTTTAATTAACCCCTTTTACAGTGTGTAAGGGAAAACATATTTACTTGCGTAAAATTATTGTAATCCAAAAGTATTGTTTTTTTTTCAGTATTTCCATAAATTGGTTGAAAAAACACCACCGTTCTCCAGATTGGCAAGATAAACATCTGAAATCAAAAGTAACACTACGAGTTTCTATTAGAAGGAAGTGGCCACAACTTATATTCTAAAACAAGATTTTCCAGTTCTCACATAGTAAACTGTGAAACTGTTCCATTGCAAAAATGTTAACAGTCTTGTCTTTGTGACAGGGTTTTCATACGGATACATGTGGTTACTATTATTGCAGCAAGGGGTGCAAGGGTTTTATAGTTTTTGGGTATATACCTCTCCTATGGTTGGAGTTTATAAATTAATACCAAATCAAGGGCTTTGTCATGCTATCGGCTCATAATTAGTGGCTGCTCATTTAAGATTGCCCTCTTTGTTTCTTTAATACAAAATTTAAAAAGCTAGCTGTACAGATATCCCAATGTATGTATATATGTTATAATTTTCTCAATGCAATGTACATTCATCAGTTTAACAACACATAGTGCATTTATTATTTATTTATCTTGCCTGCTTTTCTTGTAGCTTAACAATCTAAATTTAGTTTTTTTCCAATCTCTCTTTCTAGAGAAGTTTAATTGAATTCATAAAGGGACACTCAAAAATGTTCTATCTTCCATATAAAAATAGCAGTATGGGGGGCGGAGCCGACCAGGAAAGCGGACGGTTGCAAAAGTGTAATGCTCCGCGATAAAAAGCATAATAAGGGTTAGTCATAGCCACACATGCAACTATAATCAGATATAAATGCTTTCTTAGACCATCTAAGCAATGACGGGGTAGATCGTTGACCTATATGGGCACCACGCTGTAGACAGAGAAAGTAAGTCCGGAGTCAGAGGCCTACACGCACCTCGCGGTAACAGAAACACTACAGAAGCGGCGAGCAGTAGGTCACTATGCCGTATCAGCAATAGAGAGGATCAGGTCGCATCATTAATAGGCACTGCCGACACAGATATCACCCGGCTTACACGGATCCGGGAATCACATGTGAATACCGGAGCAGATTCCACATAAACCCCACAATCTCACCTGCACACGATCCGGATATCAGCCTCCAATCTCCCTCCAGGAATAACAGCCAACATATATAAGTTATCAGAGGGGGTGGCGGATCTTGGATCACCTAAGAAAAATCATTAACATTGCGCCATTAAGGCTTGCCCTGCAGACCAGGAAGTGCACTATGGCTAATAGAAAGTCACTCATATAATAAAGACTTACAAAACTGGCTGGTGCGCAATACTGACCTAGAAGAGCATAACTTCTTCCTATTGTATAAAAAAAAGAAAAAGAAAAGAAAGAAACAAGCAGATATCGATCAGATCCTGAGGTACACAAAGGGGTGAGATTGTAATAGTAATCAGTCCCTGAAAATAACACACCCACAGAAATACCCATAACTGTCTATACCAGGGGTCAGCAACCTTCGGCTCCCAGATGTTTTGTAACTACATTTCCCATGATGCTCAGATAGCCTAAAGAGTGTCTCAGCATCGTGGGAAATGTAGTTCCAAAACATCTGGGAGCCGAAGGTTGCTGACCCCTGGTCTATACTAATACCTCTAACGTCTCACAAGAAGGGCACATTGGTAATACCCTGCCTCATAATACCATGATTAAAGGGACCACTGCCCCAACACTTAAAGGGCCATTGTTCATTTATATAAGCCCATAAAAGTGTATAAAATATGTCTTCCAAAAGACTGAACAAGCTTGATAAAAGGCCTAAATCTTCTAAACAAGGTTCCTCCTCGAGCACTAAGATTAACAATTATTTTAAAGCACTGCACGCTGCAACACCAGATGAAACACAGTCTAATTCATCCATGGAAGATCCCCTGGAAACTACGGATCTGGATGCAGAGGCCCCATTAACAAGAGGAGACCTAAAAGATTTACAGACTAAAGCTGATTTCGCATCTTTCCTGAAACAAGTAAGTCTCTTGAAAAAAAAAGGACTTGCAGAAGTGAAAAAAGATGTTGCTGACCTTGGAGGGAGGGTAAAATACCTAGAGGAACAAGCAGAATCACAAATGTCAGACACCGATCTCCTTAAATGAAAAGTGGCCACGCAAGAATCTCAAATTGCTTTTCTACAGACAAAAATGGGAAGGAGGCAGAACCTGCGTATTAGAGGTATACCAGAAGAAATCAACAATGCTCAACTCTCTGCCTACCTTCAACATTTATTCCAAACACTGCTAGATAATCCACAGCTTGACAACCTACCTATGGATAGGGCCCACAGAGCCCTTCAGCCACCACCTAAGCCTAATGACCCTCCGAGATACGTAGTCATCAAATTCCACAGATATACCGATAAGGAATTAATTTTGGCGGCCTCAAGAAAGAACCATCCCTTCTTATATAAAGGATCTGCATTACAATTTTTTGCAGATCTGAGCCCGCTTACCCTTCAGAATAGAAGGGAGACAAGATTCCTCACCTTACATCTCAGGGAGCTGGGAATACAATATAGATGGGGTTTTCCCTTTCAGCTAAGGGTCCTGAAGAACAACAAAGCAATTGTATACCGCACACTAGAGGATTTGGAAGACTTCTGTAGTCAACTTGGAATTCCCATACCTGCCTTGCCTGCATTGGCGGATGAAGAAAAAAAAGCTAGGCCCTCATCAGATCAATTACCGAAACCACAACGTCAGTCATGGAGCAAAGTCAAAAAGAAGAAGGCGAAACTATCTACACCGGTGGTGACCGCAGACCCTCTACCTTCTGCATATACATGAGAAGGGGACTTGCATCACTATGTTTGCATTTAGTGAGTATGTTTTGGGGCTCCTACTATTCCCCAGAGTGAGTAATTGTAACCCAAAATGACTGTCAAGTAAATATATCTGTGTATTGCACCTCACATATGGGGTGGGATTACCTGAGAGTATTCAGGTTCGACTAAATTGATACATATATAAACCCAGATACCTAGTCGCATTTTCTCTATTCTACTTGCCCAATTTATTTAAGACTTAAGGTTATAATGTTTAGTCAATGTCACACGTTTCATTTCATATCATTCTTATCTGACTACCTTGTTATGAGTATTTACCCTTGAGGTAACCGATGACCTCCACTTATGCCTGCCCCACTGGTAGGCGATTGTTCTATTGTAAAGTTCATGGTTTTGTTCGTATAATGTTGCATGTTTTTTTATTGTATGCCACTCACATGTTCTTCATTTACACAAGTCTATACACTGGAGCTAGACTTAGTACAATATCTCTGCCCCTGTGCACACCCTGTGGAAACAGAGAATTGGAAGGGGTCGTTCAGCTCTCTTATTCTGAGGATGCAATCTGGGCGCTGCCTATATCATGGCCAGATGATCCACCCTGAACTCCACTTTATCTTGCAAAATTGTAAGGGGTTAAATTCACCGACTAAGCAATCAATAGCACTTAATTAGTTTATGAAGAGAAAAGGATCAGTGATCTTCTTACAAGAGACACACTTTTTAAGAGATAAAGAACCAAAATTCCAGTCCCTAGACTATCCAACAGGTTACTTTAGCTCACACACAAAAAAAAAACAATGGGGTAGGAATCATTTTCCACAGACATGTACATTTTCACCTGTTGGAGAGATATGAGGACGGTATCTCATATTAGTGGGATTACTGTTCCATAGACCCATCACTTTTAGTGAATGTGTATGCTCCCAAAAACAGACAAGCATCCTTTTTTAACAATATTGGGAAAAAGATATTGGAGGTTAAGAAAGGGGCTCTCTTATTGGGGGGGACTTCAATGTAGCTCTCTTACCTAGGTTAGACTGCTCCAGGGGAGGTAGTCTACTCTCTGCCAAACATAGGAACATGATACTAGATAAAATAAAGATGCTCTCCCTGGTAGACATTTGGAGGCTGCAACACCTTCAATTATGTGATTACACCTTTTACTCTTGCCGCCAAAGATCGTATTCACGGATAGATTATTGGCTGATTGACCAACACAACCTAGAATTTGTTACAAACACTTTGATACAGTCTATCTCATGGTCCGATCATGCCTCTATCACTTTTGAGATTTCATGGCCCACGACTCCCACATGTCCCTTTTTGTGAAAATTGGATGAATCCATTATACATAGCCCCCATTCTGAAGAACAAATCAGGAAGTCACTTCAAGATTATTTCGACTTAAATCTCCCACAATCTCCCAACCTGACTACTCTATGGCTGGCACATAAAGCAGTGATGAGGGGGGAACTGATGAAACATAAAGTATTTCTCAATTCATCCAGACAGACGTACTATAAAAGCATTCTTGCAAAATTACATAAAGCTGAGGTGGATCACAAAAAGTCCCCACAAAATCAAATTATATTAGAGGAGTTGACTAAAGCTAGAGGGGAGGTTAATACATTTTTACACCAGGAGGCCCAAAAACATGCTTTATTCCTCAAGAAAAATTACTATGTAGGGGGTAACAAAGTGGGTACTCTCCTAGCTAGGGCCCTAAAGCGCAGAATAGCACAATACCAAATTCATCAAATAGATAACACACAAGGTGAAGCGATAAGAGAACCCAAAGCCATAGCAAACACCTTTAAACAATTCTATGAAAACTTATATAATCTAAATTGCACCATAGCATTTCTACAGATGCCATTGAAAGGTATCTGCAAGCAATAGCTCTACCTTCTTTAGAGGATACTCAACAAGAGGATTTGGAGTCGAGCATTACACTCAAAGAGGTTCTTGAGGTCATTGATGAGTTGCCCTCAGGTAAAAGCCCAGGGCCTAATGGCTATACAAATGCTTATTATAAACTACATAAAAATGTCCTAGCCCCATCTCCTAACATTCTTTCAACAAATTGACCAAACTGGTAAAATACCTTCTGATTGCCTGTTGGCCCATATCTCTGTGATACCGAAACCAGGGAAACCAGATCATTTAGTGGGCAATTACAGACCAGTCTCATTGCTAAATACCGATGTGAAGTTATACGCCAAAATTCTGGCTAAAAGGCTTAATCAGGTATTACCCCTACTGATACACACAGACCAAGTGGATTTTGTCCCTGGAAGAGAGGCCAGGGACAATACCATAAGAACCCAACAACTGATAGATTACGCCACACATGCCAAGTTAGACATGGTGTTAATATCACTAGATGCCGAAAAGGCGTTTGACCGTTTAAACTGGTCATTCCTTGACGCAACATTATGAAAAATAGGGATAGGGAAAATCATGTTGCAACACATTCATAGCCTCTACTCTAACCCAACTGCCCAAATCAAATTAAACAGAATTTTATCTGACAGCTTTGCTATACATAATGGCACACAGCAGGGGTGTCCACTCTCTCCACTGCTGTTTATTATATGCATGGAGACGCTGGCATCTAAAATCAGACAAAACCCAAACCTAAAAGGCATACCGATAGGGATGAATAAATATAAATTATCTTTATATGCAGACAATGTGCTGCTCACCCTCTCTAATCCACAAACATCAATACTGGCAGTCATGGAGGAATTAGACGCTTTTAGCATGGTTTCCCACTTTTCCGCAAACAAATTAAAATCTGAAATCCTTAATGTCACCCTCCCCAAACAAGATTTTCAAACCATATTGAACATGTGCCCCTTTAAACCACAGAAATCAGCAATCAAATATCTAGGGATTCATCTCTCACCCAAACCCGCCACAGCCTTCAAACTTAATTATTCCCAGTTACTGACTACAATTCTAAAAGACATAGAATCATGGGAAGCACATACATTCTTATGGTGGGGTAAAATTCAGGTTTTTAAAATGAATCTACTTCCCAGAATTCTTTACCTTTTTCAAGCAGCCCCAGTCAAACTCCCTAACACTTTCCTCACTAAACTACGAAACTCCATAAATAGGTATGTGTGGGGTAAGATAAAACCACGGATTAATAAAAAAACATGTATAAACAACTAGGGGAAGGGGGTATAGGCCTACCTAACATCAGTACTTATTACCATGCATTTGGTCTCAAAAGGGTCTTGGACTGGCATAGAAATGGTGCAAATAAAGCCTGGATCTCAATTGACTCCCACATTCTTAGGGCACCCTCACCAGGAGCCTTATGCTTGCTCAATCGTACATGTAGACCTCCATGGCTGCCTGCCTTCCCTTCACTACAGAATGTATTTACACTATGGGATATGATGATCCACAAATGGCCAGCTATCTCTACTTCAAGGTCACCTCTCTCACCCATCTCGCCGAATGCAGAATTAGTGGGAGGTTTAGAAAATGCTAAACAAACTACAGGGACAGTGAACTGGGTTACACTATCCCCATCTACAAGTTATTACTTAATGGAAAAGTGAAAAACAGGGAAGACATCAAAAAATATTTTAATGGCGCTTTCGCAAGCTGGCTTAAAATCCAACAGCTTCATCATTTAATTGCCACTTCCCCTGACAAACATGCCCTAACACGCAACCCAACACCTTTTGAGCACGTATGCATAATTGACACACCTATAAGATACTCTCTTAGATGGGCTAAAAATACTCTGTTGAAAGCAGACGGTTGGCATTTTCAAGCTATGTGGAAAGATGTCAGGGAGAATTAGGGGATCCACTGTCCGACTTAGACTGGGCTCATATTATTTCATGCACAAAAAAGTCTTCTTGTTCTACTAAGTTTTTATAACTTAACCATAAAATCTTGACGAGGTAGTATCCCACACCAGCAAGATTAAAAAGTATTTTCCCTGGAGAATCACATACTTGCTGGCGGGGCTGTGGAGAAAGGGGTACTATGTATAATATATGGTGGCAGTGCCCTAGGTTGCATCCATTCTGGTCGAAGGTGGAGACCTTTATCAGGATTCTGATGGGGACAGACTACACTGTCACACTTGGACCCGCATTGGCCTTACTGAACCTCCTTCCAAAACACAGATGTAAACTACGTACAAAACTCCTAACATTTTCACTGAATGCAGCTCGATCACTTATAGCTTCTCACTGGAGGTCCCCTCATATACCAACTAAAGGAATGTGGTCCCATTTGATGGAAAATATCATGGTGTTAGAGGTGTATGGATACCTCAAGGCTAACAAGTTAAACATATTCCATGACATGAGATTCTGGTGGGAGACTAGTATTAAGTCTTTTCGGGATCTAGCATGTTCAGAATGAGACCGTATATATTTATATTTCTATGTATAGATGTATCCAAGAATAGAATAAGACAATATGTTGAGAGAGAACCGAGTGGCATAGGTTAGTAATTTGTTAGTTTGTTAACTATCTGAGTTTAATGTTGTATTTGTTTTTCCTCTTTACCATCCTCATGCGCCCACACCCAGTCACCCAAACTTGTAGGTATGAAGGTACAAAACATCAACTACATTCCACAATTATAACCATCATTGAACTTACAAGGTTTGATCAATCGATGATATGGACTCAAGGTGACGGGGGTTGGGCCAATACCCTTGAACTGGACTTGGTAAATGATCATATTTAGATACAGCTTTCTGAAATTCCTTTATACATACCTTGTTCGTGTTTGTGATTAATATTGCTGAAATTCTAATAAAAAATACAAATGGGAAAAAAAATAGTAGTACGGTTATTTAAACTTAAAAAATGTTTTTCACATAGAACCCTTGGGTTTATTACATCTGGACCTAGGGGCATATCTATCAAGCAGAAACACCAGTTATGAAGCAGCGGTATAAAGACCGCTGCTCCATAACCTGTCCGCTTGCTCTGAGGAGGTGGACAGACATCGCCGCAATTCAACCTGATCGAATACAATCGGGTTGATTTACACCCCCTGCTAGTGGCCGATTGGCCGCAAATCTGCAGGGGGCGGCGTTGCACCAGCACTTCACAAGAGCTGCTGGTGCAATGCTGAATGCGGAGAGCATATTGCTCTCTGCATTCAGCGAGGTCTGTCGGACATGATCTGCAATGTCGGATCATGTCCGACAGGCCTTTCATAAATAGGTCCCCCTAGAGTTTTATTTACCTTGATATTATCCATTTTTGTCCCTATCAAGTTATTGGTATTTTGGTGAAGGGGATGGGAGGGAGAGTATCTGGAGACAAGGTCTGAGATGTAGGGGGGAGCAGTGTAGTTGAGGGCTTTGTATGTCAGAGTGAAAATGTTGTGTTTAATCCTGGAGGCAAGAGGAAGCCAGTGAATGAATTGGCAGAGAGGTGCATCAGATGAAGAGTGACATGTAAGGAAGATGAGCCTGGCAGAGGCATTCATTATGGATTGTAAAGGAGCTAGGCAGCAGCTAGGGAGACCGGAGAGGAAAGAGTTGCAGTAGTCAAGGCAGGAAAGGATGAGAAAGTGGATTAAAATCTTACCTGTGTCTTATGTAAGGAAATGTCTAATTTTAGAGATGTTTTTAAGGTGGAAGCAGCAGGCTTTTGCCAAGGACTGAATGTGAGGAGTGAAAGAAAGATCTGTCAAGTATGACCCCCAAGACATCGGGCATGTGGGGTAGGGGTAATGATGGAGTTATCGACAGTTAAAGAGAAATGGGGGGTGGAGATTTTGGTAGAAGGGGGGGGGGATAAGGAGCTCAGTTTTGGAGAGATTTAGCGTGAGGTAGTGAGAGGACATCCAGGATGAGATTTGAGAGAGACAGTGACACAGGTTAGCATGGAAGGAGATAGACCTGGTGCAGAGAGGTAGAATTGGTTGTCGTCAGCATACAAATGATATTAAACCCATGGGAATTTATTAAGGAACCTAATGATGATGTGTAGATTGAGAAGAGAAGGGGACTGAGGACAGAGCCTTGCGGTAAACAAACAGAAAGTGGTAAGGGGGCAGAGGATGCCCCAGAGAAGGCTACACTAAAGGTATGGTTAGATAGGAAGAAAACCATGAGAGAGCAGTGTCACAAATGCCGAAGGATTGGAGGGTTTGGAGCAAAAGAGGGTGGTCGACAGTATCAAATGCTGCAGACAGATCAAGGAGGATAAGCAGAGAGAAGTGGCCTTTGGATTTTGCTGTAAGTAGGTCATTGGTAACATTAACAAATGCAGTCTCTGTGGAGTGATGGGGCAAAATCCAGATTGCAGTGGGTCAAGGAGGAAGTTTAATGTAAGTAAATGGGAAAGACGTTCATATTCTAGCTTTTCAAGAAGCTTTGAGGCAAGAGGGGGTAGGGAAATAGGGCGGTAGTTGGATGGGGAGGCTTGATCGGGAGATTTTTTTTTTGAGGATAGGTGTGACCAGTGCATGTTTAAGAGATGAGGGAAATATACCAGTGCTGAGGGAGAGGTTGAAGAGGTGTGTGAGTATAGGGGTAAGGGTAGAAGAGAGAGAGGGGAGTAGCTGTGAGAGGATGGGGTCGAGAGAACAGGTAGTGAGGTCAGAGGACAGTATAAGGGCAGAAACTTCTTCCTCTGTAACAGTGGCAAAAGAGCGATATTTATGGCTATGTGGGTGTTGGATGATTGTGAGCTTTTGAGGAGGTGGGAGACTGGTAGTATGTTGAGAGCTGATTTCATTTCTGATGGAGTCGATTTTGTTATTGAAGTAGCTGGCAAAATCTTGAGCTGAGAGAGAAGTTGTAGTAGGAGGTGGGGGTGGGTGGAGATGAGTATTGAACGTGGAGAACAGACGTTTTGGGTTTGAAGAAAGAGTAGAGATAAGATTGGAGAGTAAAGTTGCTTATATAGTTTAAGGGCTGAATAGTAAGAGTTCAAGATGAACTTGTAGTGAAGAAAGTAATCTGATCTCCGATATTTTCTCCAGTGTCGCTCAGCAGTACAGGAGCATCTGCATTTGCACAGTGTCAGAGGAGTATGCCAGGGCTGAGGATGAGTGTATGATTTCCGAGCTATGGTAGGTGGGGCTAGATTGTCAAGGACTGATTTAAGGTTGGAGTTGTAGTTATAGTGGTATAGATATATTTATCCTCTGTGTTCACTGAAATTTGCATTTTTTTTTTTTAAATAAAACTTTTGGTTGATTGAACCCTTGTAACACTGCTTATGGAAGGTGATTTCATGTTCATGTTATGATCACTATTACCTAAATGTTCTTTCATTTCGTGTCTGATATTAGGTCTGTATTATTTGATAGTATTAAATACACCACTTTAACTCTGAGTCATACGCACAATCCAAACAGTGAAAGCCACAAGAATCTCCTCCCCCTTGGAAAGTTTGTGTCCAAGCAAGTGCTAGCAAGGTAATGACATCCTTGTCTTGGGATACAGAGGGAATTTTAATTATTAAAGGGATACTAAACCCAACTTTTTTCTTTACCGATTCAGATAGAGCAGGCAATGTTAAGCAGCTTTCTAGTTTACTCCTATTAGCAATTTTTCTTTGTAATCTTGCTATTTTTATTTAAAAAGCTGGATTGTAAAGCTTAGGAGCCGGACCATTTTTGGTTCAAAACCTGGGTTACGCTTTCTTATTGGTAGCTAAATGTAGCCACCAATAGGCAAGCGCTATCCAAGGTGCTGAACCTAATATGGGCTGGCTCTTAAGCTTTACATTCCTATTAGCAAGAGAACAAAGAAAAAATGATAATAGAAGTAAATTAGAAAGTTGCTTAAAATTGCATGCTCTATCTAAATCCTGAAAGAAAAAAAATTGGGTTTAGTGTCTCTTTAACTTCCTGCAGTGTGGAGAGAGCATATCAAGTGAATACGATGGCAACTTTATGGGATAAATGGCAAAACGATTCGAGTCAGAAAGCACTTTTCCACCAAGACAAGCAATTTGTTGCCATGGCTGCCATTTTTTGCAACATGATTTACACCATCTCCCGCTTATCTGCTGTAGATGATAGCTGGCAACCATAGAACCTGGCACATCTGGTTGAACAAAATATGAAGCAAAGATAAGTTAAAATTGTTGGTGGGGGGTTTGGGGACAGCAAATTCCCCAGACACTTGGGCAGTACAAATAAAACTAAATATATCATTGCATTCATCACATATGCTCATCATTTGTGAAGGTAGGAGGTAAAAGTGTTAACATCAATTCAACTTATGTAACATTTTTGTAAAAAGGGCATACAATAAAATAATATTCATTCCAAGGGGGGAAAAAAGGCACCATAGGAATGCAGCTCAGCAATCTGCAACCCAATAGAGTTAATCAACAAGTGAGCTTGTATGGACCCAAAATAACAGATGCTCAAAATAGAGGAGAGGGACACTAAACACATTTTTTTGTTTAATGATTAATAATTTACTCCTATTATCAATGTTTCTTCATTCTCTTGCTATCTTTATTTAAAAAGCAGAAATGTAAAGCTTAAGAGCCGATCCATTTTTGGTTCAGAACCTGGGTTATGCTTACTTATTGGTTTGCTAAATGTAAGCCTCCAATAAGCAAGCGCTATCCAGTGTGCTGAACCTAAAATGGGCTGGCTCCTAAGCTTTAAATCCCTGCTTTTTAAATAAATATAGCAAAAGAACAAAGAAAAATTGATAGTAGGAGTAAATTAGAAAGTTGCTTGAAATTGCATGCTCTATCTGAATCATTAAAGAAAATAAATGGGTTTAGTATCCCTTTAACTATTATGAATTATTATAAAAAATAGTTTTGTAAGGCACCAGATTACATGTAACTGAGTGTATGAAGTACACAATGACACTTATTCATGATTAAAAACAAATTAATACAGAAGGGTGAAAGCCTTGCTCTGAAGAGGTTAAAATCTACTGTAAAACTCTACACCATTACCAGTTCCTATGGTCTTCTATGCAACAAATTCACTTTGTTCTATCATGCATATAAATAAGCAGCATTTATGTGTCAACAATATATATATAAATATATAAAATATCTATCATAATATATATATATATATATATATATATATATATATATATATATATATATATATATATATATATATATATATATATATATAGACAGAAGACTACAGTGTCCCCTTAAAGAATGTCTTTAGTGAATCAGCTGGAGAGAGGACCTTCAGTTAATTTAGCCCAGTGAGTACCAGAAAGAAATTAACCAAGGACATTCATTAACAAAATTCAAACACCATTCCAGGTTTCTTTTCATGGTGATTTATAAGCAGCACTGAGTTTTACACATTGCACTCCCTTTACTTATGTTTAGTTGTGGCTATTATATATTGCTGGGACAGATTGATTTTACTGCCGTCTCATAGCAGCTTGTATCTTGTATTTATTTGTCTGCGTTGCTGTTAATCGATATACTGTTCCTTACAGCAACATAAGTATTTCTTTTGTTAGTCAGTATGTTACTCAGTTTGTCTTTGTGTGGCTATTGCTTAAATCTTGTGTAAACTAATATTATAGATGACTAAACGTTTACAAAACTCTGTCCTAAAGTGTGCACTTTGACTTATGTTTTTATCGTTCAAGTGTAATTAATGTTCATCACTGACAATGTTGTTATTGTTAAATACAGTGCTTTTTTGTAAAAGAAAAGTTGCCGGTAATCAAACAAAAGGTGCTGGTACTCACTGATTATTGATTTATAAATTCTGCTCAGTAACTTTGAGAAAAGCAAAGGGACAAGATTATTTACAATGTATTTTGCAGCCCCCTCTTGTGAAAACTATTATTTACATGATGATTACAAGTATTACCTATTATGAGATGGCAAATGTGGGGGTACTCAGTACCGTGAGTACAACCACAAAAAGCCCTGGTTAAAGAAGAGTTGACGCAGTAGTGAGGTTTGAATGGAGTATATTACTTATCATCTGGAACACCTTATTTGACCAATATTAGTAGCACAAAGTGGAAGTTCCCACTTGCCTCTGTCTGACGCATTTCGCATTTGTTTTATCAAATGATGGTGGCTCACTATACGTCTCTCACTCGTGTCAGTCATAGTTCTTTGCTGATGTCAGTGTTAACTAGAGTGATTCAGACACTCACCGTGGTATGCCCGTTTCCCAATTTCTATTATTCACTAACAAATACTAACTTAAATGTCACTCTTAAAGGGACATGAAAGTCAAATTAAACTTTCATTAATCGGATTTTAAAAGACTTTAATTTATGTTTGTTAAATGTACTTTCTTCTCTTGGTATCCATTGTTGAAAAGCACACCTATGTAAGCTCAGGAGCAACAATGCACTTCTGGGTCCTAGCTGATGATTGGTGGCTACACACATATGCCCCTTGTCACTGACTCACTAGATGTACTGTTCAGCTAGCCCCAGTAGTGCTGTTCTGGAGCTGATTTTAACAATGTGCTTATCCACTTTGCAGATGTTAAACACATAGTCATATCCATGCAACTATGCAATAGTTTAAAGCTTTAAAGGGACATGAAACCCAACAAAATGTCTTTCATGATTCAGATACAATTATAAAGAACTTCACAGTTTACATCTGTTATCTAATGTGCTTTGTACTCTTAGTATCATTTGTTGAAAATCATACCTAGGTAGGTTCAGAAGCCTGGAGCTAGCTGTTAATTGTTGGCTGCACATATATATATTTTATCATTGGCTTATCAATGTGTACAGCTAACTCCCAGTAGTGCATTGCTGCTCCTTCAATAAAGGATACCAAGTGAATTAAGCTAAAGTGATAATAGATAAATCGGAAAGTTGTCTAAAATAACATGCTCTATGCTGGGAACCATTAAAAAAATGGGTTTTTATGTCCCTTTAACATATTAGAGTATTTAATTCTGCATTATGTCCCTTTAGGATTACATGTTCTTTGATCTCATCCCTATATTTATAAAATATCATTTTGTCTATTTAAAATATTGTGATTTATATTATATTACTAGTGTGGGTATTACTTTTTCTTATGTAGGGCTAGATTACAAGTGGAGCACTAATTTATCGCACATCCTTAAATGGGCATAACCGCCCATTTATGGGCGCGCGATAAATAACCAGCCATTAGAAGTGGCTGGCTATTGCTACCGTGAGCTTGTGGTAGCAATCAGCGCTCCGAATATGAACCAGAGATCAGATTTCTGGTTAATTTTCAAAAAGTGCCCCAATTGGCCCCAAATTAAAGTATACAGTATTATATTTAAAATTACTGCACAAATCCGTTTTTAGGGTTTAAATTTGGCAGGAGTGGGGTGTGGCATCTTTATTTTTTAATAAAATAACTGCAATAAACAGTTATAAGGGCTTTAAAGTTTGACGGGTGTGGGGTGTTAGAAAAAAAATTGAAAAGTGCCTTTGCATAGTGGTCTATGAGGAACTGTTTGTTCCCTGTAAATATACTGTATATGTATATGCTTTTATATATATATATATATATATATATACACACACACATATTAACACATAAATATTTATGTATATATTCAAATACATATATATATGTCTGCTGCCCATCGATGTTCGACTTACCCCCTTCACTGCGCTAGGTTCTCATGCCATGTCTGTAACATACTGTCTCTTTAAGAGGAGGTACCTTTAAATTTTCATTCCCTATTTATTGCGCTGGATACTTCAAATAATTGCTTGGTATTGAAGTATCCAGCTTCTCCTAAGCCTTTTCGTCATTGCTGTTTAAAGGTTTCTCCTGGACCTACTTTTTTTCTACACTGTTCCCGTGTATTCAACCCTAGCTACTTACAACCTCAGCTGTACAGACTGCCTAAACCTTCATCAGCAGCTCTCCATCAACCTCCTACCAAAGGTACCTTCTTTCAAAGGATTTTTCAGCTGCTTCTCTACGGATCTCTCACCATTTTGCGTTGCCGGCTCTGACGTCACTATCCTGAGCCGCTCTCCATCTCAGCGTGTTTTCCAAGCGTTCTGGACATATTCTCTCTGCTTGACTATCCGGTCTTACTACCTCTCAAAGAAAGCGGTAAGCCCTGCATCCTCTCCTTCTATTTTTTAATATACCGCTTGTAACCTCATTAGCTAACAGTAATTTTAAGGCTAAGTTTATAAATAGGGTAACTTATACTTTTTGCTATTATTCTACACTTGTAGTTTTACCAACTCCAGTCTTGCACACTTTTATAAGTTTCCCTACAGAGTAAAATTCATATTTAGATATAGGTGATACTATAAATTAAAGTATTCACCTATATCTCATCCATGATACATACCTTCATTTGTAAAGACATTATTAAGTAACATACACTGATGCTACAGATAACTCCTATTAACATTTATTATATTGATTACTTCCTCACCTAAAACTAGTGAGACTAAATTGGAAGCTTTATGTTACAGTGCCTGACGGCATGAGAACGAGGCTCCCATTGGAGCCTATGGAAGCACTGGTATTACATGGGGAGTGCAAATATCACGCTCGTGAAAGCGTAATTTTGCTTTCCACATGTAATCTGGCCCTTAAAGGGACACTGTACCCAAAAATTTTCTTTCGTGATTCAGATTGAGCATGAAATTTTAAGCAACTTTCTAATTTACTCCTATTATCAAATTTTCTTCATTCTCTTGGTATCTTTATTTGAAATGCAAGAATGTAAGTTTAGATGCCGGCCCATTTTTGGTGAACAACCTGGGTTGTCCTTGGTGATTGGTGGATAAATTCATCCACCAATAAAAAAGTGCTGTCCAGAGTTCTAAACCCAAAAAAGCTTAGATGCCTTCTTTTTCAAATAAAGATAGCAAGAGAACGAAGAAAAAATGATAATAGGAGTAAATTAGAAAGTTGCTTAAAATTGCACACTCTATCTGAATTACAAAAGAAAAATTTTGGGTTCAGTGTCCCTTTAATTGCTTAATTAGAAAAATAATTAATTAATATCTGAATTGGCCAAATATAGAGGGCACAATTTTAAGACTTTCCACCTTACCAATATTATCAAATCTGCTTTTTTCTCTTGTTTCATTGAAGAATAAGCCTAGTCAGGCTCATAGAAGCTCAGGAGTATGCACATGTGTCATTAGCACTCCATGTATAGCATTGCTACAAACACTGTAACAACCAAATTTGTCTGTATTACCCTAAGAACAGAGATACATTTCTTGATTGCTAGTCACTGTCAAACTATTAGATTAAGGGGGTAGACCCTTACTGAAAGCAAAAATAAACTGGTAGAACCCAGGTCAGAGACTTTTTCTTCAGGAATGCCATGGAGTTAAAGGGACACTGAACCCAAATTTTTTCTTTTGTGATTCAGATAAAGCATGCAATGTTAAGTAACTTTCTAATTTACTCCTATTATCAAATTGTCTTCATTCTCTTGGTATCTTTATTTGAAATGCAAGAATGTAAGTTTTGATGCCGGCCCATTTTTTGGTGAACAAACTGGGTTGTTCTAGCTGATTGGTGAATAAATTCACCCACCAATAAACAAGTGCTTTCCATGGTGCTGAACCAAAAAAATAGCTTAGATGCCTTCTATTTCAAATAAAGTAAGCAAGATAAGAAAGAAAAATTAATAATAGGAGTAAATTAGAAAGTTGCTTAAAATTGCATGCTCTATCTGAATCACAAAAGAAAAGATTTGGGTTCAGTGTCCCTTTAAATGGTGTTCTGAAAGAAAAGAGGCAAGTTCCTAGGCAGAAGGCAACTTGAGAAGATAAATTAAGTGTGCTGCTTAGAAAATTGGCCAGTGATAACCTTATATTACTAAGCATTTATCAGAATGGTGAAAATTGACATTAAAACCCATAACTAAATGGTTCCAAGGCAGTTTAGGCCCTGGGAGGAATAGCAATAATAATAAAGTGTGAGGAACCTTATTGGTGTAGGCAAGAATACAATATTTAACATCTTTTACATCTATAAATCTGCTAGGCCACCAGGCATGTTGCTGCAGCAACTGTAATGTTCAGAAATAACCAGGATGACTTGATGTTTTGCCATCATGGGTCCAGGCCAGAACATAGAATTGCAAGACATGTAGGAGATATGGTCTGTTGAGCATCCTGCAGTTTCTTTATTATGGAGGTGGTAAGATGGGCCAATATACAGTTGGGAGAAATAGTGTACTGAGGAATTTCAGAAGTAAATGAGATTTCAGTTACAGTTACGCTAGGATTTACCAGTGCAGCAAATAAAGGGGACTTTGAGTCATGGGGGCCGATTTATCAAAGCGTCAATCTTAGCGCAATCGCTGGAGTCAATACGTTCGCCAGACATCGCTGCCGCAAATCTACATATGACGGCCTTATTTATTAAAAAGTCTCTTTTTTTTTCTCTTTTTTCCAACTTTTTATTTTATATTCATAAAATCTGATGTATGATATTTTCTCATAAATTAATGTGTATTTGTATTTCTATATATATTTCTCATGTTTTTCTTTTTTTTTAAATGATTATAAATGCTAGAATTTGTACATATATCTTTGCACATACTTGTGTGTATATATATATATAAATCAATGTAAATATTTGCATAGGAAATTAGTACATCTAAGCAAGTATCCCCGCTTGCCCCCAGAAATTCTTAATATGCAATGTTTCCAATGCACAAGAGAATTGTGGGTAATATATGCAAATTAGGTATGCAAATTCTCAGTTTTTTTGCTTCAAAATACTGTTTTAACACAGCAATCCTTTTAAACAGGAATGTGACAGCAAACCAGAAATCACTCACTATACAAGCCTGTTTCGTTCTTTTTAGAACTCATCAGTAGAAGATAGATTTCTGATTGCTGCATTGGAAAAGCTATTTTCATGGTTAAACCAAAATTCATTAAAATTATGGGGGGGGAGATAAAAAACTGAAATTAAACTCCTCCATGTATCAAAATTAAATCAATGTAAATATTTGCATAGGAAATTAGTACATCTAAGCAAGTATCCCCGCTTGCCCCTAGAAATTCTTAATATGCAATGTTTCCAATGCACAAGAGAATTGTGGGTAAGATATGCAAATTAGCCAGTGTATTAAGAATTTCTGGGGGCAAGCGGGGATACTTGCTTAGATGTACTAATTTCCTATGCAAATATTTACATTGATTTAATTTTGAGACATGGAGGATTTTAATTTCAGTTTTTTATCTCCCCCCCCCCCATAATTTTAATGAATTTTGGTTTAACCATGAAAATAGCTTTTCCAATGCAGCAATCAGAAATCTATCTCCTACTGATGAGTTCTAAAAAGAACGAAACAGGCTTGTATAGTGAGTGATTTCTGGTTTGCTGTCATATTCCTGTTTAAAAGGATCGCTGTGTTAAAACAGTATCTTGAAGCAAAAAAACTGAGAATTTGCATATCTTACCCACAATTCTCTTGTGCATTGGAAACATTGCATATTAAGAATTTCTGGGGGCAAGCGGGGATACTTGCTTAGATGTACTAATTTCCTATGCAAATATTTACATTGATCTAATTTTGAGACATGGAGGATTTTAATTTCAGTTTTTTATCTCCCCCCCATAATTTTAATGAATTTTGGTTTAACCATGAAAATAGCTTTTCCAATGCAGCAATCAGAAATCTATCTCCTACTGATGAGTTCTAAAAAGAACGAAACAGGCTTGTATAGTGAGTGATTTCTGGTTTGCTGTCATATTCCTGTTTAAAAGGATCGCTGTGTTAAAACAGTATTTTGAAGCAAAAAAACTGAGAATTTGCATACCTAATTTGCATATCTTACCCACAATTCTCTTGTGCATTGGAAACATTGCATATTAAGAATTTCTGGGGGCAAGCGGGGATACTTGCTTAGATGTACTAATTTCCTATGCAAATATTTACATTGATTTAATTTTGAGACATGGAGGATTTTAATTTCAGTTTTTTATCTCCCCCCCATAATTTTAATGAATTTTGGTTTATATATGTATATGTGTTATGTCAGAAATCTTTTGCAAAAATATATTTACATGTCCCTAAATCCCTCTTTTTGTTCTAAACAATATTGTCTTTCATATCTATTGCCTAGATTACGAGTTTTTGTCGGTAATGGTGTGCGGTGCTAATGCACAGTTTTTCCTTACCACTCACCTACAGTAACGCTGGTATTATGGGTGTTTGCAAACCCGGCGTTAGCCGCAAAAAAGTGAGCGTAGAGCAGAATTTAGCTCCACATCTCACCTCAATACCAGCGCTGCTTACGGTAGCGGTAAGATGGCAAAACGTGCTCGTGCACGATTCCCCCATAGGAATCAATGGGGCAGAGCCGGCTGAAAAAAAAACTAACACCTGCAAAAAAGCAGTGTTCAGCTTCTAATGCAGCCCCATTGATTCCTATGGGGAAACACCCCTAATCTTACACTTATTAACCCCTAATCCGCTGCCCCGACATCGCCGACACCTGCTTTATATTATGAACCCCTAATCTGCCGCTACGGACACAGACGCCACCTACATTATATTTATGAACCCCTAATCTGCCGCCCCCAATGTCGCCTCAACCTCCCTACACTTATTAACCCCTAATCTGCCGCCCCCAATGTCGCCGCCACTATAATAAAGTTATTACCCCCTAAACCTAAGTCTAACCCTAACACCCCCCTAATTTAAATATAATTTAAAATAATCTAAATAAAAATTACTACAATTAACTAAATTATTCCTATTTAAAACTAAATACTTACCTATAAAATAAACCCTAAGCTAGCTACAATATAACTAATAGTTACATTGTAGCTAGCTTAGGGTTTATTTTCATTTAGTCAAAAACGTGTAATAGAGGGGAGCGCCAAGAAAGGCTGAGGTAGATGAGGACCAAAGAGGGGGATAGAAGAGCTCTTGTATGAATATAAAATAGTACTTAGTTTAATATAAAATGACATAAAAAACAATGATATCACATATAATACAGATTATCAAATACAATTAATAGCATGGATCCATGTTGAAAACAATACTGCTTGTAATAAAAACAAAGGATAAAGTTGCAACGTTGGAGAAAAGAAAATTATCCGTATATCTGATTGGTACAGATATAGTAACCTGTGAAGAGTGTCCTAGTGAAATAACAAAGTCATAAAAGTCATAAAAGTCAATTCGTGTCCATCCAATTTAGTGATCAAATGGTGATCAAATGATAATAGTGTCCAAAATAATGTGAATTTTGATGGTTTGGGATGAAAAAAATAAAAAAATAATAAAAATGGTGGTACAAAAAATTGTAGCACTAAAACGTGAAAATTGAAAAAATTGAAAAAAATTAAAGGAATAAAAAAGTTTATCCAACAAACTCTTAAGTGATGATGGTGTGCTCCAAACAAGAAAAAGTTGATGATGCTAAAAAAATAGTATAAAAAACAACAAAAAACAAAATAAAAAACCTGTGGAAAAAGAAAAAACAATAATGTAGAATATATCAACTGTTAAGTTCATATATAGGTAATATGCTTACTCCAGTCTGTCGACGCGTTTCGGCCTTAATCTCCTGGCCTTTATCAAGTCTATATAATTTTTTTTTATTCCTTTCATTTTTTTCAATTTTTTAAATTTTCACGTTTTAGTGCTACAATTTTTTGTACCACCATTTTTCATTATTTTTTTATTTTTTCATCCCAAACCATCAAAATTCACGTTATTTTGGACACTATTATCATTTGATCACCATTTGATCACTAAATTGGATGGACACGAATTGACTTTTATGACTTTGTTATTTCACTAGGAGGCTCTTCACAGGTTACTATATCTGTACCAATCAGATATACGGATAATTTTCTTTTCTCCAACGTTGCAACTTTATCCTTTGTTTTATTACAAGCAGTATTGTTTTCAACATGGATCCATGCTATTAATTGTATTTGATAATCTGTATTATATGTGATATCATTGTTTTTTATGTCATTTTATATTAAACTAAGTACTATTTTATATTCATACAAGAGCTCTTCTATCCCCCTCTTTGGTCCTCATCTACCTCAGCCTTTCTTGGCGCTCCCCTCTATTACACATTTTTGACCTGGTATTTATTTAGGGGTTCACTAGGGAACCTCCAGAGGAGAGCTAGAGGTACATTTCATATTGTTTTGCGCAGGGTACACCCCACATTTCTTCTATGGTTTATTTTTATTTTACAGGCAACTTTGTATTTATTTTAACTAGGTACAATAGTTATTAAATAGTTATTAACTATTTAATAACTACCTAGCTAAAATAAGTACAAATTTGCCTGTAAAATAAAACCTAACCTATGTTACAATTGCACCTAACACTACACTATCATTAAATAAATTAACTAAAATTAATTACAATTAAATTAAATAAACTAAAGTACGGGAAAAAAAAACTAAATTTCAGAAAATAATAAAATAATTACAATTTTATTAAACTAATTACACCTAATCTAATCCCCCTAATAAAATAAAAAAGCCCCCCAAAATAAAAAAGCCCTACCCTATACTAAATTACAAATAGCCCTTAAAAGGGCTTTTTGTGGGGCATTGCCCCAAAGTAATCAGCTCTTTTACCTGTAAAAAAAAATTACAACCCCCCCACAACATTAAAACCCACCACCCACACACCCAACCCTACTCTAAAACCCACCCAATCCCCCATTAATAAAACCTAACACTAACCCCTTGAAGATCACCCTACCGTGAGACGTCTTCACCCAACCGGGCAGAAGTGGTCCTCCAGACTGTCCGAAGTCTTCATCCTATCAGGGCAGAGGAGGTCCTCCAGACGGGCAGAAGTCTTCATCCAGGCGGCATCTTCTATCTTCATCCATCCGGAGCGGAGCGGGTCCATCTTCAAGACATCCGACGCGGAGCATCCTTTTCTTCCGATGACTAACACTAAATGACGGTACCTTTAAGTGACATCAGCCAATCAGAATTAAGGTAGAAAAAATCCTATTGGCTGATCCAATCAGCCAATAGGATTGAGCGTGCATTCTATTGGCTGATTGGATCTTGGATTTTATTTAGATTATTTTAAATTATATTTAAGTTAGGGGGGTGTTAGGGTTAGACTTAGGTTTAGGGGGTAATACATTTAATATAGTTGCGGCAACGTTGGGGGTGGCAGATCAGGGGTTAATAAATGTATTTAAGGGTTTGTGATGTGGGGGGGCTCGGTTTAGGGGTTAATAGGTAGTTTAGGGGTGTTTGTGTACTTTTTAGCACTTTAGTTAAGAGTTTTATGTTACAGCGTTATCCCATAAAACTCTTAACTACTGACTTTAAAATGTGGTAGGAGTCTTAACAGGAGAGGGTGTACCGCTCACTTTTTCCAAGACTCGTAATACCGGCGTTATGCAAGTCCCATTGAAAAGATAGGATACGCAATTTACGTAAGTCGATTTGCGGTATGCTCGAGTCACGGGAAAAAAGTGAGCGGTACACCTGTACCTGCCAGACTCGTAATACCAGCGGGCATTAAAAAGCAGCGTTGGGACCTCTCAATGCTGCTTTTTAACCCTAACGCAAGACTCGTAATCTAGGCGTATGTGTTTATTTATATCACTATATGTATATAATGCAAATATATTATTATTCTGAGCAAGAATAATTGTGAATATAACATGTAATCAGGGTATCATATGTATTTATTCGCAATCAAATGATATTTTAAGAGCTGGGACAGTTTTCTCTCTGCACCTGTGTAACCCTTCCTGATTGCAGTCTAGTTTTAAACACCACCACATATAAATATATTTCACCTGTTGCCCGCAATTTTTACTCCTATAAGCTAACATAGAACTGCGTCGCAAATCGGTATCACATATTCAGCGCAAGGACTTACGCAGTGAAAATTGAGAAATTTTACTCCATTTTCACCTCGCCACACATAGGCAGGCGCAGCAAGCCTTACGCTGAAAATGTGAGCACTGTAACCCCCGTAACTGCCTGAAAATATTAACTAAAACATAATGTATGCGCAATATCTATCTACCTGTCAACCGCCAACCCCCACCACAAGAACTAATAAAGTATATTAACTCCTAATCTGCCATTAACCCACAATGCAATAAACCTAATAAAACAATTAACCCCTAATCCCCCAAACCCACACAACACAATAATCATAATAAGTCTATTAACCCCTAATGCACCAAACCCCCACAATGCAAATAACTAATTAAATTACTAAAACCCCTAACCTAACATCCCCTAAATTAACCCCAATTATCTAAATTAAAAAATACTGTTACAATTAAAAAAAAAAGGTTTCATGACTTAAAAATAAAAAATAAAAATTAATCTAAGAGTACAAAAAATAAAAAAAAGTCTAACATTACATAAAATAATAAACCAAATTATCAAAAATAAAAAAAATTAAACCTAATCCCTATGAAAATAAACCCCCCCCCCCAAAAAAACACCCCCTTATCTAATACTAAACTACCAATAGCCCTTAAAAGGGCCTTTTGTAGGGCATTGCCCTAAGTTAAACAGCTCTTTTACCTTAAAAAATACTAAGTCCCCCCGCTAACAGTAAAATCCACCACCCAACGAACCCCCAAAATAAAAAAAACTTAAAACTAAAAAAACTAAACTACCCATTGCCCATAAAAGGGCATTTGTATGGGTGTTGCCCTTAAAAGGGCATTCAGCTCTTTTACTGCCCTTAAAAGGGCATTTAGCTCTTTTACGATTGCCAATTAAAACCCTAATCTAAACAAAAAACAAAAAAAAATAAGATAAAAAAAAATCCTAACTCTAACCCCCAAATAGGTACTCACCGTTCCTGAAGTCAGGCAGAGAAGGTCCTGTTCCAGGCGGTGAAGTCTTCTTCCAAGCGGCTGACATCTTCTTCCAAGTGGGGACCACTTCCTTCTTCATCCAGGACCAAGCCGGTGCGGAGCGGATATGAGCGCAGAGCAGGACAAGCGACTGCGGAGCCATGGAGCATGGAGGATCTTCTTCGTACTATTGCCGCCGTACACTCAATAGTGAATTCAAGGTACGCGTTTAAATATGGCGTTCCTTGCATTCCTATTGGCTAATTTGATTCTTCAAATTCAAATCAGCCAATAGGATGAGAGCTACTGAAATCCTATTGGATGATTAGAATTTTTTTTAAATGCAAAAGAGCTGTTTAACTTAGGGCAATGCCCTACAAAAAAGCCCTTTTAAGGGCTATTGGTAGTTTATCATTAGATTAGAGGGTGTTTTTATTTTGGGGGGGCTTTTTTATTTTCATAGGGATTAGGTATAATTTTTTTATTTTGGATAATTTTGTTTATTACTTTCTGTAATGTTAGACTTATTTATTTTTGTTAACTACGGCAGATCAACTCCAGCATATTATCAATTCAAGCATTGATAAATCGGCCCCAAGAAGTATAAAATACATCATGCTGAATGTTCCTTTGTCTGCAGCGTTAACTTTAAGAACAATTTGAAGGGCATATGCATCTGCTTTTGTGGTTTTGGTGTGGTAAGAAAGTATATATAGCGGGGCACTTCCTGGAGGCCGACCTCTGCTTTGCGGGTGGGTCCTTAGTGGGAGGAGCTAAATCAGGCATGCTGTGGGTGGAGTCACAGTGTGTTGTGGGCAAGATCGAGCGTGCTGTGGGTCAGGACTAGGCCGGGGTGGCAGAGTAGTGGTGTAAAAGCCAGGGGTGATAACAGTTAGTTACCCTTCCTGGAGAAGATACCACAGTTTTTGAACCAGGAATGTATGATACTAGGAAATTAAAAGATGAAAAAAAAGAATAATGTTCAACAAGCTTGCCTAGCAGTCAATCGATGGGCAGATTCTAAAGATAGGCATCAAATATCTCCATTCAGTGAAAGCTATTTTCATGGCCAACAATTCTTTATTCCTTACATTGTCGTTGCATTCAGTGGCAGAAAATATATTGGAAAGGAAAGTGTCGCGTACCAGTGGCATACACCAGCCTAGAGGTGTCATCCTGTGGTCTAACTCTGGGCAGGCTGTGCCACATGTTCTCCTTTTCTCCTTTGCCCAGCCCTCAGGGGCTCAGACTGACATGGATACCGGGCTGCAAGAGCAATCCCTTTGGATATTACCTTTGTGTTGCAGTGACTGAACATTGCCCTGAAAGAGCTGATCACTACCCCGCTTTACCCCCTTTCCACCTTAACGGGCCCCAGCCAGAATCTTATGGAACTACTTGCTGGCTGGGAGCACCAGAGATACCCGCTGAACTTTAATCTAGGTCACTCCGGATGCCCATTGCTCCAGGACTCCGCTCATTTGTGGACTTACAATACACTCGAAGGGGCATGGGCTGGGTTGATTACAAGGGGAGCTCACTACGGAACTGTGAGGTTTTGCCAACCTCCTTTATGGACTACGCCCAGGTACCTTTACCACCCTGCCGCTCCAGTCCCTAGATACGGATCATGTCGCTTTTTGGACCGTGACCTCTGGGAATCCGGGGCTATCGAATAGTCCCATATCCCATAGCTGCTATCAAGGCACCAGGCTGTCTGGAGGGGGGTATTGTTTTCCTAATGGGATTAGGCTCTTATCAGATGGCAATTGTGTGAATAAATCAGTTCACACCTTCATACTGGTCTTGTCTGGTTATAAGGGTGGGCTACTTGCTAATATCACTTTCCAGCACTACAGCTACAGGTTCAAGGGTTGAAGAAGGGCTTTTTGGCTGAGATACCCAGTGGGGTATCCGGAGTTCATCACATTTGGTTGGCAGCGGTGGAATGTTTCCTTCTACCTGGAACATTCAAACCACCACCAGGACCTCTTTGGATGGAGCAGCAATACTTCAGGCTTAAAAGGAGTACCCTGAATGACTTTCTGGAAGCTTGTGGACAAGTAGCAAGCAACAAATCAAAAGCAGCGATCATCGCCAAGCTGATGGAGAACGACCGGGCCAGCGATCGTACCAGTGAGCCAGGCAGTAGCCGGGGCAGTGATCGGGCTAGTGAGCCATCAACCGGGTGGACTGAGATGTCCAAAATCCAGCAGGAGATCCAGTGATGGCTGGCACTGTATGGGACCACCCCACCACAGGAGGTAATAACCCAGATCATGGCAGACACTACCCTTCTCAAGATGTTGGAGTTCCAGAAGGCGCTGGGGGGAACTGTACCTGCGGATCTGGGAACCGCCTCATGTCAGAAGAAATTGCCTCACACTGCCTTCTGTGCCTTCAAAGATGATGAGGAAGAAATTGACTGGTACCTGCAGGTATTCAAGAGGCATCGACGAGGAGGACTGGGTTAGCCTCTTTATCGGGAAGCTGTTGGGGAGGGCCTTGGATGCTTTTGAGGCTTTCCCCCTGGAAGACAAGCACTGTTATGACCGAGTAAAGGAGTGCATTCTCGCCCGGTATGCCATCACTCTGGAGGCTCACCATCTTAAGTTCCGGAGCCTGAGAAAGAGAGAGGGACAACCCTTTACCGAGTGGGCCCACCAGCTAACCCGTTCCCTGGACTAAGGATTCTCGGGTTGCCAAGTAACCACCCTGGCGCAGGCTTCCCAGCTCATCCTCCTGGAACATTTCTATGATCATTCTCCATCGGAGGTAAGAGAATGGGTCCAGGATCGGAAGCCTCTCACCATAGACTGAGCTGCAGTTTTGGAAGACCAGTTCCTGGATGCCCACTGGCCGGTTTGGCCTAAACTTTGTCCAACTGTCTGGCCTCCTACTGCAAACGTTGCCACCCTGGAAGACAGGAATCCGGTGCTATGGATGTGCTCAAGTGGGGCATGTCAGGTCCAACTGCCCCCGGAATCCCCCTTCTACCAAAGTCGGAGCTCCCCAAGCGGCAGCTCATTGTTTTTAGACTGGGAGCCCCGCTGACTCTGCAGCTTGAAACAAGAAAGAGTTTGGGGTCTTGCGTGAAGTGGATGTGGTACAAGCTGCGGCTGGTGACAACCGTTTGCATCATCATCAGCCAGTTTAGATTAACGGTCACCCAGCCCAAGGATTACGGGACAGCGGAACCACCATTACCCTTGTCCAGCCTCACATGGTCACCAGTTCGGACCAAATGTGTTACCACCCGGCAACAAGCCAGGCCCTACGCTGAATGACTCGAGGACCCAGGTAAGCGACCACGACCCAACTACTTTCCCGAAGGATTACCCTGTCTCCTGGGCAACCCCCTCCGACTTTGCCCAGGAGACGTTAAGTGACCGAACATTGGCCTCGGGACAGACCCGGTGGGTTAGAAGGTCGACCCCTTTGAGTGGTACAGAGGACTTTTTTACCAGGATACCGAGGGTGGCGGGGAGAGGCAGTTGGTGGTACCGCAAAAATATCTGTATGACCTACTACGCATAGGGCACGACATTCCCCTGGCAGGACATCTAGGGATTACTGGGACCCTCCACCGACTTACCCAGACCTTCTTCTGGCCTGGAATTAAGGAAGATGTTAGACAGTACTGCCGCACTTGTGACACCTGTCAGAGAGTGGGGAAGAAAGGTGACCACTGTAAAGCTTCCCTGCATCCCCTCCCTATCATTGACGTATCGTTCAACAGGATAGCGGTTGACATAGTGGGACCATTAACCTGTCCCAGTCCCTCAGAAAAGAGAAACTGACGGTAGTGGACTATGCTACCTGGTACCCAGACGCAATTCACCTGGCCAACATCCAGGCAGAGACAGTAGCAGATGCTCTTCTCTGGATCTTTGCCAGGGTGGGTTTACCCCGGGAGTTTATCTCGGACTAAGGGACTAGGTTTACTGCTGAGCTCACCCAGGAGCTATGGAAACTTTGTGGGATAAAACCCCTACAGGGCTCCCCATACCATTCTCAGAATAACGGGTTATGTGAGAGGTTTAATGAGACACTGAAGCAGCTGCTTCATATGTTCTCTGCCTCTCACAAGGACTGGGAGAGGTACCTGACGCACATCCTATTTGCTTACCGGGATGTAGTACGACTGTAATGCCCGCAACCGCAGCCTGGAAGTAGGGCACAAAGTTCTTGGCCTAAAACCTACCAAGTCAGATAAGCTACAGGCCGCTTGGCAGGGGCCCTACCGAGTAGTGGAACTACCTACCTGGTAGCCAAATGTTCAGATGAACGGATCTGCTGGACCTTTCATGTGAACATGCTGAAGGCATACCAGTAGAGGCCGGAAAAGATAGCCACCATTTGAGCTCTGGCCATGGAGGACTCAGAGAATCTCCCCATGCCGGAGCTACCTTGGCAAAATAGGGTGCAGACAGGCATAGAAGTGATAAAGGTAGATCAGAGGATAGGGACCCTGTAGCGGGAAAAAGTCAGATTGGTGCTAAAGAGTAGGCAGGACATGTTCTCCACGGACACTGGGTACACCACTGTAGCGGTGCACCGAATGGAGACCCTGGGACATGTGCCCTTGCGGCAACTGGCTTACCTGGTCCCAGAGTCAGTTAGGGAAGGTATGCACATCGAGATCAGGGAGATGCTCGATATGTAAGTTATCAAGCAGTCCAATAGTCCCTGGGCTTCCCCGGTAGTGATTGTACCCAAGCAGGACGGTATGACCCGTTTTTGCGTAGACTTAACGACCAAACCAAGTTCGACGCCTACCCTATGCCTCAGGTTGATGAACTATTGGAGCGCATTGCCGAGGGTAAGTTCCTGACCATGCTTAATCTCTGTAAGGGATACTGGCAGATTCCTCTGGACCTGGATTCTATCCTGAAGACAGCATTGTTCACCCCATTCGGCCTGTTACAGTTCAAAATCATGCCGTTTGGGTTGAAGAATGCTACGGCGATGTACAGCAATACCTGGGAGGAACATTTGGTTCACCTGGGTACTATGCTGGAACGCATCAAGGCTGCTGGTCTGGCCTTAAAACCCGACAAGTGCAAGGTAGGGATGTCTGAGGTCCAGTGCCTGGGACACTGAGTGGGATGTGGGAAGCAGCAGCCAGAGCCGGCCAAGATTGAGGCAGTGGCCAACTGGCCTACCCCCAAGACAAAGACGCAGGTTCTAGCCTTTCTTGGCACTGCAGGGTACTACCGTAAATTTGTTCCCAACTACAGTACCCTAGCCAAGTCCCTGACTGACCTGACTAGAATACACCTACCCCGGCAAGTTCTGTGGTCCCCTGAGAGTTTCTGCTCCTATTTTGGTTGCTCCTGACCCTTCCAAACGTTTTTCTGTCCACACAGATGCCTCCATGTTCAGTTTGGGAGCAGTGCTAAGCCAGGTGGATGAGGCAGGCAGTGAGCACCCTGTAGCCTACAAAAGACAGAAACTACTGCCTAGGGAAGTGGGCTATGCAGCAGTAAAGAAGGAGTGTTTGGCGCTGGTGTGGGGTCTCAAGAAATTACAAACCTATTTGTATGGAAGATCGTTTACGGTGCTCACGGACCATAAACCCCTGGTGTGGCTCAATAGGGTTTCAGGAGACAATGGATGTTTGTTGCGGTGGAGCTTAGCCTTGCAGCCCTTCAACTTCATCATTCAGTATCAACCGGAAAAGAATAACAGCAATGCAGATGGTCTCTCCTGGCAAACTAAATTGGAATGACAGCCCCAAGCCGACCCATCAGGATCTTGCGGAGTCTGCCGGACTATGGGTAAGGGGGGGGGGAGCATTGTCACAGACCAGTGGCATACACCAGCCTAGAGGGGTGATCTGGTGGTCTAACTCTGGGCAGGCTGTGCTGTAGGTTCTCCTTTTTCCCTCTGCCCTGTTCTCAGGGGCTCAGACTGGCATGGATACCGGGCTGCAAGAGCAATCCCTTTTAATTTCACCTTTGTGTTGCAATGACTTAACTTTGCCCTGAAAGAGCTGATTGCTACCCCGCTTTACTCCCTTTCCACCCTAACGGGCCCCAGTTCGAATCTTATGGAACTACTCGCTGGCTGGGAGCACCAGAAATACACGCTGAACTTTAATCTAGGTCACACCGGATGCCCATTGCTCCATTACTCCGCTCTTTTGGGGCATGGGCTGGGGTGATTACAGCTCAATACAAAACTGTGGGGTTTTGCCAACCTCCTTTATGGACTAAGCCCAGGTACCTTTACCACCCTGCCGCTCCAGTCCCCAGCCACGATTCATGCCACTTTTTGGACCGTGACCTCTGGGGATCCAGGACTATCGAATGGTACCCGGGGATGGCCAACGCTCCCTATGGATCACCCCAAAATCTCAACCTAAATTATGTGGGTATCTCAGTTCCCATAGCTGCTATGGAGGCACCAGGCTGTCTGGAGGGGGGTATTGTTCTCCTAATGGGATTAGGCTCTTATCAGATGGCAATTGTGTATAAATACTGTGAGTTTGTGTAAATAAATCAGTTCTTGTTTCACCTTAATACTGGTCTTGTCTGGTTATTAGGGTAGGCTATTTGCTAATATCACTTTCCAGCACTACAGGTACAGGTTGCAGGGTTGAAGCAGGTCTTTTTTGTGGAGATACACAGCCAGGGTATCTGGAATCCGTCACAGAAAGCAACAGGATATAATGTACTGTATTGGATGAGAAAATGTCCTCCTGCTATGTCCAAAATATCAACTTCCAAAATAAACTGCTTGTTAGAATAAGGGTGTTTCAGTATGGCAGTGGTGCAAAAAACTGTTTTGAAGGTTTTGAAAACATGCACATCATCATGAGACCAATCTTTACACTAATGAGATTATAGGCAGCTTGATATCTAGTTTAGAAAATACTTTGGTCTTCTGCAGGTGATCAAATATCTCAGGATTCAAGTGTAAGGGATTGCTGTTTGTTTTTGTGATTTACTTGAGAGCGCTATAGTCTATGCATTTCTTCTCAACAAAAAATAATTGTGCTCCTGTTTCAGAGGAAGATAGACGTATGAAGCCCTTACAGAGCTTTTCCTGAAAATATACTTCTATGATTATCAATATCTCCAGAATAATAACTTTTTATAAGAAGATATTCTTGGAACACAATTGGGATATCCCTTACAGATTTTTACATAAATACAGTGAATTTATTGAATATTCCTGTAATTACATTTGGTGTACACAGTGATTTATTACACTTTGTCTTTATAAAGTAAATAATACTAATTGCTTCAGCCTCTGTGACAACGAGCATTTCCCTGGATAAAATAGGAAAACTAAATATGGTTAAAATGCTAAGAAAAAAAATAAAGAACTTTGCACTTCCAAAATTTACCAGCACAACAAATCAACATAAATGTATGCTCAAAGAGCTGCATGCTTGGGAGCCGAGTTCATTTTTATAGATCATCATGTTTATGCAGAATGTCTTGTTTTTTTTCTGGCAAAGGGAAGATGAGAATAGATTGTATTAATGTACTCTTGTTGATAAATTGTTTTGAATGGCTTGAAGCATTTAGGGTTAGTTTCTTTTAAACAGAATAAAAACAAAGCTTAAAATGTAGAGTGTAATGTAGGTTAACTTCAAGCATGAAAGAGAGCAAATCCGATTCCCCAGAGCTTATTTCTATTATCGATATAATGTTAAAAACCCCTAATATTCTAGCTACTCAACAATACAGGCATTGAAAAAAGTGACTTAAACTAATAAAAAATACAATATCCTGTTGATGTAGTATCTCTTCATAAGAAGCGTAGTAGGGAAGATTCTAGTAACTACAAACCTGTAAGCTCTTTTAACTCTAAATTTTTTAGCTCTAAAATACCCTGTATTTTGCAGGTCTTTCTATGGGAGTGACTTTTTAAATAGCACCGCCAGTGTTGAGACTGTGCTATTTTAGCAAGCCTGCAGGAGGGAGGGAGGGTCTAATAGCGCGGTCTTTCCTCTTGCGGCAAGAACCGTGCTATTATACCCAGACAACTAATTAATGTTTAGCGATGTACAGGGTATGTCACGGTCGTTAAGTTGGTTAAAGGTAAACAAAGAATTACAAAACTCAGAGGATCACTGACAGTGTTCTTTTATTCTGCATTCTATTGGCTGATCCAATCAGCCAATCGGATTGAACTTCAATCCGATTGACTGATTACATCAGCCAATCGGATTTTTCCTACCTTAATTCCGATTGGCTGATAGAATCCTATCGCCAATCGGAATTCGAGGGACGCCATCTTGGATGACGTCATTTAAAGGAACCTTCATTCGTCGTTAGTCGTCGGGAAGAAGAGGATGCTCCGCGTCGGATGTCTTGAAGATGGACCCGCTCCGCGCCGGATGGATGAAGATAGAAGATGCCGCTTGGATGAAGACTTCTGCTGGATGGAGGACCTCTTCTGCCCCGATCGGATGAAGACTTCTGCTGCTCCGGATGTCCTCTTTTGGCCCATCGGTGCCCAGCTGGGTGAACACGGCTCAAGGTAGGGTGATCTTCAATGGGGTAGTGTTATGTTTATTTAAGGGGGGATCGGGTGGGTTTTAGAGTAGGGGTGTGTGGGTGGTGGGTTGTAATGTTGGGGGGTCTTGTATTTTTTTTTACAGGTGAAAGAGCTGATTACTTTGGGGCAATGCCCCACAAAAAGCCCTTTTAAGGGATGGTAAAAGAGCTGATTACATTTGTAATGTAGTATAGGGTAGGGAATTTTATTATTTTGGGGGGCTTTTTTATTTTATTAGGGGGCTTAGATTAGGTGTAATTAGATTAAAATTCTTGTAATATTTTTTTTTTGTAATTTAGTGTTTGTTTTTGTAATATAGTTTAGTTTATTTATTTGTATTTTATGTAAGATAATTGTAGTTAATTTATTTAATTAATTTATTGATAGTGTAGTGTTGGGTGTATTTGTAACTTAGGTTAGGATTTATTTTACAGGTAATTTTGTAATTATTTTAACTAGGTAGCTATTAAATAGTTATTAACTATTTAATAGCTATTGTACCTAGTTAAAATAAATACAAAGTTGCCTGTAAAATAAATATAAATCCTAAAAAAGCTACAATGTAATTATTAAATTATTTTGTAGCTATCTTATGGTTTATTTTATAGGTAAGTATTTAGTTTTAAATAGGATTAATTTATTTAATGATAGTAATTTTATTTAGATTTATTTAAATTATATTTAAGATAGGGGGGTGTTAGGGTTAGGGTTAGACTTAGGTTTAAGGGTTAATAACTTTATTATAGTAGCGGTGACATTGGGGGCGGGAGATTAGGGATTAATAATTGTAGGTAGGTGGCGGCGATTTTAGGGATGGCAGATTAGGGGTTAATACAATTTATTATAGTGTTTGCGAGGCGGGAGTGCAGCGGTTTAGGGGTTAATACATGTATTATAGTGGCGACGATGTCCGGTCGGCAGATTAGGGGTTAATAAGTGTAGGTAGGTGGCGGCGACGTTGGGGGCGGCAGATTAGGGGTTAATAAATATAATGTAGGTGTTGGCGATGTTAGGGACGGCAGATTAGGGGTTCATAGGGATAATGTAGGTGGCGGCGTTGCCCGGTCGGCAGATTAGGGGTTAAATAATTTAATTATAGTGTTTGCGATGTGGGGAGGCCTCAGTTTAGGGATTCATAGGTAGTTTATGGGTGTTAGTGTACATTTTAGCACTTTAGTTAAGAGTTTTATGTTCCGGCGTTAGCCCATAAACTCTTAACTACTGACTTTTATATGTGTCTTGGAGGTAGAGGCTCTACCGCTCACTTTCTCCAAGACTCGTAATACCAGCGTTAGCGAAATCCCATTAAAACGATAGGATACGCAATTGACGTAAGGGGATTTGCAGTAGCCTCGAGTCGCGGAAGAAAAGTGAGCGGTGAGCCTGTACCTGTCAAACTCGTAATACCAGCGTTAGATAAAAAGCAGCGTTGGGACCTCTCAACGCTGCTTTTTAAGGCTAACGCAAAACTCGTAATCTAGCAGCTTGTGATTACAAGATTTTTTCGGCAAACTTGCAAAAAAAGGCATTAACACCTTGTTTGCTGAAATTGTTTTTTAAGTAGCCAAACTTCACTCCAAACTTATTCCAGCCTTCCTCAAAGGGGCCAATCTGGATTTACTCGAGTAAACAGTAAGCCACTGCCATTTGTTAGTTAAAAATCCCACATCAGATATCCGCACTCAGTAACTTCAATGAAGATTCGTCATTGACAAATTGTTTAAAAAAAGTATCAAAAAACTTTATTAGTTACAATGTAAAACCAGGCAATTGGTAAAAATTAACACAACATGAGGGTGGGTAATACAAGCTCAACGCATACGCGTTTTGTGTGAGAAACCAACCCACTAGTTCATTGATCCTTTTTTAAGCGCTTCGTCTATCATAAATCTTCCTTGAAGTTGCTGAGTGCGGATCTCTGGTGTTGGTACTTGCTGTGACTAACATTTGTTAGCTAAACCTTTATTTTTGTTTTGCGCTAATTTATCTACCCCCCCCCTACTGCAGAATTCAGAGCTATGCTGCATTGTTATTTATGCAAATTAAGGACATTTTCCAACAAATGTCGAAGTCATGGTAGCAGTGTTAAGCTTGACAGAGACAGTAAAGTAATAATGTAATGATTTCAAACAGAGCATGCAATTTTAAACAACTTTCCAATTTACTTCTATTATCTAAGTTGCATTGTACTCTTTGTAGCGTTTGTTGAAAAGCATACCTAGGTAGGCTCAACAGCAGCAAAGCACTTCTTGGAGCTAGCTGCTGATTGGTGGCAGCACATATATGCCTGTTGCCTTTGGCTCGCCTGATGTGTTCAGATAGATCCCAGTAGTGCATTGCTGCTCATTCAACAAAGGATACCAAGAGAATGAAGCAAATTTGATAATAGTAGTAAATTGGAAAGTTGTATAACATTGTATGTTCTATCTGAATCATGGAAGAATAATGTTGGGTTTCATGTCCCTTTAAATTACAGAAAAAAAATATCAAAATAAATATTGAAAGTAAAGTTTTTTTTGTACTACATATAATTAAAGCGACAGTCAACACCATAATTTTTGTTGTTTAAAAAGGTAGATAATCCCTTTATTACCCATTCCCCAATTTTGCATAACCAACACAGTTATAATAATACACGCTTTACCTCTCTGATTACCTTCTATCTAAACTTCTGCAAACTGCCCCCTTATTTCAGTTCTTTTGACAGACTTGCATTTTAACCAGTCAGTGCTCACTCCAGGGTAACTTCAAGTGCATGAGCTCAATGTTATCTATATGAAACACATGAACTAACACCCTCTAGTGGTGAAAAACTGTCAAAATGCTTTCAGATTAGAGGTGGCCTTCAAGGTTTTTCAACCAAGATGAAAGTAAATTGGAAAGTTGTTTAAAATTGTATGCCCTATCTGAATCATGAAAGTTTATTTTGGACTTGACTGTCCCTTTAAATATATTTTATAACAATCTGAAAATGTTTCCTGTCCCATTAAGTGGGCAGACTTTTGAATTAAATGTACATGGAAAGCAACATTAATCCCCAAACTACTGTGCTAAGCTGTTTTGTAGTTTTTTGATGCTGCTACTGTAGGCAATTTCAAATTATACCATTAATTTATGTATATATCATGACATTTCAGAACTCTACAACAAAATAAGTAATAATTATATATATAGTATATTTTTATTAAAATTTTAACAAACAAGGTTGTAAACAATAGTTTGAGTGTATTTTATTTTCTGAACTCTATTGTAAAAAGAAGGGGTATTTGGAAACCACAGCCATAGAACTACCACTCAATGTTTCTTGCCCCCACATAAATCCTAGGTACAGACCTAGATGGTCAAGTCCAAAATACAACTCTGTGTCTTCGGTCACATTTTAATTGAATTTAATTTGGGCTAAATCCAATCCCTTAAACTATAAAAAAAACAGTATGCTTGTATAAGTAAATGAGAGAATTAAATATGAGTAGGTTTATAGAGGATTAATAAATGTCTGAGTTTAAAAATGCAGAATTAATTAAAGGGACGTTGAAGTTTAAAATAAAATGTTCTTATGCTAGAGCTGTTTATTTTCTGAAAAATCTCCAACAATTTTTTAAAAAAAAAGAAAGAAATTGGATGGGCATCTGCTCAAACAGAAAACTAAGGAACAATAGGGATATTAAAACATGTAGGCTGATCAAAACATCCTATGCAAATGCAGTAAGTGAGATTATGTATGTGAAAATAAGGTTTATGTTTATTGTTCCTTAGAAGAGGTCAGAAATAAATGTGATACTGAAACCAAAGGTTAGTCTACACAAAAGCAAGGTTCTAACCATTAACATATACAAAAGTAACTAAAGGACACATTCTGCTTTACGATGGAAGACTGTCAGGGTGCCAGGAATCAGACTGAGACGAGAAGTGCAAAAATAATCACACCTTTATTAATAGCAAAAAATAATAAAAAATAAAAAAGTCCACAAGTCAAATAACAAGCCAGGAATCAAAACCAGAGCTGGCAGTCAGACGAGCCGAGTCAGGAGCCAAAGCGAGTAGTCAGACGAGCCGGAATCAGGAACAAGGAGAACAGCAGAGTCAGGAACAAGTCAGGGATCAGGAACCAGGAGGGACGTCAGACAGCCAGGTAATACACATGAGCTCTCACAAACAGGTCTGAGACAACACAAACCGGAAAATGCGGAGAGTTTATCACCTGGAACTGGAGGGTTTCAAAATGGAGAGCCCCAACAGCCATGGATAACGGAGAAGTTTCGTGAGTAACGAGTGCGGGCTGAAGGGGCCTGCCATTAATAGCCTCAATAGCAAGCGGAACGGACTGAGGCAAAACAATAATCTCGAACATTCTGAGTCTAGGGGGGGTTTGGACAGGCAATACTGAATTGGGCTGTCAGCTTATACTCCAACCAAAAAAGGGGGGTAAGAGTTCAACCCCTGCAGCCCATTATCCGTGACAGTGAGGTTGTAGGGGGGTGGGAGTTTAACCCTTGCAGCCCGGTATCCGTGACAACTCCCACCTTCCAGCTCGGTAGACCCGGCTGGATCCACACGGGTCTACTTGGGGCTGTCCGACGAGCATTCTATTTCAGTCTGCCGGGAAAGTCCATTGGCATTCCCATTGCCCTTTCCCGGCCTATACTGAACGTCAAAGTTAAAGGCTACAGGGCCAAACTCCATCTTAGTAGACGTCCATTATCTCCCGACACTCGGTTAAGCCACACCAGGGGGTTGTGATCGGTGAGGACAGTGAAAGGTCTTCCATATAGGTACGGATGTAATTTCTTGAGGGCCCATACCAGTGCCAGGCATTCCTTCTCCACCACTGCATAGTCTACCTCCCTGGGCAGCAGCTTCCTACTGATGTAGGCTATGGGGTGGTCATGCCCTTCCTCGTCCATCTGGCTTAACACTGCTCCCAACCCAAACATGGAGGCATCTGTGTGGACACAAAAATGTTTGGTGGGGTTAGGTGTGGCCAGGATGGGGGCAGAGATCAAGGCAGACTTGAGGTGCTGAAAGGCGTTTTCATATTCTGGGGACCACAGTACCTGTCGGGGCAGTCTTTTACGAGTCAGGTTAGTCAGGGGTTTGGCGAGGGTGCTATAATTGGGGACGAACCTTCGGTAATAGCCGGCGGTTCCTAGGAAGGCTAAGACCTGGGTCGTGGTTCGAGGAGTGGGCCAGTTTGCCACTGCCTCAACCTTGGCCGGCTCCGGCCGCTGATGTCCGCAGCCCACTCGGTGGCCCAGGTACTGGACTTCTGAGTGGCCTATGGTGCATTTGTCAGGCTTCAGGGTCAGCCCGGCGGCTCTGATGCGATCTAGAATGATGCCCAGGTGGATCAAATGGTCCTCCCAGGTGTCACAAAAGATGACAATGTCGTCCAAGTAGGCACAGGCATAGTCTTGGAGGCCATCCAGCAGGTGGTCCACCATCCTCTGAAAGGTGGCTGGAGCGTTCTTCATCCCAAACGGCATGACTTTAAACTGGTAGAGGCCGAAAAGGATGATGAACGAGGACTTGGGAACAGATTCAGGGTCTAGAGGGATCTTCCTAACTACCCAATAAGGGTAGTTAGGAAGTGACCTCTGGCAATTCTATCTAAGAGGTCATCGAAGCGGGGCATGGGGTAGACGTTGGTTGTGGTTCTGTCATTGAGCTTACGGTAGTCAATGCAGAACCGGGTAGTACCATCTTTTTTGGGGACCAACACCACCGGGGAGGCCCAGGGACTGTTGGCGGTTCAACAACACCGAGGTCTAACATTCCTCGGAGCTCCCGGTGCATACTGTCTCTGACAGCTTCAGGTAGTACTCTGTAAGCTGCCTGCCTCAGGGGAGTTTGCCCCAGGGGTTCCACTCATTGCACAGCCACTGTGGTGTACCCAGGGACAATGGAGAACATCTCCTGGTGGTCTTCTAGTAAATGCCGGACCTGCTGTCTCTGTCCAGCCGCTAACCTCTCATCAGGGAATATGTTGGCTACTCATTGAGGGGTCTCATTCGGCCCGGGGAGCTCTGGCATGTGGAGGCTCTCTGAGTCTGCCACAGCCGGAGCACAGATACATCTTGGGGTCTTTCTACATACTCCGTTGGACCCGGTCATCGGAGCATTTTGCTAAAAGGTAGGTGGTGTTATTCAATTGTTCCACCAGCCAGTAGGGCCCTTGCCAGGAAGCCTGTAACTTGTCCATTTTGACAGTGAGGTCCTTCAGCTGATCCCTGAACTTCAGGACGTACTCCACAATGGAGGGTCCTTCCTCCCCGGCTGATTGCTCCCAGTTGGCATGCAACAAGTCTAGGGGCCCCCTTATTTTCTGGCCATATAGCAGCTCAAAGGGTGAAAACCCGGTTGATTCCTGGGGCACCTCTCGGTAGGCAAAGAGGAGATGCGGCAGGAATTTTTCCCAGTCTTTGTGAGTGGCCGAGAACGTTTGAAGCAATTTCTTCAGTGTCCCATTAAACCGTTCACAAAGCCCATTGGTCTGGGGGTGATATGAGGCACTGTACAGGGGTTTTATCCCACACAGTTCCCATAACTTCTGGGTGACCTCCGCTGTAAACTGGGTCCCTTGGTCAGAGACCATTTCTCGGAGGAAGCCTACCCTGGTGAATACCTGGAGGCAAGCACCTGCCACCGTCCCCGCCTGGATATTCGCCAGAGGTATTGCCTCTGGATACATAGTGGCATAGTTGACTACCGTGAGTATGTATTTTTTCCCGGAGGGGCTGGGTTGAGGTATGGGCCCTACTATAGCCACAGCGATTCTGCTAAAGGGTTCGTTAATAATGGGAAGAGGGTTAAGGGGCGCTTTTCGTATGGTCCACGGTCTTCCCTACTTTCTGACACACCACGCAGGTCTTACAATACTCCCTAATTTCTCTTGTGATTCTGGGCTAGAAAAAGACCTGAGTAAGGTGGTGGTGTGTTCGGGAGTTGCCTTAATGCCTGGCCAAGAGGATGTCGTGCCCTATTCGCAGCAGGTCGGACCGATATCGTTTCGGTACCACCAGCTGGCGTTTGGGCACTGGCCCTTTCTTTCTCCAGGAGAACCGATACAACAGACCATTTTCCCATTGGAACTGTTCCTCCCCGGGGGGCCTTGGGGGTCAGTCCCTACTCAGTCTCGGAAGGGGGCAAGGGTCGGGTCACTCAGGGTCTCTTGGGCAAATTCAGAAGGGGGGGCCCAGGATAGTTGGTCGGGAAGGAGGGCAGGGACCGGGGTTGGGTGTTGGGGGTAAGGGTAGGGCATCGGGGAAGGAGAGGAGTCGAGGTGGGAGGTCTTACCTGGGTCCCCAGCTGCGGTGTGTTGGCTTGATGCTGAGCTTGCCTGCTGGTGGTCACTGGGCAGGTGTCCAGGGGAGTATCCCCCAAAAAGGTGGAGACAAGTAGGCCGAGGTCGTTTCCTAGTAGAACCTCTGCGGGAAGATCTGGCATAATGCCCACGTCCACAGTACAGGCTCCAGTGCCCCAAACCAGATTGACACAGGCCATAGGGATTTGTACAGTGGCAACTTTGGCCATTTTAACCGCAAGGGTTCTTCCAGTAGCAGTAGAAGCAGAGGCCAGACGAGGCTGGATCAGGGTGATGGTGAATCCGGTGTCCCGTAGTCCCTGGGCCGCCTCTCCATTGACCCAAATGGTCTGGCAGTGGTGCTGACGGTTGTCGGTAGACACAAGGTGGGCTTCTTCTAGAGTGCCAACCTCCTCTTCAGCCCATTCAGGGTAGTCAGCCGATGCCGGTGCATAAGCGTAGTAGGCAGTGGCTGGGTAGGTCGGGGCTGGAGCGCTTACCCAAGTTGTTGGCTGGGGGTGTCTTGGCTGGGCTGCCGGCTGCTTTAGGGCCCAATGTGGGCATTCCCACCTGAAGTGGCCAGGGTGCCCACAGGAGAAACATCCCTGGGAGTCCCTGACTCTGGCCAGAGGGACAAAGGCCGGGCGTCCCGGGGGTTTAGTGGTAACCACTGGGGGTCGGACTACAACCGAAGCTGGACGGGGAGTCGATTGCGGGGCAGAGCGAACTTGGCGGCGGCATCTGCATATTGATCGGCCAAGACGGCCGCCTGGTCTGCTGTGGTGGGCCGACGGTCATGGACCTATTCTTTAATTTCGACTAGAACATGGTTATAGAAATGCTCCAGTAGGAATAGCTGTGCCACTTCGGCCCCAGTAGTGGCCTTGCAGCCGTTTAGCCAGGAAGTCATCGACCGGGTGAATTGGTGGGTCCATTCTGTGAAAGGGGTGGGAGTAAGGGCGCTAAAGAAAGCTAAAGGTATCCAATATAAGTATTATATAAATTATTAGTGTATATGCTCTCGCTGGTAAATAGTGTGCAAAAAATAATAATTCTTCTTATAAAGTGCTCTGGTGCCAAATAAATTAAATTGACAAACAAACCTAAGAAATTGATGTATTGGATAAAATTAATATGTTGTTAACGTTAATAATATATTAAGAAAATGGTGAGTACATAATGGTGTGATAAAAACAAAGATATTTGTATATACGGTGCTCTGACAAAATGCAGAAAGACTTTTGGCAGAAGGACATTTGGCAGACGGACATTTGGCCGACAGACATTTGGCTGACAGACAGAAAGCTAAAGAATGTTCCGATTTCGGCCGAGGGCAGATGCGTTACCAGAGTGCTCTGTTCTAATCACAGCCTCGGGCACCGCAACTGCCTCTGGGAACCTTACCATGGGTCCTAGGCCGCACGTTTTGTAATTCTCTGTCTGGGAAACTATCTATCTATCAAATCTATCTATTTATCTATCAAATCTATCTATCTATCGTATCTATCAAATGTATCTATTGCATCTATTGATCTATCTATCTAATCTATGTATCTATCTATCAAATCTATCTATCTTGTGCCGGACTGTTATCTGACAGCCACTTGTGTTTCGGCCAAATGTCCGTCGGCCAAATGTCCGTCGGCCAAAAGTCCGGCCACGGTATATACAGTGATAAGTGAAATGAATAATATAAAAATGCGAGGATAAACAATATAAATTAAAAGACAAATTTATTATATCCTAATATCCAGCTAAACACATGGAATGTAATAAAATGAAATTGATAAATAATCTGCAACCTACGGGGACGTCTCCCCTAAAAATAATAAAATCTATATAGAGTTAGCTAATATGTCCTCAGAATCAAATAGGCTAACCACCTGACTTAAAATATATATAGCAGATATTACAATTGAAACACAGTATAGGAGGAGTGGAAAAATAAACACAACTTGGGCAGTCTAAGGATGGAGGAGCACTATGCTGCTGGGAAAGAAAAAAAGTCAATGATATTCAACGCCACATTAGCCAAGTGAGAATTTTACTACCATAAACTCAGTTTGTCGTGGCTATTAGAATGGTTTTCTGCCTATTTGGGAACGCATTATTCTGAAGTTTACCTTGGGAGACACGAATGATACAAGTTACCTTAACTTCTTAGATGGAGCTGTTACATAGGACTCTGATTCAGATGCGCCGCATGTGTCTTGGCGTCTGACGCCACCTGCGGAGTTCCGAGTGATCGTTCCTATAGTAGACTCATAGAGCGAGGTTTATCAAGATCGCTTAGTAGTTATTTTCTCCAAAGGGGTACATTTAAAACATCCTGCACTTAGTGCTCTGCACGCAGGGGAAATGTAACCTTAGTAGATGAAAAATTGATGAAGTGATAAGGTGATGAGTGATAATGCGATATTAACCCAGGTTAACAAATCCAAGAACAGTTGTTCCAAAGTAAACAGGTGCAAGTTCCAAAAGTTCCCATCTCAAAAACAGTCACAATGATCAACGTGTTTCGCTCTATACAGAACTTTATCAAGATAGTTGTGACTGGGACTGTATCGCTTTTTTTAAAGGTGTTGTAAGATCCTCATTATGGTTATGCCTTAATTGGTTTCAGTTAAGGTGGATTCTAAGGTAACTTATACAAGTGTCAGTCATTAATGTCTGTTCATTCTTGATTCTTTTAAGGTGGAAATATTCCTCTTTGCTTTCGCTACATATGTCACTCCTTCATGCCCAAGAAAACATTTTGTTTATTTTCTATTCCTTATTTGTTTATTGCTTGCTCCGCTCATCTCAAATTATTTGCCACAAAAAAATATACACAAAAATAAACATAAAAATAAAAACAACTATCATCTGACTGTGTATTTTCATCTCTATAGTAAATATTTTTAAAAAAAACTTTATTCATCATATGAATGCATTTTGCAGAATTAACCCAAATTTTACTACATAGAAATACTTTTTAGAGTGAAACAATCAAGTTTACTTAATTCCTTATATTTATCCATAGTTCATTATGGGACTGTTCATAGGAGGGGTAGATAGTTATTATAAATTAAATTAAATTATAGAATAAATTATTTGATGTTTACTAATAATACATAAAAACATCAGATATAGAGAGGCCTGTCTAAATGTTATTCAAAAATGAAAGGGGTAAGGTCCAATTCAGGAATTTTGGAAATAATGTATTGCATTTGTAGATTAATTCAGCTTCCTTTATCAGCAGTCTCTTTTCTATATTGCCACATCTCCAATGTTTTTGTACTCTCTGTATTCCCCAATAAAACAGATCTTTAGTATTGCCTTTATGGATTGTTTTAAAATGTTTTTACAAATAAGTATCCTCAAGGCCATTTTTAATGCTATTTATATGTTCTCTGATTCTATCTCTCACCATTCTTTTTGTTTCTCCAAAATAGAAGAGATTGCAGGAGCACTTTAGAACATAGATTACATTTTTGTGATACGTTAACAACATATTAATTTTATCCAATACATCAATTTCTTAGGTTTGTTTGTCAATTTAATTTATTTGGCACTAGAGCACTTTATAAGAAGAATTATTATTTTTTGTACACTATTTACCAGCGAGAGCATATACACTAATAATTTATATGATACTTATATTGGATACCTTTAGCTTTCCTTAGCGCCCTTACTCCCACCCTTATCACATACTTTTTCTGAAAAGAACGAAGGATCTTTTCCTTTTGTAAGGTGTTTGGTATCCCATATATCCAGGGCTCTACTATATCCACACACACATCCATTCTGTGAAAGGCTGTCCGTCCTGCTTCCTTAGTGCCCGGGATTTCTGCCGGTGGGCCTCTGGCATGAGCCCATATTGGGCAAGGATTTGTTATAATCCTTTTGGTCCTCAGAAGGGGTAGCGTGGAAAGCTGCCAAAGCCCGCCATGACAATTTACCGATCAGGACCGACAGTTTGTCGGCGTAGGCTACCCCCTGTAGTTCGCATTGGGTCTCAAAGACCTGAAGATAACAGTCAATATCCTCTTCCTTATAGGCTCGGAATGCCCCATGGGGTAGCTTGGGCGGTCGGGGAGCTTGCATTCCATGGGCGGATAGAGCCCCTCCTATGGACTGGTGGATTTCTGCTAACTTGAGCTGGGTAACATCTGAGACTATCTTGGTGATGACCTCCTCTGGTGGCTGGGTGTCATACAATGCCAACCGCCACTTCACTTCCCACTATATATCGGACGTGGGTGTCCCCGGCATGGATACTGTACTTGGTGCTGTAACAGATGGCTCATTGCCCTGGTCATCATCCGACCCACCGGCCGCCTGGTCCTCCCCCAGCATTTCTCTGGTGGGGGTAGTTCTGCTCCTGGTACCCGCAGTTTTCCCTCGAGTCTCCATTCAATAATACTTCTAGCTGGTGGTTTGAATGTCCCAGGAAGTTGGAAGCATCCCACCACTGCCAGCCAATGTGACGGATACCCTGGCTAACCCGACTGGATAGCTCCGCCTAACGGGTCCTTCTTCCTCCCTGGTGACTCCAGCTATGTAGCACAAGAAAATTATTCTAGCAGGAGTCCACCTAAATGACTAGACAGACTAGCATTCAGGTGAAGTAAGAACTGCTTTATTTCACAGAAAACACAGCTTTTAAACATTTCCAACAGAAAAGGGGGGTAGTTATAACAAATATTATACAATGAGACAAACATCAGACAATGGTTAGTTAAACAAGATTCTAATCACAAAAGGATAATGGATGACTCACACAATAGCAGAAAGACACATAACAGCAGGAGGTCTCTGCATTTGATTATCTAATCACAAAAAGGACAATGGATGACTCATACAATAACAGAAAGGCACATAACAGCAGGAGGTCTCAGTATTCGATTGTCTGTGCTGTGTGTAATCTCCTGCTCTGTGTCTCACACCTAGACTGAATGTACAGACACATAACAGAAGGAGGTTGCAATAATCTCGAACACTCTGAGTCTAGGGGGGGGTTTGGACAGGCAATACTGAATTGGGCTGTCACCATATACTCCAACCAAAAAAGGGTAGGAGTTCAACCCATGCAGCCCAGTATCCATGACAGTGAGTTTGTAGGGGGGTGGGAGTTTAACCCTTGCAGCCCGGTATCCGTGACAGGAGGCATGGGTGGGAACAAACACGTAGGAGACAACTGAACAGGAGCACTCCTTGAAAGAGGGCCTCTCACTTAGACTGATGTCAATTAGGATCAAAAAAGACACCAATGCCTCAAGATCTTCTGGTAAATCTCTGGCAGCAACTTCATCTTTAATCGCATCAGAGAGCCCATGAAAGAAGGCGGCAACAAGGGCTTCATTGTTCCAACCTACCTCTGCGGCAAGCGTACGGAACTCAATGGCATACAGAGCAACAGATCTTGTACCTTGCTGAATGGACATGAGTTGTTTAGCAGCAGAGGAGGAGCGAGCCAGAACATCAAATACCCTTTGAAAGGAGGCCACAAATTCAGGGTAATTTGAAATCACAGGTTTATTAGTCTCCCACAAGGGATTAGCCCAGGCAAGAGCTGTGTCAGAGAGTAACGAGATGAGAAATCCCACCTTAGCTCTGTCAGAGGGAAACGCGTGAGGTAACATCTCAAAGTAAATGCCTACCTGGTTCAAAAACCTTCTGCACTGATTAGGATCGACTCCATATCGCTGAGGTAGAGGTGCAGAACCAGACATGCTCCTGGTAGGACTAGGTGCAGTAGCGGAAACAGGAGCAGCCATAACTTGCGGGACACTTTAGTCCAAATGTGCAGTGCGAGTCAGCAGGGTTTGCAGGGCTAGTGCAAATTGATCCAAGCGGTGATCCTGTTCATCCATCCTGGAAATTATGGCAGGTAAAGGTGGATTATTAGCACCATCAGGATTCATGGCCCTTGCGTAATGTCAGGGTGCCAGGAATCAGACTGAGACGAGAAGTGTAAAAATAATCACACCTTTATAACTAGCAAAAAATAATAAAAAGTCCACAAGTCAAATAACAAGCCAGGAATCAAAACCAGAACTGGTAGTCAGACGAGCCGAGTCAGGAGCCAAAGCGAGTAGTCAGATGAGCCGGAATCAGGAACAAGGAGAACGGCAGAGTCAGGAACAAGCCAGGGATCAGGAACCAGGAGGGACGTCAGACAGCCAGGTAATACACAGGAGCTCTCACAAACAGGTCTAAGACAACACAAGGGCAAAGCATACTGAACAGAGGCCCTTTAAATAATAAGTGATGACATCACAATTCTGAGACTGCATCCTGTCTCACACGGATGATGTGCACCAGTCTGGCCATAAAAGGAAGTGCAGGAAATGAGCAGCATCACACAGTATGCACCAGAGTCAGCAAGAGAGGTGAGTAAAATGGCTGCCAGCAGCACATGGCAAACAAAACAGGGAAAAATCCCTGACAAAGACATATTACATGTATTATATAGCTGGTTAGTATTTCTTTTACATTTATCATAGAAGGATTCTATCTAAATTCTTCTTCCTAATTAACCTGCAAGAGCCTTTCTGTCCTTTAAATAGCACTGTGCAATGGACTGTGGAGGAGAGAAGTTAGCAGAGCAGTGCAGGTGAAAGATAGGGAGTCGGAGGAGCGTCACATTATGATATTCCCCTCTGATATTTAAAGGGCCAGTATACACCTATTTTCATATAACTGCATGTAGCAGGCACTACTATAAAGGAGAATATGCACAGATACTGATCTAAAAATCCAGTATAAAACCTTTTAAAAACTTACTTAGAAGCTCCTTGTTTATCACTGTTGATAAGGTAAGGCTGGGACATCCACTGAAAGGGGCTGGGTAAACAAAAAGAGCAGACACTCTCCCCCCTTCCCTGCATATGAAAAGACAGATTATACAAACAAAAGCAAGCAGGAGTCTGTAAACCCGTGTATACATCTGGCACTGTGGGGCTTGGTTAGGAGTCAGCACAATGTTCATAAAAATAAGCAAAACTATACATTTTTATAAAAACACTCCCAGGTGGGCTATATAAATGGATCATCTACAAAACATTTATGCAAAGAAAAATCTAGGGCCCGATCTGATATGCAGCATCGCCCGCAATAGCCGGCGACGCCAAATTTTGCGCTGGTTTGGTATCCTATATACGGCGTAACCTAGAAGTTACGCTCGTATATTTCTGCCTTCGGCCGTAGTTTTTTGGCCCATAGACAGGTATACCAAACCAGCACAGTTTGGTATCCAATATACAGTGTAAGGACTTACGTGGCGAAAATGGGGAAATCTTACTCCATTTTCACCTCGCCACAAAATGCAGGCGTAGTGGGAGCGAGCAGCCGACCAGGATGGCTGCACTTCACTGAGGCTCTGTGAACAGACCGGGTAATAAAGCCTATAATAGCTCCAAATTCAAATAATAGGCTACGGCTTTCAATTGCCAAATATAGTTAACTCCACAATACTTCACGCCAGATTCGGGACACACAAATGTGCACCGGATATTTAACAACGGTCGACACCAGGCATTAAGCACCAGACTCGCGGCCCTTATAAAGGCCCAGATACCTAAAACGGATAATTATCGAGTGATAAAAAGAAGCACGACAGACACCCCAGGTATCAGACCGCAATACCCAAAATACAAAGAGCTGTTACTTACAACTAAACTGCGGAAAACAATATTTAACGGGACGGTGCATATCGCGGTGAGTAGGAGGTGCGAGTCCTCCATATTGAATTGCGCACTTAATTTTCTTCCGAGCTGAATGTTATAAGGGACACTGCATACAAAGACTCTATCACCGGAGCCTTATTAGGCGACACTAATATCAAAGACAGCACTCCCATGTCTGTGCTTACAATATGAGACACTGGCTAACTACTTGAGCATAATTGAGCAGATAACGCACACAGAGATGAACAGATCTTGTGAATATTTATTGTTATGAGCCCATTCTCTCCTTAATGCAAAGAAGGGGCATTATCTGTACAGGCTCAAGGATATAGGGCTGTGCACTAACCTGTTGTGCATCAAAAGATAAACGGTGCAGCACATGCAAACTGAGAACAGACCCTATTAGGCAACCTCCATCTTATACATCGTATCAAAGTAAATACTCTTCTAACTGATAACAACACAATATATGTTAATAAAGATGTATTGAAAAAACACAGTAGAGACGCATAATACACTATACTTACATACAAGTGAGCTGTGTAATAACTGCATAACGCCAAAAAGCGCTACCTTTTCTCTGAACCTCTCCAGCTTACTGTCTACCAGGCACGTACCCCCATTCCTTTTCCTGTCACACAAAGTGGTGACGGGTCATATCCCTCTTTCCCTTTTCCGTAATCACCCTGCGAGGGTAAACTACCCCAGGGGGTACAGTGCCAACTGCCATTCCTACAATCTAATAAGAACAACCACCAAAATGTCACAGAGAAAAGCTCTACGCCAAGACAGACCACAGAAGACATCACAAAACAATCAAAGCACTGTTCACACTTTTTTTAAACAAACTGACCAAAGCTCCAAAAGTAAAGAAATGGAAGGCTTGCAGCAAGTATCAGAAGAAGAACAGGACCAAGATACCATGCAGTCCAAGATGGATGAAGACTCAACTATAACTCAGGCACAAGATGTGAACACACCGATCACGTATCAAGCTATGGCAGCCTTGATAGATCAGGTTAAGTCTTGTATTAAGGAGGAATGTGCCGACCTCAAAAAAGAATTGAACGAACTAGGCCACAGAGTGGATACACTAGAGGAACATGAATATGTGGTCTCACAAAAACTGTCACATCTTTCTACCAACCAAACAAAACAACTCCAACATCTAACTGAATTAGAGGACAAAATCGACGACTTAGAAAATCGTACGAGAAGGGGTAATCTTCGGTTCAGAGGGATACCTGAAACAGTCATGAATCACGAAATCAGAGACTATCTACAGGCCCTATTTCGAGAGGTACTAAGAAACACCAATACGGATAATGAAGAGATCCCATTAGATAGAGCGCACCGCGCATTACGTCCAAAACCACCGGATGATGCACCTCCTAGGGACATTGTAATACACTTCCAAAATTTTAGACAAAAAGAAGAAATATACAATGCGGCGAGGAAAAGCCAAATTATAAATTTCCAAGATCACAAACTCCAAATATTTCAAGACCTCTCACAAAGAACTTTACAGAAAAGGAGAGACTTTCAGCCTTTAACAACACATCTAAGAACATTGCATATTCCATACCGATGGGGCTTCCCTACATCAGTCATAGTTATGAAAAGCGGAAAGAAATTCGAATGCTCATCTTTAACTGACCTCAACAGATTTTGTAACCTGTTGAATATCTCTCCACCAGGCAGCAACACTCCCCCAACTTCTCATGCACAGCATGATAGGTTGGATAATCCCAGACCTCAAAGAAGACCTGGCCCTGACACCAACAGCAAGCAGTCTAAAAGAAGACAGATAATCCAGGCTAATGATGACAACGCAGACACGGACGCTCTGAGATGAGTAACTATATCTGCTTAACACATTCCCTTGTAATTATTGTCTGTTGCAATATATGGTAACCATATTTGGAAGCCCAAATGACATCACTTCTCTCTGACCTATTTGGAGAGAAGTGAAAGACTATTATCGGAGAGTAAACTCAGGACAAAAATTAAAGAACAAAGACTTTCCCTGCTGATGAGATATTCTCACTTATGTGGATAACGGAGTCTCATTTGTTACACACTATCTATAGATAGTTCATTTGTAAATGGTTTATATTTACTTTTTGTTATAAGATGTGATAGTCATATTTAGAGGTCCAGATAATATTGCTTCTTTCTAGCTTACCAAGAGAGAATTGAAAGACTGTTATCTATAGGAAAACCCTGAGCAAACATTAAGAATCAAAGTTTTCTGTTTTTTTTTTGTTTTCTCCCTACTGAAGAGAAGACCCTACCTATGTAGATAATAGAGTTTTGTGCCCTATACATTAATCATTGATAATTTGTTTATATGTGATTTTTATACTGTTATTCAAGTTTGTTGTTCTTTAATAACTATAGTTTAGAACTCTATATGTGATGAACATTATGCTTAAATGTAATCGCTCAGAGATGCCTACCTTTAGTCGCTTTATCACTGCTTCACAATACTAACATAAAATATACCAATGTCCTATTTTTCCATTGATATATTTTGACCTAATGAATATTATGACTGGAGGTGGCAGCCTACATCCCCCCATAAGCCCCACAGCTTAGTCATGTGGAGGTGCCAAACGCGAGTTAATACCTCTAGGCCCTCAAGATTAGAGAATACCTCTTCCCGCTAATATCTCAGAAAATAGTAATGTACAGAATAATAAACCTCAAAATATCAATCTCTGACATGCACGATTGATTCATGTAGTTCAATTTTATTGTGAATGAGCTCTTACCATTAACCTCTACTGCAGAGCTTTACTGAATAGACCTAATCTACCACTTCCAATACAATATAATGTACCAGAAAAGTATCCCTCTACTACCCGTAGAAACTATCTGGCAGGACAACTTAATAGAAGTTGAACGTTTATAATACCTGTAACTTTAAGTAATTACCCCATTAACCCTCAATGCATGACTTACCACTACTGACACTAGAAATCAAGAAACACCTTGATTCAGACAGTAACTAATTTAATTTAAAGGGTTATAAATTAATCAAAGATACAGATGAGAGATATATTAGAGACATCACAGATTAGTTAATAACCTTCTTACCTAACTAGATCTAATTAAAACTGTTACTTTGGTAATCAAGCTGCAGACATATATCCTTTTAATACTTGCATACCCGGTTTGTAGCATAAAGCTCCCAAACCCACTCTGATACAGATATTGTAATTAAAATTGCTATTATATATTGTTTAATACAGAAGATAATAAAATCGCTATAACTACCCTTAACTTTACTAATCCCACCCTTTAACACTATCCCTTTCCTCTCTTCCCTGACTCACCTAACTCTTCCCCATATAACTAAACCCTTCCCACCAGACTCTCTTTTTTCCCTAAACTATTAGCAGATATATAGTTAGGATATCACAATACCCCTGCGGGTTCCTATTAAATAGTCAGCACACATATACCATATGTCGAGCTCCAAAATAGCACAAACATCTCATTATAAGGCGGACACATTACATATAGCTACACAAAATGTCAAAGGTTTTCTATCAGCGGAAAAACGTTCTATTGCATTCTATGACTTTTATAAAAGAAAAATAGATATAATAATGACCCAAGAGACTCATTTTAAGAAGAACCATGAACCGACATTATCTAAAAGATACTACGACCAAAATTTTTGTAGCTCAGGTGCAAATAAAACTAATGGAGTCACCATCTCGTTTAGACGAAATTTCCACTTTGAAGTAATTCAGAAACATTCCGACAAAGAAGGCAGAATCTTAATCCTAGTGGGCCTCTGTTATGGCGCCCCAGTAACCCTAGTTAATGTATACGCCCCAAACAAACCAACCCCGCATTTTTATAAACCTCTTATCAACATAATATTAGATATAGCTAAAGGCCCGATTATTGTTGGGGGAGACCTCAACTTCCCCTTAAATCCAACTTTAGACACATCAACTGGGAGATCCTACATGCCAAATAACATTCTTAAATCCAATTGTACAGCTTTACAAAGCATCAATCTCTTTGATACATGGAGGATAGTACACACAGACAAGAGAGAGTATACCTTTTTCTCACATCCACAACATTCTCACTCCAGACTTGACTACATCCTATGTGACCAAACACTCCTTTCCTCCCTGATACATTCCAAAATCACCCACACTTCTTGGTCTGACCATAGCATGGTGTCCACCATCTTTAAATGGTCCAATAAACCACGTAGCACATTTAACTTGAGACTAAATGATCATTTACTTACTGAGCCGGAAACAGTGGAAGATATTAGGAAACATACTGACGAATACTTTTCCCTAAACAAACCTGAAGACACGTCACTAGCAAACAATTGGGAGGCATACAAATGTTACATCAGAGGAGTTATAATGAAACATAATGCCCAACAGCGTAGCAAACATTCGACACAATACAACACACTGGCAAATGAATTATCCACATGCGAAGCTGCACTTAGAAAAGACCCCACCTCTGCTCACGATCTTAACAGAGTAACTCGTGCAAGAGAGAACCTTAACAAGTTTCTCTTGCAAAAAGCTCATATGAGAGCAATGACAACTAAAGCTAAGTTCTTTGTGGAAAACAATAAAGCAGGCAGATTATTAGCCAGATCCCTGAAAAAACGCAGACTCACTAACTTTATCAAAACAATCAAAACACATTCTGGGAAGGCCACTCATACTAATGAAGAGATTACTAATACATTTGTCTCCTACTACACGAATTTGTATAATATACAAGACACTACTGCCCCAGATAAAGCGGAAATTCTACAGACATACTTAGACAACATTAACATACCATCCATTACCGACGAACATAAACAACTATTAGATTCCCCTATTACCCTACGCGAAATCGCTTTAGTTATTCAATCACTACCAAATGGCAAATCACCAGGTCCAGATGGCCTTACGGCAAAATTCTATCAACTGTTACAGAAACAGATAAATCCCCATCTTCTATCATTATACACTGGTATAGATAACGGAAGTGCTCTTTCTAGTTCCCTACTAGAAGCAATGATCACAGTTGTCCCAAAACCAGGTAAATCAAGCGAGGTAGTAGGCAATTACAGGCCAATATCACTCCTAAATATAGACTTAAAAATTTACGCCAAGATTTTAGCGAATAGGATGAGTAATATACTACCCGATATTATACACCCGGATCAGGTGGGCTTCATTAAAGGGCGTGAGGCGAAAGACAACACCATAAGACTACTCCATTCTCTACACTTCGCATCTTCCAACCATACACCACTAGTAGTGCTTTCAACAGATGCTGAAAAGGCATTTGACAGAGTGGACTGGCAATTTATGTGGTCCACTCTGTCAAAATTTGTTTTTACCGCAAAATTTATTAACAGAATACAGGCCCTCTACCACAATCCTATAGCTAAAGTAAAAATAAACAACACCATCTCGCGTTCCTTCCCTATAACTAATGGCACTCGCCAAGGATGCCCACTCTCCCCCCTATTGTTTGCACTCACAGTCGAAATTCTCGCAATACAAATCAGAGACAATCCACAAATTCAGGGACTGAAGTTTGGTGGAGTAGTCCAGAAATGCCTCCTGTTCGCAGATGATGTGATACTCACATTACAAACCCCAAACGTATCCTTACCGGCCCTCATAGAAACATTAAAAAGATATAAAATAGTCTCCAACTTCTCCATCAATATGGAGAAGTCGGGACTGATGCCAATTAATTTATCACCCGAGGAACTACATTCTATATCACAACAAACAAAATTTCTAATGACAGACAAACTCAAATATTTAGGCATGATAGTCTCCAAAAACACACAAAAACTATACTCAGACAACTACATTGCCCTCCAGAACACCATAAAACAGCTGTTGGATTCATGGCATAGACAAGGACATCTGTCATGGCTAGGCCGGATCAACACAGTGAAAATGATGATAGTCCCTAAATACCTTTATCTCTTTCAAATCCTACCTATGACTATTCCTAAAAGCTCCTACGTACACAACAAAAGATGATAAACTCATTTATCTGGTCCTATAAACGCCCGAGAATTGCCCAACACACACTTTACCTTAGTAAAGAGGATGGAGGTTTAAATGTTCCCAATATAGCGAATTATCACAAAGCAATACACTTAGCTAGAATAGTAGCCTGGAACCACTCCTCCCCCTCTAATTTATGGGTACAGATAGAGAGTCATCTACTACAGATTAGACATATGAGAGATATACCGTGGCTCCCTAGAGACTCTAGGCCACATATTATACAACATAATGAATATATTAAAACCACACTTGCAGTATGGGACGAATTGCTCACACAGATTAAGGGAATATCAACCCCAATATCCCCTCTAACACCTGTTCTGCGCTACCACCTTTTTCTGAAACATAGCCTTCTTACCCATACTAATGACAACAAGCTTTTACTGAACTTACCAATCTATTTAATAACAACACCCTTAGAGGTGAAAGACAGACTCTCCCTGGAGGAAGAACTAGGATCTCCATTTCATAATTGGTACGCATATCTCCAAATCAGACATGCAATACACCATAGCCCACATAGAAAGGAAATTCTGAGACCGTTGACTAGATTTGAACAATTGTGCATTAACTCAAAAAATACCAGAGCACATCTCTCTCAGATATATAAACTACTTAGAGGCTCTTTTCCAGAGAAACGCCCGACCTATCTGAAGAGATGGTCAGACGAATTACACATAGAGTTAGACAATGAATCATGGCAACACGGGTTCAGGTTCACCCACACCTCTTCCACCTCGTTAATTATGTCCGAATTAAATTACAAAATATTAGCTAGGTGGTATCTAACCCCCCAACGTTTACATACAATCTATCCCAATGCTTCATCTAGTTGTTGGAGGAGATGCGGTGATGAAGGCACTTTAACACATATCTGGTGGACATGTCCAAATTTAGGTAACTTCTGGCCCCAAGTAGAAAGAGAAGTAAATAAAATCCTAAACATGAATTTAACGCTTACCCCGCAAGTTGTTCTTCTTAATCACATTCCAAAAATCACATGTCTCTACCGTAGGAAACTCCTACTTCTAATGCTAGCCTGTGCAAAAAGATTAATACCTAGACTTTGGAAAACACAAGAGATACCCACTATAGATCAATGGAGATCGGAAGTCGATCATGTCCTCAAGCTGGAAAAAATGTATTACTGCTATCAGGGAAAGCCTGATATGTTTCTGAACATCCAACTTATTTGGGAACAAAATATTTAAAATGATTCTATGACCCATAGTGAAACTTATGTTATGTATAGAACTCAAACAAGGATATTCTCCCCTTTCCTTCTTCCCTTAACCCTATTAACCATCTTCTCCCCCCTCTTTTTCAACTGTTTATCTTTGGGACTGGATCCCATCTCAGTTACTCTAATGTTTAAACAATGTTATTATTGTTAATAATTTTGAAAATAACTATGGAAATTGGACCTTTATGTGTCAATGTCAACATATTACTCGAAATGTTCCATGTAATTATCATATGTTATAATGATATTTTGAACATGAACAATTGTCAAAAAACCAATTTTCAATAAAAATTACTTGAACAAAAAAAAAAAAAAAAAATGCAGGCGTAGTAAGCCTTACGCTGTGTATTGGAGCCCCGTAACTCCCTAAACTGTCTGCAAAATAAAACCTAACACCTAACGCATGCGCAATGTCTATCTACGGTCAACCGCGATCCCCCGCCGCATCCCTAATAAAATGTTTAACCCCTAAACTGCCGCTCCCGGACCCCGCCGCCACCTACATTAAATGTCTAACCCCCTAATGTGATCCCCCTACACCGCCGCCATCTATATTAAAATTATTACCCCCTAATGTAAGCCCCCTAAACCGCCGCCACCTATTTTAACTATATTACCCCCTAATCTAATCCCCCTACAACCGCCGCCACCTATATTAAATTTATTAACCCCTAATCTGACCCCCCTACACCACCACCAACTATTTAAACTATATTACCCCCTAATGTGAGCCCCCTACACCGCCGCCACCTATTTAAACTATGTTAACCCCTAATGTGAGCCCCCTACACCGCCGCCACCTATATTATATGTACTACCCCCTAAATCTGACCGCTTACACCGCCGCCACCTATATTAAAATTATTAACCCCTAATCTAATCCCCCTATACCGCCGCCACCTATATTAAATTTATTAACCCCTAAAATACTAAAATTTCCCTACCACTAAACCTAAGTCTAACCCTACAAATAGCCCTGAAGTAATCAGCTCTTTTACCTGTAATCTAATCCCCCTACACCGCCGCCACCTATAAATAAATGTATTACCCCCTAATCTAATCCCCCTACACCGCCACCACCTATATTAACCCCTAATCTGACCCCCCCTACACCGCCGCCACCTATATTAACCCTAATAATATTAGGGTTAATATAGTTAATATAGTTATTATATTATATATATTATTAATATAGTTAATAATTAATATAGTTATATTATATATTAACTATATTAACCCTATCTAACTCTAACACCCCTAACTTAATTATTATTAAAATAAATCTAAATAATAATAATAATATTAACTAAATTATTCCTATTTAAAACTAAATACTTACCTATAAAATAAACCCTAAGATAGCTACAATATAATTAATAACTACATTGTAGCTATTTTAGGGTTTATATTTATTTTACAGGTAACTTGGTATTTATTTTTACTAGGTACAATAGCTATTAAATAGTTAATAACTATTTAATAGCTACCTAGCTAAAATAATTACCAAATTACCTGTAAAATAAATCCTAACCTAAGTTACAAATACACCTACACTATCAATAAATTAATTAAATAAACTACAAATATCTAAACTAAAATACAATTAAATACACTAAATTAAATTACCAAAAAACCCCCACTAAATTACAAAAAATAAAAAAAAGATTACAAGATTTTTAAGCTAATTACACCTAATCTATGCCCTCTAATAAAATAACAAAGCCCCCCAAAATAAAAAAAATTCCCTACCCTAATCTAAATTACAAAAAGTATTCAGCTCTATTATCAGCCCTTAAAAGGGCCTTTTGTGGGTCATTGCCCCGAAGTAATCAGCACTTTTACCTGTAAAAAAAAAGAAAAACCCCCCCATTACAACCCACCACCCACATACCCCTACTCTAACCCACCCAATCCCCCCTTAAAAAATCCTAAATCTAACCCCCAAGTGCTCCTTACCTGTCCTGAAGACCGGCGGAGAAGGTCCTGTTCCAGACGGGAAGTCTTCTTCCAGGCAGCGACCTCTTCTTCTTCCAGGATCCAGCCAGCGCGGAGCGGAGAAGTTGAAGACCGATGACCGCGGAGCTGAAGACCGTCCATCTGGAACTGAAGACCGGCGATGCTGGAACTGAAGATCGGCGACGCTTGGAACTGAAGACCGGAGCCGGAGCGTGGAGGATCCTCTTCATATGATCGCCGCCGTACACTGAATAGGAATTCAAGGTACGCAATTAAAAAATGGCGTCCCTTGAATTCCTATTGGCTGATTTGAGCCTTCAAATTCAAATCAGCCAATCGTATGCGATCTACTTTAATTCTATTGGCTGATTTGAGCTACTGTAATTCTATTGGCTATTCTAATCAGCCAATAGAATTACAGTAGCTCTTATTTTATTGGCTATTCAAATCAGCCAATAGAATTAAAGTAGCTCACATCCGATTGGCTGATTTGAATTTGAAGGCTCAAATCAGCCAATAGGAATTCAAGGGACGTCATTTTTAATCGCGTACCTTGAATTCCTATTCAGTGTACGGCGGCGATCATATGAAGAGGATCCTCCACGCTCCGGCTCCGGTCTTCAGTTCCAGCGTCGCCGGTCTTCAGTTCCAGATGGACGGTTTTCAGCTTCGCGGTCATCGGCCTTCAACTCCTCCGCTCCGCTCCTCGCCGGCTGGATCCTGGAAGATGAAGAGGTCGCCGCCTGGAAGAAGACTTCTCCGCCTGGAACAGGACCTTCTCCGCCGGTCTTCAGGACAGGTAAGGAGCACTTGGGGGTTAGACTTTTTTTTAAGGGGGATTGGGTGGGTTAGAGTAGGGGTATGTGGGTGGTAATGGGGGGGTTGTTCTTTTTTTTTACAGGTAAAAGAGCTGATTACTTTGGGGCAATGCCCCACAAAAGGCCCTTTTAAGGGCTGGTAATAGAGCTGATTACTTTTTGTAATTTAGATTAGGGTAGGGAATTTTTTTTATTTTGGGGGGCTTTGTTATTTTATTAGGGGGCTTAGATTAGGTGTAATTAGCTTCAAATTCTTATAATCTTTTTTTTATTTTTTGTAATTTAGTGTTTGTTTTTTTTGTAATTTAGTTTAGTGTATTTAATTGTATTTTAGTTAAGATATTTGTAGTTTATTTAATTAATTTATTGATAGTGTAGGTGTATTTGTAACTTAGGTTAGGATTTATTTTACAGGTAATTTGGTAATTATTTTAACTAGGTAGCTATTAAATAGTTATTAACTATTTAATAGCTATTGTACCTAGTTAAAATAAATACAAAGTTACCTGTAAAATAAATATAAACCCTAAAATAGCTACAATGTAATTATTAATTATATTGTAGCTATCTTAGGGTTTATTTTATAGGTAAGTATTTAGATTTAAATAGGAATAATTTAGTTAATATTAATATTATTTAGATTTATTTTAATAATAATTAAGTTAGGGGTGTTAGAGTTAGATACGGTTAATAGAGTTAATATATAATATACTAATTATATTAATTATTAACTATCGGGTAGATTTAGAGTTTTGCGGCCAAAGGGGTGCGTTAGCTACGCGTCTTTTTTTTCTAGCGCTGCTTCTAAACAACGCTGGTATTTAGAGTTCTCTGAAGGGCTGCGTTAGGCTCCAAAAAGGGAGCGTAAAGGCATATTTTTACGCCACTTCAACTCTCAATACCAGCGTTGCTTACAGTAGCGGCTAGCTGGAAAAACTTGCTCATGCACGATTCCCCCATAGGAAACAATGGGGCAGTTTGGGCTGAAAAAAACACCTGCAAAAAAGCAACGTTCAGCTCCTAACGCAGCCCCATTGTTTCCTATGGGGAAAGACTCTCTAAGTCTGCACCTAACACCCTAACATGTACCCCGAGTCTAAACACCCCTAACCTTACACTTATTAACCCCTAATCTGCCACCCCCGCTATCACTGACACCTGCATTACACAATTAACCTCTAATCTTCCGCTCCGGACACCGCCGCAACCTACATTATCCCTATGAACCCCTAATCTGCTGCCCCTAACATCGCTGACACCTATATTATATTTATTAACCCCTAATCTGCCCCCCCAACGTCGCCGCTACCTTACCTACACTTATTAACCCCTTATCTGCCGACCGGACCTCGCCGCTACTATAATTAATGTATTAACCCCTAAAGCTAAGTCTAACCCTAACCCTAACACCCCCCTAAGTTAAATATAATTTTAATCTAACTAAATAAATTAAATGTTATTAACTAAAGTATTCCTATTTAAAGCTAAATACTTACCTGTAAAATAAACCCTAATATAGCTACACTATAACGAATAATTATATTGCAGCTATTTTAGGATTTATATTTATTTTACAGGCAACTTTGTATTTATTTTAACTAGGTACAATAGCTATTAAATAGTTATTAACTATTTAATAGCTACCTAGTTAAAATAATTACAAAATTACCTGTAAAATAAATCCTAACCTAAGTTACAATTAAACCTAACACTACACTAGCAATAAATTAATTAAATAAATTACCTACAATTACCTACAATTAAATAAACTAAACTAAATTACAAAAAAAAAAACCCACTAAATTATAAAAAATAAAAAAGATTACAAGAATTTTAAGCTAATTACACCTACTTTAAGCCCCCTAATAAAATAACAAAGCCCCTCAAAATAAAAAAAATTCCCTACCCTAATCTAAATTAAAAAAGTTAACAGCTCTATTACCAGCCCTTAAAAGGGCTTTTTGCGGGGCATGCCCCAAAGTAATCAGCTCTTTTGCCTGTAAAAAAACACACAATACCACCCCCCACCCACATACCCCTACTCTAACCCAAACCCCCCTTAAATAAACCTAACACTACCCCCCTGAAGATCTCCCTACCTTGAGTCGTCTTCCCCCAACCGGGCCGAAGTCTTCATCCGATGGGGCAGAAGAGAACATCCAGACTGGCAGAAGTCTTCATCCTATCCGGGCAGAAGAGGACATCTGGACCGGCAGAAATCTTCATCCAAGCGGCATCTTCTATCTTCATCCATCCGACAAGGAGCGGCTCCATCTTCAAGACCTCCGACGCGGAACATCCTCCTTCCCCGACGACTACCCGACGAATGAAGGTTCCTTTAAGTGACGTCATCCAAGATGGCGTCCCTCGAATTCCTATTGGCTGATAGGATTCTATCAGCCAATCGGAATTAAGGTATGAAAAATCTGATTGGCTGATTGAATCAGCCAATCAGATTCAAGTTCAATCGGATTGGCTGATCCTATCAGCCAATCAGTTTGATCTCGCATTCTATTGGCTGATCGGAACAGCCAATAGAATGCAAGCTCAATCTGATTGGCTGATAGGATCAGCCAATCCGATTGAACTTGAATCTGATTGGCTGATTGAATCAGCCAATCAGATTTTTCATACCTTAATTCTGATTGGCTGATAGAATCCTATCAGCCAATCGGAATTCGAGGGACGCCATCTTGGATGACATCATTTAAAGGAACCTTCATTCGGCGAGTAGGCGTTGGTGAAGAAGGATGGCTCCGCTCCGCATGGATGAAGATAGAAGATGCCGCTTGGATGAAGATGTCTGCCGGTCCGGATATCCTCTTCTGCCCGGATAGGATGAAGACTTCTGCCACTCCGGATGGCATCTTTTGGTCCATCGGTGCCCGGCTGGGTGAACATGACTCAAGGTAGGGAGATCTTCAGGGGGGTAGTGTTAGGTTTATTTAAGGGGGGTTTGGGTTAGAGTAGGGGTATGTGGGTGGTGGGTTTTAATGTTGGGGGGCAGGCAAAAGAGCTGATTACTTTGGGGCATGCCCCTCAAAAAGCCCTTTTAAGGGCTGGTAAAAGAGCTGGTTACTTTTTAATTTAGAATAGGGTAGGGACCTTTATTATTTTGGGGGGGCTTTTTTATTTTATTAGGGGGCTTAGAGTAGGTGTAATTAGCCTAATATTCTTGTAATCTTTTTTTTTTTGTATTTTACTTTAGTTTATTTAATTGTATGTAATTGTAGGTAATTTATTTATTGATAGTGTAGTGTTAGGTTTAATTGTGTTTAGATATTTGTAGTTTATTTAATTAATTTATTGATAGTGTAGGTGTATTTGTAACTTAGGTTAGGATTTATTTTACAGGTAATTTGGTAATTATTTTAACTAGGTAGCTATTAAATATTTAATAACTATTTTATTAGTTATTGTACCTAGTTAAAATAAATACAAAGTTGCCTGTAAAATAAAAATAAACCCTAAAATAGCTACAATATAATTATTTGTTATATTGTAGCTATATTAGGGTTTATTTTACAGGTAAGTATTTAGCTTTAAATAGGAATACTTTAGTTAATAAGATTTAATTTATTTCGTTAGATTAAAATTATATTTAACTTAGGGGGGTGTTAGGGTTAGACTTAGCTTTAGGGGTTAATACATATATTATAGTAGCGGCGAGGCCCGGTCGGCAGATTAGGGGTTAATACTTGAAGTTAGGTGGCGGCGATGTTAGGGAGGGCAGATTAGGGGTTAATACTATTTATTATAGGGTTTGTGAGACAGGAGTGCGGCGGTTTGTGGGTTAATACATTTATTAGAGTAGCAGCGAGGTCCGGTCAGCAGAGTAGGTCGGTAGCAGCGACATTGGGGGGGGGCAGATTAGGGGTTATTAAATATTATGTAGGTGTCGGTGATGTTAGGGGCAGCAGATTAGGGGTTCATAGGGATAATGTAGGTGGTGGCGGTGTGCGGTCGGCAGATTAGGGGTTAAAAATATTTATTATAGTAGCGGCGATGTGGAGGGACCTCGGTTTAGGGGTACATAGGTAGTTTATGGGTGTTAGTGTACTTTAGAGCTTTATAAACCGGCGTTAGCCCAGAAAGCTCTTAACTACTGACTTTTTTCTGCGGCTGGAGTCTTGACAGTAGAGGGTCTACGATTCACTTCATCCAAGACTCTAAATAACGGCATTAGGAAGATCCCATTGAAAAGATAGGATACGCAATTGGCGTAAGGGGATCTGCGGTATGGAAAAGTCGCGGCTTGAGCGTTAGACCCTTTCCTGCCTGACTCTAAATACCAGCGGGCGGCCAAAAGCAGCGTTAGGACCCCTTAACGCTGCTTTTGACGGCTACCGCAGAACTCTAAATCTAGGCGTATATTAATAATATAATAACTATATTAACCCTAATATAATTAGGGTTAATATAGTTAATATAGGTGGCGGCGGTGTAGGGGGGTCAGATTAGGGGTTAATATATTTAATATAGGTGGCGGCGGTGTAGGGGGATTAGATTAGGGGTTAATACATTTATTATAGGTGGCGGCGGTGTAGGGGGATTAGATTAAAGGTAAAGGCCCTTTTAAGGGCTGGTAATAGAGTTGATTACTTTGTGACAATGCCCCGCAAAAGGCCCTTTTAAGGGCTGGTAAAAGAGCTGATTACTTTGGGGCAATGCCCCGCAAAAGGCCCTTTTAAGGGCTGGTAATAGAGCTGATTACTTTGGGGCAATGCCCCGCAAAAGGCCCTTTTAAGGGCTGGTAATAAAGCTGGTTACTTTGGGGCAATGCCCCGCAAAAGGCCCTTTTAAGGGCTGGTAATAAAGCTGGTTACTTTGGGGCAATGCCACGCAAAAGGCCCTTTTCAGGGCTATTTGTAGGGTTAGACTTACGTTTAGTGGTAGGGAAATTTTAGGGGTTAATAAATTTAATATAGGTGGCGGCGGTATAGGGGGATTAGATTAGGGGTTAATAATTTTAATATAGGTGGCAGCGGTGTAAGGGGGTCAGATTAGGGGGTAGTACATATAATATAGGTGGCGGCGGTGTAGGGGGCTCACATTAGGGGTTAATATAGTTTTATTAGGTGGCTGCGGTGTAGGGGGATCATATTAGGGGGTAATATAGTTTTCAATAGGTGGCGGCGGTCTAGGGGATCATATTAGGGGGTAATATAGTTTAAATAGGTAGCGGCGGTGTAGGGGGATCATATTAGGGGGTAATATAGTTTAAATATGTGGTGGCGGTGTAGGGGGATCATATTAGGGGGTAATATAGTTAATGTAGCTGGCGGTGGTGTAAGGGGGTCAGATTAGGGGGTAAGACATATGTAGCTGGTGGCGGGGTCTGGGAGCGGCGGTTTAGGGGTTAATATATTTATTATTAGGAGTGAGAGGGGGGATTGCGGATAGAGGGGTATACGTGTCGGGCTATGTTTGGGAGGCATGTTAGACAGTAACGGGTGATTTTATAACTTAGTCAGTTTTTTTATGCCGCGGCAGTTTCTAAAGTGCCGTAAGTCACTGGCGACTCCAGAAAATTGTACTTACGCAGATTTCTGGACATCGCTAGTTTGTCAGACTTACGGCACTTTAGCATCTGACGGCGCCGTATATGTGATAGCTCGAGTTGCGAGCTGGAACTACAGGTGGTGCAGGTTTCCACGCTTGCGCCGAAACCTGCGTCGTATATCGGATCGCGCCCCTAGTGTACAATGTCCCTTTAAAGTAGTTCAAAGTACTGCATGAAGGAAGGACACTCTGCAGTATGCACATGGCCCTAGACTCTCTGTATAGCCAGCTTCTCAAACAGCCGTGAGCTGACGCAATACCACATATTGCTTTGGGCTGTGCTTGATCACCTTCTCTGCCTGGATCTTTACAAAGGGGTGTACATTAAGGAACAAACCTCCAGCCTACTTTTCAACTACCAATGCCAGCCTGATGGGGTAACACATTTGCAGTATTCCTTAAAGGAGGTCTTCTGGTAAGTGGATTTTACACGTAGTGACTCCATATTACAGATACTTAAAGGGACATTCAGGTTATATTAAATTTTCATGATTCAGATACAGCATGTAATTTTAAACAACTTTCCAATTTACTTCCATTAAAAAAAATGTTCACAGTCTTTTATATTTACACTTTTTGAGTCACCAGATCCTACTGAGCATGTGCAAGAATTCACAGACTATACGTATATGCATTTGTGATTGGCTGATTGCTATCACATGGTACAAGGGTAGTGGAAATATACATAACTTTGAAATTTGTTATAAAAAAATCTACTACTCATTTGAAGTTCAGACTAAGTGCTATTGCATTGTCTTGTTATCTTGCATTTGTTGATTATGCAAATCTAATGTGTTGACTGGTCCTTTAAACTGTGGGCACACGTTAGTAAGTGCTTGGAAATTCTGTTGCTGATCACGTGTTCTGATGTGCTTTATACTTTTTCTGTTAATACTGTTTATCTCTTACATGGATTTGGCGTCAGACCCCTTGCCTGTGGCTACCTACCAGCTAGGTCTCCTGACCATATTCTTATGCCTGGTTCCTGTCACAAGCCTTCGTGCCTCTACTTATGCTGATAAAGTGCTTCACATCTTCAGTTCTCTGCATAGAACATTTTTCTGTAAATAGCTTTCATACCAACTAACTCAATCAATTACTTAAAACAATGAAGTCTTTGGAGTTTTCAACATATCAATAATAAATGTACTTAAAATTACATAAAATTATTCATTGCATACATTATGAATTAATATTCTCAGTTAAAGGGTCATGCTACTCCAGAATTTTTATTGTTTAAAAAGAGCGATAATCCTTTTATTATCCATTCGCCAGTTTTGCTTAACCAACACGGTTATATTAATATACTTTTTACCTCTGTGATTACCTTGTATCTAAGCCTCTGCAGACTGTCTCTAATTTAATTTCTTTTGACAAACTTGCATTTTAGCCAATTAATGCTGAATCATAAATAACTTCACAGAAGTGAGCACAATGTTATCTATATAGCACATATGAACTAGCGCTGTCTTACTGTGAAAAACTGTCAAAATGCACTGAGATAACAGGCGGCCTTCAAGATCTAAGAAATTAGCATATGGGCCAACCTAGGTTTAACTTTCAACAAAGAAAACCAAGAGGACAAAGCAAATTTGATGATAAAAGTAAATTGGAAAGTTGCTTAAAATAGCATGCCCTATAAGGGAGTTCCGGAGGAGGAGCTAGTGCATGAGGCTGTGCTGCACAAGCTCTGCTCATCTCCTTCATGCAGGTTACCTTTGGCGGTAGAAACACGCGCCAGGTGCCCCAGCAGCCGTGGGGATAGTATCGCAACCAGCAGAAACATCACTGGAGGAACTCACACAGTGCTGTTGAAACCTAGCACCACAGATCACTACACGGTGTGGTGAACCTCGCGAAGCCCATCTCGCAAAGAGGTCACACACAGAAGAGGATATCAAGAGGCAGTCCCCCCCTCCCACCGGTGCTGCGTGAGGGGGGTAGATAGCCTAAAAATAACATAGGAGACATCACCGGAATTTTTTGGCCAAGCTACCGGCTTCCTCACCGCCCTGAGATACAGAACACCTTCTTCCCAATTGGGCCCTGTGCGGTACACATACCTGTCAGGGGCTGGCGAGCGTGTGCGCAGAGAGGGCAGAGACAAGGTAACGCACGGCCGGCTGACGGAGATCTGGCTGCTTACCGCCCTGGAGCAAAGGCCGCAGCTTGAAGGAAGGCTGTAATCCCGGATCTGTGTTAAGCTGCTGTGAAGAGCTGCTCTACTTTTCTTACCTGTGCAGTCCTCACTCTTTTCCAAAGAGCCGGCCACCATACTGGGGAGACATAAGGTACCGCTACTGACCTGGCCCTGAATAGCGGTGAAACAGGCGGGTAATTGACACTGATATCGCATTACCCTGAGAAACCACAACCACACCGCACGGAACTCGAGGAACTAAAAGATAAGTACTGCTTACTATCACTACTGCAATAGCTTCCTTAGCATGACCCTAACGCCTACTAAACTTATATTTTGACTTTACCCTAAACAAACCTGCTAAAACTGTTCTACACTAACAGAGCTTACTCCTAATTGCTGTGCTTTATTATTTCTGCACACCGGACAGGACGTACTTATTGCTAAGAAGGGACCTGCAGATGTTGGGGGCTTAAAACTTTGTTCTTACAGCACCTGAAGCTTTGGGGAATACCTGGACATATTAACTAGAGCTAAAGGAATTGCTTGTAATCAATCTAAAGCTATTTTGAGTCGAAAGCACTAATTCTCATTGGTAATGGTTAACAATGTACTAACGCCTTTAGAGAAAGCATTTTTTTTTTTTTTTTGAAATATAAGGCTGATTAACACGGTTGTAAGCTTGCTATAAATAATATGCTACAGTCTGCTTCATACTAACCTGATCTGGGTAAAGTGTGCATGCCCTATTAGGCATACTGCATTGGTAACTTGCAACTAAAAGGACAGCACACAGCTTATACCAACAGCTTTTTTTTTTTTTTTTTTTTTTCTTTTTGTTGTTTTTTTTTTTTCTTTTTGTTGTTTTTTTGTTTTGTTATTCATTGCATGTTGAATAATCTTAAAACAGTTATATACTTGAAAAGTTATTACATAGTGCCATTTTTATGGGGGCATGATACAGAAGTGGAAATTGTAAGGCAACAATTTAAATAAGTTTTCTAAATAAGATGCAAAGGTATTCACCTGTAAAATTCATTACACCTTAATTAAGAGCACTTAGTCCCCACACTCCCAAGAGGTGCTACTCTTGTCGCCTCTTGTAAGTACAAGAGTAACTATAAGTAAAAAAGTATTTGGTTTTTTTTTTTCCCCCCGGTCTCTGGGCTTGTGAATCCTGGCTTTATCACTGGTTTTTTTTTTCTTTTTTGACACTGGTCACTTGAGGGGTTCTCCCCTCCCTCCTTTCCCACTTTTTTTTTTTTTTTTTTTTTCCCTTCACAGATAATTCCCCACCTCACTATCCCACAAACACTCACTCTCACGCCCTAACCTCTGCCCTTCTTCTTCTACTCCCACCTTCTCCTCTTTCTCTCTCTTTCCCCCCCCCCTTCCTTTTCTTTTTCTCTTTCTTCTTTTTTTTTTCCCTCTCCCTCTTCACTGACTGCTACACAAACTACTCTCCCTTTTTAAGCACTCATCTATGGATAAATTTTTAAATTTGGAGAGTTCGCAACCCGGATCAAAGGGAGTATACGTGTAAGGCTAAGAGTGTAAGATCCTTCTCTAGAATTGATCTATTTTTAGTAAGCGAGAATTTATTAAGAATTGGGACAACATCAAAAATAATGCATATCACTGTCTCTGATCATGCTCCCATTATACTGAAAATACCATTAAATGGAAAAAAAATCTACTACAAGACGATTTTTTTTCCCCAAATTTTTAACAAAAAACATAAAATTCAAGTCATGGCTGAATTCCAAAATGAATGAATTCTTCACTTTAAACGCTCATACTGTTAATGATCCAAACATATTATGGGAAGCTGGTAAGGCTGTAATGAGGGGGGAAATTATTGCTTATCTGGCAGATTATAAGCGGAAGGCGGCTCTTAGAGAGAATGAAGTCTCGAGAGCACTTACCAATAGTTATAGTAAATATATATCCCAACCAACATCAACAAATTGGAGGAGATACGCCTCTGCTAAGAGAGAGAGAGACAATTTTTTACTACACACTGTAATTCAAGAGGATTATAAAACGAGAGCTAAATTTTATAGGCATGGAAATAAGGCAGGCAAATTAATGGCGAACTTAGTTAAGAATATACAGGGAAGCTCTATTATCGACTCACTCTTAGAACAAGGATCCATATTTCAGAATTCTAGAGAAATTATTGAAGTTTTCTTCACTTATTATAGAGATCTCTACTCACATAGGGAATCAGATGAAGAAATTTCAGAGCTATTCTGGGAAGGATTGAACCATCCAGTTTTAAATGAAGAGGCAGTAGGTAAAATTAACGCCCCTATATCTGATCAAGAAATTATTTTGGCAATTAAAGAAGCCCGTCTAGATAAATCACCTGGCCCAGACTTTCTCCCTAACGAGTTTTATAAGCTCCTTGGCCCAACTATAATACCCCATTTAAGAAGAGTATTTAATCACTTTTATGTTGATAATAAACCTATACCCATGTCTTTTACAGTATCGACAACAACGTTAATCTTGAAACCGGGGAAGGATCCTCTGAATAAAGAGTCATATAGACCTATAGCACTACTCAACTCGGATTACAAGTTGCTGACATCAATCTTGGCTAAAAGACTCCAAAAAGTGATAGGGGATCTTATTAATAAAGATCAGGCAGGCTTTATATCGGGGCGCAATATAGCAGCAAAGATCAGAGAACTATGCTTAGTTCTAGATTATTTTTACAACTCCCCAGAAACCACAACCCAAAACCAAGCTGACGTAGCAATAATTGCATTAGACGCAGAAAAAGCGTTCGACTCGGTTTTCCATCATCATATTATTGATTCTTTACAGCGGTTCGGTTTCAAGGATAATTTCCCTCTTTTCATTAATAACCTATGTTCTAAGTCCACAACCAAACTGGTGGTTAATAAACTGGAATCTGACTCAATTAACTTACAAAGGGGCACAAGGCAGGGGTGCCCCCTGTCACCACTTTTATTCGATTTAGCGATTGAGCCATTGGCTATTAGAATTAGACAGAGGATACAAGGGATAAGGATTGGTTCAGTCGAACCAAAAGTTGCTTTATACGCTGATGATGTTTTAATTTATATGTCCAATACAGCAGTCAACATCCCGAGATTGATCTCGATAACTAATGCATTTGGCTCCTTTTCAGGCTATAAGCTAAATGTTTCTAAGTCAGAGATACTATGGGTAAGGAAGAATGAGCTCTCAATTAACAAGACACCATTTAGAGAGGTGCTGAGCCATCTTAAATACTTAGGGATCTTTGTTTCGCCAAATCCACATGAATGGTATAATCTTAATATTTCTCCCATCCTAGCCAAAATCAAAGAATACATGTTAAGCTGGCAAAACCTTCCAATATCCTTATCAGGGCGCATTGCTCTGTTTAAAATGATTCTATTACCTAAAATTCTATACCCTCTCCAAAATATTCCAGTGATGCTAAAAGTCAGAGATTGGAAAAGTTTAAATAGGGCGCTGCAATATTTTATCTGGAAGTGCAAGAGACCTCGAATTTCTCTAAATAAACTCCACCTTCCTAGGAGGTATGGCGGATTGGCTCTTCCGGATCTTAACAAGTATAACCTGGTTTTCCTCTCACGCATTGTAATAGACTGGATCCTAAATAAGGATTATTTTACTAATAATAGCCTGGAGAGGAGCATTATATTCCCCTACAATCCCTCAGCTTAATTCACTGCCCGACACAGTTAATCCCAAAAAAAGTGAGGGGTATTCAATCAATTTATAAGGTTATACAAGCCTGGAAAAAATTAGGACGCAAACTAGACATTGATTTAACTATTCCAAAGTTTCAAGGACTATGTGGCAATCCAGAATTTCAGGAGGGCATCCAAGCACAAGTGTTCCAAATTTGGCAGAGAAAGGGTCTCTTTCTCATGACTCAATTTATCGACCAGGGTACTGCATCGATCAAAACCTTTGAAAGGTTGAAACAGGAATTTGATTTAAGCAATAAAGATTTTTTTGCTTATCTTCAAGCTAGGCATTATCTATTCTCGTTAATACAGAAGTTCGGCTGGTCATGGTCGTGGGGAGAGTTAGATAACTGGCCTATTCTGGCTAAAAATGAACTATCGTCGATATCGCGCTGGTATAACTTGTTGATAAGTAAAGATGGGGAATCCAATCTTCAACAGATAACTCAAAAATGGAATCAATTAGTACCAGGTCTAGACATTGAGATAGAACAGGTGGAGAATTCTATAGATATTGTAGCTCAGACTACACTATCCACAAACTGGAGGGAGTCACATATTAAACTACTTTATAGAACATACTATACTCCTCTCAAAGGGTTTAAGTGGCACAATTATGACTTCAATGTTTGTCCTAAATGTTCTTCTCCGGCTGTGGACATAGTCCATATGATTTGGTCATGCCCTAGGATTAGGCAGTTATGGAAAAAGGTAGAGTTTTGGCTAATTAATACACTGAAGCTTCCTACTTTCTCTCTCTCTCTGGCAGGGGTGGTATTCTTAACAGAACTCTCTCCGGAGCAAAAAAAAATTAGGAATGGGGCAATCCTGGCAACGAGGAATTTAATTTTTGGAAAATGGAGAGACTTCTCAATACCTAGCATTCAAGAAATTAAAAATTTTATGAAAAAAACAATGCGTTATTGAACAAATGGATGTATCTCTAACTTCGGAAAAGGAAGTAATCTCATTTTTTAAAAAATGGGCAGCCTTCATTAAAATATTTACTCCAGAAGAAATAAATCAACTAATATACCCTTTTAGACACTCAGAAATAGTCATATTAGGACTATGGTAATAATTGGATTGTGAATAATCTTTAAGCTCCCATCTAATTGGAGGGGGTTTGTGGGAGTTGGGAGGAGAGAGAAAGAGAAGGAGAATAACTCTTTTAAGGAAAGGGAAGGAAAAAAAAAAAAAATTTTTTTTTTTTTTTTTTTTTTTTCTCCCCCTCTCTCTTTTCCTCTCCCCGCGCCTCTCTCTATACCTAGACTAGGTTTTTTTGATTTGAATTTTTTGCTGTTGCCTATTCTGAAGATACTAGATGTAGAACATTATCGACAAAGCATAGACAGGGAAAGGAAAAAAAGAGAAAAAGAGGCTTTGATTACTGTTTTATTTTTGACACATCTTCGATATATCTTGAGTGAAGTATGATCATTGTTTGCCGGGTCATTTTGTCATTGTAGCCGGTTTTTTTTTTTTTTTTTCTTCATTTATATTTCCCTGTATTGTTGATCTGATTTCATCACTGTACATAATTGTATTTTACGTTGCCTCAATAAAAATAATTTAAAAAAAAAATAAAAATAGCATGCCCTACCTGAATCATGAAAGTTTATTTTTGACTAGCCTGTCCCTTTAAGTGGAACTGCATTTAAATACTGTATAAGAGGCACTAATTAATCATTCCTATTAAATTGTCATGTTGCATGTTTGCTGTGGTTGCATATCTTTTGCATCCATGAAGATCTTGGATGAAAATCCTTGCGAAAACTTACCTGAAGGATTTCATATGTTTAACTAAATAAATTTGGTGGCACTTATAGAATTAGATTAGACGAGCTGTCAAATCCATTAAAAACACCTAGACTGCAATGCTATATACAAATACAGACATTTGAAATCGGGCTAGTGGGGAGCACAGTTACTACTGGAATACCTCTGGGATCAGTATGCGACATTTATCAGTCATCTGGAGAAAAGAAAACAGAGGCGCCAACATGGCCTAGTACCATCAAACAAGGGGATAATTTGATAGAAGAATAAAAGGTACTCACAAAAGCAGAGCACCTAATGGTGCTAATGGGACAGACTGGAACTTTGTAGTGGTCCAGCTCACTGTAAGCAGGCAGACTGGGCACGTGAACAGGAACTTTGTCACAGATGTATCACTGATGCATGTATAGGATTAAAAAACAGAGCTACCATAGCCTAGTACAATAAGAACTGGTAGAGAGAAGATAAATGGTGACACTTCCAATGTGTTATGCACCCACCACCAGGTGCAATATAGGCGAGGCAGGACCTTTCAGTCACCCAGTAGACTGCCCTCTTGGCAAACAGGATGCTCACCGAACTCAACGAGACCAACGTTAAGAATTACCAAATGTATCATAAAAACATATCTTTATTAAAAACAGAGCAACACGTTTCTCAGCCTCTCAAGGGCTGTTTCCTCAGGCTATTCAATGTAACATTAAGTGATACACTTGCTATACAACACATGTTCTAATCAATGATTTGTTAATTGACAATTACCATCAGCTGTATATAGAATGCCATTGCATGGGTTACCATGATAGCCAGACATAAACAACCATGTCTATGCAAACAATGAAGTGATATCGATAACAAAGAGTACCATGGCATCACTGCATCAACATTGATGATGTCTGTATATATATACATATATATATATACACACACACACCATGTTTAAAACTAATACAATACAATACAATACACATATATATATATATATATATATATATATATATATATATATATATATATATATTTGTGCTCATAAGTTTACATACCCTGGCAGAATTTATGATTTCTTGGGCATTTTTCAGAGAATATGAATGATAACACAAAAACTTTTCTTTCACTCATGGTTAGTGTTTGGCTGAAGCAATTTATTATCAATCAACTGTGTTTACTCTTTTTAAATCATAATGAAAACAGAAACTACCCATATGACCCTTATCAAAAGTTTACATACCCTGGTGATTTTGGCCTGATAACATGCACACAAGTTGACACAAAGGGGTTTGAATGGCTATTAAAGGTAACCATCCTCACCTGTGATCTGTTTGCTTGCAATTAATGAGTGTGTATAAAAGGTCAATGAGTTTCTGGACTCCTGACAGACCCTTGCATCTTTCATCCAGTGCTGCACTTACGTTTCTGCATTCTGAGTCATGGGGAAAGCAAAAGAATTGTCAAAGGATCTGCAGGAAAAGGTAATTGAACTGTATAAAACAGGAAAGGGATATAAAAAGATATCCAAGGAATTGAGAATGCAAATCAGCAGTGTTCAAACTCTAATCAAGAAGTGGAAAATGAGGGGTTCTGTTTGATAACATACTGCATTCATCTTGCCATCAATTCTGACCAAATTTCATGTGCCTTTGTAGCTCACACATCCCCAAAACATCAGCAATCCACCTCTGTGTTTCACAGTAGGAATGGTGTACCTTTCATCATAGGCCTTCTTGACTCCTCTCCAAATGTAGCGTTTATGGTTGTGGCCAAAAAGCTCAATTTTGGTCTCATCACTTCAAATGACTTTGGGCCAGAAGGTTTGAGGCTTTATAACAACAAAAAGATGAGCGCTAATAAATAGCTAGTAATAACCTCAATGATATATGAGCTTGTAAATACAATTAGAATTGGCAGCAATTTGGCATGTTAAAGGAAAGTTCAATTTCAGATTAAGAAGTGTATCTTTCTTCCCAACGATGGCAGCCTCTTCCTCACCAACAATGGTCCAGAGATGCTATATAAAAGACAAAACAAAGGGGCGCCTCATGTGTAGTATCATCAAATAAGCACAAAGCCACAGGAAAAAAACAAAATGGGTACTCACAAGGCTCTGGAGCACACCTATGTGCTTGTAGGGACAGGCTGCAGATTTTAACAGGTGTGACAGCTCACCCACAGAGGATATCAGTCATTAACTGTAGTAGGAAAATAAAACACAGGAAAAGCACCAAATTGTGTAGATCACAAAGGATATGGTGTTAGACTTAGCACAAAGGAAGATTGGGTACTCACGTGTTAGATGAGCACACTTATGTGCTAGTAGGAGCAAGCGGGCATATTATGGTAAGGTGTGTCAGCTCACCACCAAGGGACTTTTCCTTAGGATGCAATATTCAAAAGTGGCAGACTTCTGTGTGTTAGGTTCCACTCCAAGCAGGTGCAGGCAGGTAAAATCACTCACAAGAGTATTTTTTAAAAATGAAAAAGTACTATTTATTAAAAACAAATTAAAATACATGTACAAAGGAGTGAACTAGGGGCATACAGTCAAGCCCCCTGTAAATGCAACGCGTTTCTCGGCTCATACGCCATTTCCTCAGGCATCCTAAGGAAAAGTCCCTTGGTGGTGAGCTGACACACCTTACCATAATATGCCAGCTTGCTCCTACTAGCACATAAGTGTTCTCATCTAACATGTGAGTACCCAATCTTCCTTTGTGCTAAGTCTAACACCATATCCTTTGTGATCTGCACAATTTGGTGCTTTTCCTGTGTTTTATTTTCCTACTACAGTTAATGACTGATATCCTCTGTGGGTGAGCTGTCACACCTGTTAAAATCTGCAGCCTGTCCCTACAAGCACATAGGTGTGCTCCAGAGCCTTGTGAGTACCCATTTGGCTTTTTTCTGTGGCTTTGTGCTTATTTGATGATACTACACATGAGGCGCCCCTTTGTTGTCTTTTATATATCAAGGTTTGAGGCTTGCCTCTGTGCTGTTTGGCGTATTGTAAGCGGGATACTTTGTGGAATTTGCGTAGTAATGGCTTTCTTCTGGAGACTTGACCATGCAGCCCATCTTTCTTCAAATGCCTCCTTATTGTGCATTTTGAAACAGCCACACCACATGTTTTCAGAGAGTCCTGTATTTCACCTGAAGTTATTTGTAGGTTTGTCTTTGGATACCGAACAATTATCCTGACAGTTGTGACTGAAATTTTAGTTGGTCTACCTGACCGTGGTTTGGTTTCAACAGAACCCCTCATTTTCCACTTATTGATTAGAGTTTCAACACTGCTGATTTGCATTCTCAATTCCTTGAATATCTTTTTATATCCCTTTCAAGTTTTATACAGTTCAACTACCTTTTCCCGCAGATCCTTTGACAATTCTTTTACTTTCCCCATGACTCAGAATCCAGAATCGTCAGTGCAGCACTGGATGAAAGATGCAAGGGTCTGTCAGGAGTCCAGAAACTCATTGACCTTTTATACACACACAATAATTACAAGAAAACAGATCACAGGTGAGGATGGTTACCTTTAATAGCTATTCAAACCCCTTTATGTCAACTTGTGTGCATGTTATCAGGCCAAAATTACCAGGGTATGTAAACTTTTTATCAGAGTCATTTGGGTAGTTTCTGTTGTCGTTATGATTTAAAAAGAGCAAACACGGTTGATTGATAATAAATGGCTTCAGCCAAACACTAACCATGAGGGAAAGAAAAGTTTTTGTGTTATCATTCATATTCTCTGAAAAATGGCCAAGAAATCATAAATTCTGCCAGGGTATGTAAACTTATGAGCACAACTGTGTATGTATGTATATATACAATACAATCCTTTATGCATATAGATTACTATCCTCAAAATACATGATGTCATCAGTTGTCATGTTCTGTCTCAGGATATCATGTGAGAGCCTCATTGTCTGGAACAGTTGCTTTAAAGGAAGATTAGTAGAAGCCATACTGATTGAAAATGATAAATTTATTTAACCAACAAAATACTTTGTTTAAGCAAATACTTGCAGAATATTTAAATATGCTACTCAGGTATGTTAAGACCACATACAGCAGGAGTGAAAATAAACAAACAAAGTAAGCAGAGATGCAGATTCAAAAAGGAAAGTCTTTCTCCTGATAATAACTGAAATGTAAGATTTGCACAAGGCAGAAAACAACTTGTAAACAGGTAGCAGGTTTAAAGGTAAAGTCTTTCTCCTGGTTATAGTTGAGTGCAGGAATTGCACAAGGCAGGATACAAACTTGTGAACTGGTAACAGGTTTAAAGGTAAAGGCTTTCTCCTGGTAATACCTTGTAAACAGGTGCAAAGGTGAAGTCTTTCTCCAAAGAAGTACAGGAAACAGATTCTGACTTGACAAAACAGATCCAATGTGAAGACACCAATGCAGACTAAAAGCCATCCTTAAATAGGGAGGTTTTGCACAGGGTTGGTTCTGATTAATTCCAGAATTGAGAACACCTGTGTGTTGCACAGGTGTAATAACAAGTAAGGCAAATAGTTATTTATCAGATCTTTTAAGTTCCTTGCTATTGCTAGAACTGGCTGTGGCTCAACACACAAGCAAACCGACTTGCAAGCACACAGGAATAGTAACCACAGGTTCAAATCCCCACACAGCCCTTCTTAGCAGAATGCCTCCCAGACCTTTTCTTTTTCTTTTTAATCTGGAGGCTTGGTTCCTGACATCAGTATTAGCACATTTTGTAAATATAAAGTTTAATAGACCCAAAAATCACAATCTATATTTCTCTTAATTCGAAAGTTTCATGTCACATAAACCCCTACTTCCCCATAATAGCAGGACACTGACACATTGATCAGTCTTCAGATTTGTACAACAATGCATGTACCTATGGGGGGATCCAATCGCTAGTCAATATCATCTTTTGTGAAGATGTAAAATATGTGGCCCATTAGGAATGGTTTATAATGTGGTCTAGTCATACCGGGTAATAATCCGTAACAATAATAGTGAGCGGCGGAAACATCACCATCACGCTCGACTGCTGGGTACCTCCACCAACCAGGGGTGTGTAGCATTATGCCCAATCAGAGCGGACCCATAAGGCCAGCGTCAGGGAGGTGATTAGGTCACCCCTCAAAGCCAAAACACCACCCCCAAAAAAACCATGCCGTTCCTAACAAGTAGATCGGTATGTAAAAATGGTGATCTAGGGGGGCGGAGCTAACCGTCATACAGGTCAGACGTGTGTGAGTGGAGCTCTGAGCCTTAGTTTTGTTTTATTAATGAATTAAGATAATTATTGAGCTTCCACCAACTCCAAATCTATGTTTATACTTTACTAAGACATGCCCCAACTATACCGCTGAGTTTTGGGAAGATTTAATCACTTTTTCGGGAGTCTTTGGGCTGAGAGGCTAAAAGAGCTGCAGGACGTCTCATTAACAAGACTGCAGGCTGAAATCTGAGGACCCGTAAAACACTGCCTTTCTTCAAAGTGGGTAAGGAGCCGTACCTATAGGAGAAGCGGCTAGTGGTGCTTGTCGGGAGACGGACAGACAGCTGAGATCAGCCGAGGTTTGGAGGCCTGACAGCTATCTACACAAAATTTACTTGGCGCGAACGGCGGCCATCTTTGAGGTTAAGTGGAGCAGCGCCATCGTCATAGCCACAGACCCACAGCGGATACTTGCGGAGGACCCCTTCTAACTCCTGGAGCATACAGGAGAGTTTGAGACTGCTGCTTGCAGGTACCCGATCTGAGACCCGAAATCTTGCACTCCTGATAGCAAGAAAAGGAGGACTCTTTTGCGCTGCTAGATGGCGGGAGGAGACTAACACCTTCAGGCTCTATACCTCCGGAGGGCCGGGGCTCCGCTCCGGAGGCTGCTTCCACATTAAGAGGCACCAGAGGGGACAAACAAGCAGACCGGAGGACAGATTGGACATCATTACCCCACAGGCATCGTTTTAAATTCTGCAGAGAATTACCTAGAATAGATCTCTACATCAGGATCTCAACCAGGTCTGCACTTATCACCCTGTGGCGACACCTGTTTGGGCTCAAACTTTCAGTGCCGACTACCCTATCCTGCTGCTGACTAGATTGGGGACACGGACATCCGGAGGGTCGGGGCTCCGCTCCGGAGCCGTCTCTATTACCCCTGGCACTGAAGGAAGAGGTCCTGCTTACCTAGTGTGCTCCGGTCTCCATGTGACCCCTTGAGACTTCCACCTCCCATCCACTTGCGGTATACCGCCGCTCCCAGAGACCTACCTCATCGCTGCAGGGGCCTGCCATCCACGGTGAGTGTCTCACCCTTCTGTCCGGGGCTGCGTCAGTTAACCGGAGGGCACCCCCGGCACTCAGTGACACACCTACATATCACCGGTGGAGGACTGCTTCAAGGCGCAAACGGCCGCCATCTTGGCCGCAGCCTACCATCAGGGCCGGTGCTGCGGTGGAGAGTTATCCCTTTGGGCGGATCTGACCAAGTCCCAGAAGGAAATAAACTATTTGTTAGGTGCTGGCCCCGCAGCTGGTAAACTCCGGAGGGGCATATAATTAAGTTCAACAACTGGCAGGTCACATCCTGCACGGAGCCCACATGGGGCAGCTGCCTCAAGCACCTCAGGCTTACACAGTGAATCACAAGCACTCAATTTAGGGCTCAGTGCACAACTGATTTAACACCTTTAGAACTACTCAACCCCTGATATCTTGCCAGGGCAGCCTCTTATTACCCTCTTTCCTGTTGGCCAGTACACATGAATCACCACAAATAATAGCTAGCATGAAGTTATCCTGCATATTGCTCTTAATAAAGCTGTAACTGAGACTCAACAGGTCTCTCCCCTCCCTTTCCCGCCGGCCCTGATTGCCTGCGGGTCATACCCCTATACCTTTTCCCACATCGTCCTAAGGGGGCAACCCCCCAGGGGAGAGACTAGACTAGAATACACACCTTAGTGAAAACCACCTCAGCTCCCAGGCCTTACGGCACAGCTCTTAACTAGCTCAGCCTCAATTTATATGTGATGCCAGGAACTGTGTAAACAATGTGCTAGCTTTATGCACTGATGCCATAGCCCCAGTCGGCCCTGAAGCAGATATCTTTATAGTGCAAAACAGTATTTTCCTTTTCCCACTATTTGCCTTCTATATCTCATGCCACTACAATTGCAAAAGCACAAGATGCCACAATCCTTTAAAAGAAAACAAAATTCCCACAAAACTCCGAAGAGAACAGTGGCAGACCACTTTAGCCAACACACATCCAGACAACAATCTGGCTCGGAAGAGGATGCCTCAGACACAAGCAGCCTTAACGATGCTCGCATCAGAACAACACTATCCCAGGCCACAGGCCGTCTACAACACCAAGATGCTGACACTGATAACAACTTAATGGACTCTATCAGGTCGCTCCTGGCCCTTGATAAGGGACATGCTGATCTGAAAAGGGACATAGCCCTTATAGGAGAAAGAACAGATGCGTTGGAACGCAAGCAGGAAGATCTCAGGGTAGACCACGGCAATCTCTTAGATTACTCGCAGAGTCTGGCAGAGCAGATCACTGACCTCGAGCTCAAACTTGCAGACCTTGAGGATAGGACTCGCCGCAACAATATTAGGGTGAAAGGTATCCCTGAATCTGTGCCCCCACAGGAGCTTGAAAAATTCCTCCAAGACTTTTTTGTTGCAGTCCTTGGTCCGGAGATTGAGAAAGAGATGCTCCTCGATAGAGCCCATAGAGCCCTGAGGCCGAGGGCGATAAACCAAGAGATGTTGTCGCCCGTCTACATTATTACACTTTTCGAGAGAAACTTCTGAGAACCCTGGCGGGGGACAAGTCACTCCCGGAGCAGTATGCTGACATTCAGGTATTCCAAGATCTCTCTCCCCACACTCTCCAGATCAGAAGACATTACCAACCCTACACTAAAATCTTGAGAGACAAGGGCATTAAATACAGGTGGGGCTTCCCTGTTAAGCTCTACATCAATAAAGATGGACAACAATATGCGGCATCCTCACCTCAACAGGCAAGGGAATTACTCCAAAGATGGAGCCTACTGCCACAAGACCCACTGATACCACCCCAAGCAATCGTACCTGGTAGAGGCCTGAGAGCATCAGCCCCTGAGTGGGGCTCCCTTCCACAGAGACCCAGCAGTGACCAGAGGAATACCTCAATATCTAAGACTAGAGACGCTCCCTCGTGAGATACTCCATCCTGGTCATTGCTCTGATGTGCATATAGTTATCTCCCCAATTGGGGACTTATAATTGAGAGACTCTTTACTACTACAGAGACTGACTCGTGTGTACCGAGGGTACACGAAGATTGGTGAGACTGCTAAGACATAATGGATGTTTTCTCTTTTTACATTAATGTTCTCTGGCTATCTCTCCTCCTCGTCTCCCCTCCACTCCCTTCCTGTTTCTCTTTTCTTTTTCTTTTTTACACTACTCTTCTTCTCTTCCTTCTTTTTCCCTCCCTTTCTTACTCTACCTCCTTGTGCCTGTAATTATTCGTAAATTGTACTTATCTAACTCATTAAGGTCAGTCAAGTGATGTTGTAGCCTGTGGCTTACTATGTTCTAGCACTTTACTTAGATGACCACTGCTTAGTGAGGCACATGCCCTAACTACACTAAAGGGATATCCCACGGTAGTAGAGTACATTAACAACAGCTCTACACTCCCACTCTAGACTGCCTACTCCCTCTAGATTAATGAGTGCTACGCAAGAGAGTGAATCCCCACCCCTTTTTACCCCAATGCTTAGGTGTGCACTATCCAGAGTCGCGCTTGCCTTAATCTTCAGTTAAGAGAAATAACTAAGAAGTAACGTGTACAGTAAATAACTTTACACCCCCGCCTTGGGTAGCATACCACCTAGAATTAAAAAAGACTACACATGTTTGAATACCCTTGCCCCTCTAAACTACAACTACTGAAGTAGCCGTCTTTCTCCTTACTGGGATAGGCAGGAGTTGGGTCACTTGAACACCTATTTGGCATTCATCTCCCATTAAATAGCAGCCTGAGTTCCCAGACCTATATAATCCCTAAATTGGTTCTTTTGGGCTGATGGTCATCATTATGTGATGTTATTTGTATCCATGTTGTTACTGTTTACTCTGTTGATGTTTTTACTGATATTTACGTATGTACCTCAAGTTATATAAGATGTACAAAAACCAATATCTGCCCAGAGTCTTCAACCTGGCGACCACCAGGTCCCCACGTTGTTGCTGTTCTAACTGATATTTATGTATATACCTCACAAAGGTTAGATGGCTATCGTCAGGAGTTGCACACTTTTTAATCCCCACTTGTGACCAATATCCCTAATGTTAAGTACACCATTTATAGCTATTCATAAGCACCTTCAATATATGCCCCATCGACTGTGTTGATCTCATACCATTTATACTAACAGTCCCCCCCACTTGTACCTGATCAACCAGGAATTAGATTAGTTCTCAACCTGGCGGCCGTCAGACTTACATGAGAAATTAGCTCTAAGGTACAAGATCGACACCCCTCCCAAGCTTAGCCCCTGCGAACTGACGATGGCCATCATATATTGTCTGTTTATAAGGATGTTGATGTTGTTTATTGTTGTTTTTCTTTTTATTGCTTTGGGCTGTTCATCCTAATACCTCTGTTCATAATAGCAGAAATTTGGGGCCTGGAACACCTTCCCCCACAAGAGCACCTTGTATGCACATAACCTCCCTTGAGGAGACATTATAGACAGAGAACCATAAATACAGACTAACACACGAGTCTTCCATTCTCTCCCCCAATCTTCATTCTTGCAGAACTGAGATTAGACTTCCCGTACCCCAATTTTTCTCTTAGCCTTATACCAGAGATAACAATATGCACCCATTACAGTAATATAATATAAGACCCTCGCTTACAGCGAGAAAATTACAATAGTGACTGGGGGCGTGAGAGAGGGGGGGGAAGAGTTTTCTCTTTCTCTCTCTTTCCCTCTCTCTCCCTATTCTTGCACGTTTTAAACTGACTGACTGGGGCTCGGCTATCTTTGCTGGCCTCTCCCCTCCCACACATCTATAGTTGTGCTCTCCAACTGTTAGTTGCGAGATCACTCATTGTGATAGTGTTTATATACACATCGACATACGCTAGTAGCGTTTGAACCTCAAGACATCCTGTTCGTGGCCTGAAGTGCTCCAACACCCGCCTCCCTCCTTTTCCCACCCATATCCCCTCGTCCCCACTTACCTGCGCCACCCGCCTTAAAACCTTTCCCCTTACCCGCAACTGAGGTCCTCATTTGTTACCCAGGAGGCGCCCGCTCATAACATGGCTCCCGTTTTGGCTGCCACCCTGAACGTCCAGGGACTTAACTCACCTACTAAAAGGAGTCTCCTGTATAACTACCTATTCGCCCACAAAATACACTTAATGTTTTTGCAGGAGACCCACTGGGAAAGGGGCTCTAAGCAGCCCAGGAGTTCCCCTTTATATCCGATCTGTGAAACTGCCTCCTATACGAAAAAAAAAAGAGGAGTTGCCATAATGATCCACCGTGATGTCAGTTGTAAGATAGACCATATTGAACGAGACCCTGAGGGTAGGTTCCTTATTCTAGTTTGTGTCCTGAATGGAGCCCTCTACACGTTGGCATCCATCTATGCCCCGAATACGGGACAGATCCCCTTTCTCCGAAAATTCTTGAACAAGCTAGATCCAATCAAGAGAGGACATCTCTTGGTGGGGGGCGATCTGAATCTGGTCTGGAACCCAGTGCTAGACAAGAAAAAAAACACAAACCACCCAACTGACCGTAACCTAATTTCACTGTCAATGGCCTTTCGTAGGCTAATGTATCAATTTGGACTGTTTGATGTCTGGAGATGCTTAGCTCCAACCGAACTAGACTACACACACCACTCGGTGCCCCATAATTCATACTCTCGGTTGGATTATCTGCTCTGCGACTCATGGACACTTGACAAATTTGCTGTGTCAAAGATCAGGCCCTGTCCGTGGTCAGACCACGATATGGTTAGTGCCCAACTCTTAGCCTTACAGTCCCCTGACTGTAGGCCGTCCTGGAAACTTCCAGACCAGTGTCTCGCGGAAACAGAGATTCCACTCCTAAATGAAATCATCCTAGATTTCTTAGCACACAATGACAAGATGTGTGGAGGCTACTATTATGACAGTGTGTGTGTATATATATATATATATATATATATATATATATATATATATATATATATATATATATATATAATTTGTGTGTATATACATACTGTATATACTGTGTGTGTGCTGGTAAATATCATTAATAATATCTGTACAAGTAATGTACTGCTTGGCACTCAAACTTATTGTCATGTAAAAGCTTATTTGATCATTAGTAGGGTCATTGGTAGAGCTACACATGCAAACAGTGTCCACTGGCTGTGTCATATGTGGGAGACATTCCTGAGATATGACAAATGTAACCCCTGCACTGCCATAAATCTGGTAAATTTAACTGCTGCGGCACTGCCAGACATCTTATAAATGTAACCCCTATACTCCTTGAGATATGACACATGTAACCGCTGCACTTCCAGAAATATAAACAAATCTAACTCCTGCACAGCCAGAGATCTGATAAATGTAACCCCTGGACTGCCACAGTAGGTCTGCTCTTATTTTGACTCTCATACATGCTTTTTAAATGCGTGCCCCCTCGTGAAAAAAAAATGCCCCCCCATTTCATTCTTTCTGGAGCCGACCCTGTAGTGGGACCCTCCCCCAACTGGGGGGTGACATAATGCCCAATAATAGCAGACCAATAGAGCCGGCATAGAGGGAGGCAATTACGTTGCCCCACAAGGCGAGTGCGCACCCCAATAGAACAGGTTATTACCTATAAGTGTGTTAATATTTCAAGATCACAATCAGATGGCTTAAAAGACATTGCCTAATCTGCATCATGCCTGTCAGTATAATTTTTGATATGATAAATGTGACAATCAATGTCCAAATCCCCATCTAATCACAGTTGAAAATACAAAAGATTATATAAACTAAAAAGAAACAAACAATCACATGTGTTGATGTGTGCAAACTATGCAGGGTCTGATATATTTAGTCAATCGAAACCAAATCATATCAGAATCGCTCATAAGATACTAGTAGATGAAAAAATAAGAAACCAAACACCATGGGCGTGATTACATATACGGCGCAGGCAGTAATTTCACCTCAAACATCAGGGTATTACATAAACCCCACCAGCAGTTCATAAAGTGCCGTAAGTCAGATAAACTAGCGATGTCCAGAAATGACCGTAAATACAAATTTCTGGAGTCGCCAGTGACTTGCGGCACTTTAGAAACGGCCGGCGCCTAAGAAAAGTAAAGAAAATAACAAATCTCCTGTAAAAGTCTAACACGCCTCCCAAAAATAAGCCCGACACGTAAAAACCCCTATATCCACAATCCCCCCTCTCACTACTAATAATAAATGTATTAACCCCTATATCCGCCATCAAACCCACACCGCAAATAATAACTAAATTAACCCCTAAATCCGCCAACCCCAACATCGCAAACTTCCAATTAAAACTATTAACCTCTAATCCGCCATTAACCCACAACGCAATAATCCTATTAAAGTATTAACCCCTAATCCGCCATTAACCCACAACGCAATAAACCCATTAAAAGTATTAACCCCTAAACCGCCATTAACCCACAATGCAATAAACCTATTAAAGTATTAACCCCTAAACCGCCATTAACCCACAACGCAATAAACCTATTAAAGTATTAACCCCTAATCCACCAAAGCCTACAACGCAATAAACCTATTAAAGTATTAACCCCTAAACCGCCAAAGCCCACAATGCAATAAACCTATTAAAGTATTAACCCCTAAACCGCCAAAGCAATAAACCTAACCCCTAACCTAACCCCCCCTAACCTACCACCCCCTAAATGAACCCAAATTACCTAATTTACAAAATACTAAAGTTACCATTAAATTAAAAAAAACTAACACTACTTTAAAAATACAATTAAAGGGACAGTCTAATCAAAATTCTGGAGTAGACTGTCCCTTTAAGCTACAATTACAGAAAATAAAAAAATCTAAGATTACAGAATATAATAAGGAAAATTACCAAATTTTACAAAAATTATACCTAATCCCTTTGAAAATAAAAAAGCCCCCCAAAAATAAAAACACCCCCTAATCTAATTAACTACCAGTAGCCCTTAAAAGGGCTTTTTGCAGGGCATTGCCCCAAGATAATCAGCTCTTTTGCAAGAAAAAACACAACCCCCCCAACAGTAAAATCCCCCACCGACCAAACCCCCCCAAATAAAATAACCCCACTAAAAACCCTAAACTATTCAAATCAGCCAATAGAATTTCAGTAGCTCTTATCCTATTGGCTGATTTGAACAGCCAATAGGATTTCAGTAGCTCTCATCATATTGGCTGATTTGAATTTGAAGGCTCAAATCAGCCAATAGGAATTCAAGGGACGCCATTTTTAATCGCGTACCTTGAATTCCTATTCAGTGAATGGCGGAGATCGTATGAAGAGGATCCGCCACGCTCCATGGCTCAGAGGTCGCCGGTCTTCAGTACCAGGCTCGCTGGTCTTCAGCTCCGCGGTCAACGGTCTTCAGCTCCGCCCTCCGCTCCGACTGGTTCCTGGAAGAAGAAAGAAGAGGTCGCCGCTTGGAAGAAGACTTCACCGCCAGGAACAGGACCTTCTCCGCTGGACTTCAGGACAGGTGAGGACCACTTGGGGGTTAGACTTAGGGTTTTTTAAGGGATTTTTTGGGTGTTTTATTTTATTTAGATAGGGTGGGTAGTAAAAGAGCTGAATGCCCTTTTACGGGCAATGCCCAACAAATGCCCTTTTTAGGGCAATGGGTAGTTAAGGGTTTTTAGTGTTAGGTTATTTTATTTGGGGGGGTTTGGTGGGTGGGTTTTACTGTTAGGGGGGTTGTGTATTTTCTTGAAAAAAAAGCTGATTATCTTGGGGCAATGCCCTGCAAAAATCCCTTTTAAGGGATACTGGTAGTTTATTAGATTAGGGGGTGTTTTTATTGTTGGGTGGCTTTTTTATTTTCATAGGGATTAGGTATAATTTTTGTAAAATTTGGTAATTTTCTTTATTATTTTCTGTAATCTTAGATTTTTTTATTTTCTGTAATTGTAGCTTAAAGGGACAGTCTACTCCAGAATTTTGATTAGACTGTCCCTTTAATTTATACTTAGTTTATTTGTATTTTTAAAGTAGTGTTAGGTTTTTTTAATTTAATGGTAACTTTAGTATTTTGTAAATTAGGTAATTTGGGTTCATTTATGGGGTGTTAGGTTAGGGGGGGTTAGGTTAGGGGATAGGTTTATTGCATTGTGGGCTTTGGCGGTTTAGGGGTTAATACTTTATATTGCGCTTTGGGTTAATGGCGGATTAAGGGTTAATAGTTTTAATAGGTAGTTTGCGATGTTGGGGTTGGCGGATTTAGGGGTTAATAATTTAGTTATTACTTGCGGTGTGGGATTGATGGCGGATATAGGGGTTAATACACTTTATTAGTTATTGCGGTGGGGGATTGCGGTTGACAGGTAGATAGACATTGTGCATGCGTTAGGTGTTAGTTTATTTTTGAAGGCATTTTCGTGAGTTACGGTGCTCCCATACTCAGCGCAAGGCTTGCTACAGCTGCCTTTTATGGCAAGGTAAAAATGGAATAAGATTTCTCCATTTTCGCCACGTAAGTCCTTGCGCTGGATATTAGATACCGATTTACGACGCAGTCCCATGTTAGCCTTTGGGAGTAAACATTGCGGGCGACGGGTGAAATATATGTGCCGCATTTATATGCGGCGCTGTATATAGGATACCAAACCCGCGCAAAAACCAGCGTTGCCGGCTTTTTCGGGCGCCGCTGCATTTGTAATGGGGCCCCATATGAGTATTGTTCCTAATGAGGGAGAGTTTATAGTGGCTAACCTATGTAGTAGCCGTGAGTGCTAAATTTGATCAATACAACTAACAGAAAAATAGAAATACATATAAGTATAGGTTATGTGTAATAACTAGTGTGTAAACTTACTAATCATGATAAATGTGAGCAATTGTAAACCGACCATAAGAACATCACCCCATAGAGAAAATCTAATAATGCTAACAAATATAGTGTATAGTATAGTTTTTTTTAACATATTTTATATATTGTATTGGTTTAGTTTTAAACATGATATATATATATATATATATATATATATATATATATATATATATATATATATATATATATATACACATACACACACACACACAGACATCATCAATGTTGATGCTGGGGTGCCATGGTAGTCTTTGCTATCGATATCACTTCATTTTTTTCATAGACATGGTTGTTTATGTCTGGCTACCATGGTAACCCATGCAATGACATTCTATGTACAGCTGATGGTAATTGTCAATTAACAAATCATTGATTAGAACATGTGTTATATAGCAAGTGTATCACTTATTGTTACATTGAATAGCCCGAGGAAACAGCCCTTGAAAGGCTGAGAAACGCATTGCTCTGTTTTCAATAAAGATATGTTTTTATGATACACTTGCTGCATTTGGGAATTCTTAACGTTGGTCTCGTGGAGTTTGGTGAGGATCCTGTTTCCCAAGAGCGCAGTCTACTGGGCGACTGAGAGGTCCCAGCTCACCTGTATTGCACCTGGTGGTGCATAACACATTGTGTTACCATTTATCTTCTATCTACCAGTTCTTACTGTACTAGGCTAGGGTAGCTGTTTTTTAATCCTATACAGGCATCTATGACAAAGTTCCTGTTCACGTGCCCAGTCTGCCTGCTTACAGTGAGCTGGACCACTACAAAGTTCCAGTCTGTCCCATTAGCACCATTGGGTGCTTTGCTTTTGTGAGTACCTTTATTCTTCTATCAAATTATCCCCTTGTTTGATGGTATTAGGCCATCTTGGCGCCTCTGTTTTCTTTTGTCCAGATCATTGAATACCAGGGATTGACCATCCTTTGTTAGAGTGCGACCTTATTATTGGAATCCAATAACTTTTTATTGTTTTTTTTATTGTATGTTGGGTTTTTTTGTGTGGTTTTTATTTATTATAATAAAATAAAATCTATTGGTTGATGTGCTGCTTATGGGATTGTTGTTTTTTTCTACTTTCATAGGCCTAGATTTAGAGTTGGGCGGTAGCCGTCAAAACCAGCGTTAGAGGCTCCTAACGCTGGTTTTTACCTCTCGCTGGTATTTGGAGTCAGTCAGGAAAGGGTCTAACGCTCACGTTCCAGCCGTGACTTTTCCATACCGCAGATCCCCCTACACCATTTGCGTATCCTATCTTTTCAATGGGATCTTTCTAACGCCGGTATTTAGAGTCTTGGCTGAAGTGAGCGTTAGAAATCTAACGACAAAACTCCAGCCGCAGAAAAAAGCCAGGAGTTAAGAGCTTTCTGGGCTAACGCCGGTTTATAAAGCTCTTAACTACTGTGCTCTAAAGTACACTAACACCCATAAACTACCTATGTACCCCTAAACCGAGGTCCCCCCACATTGCCGCCACTCTATTAAATTTTTTTAACCCCTAATCTGCCGCTCCGTACACCGCCGCCAGCTACGTTATCCCTATGTACCCCTAATCTGCTGCCCCTAACATCGCCAACCACTATGTTATATTTATTAACCCCTAATCTGCCGCCCCTGCTATCGCTGACACCTGCATATTATTATTAACCCCTAATCTGCCGCTCCGTACACCGACGCAACCTACATTATCCCTATGTACCCCTAATCTGCTGCCCCCAACACCGCCGACCCCTATATTATATTTATTAACCCCAATCTGCCGCCACGAACGTCGCCTCCACCTACCTACAATTATTAACCCCTAATCTGCCGACCGGATCTCACCGCTACTCTAATAAATGTATTAACCCCTAAAGTTAAGTCTAACCCTAACCCCCCCCTAAATTAAATATAATTTAAATCTAACGAAATAAATTAACTCTTATTAAATAACTTATTCCTATTTAAAGCTAAATACTTACCTGTAAAATAAACCCTAATATAGCTACAATATAAATTATAATTATATTGTAGCTATTTTAGGATTAATATTTATTTTACAGGCAACTTTGTAATTATATTAACCAGGTACAATAGCTATTAAATAGTTAATAACTATTTAATAGTTACCTAGTTAAAATAATTACAAAATTACCTGTAAAATAAATCCTAACCTAAGTTACAATTAAACCTAACACTACACTAGCAATAAATTAATTAAATAAAATACCTACAAATAAATACAATTAAATAAACTAACTAAAGTACAAAAAATAAAAAAGAACTAAGTTACAAAAAAAAATAATATTTACAAACATTAGAAAAATATTACAACAATTTTAAACTAATTACACCTACTCTAAGCCCCCTAATAAAACAAAGACCCCCAAAATAAAAAAATGCCCTACCCTATTCTAAATTAAAAAAGTTCAAAGCTCTTTTACCTTACCAGCCCTGAAAAGGGCCCTTTGCGGGGCATGCCCCAAAGAATTCAGCTCTTTTGCCTGTAAAAAAAACACATACAATACCCCCCCAACATTACAACCCACCACCCACATACCCCTAATCTAACCCAAACCCCCCTTAAATAAACCTAACACTAAGCCCCTGAAGATCTTCCTACCTTATCTTCACCTCGCCGGGTATCACACCGATCCGTCCTGGCTCCGATGTCTTGATCCAAGCCCAAGCGGGGGGGGTTGAAGATGTCCATGATCCGGCTGAAGTCTTCATCCAAGCGGGAGCTGAATAGGTCCATGATCCAACTGAAGTCTTCTATCAACGGCATCTTCAATCTTCTTTCTTCCGGATCCATGTTCATCCCGCCGACGCGGAACATCCATCTTCACCGACGACTTCCCGACGAATGATGGTTCCTTTAAGGGACGTCATCCAAGATGGCGTCCCTCGAATTCCGATTGGCTGATAGGATTCTATCAGCCAATTGGAATTAAGGTAGGAAAATTCTGATTGGCTGATGGAATCAGCCAATCAGAATCAAGTTCAATCCGATTGGCTGATCTGATTCCATCAGCCAATCAGAATTTTCCTACCTTAATTCCGATTGGCTGATAGAATCCTATCAGCCAATTGGAATTCGAGGGACGCCATCTTGGATGACGTCCCTTAAAGGAACCATCATTCGTCGGGAAGTCGTCGGTGAAGATGGATGTTCCGCGTCGGCAGGATGAACATGGATCCGGAAGAAAGAAGATTGAAGATGCCGTTGATAGAAGACTTCAGTTGGATCATGGACCTCTTCAGCTCCCGCTTGGATGAAGACTTCAGCCGGATCATGGACATCTTCAGCCCCCCGCTTGGGCTTGGATCAAGACATCGGAGCCAGGACGGATCGGTGTGATACCCGGCGAGGTGAAGATAAGGTAGGAAGATCTTCAGGGGCTTAGTGTTAGGTTTATTTAAGGGGGGTTTGGGTAAGATTAGGGTATGTGGGTGGTGGGTTGTAATGTTGGGGGGGGGGTATTGTATGTTTTTTTTTACAGGCAAAAGAGCTGAATTATTTGGGGCATGCCCCGCAAATGGCCCTTTTCAGGGCTGGTAAGGTAAAAGAGCTTTGAACTTTTTTAATTTAGAATAGGGTAGGGCATTTTTTTATTTTGGGGGTCTTTGTTATTTTATTAGGGGGCTTAGAGTAGGTGTAATTAGTTTAAAATTGTTGTAATATTTTTCTAATGTTTGTAAATATTTTTTTATTTTTTGTAACTTACCGTAGTTCTTTTTTATTTTTTGTACTTTAGTTTATTTAATTGTAGTTATTTGTAGGTATTGTATTTAATTAATTTATTGATAGTGTAGTGTTAGGTTTAATTGTAACTTAGGTTAGGATTTATTTTACAGGTAATTTTGTAATTATTTTAACTAGGTAACCATTAAATAGTTATTAACTATTTAATAGCTATTGTACCTGGTTAAAATAAATACAAAGTTGCCTGTAAAATAAATATTAATCCTAAAATAGCTACAATATAATTATAATTTATATTGTAGCTATATTAGGATTTATTTTACAGTCAAGTATTTAGCTTTAAATAGGAATAATTTATTTAATAAGAGTTAATTTATTTAGTTAGATTTAAATTATATTTAACTTAGGGGGGTGTTAGTGTTAGGGTTAGACTTAGCTTTAGGGGTTAATACATTTATTATAGTAGCGGTGAGCTCCAGTCGGCAGATTAGGGGTTAATTATTGTAGGTAGCTGGCGGCGACGTTGTGGGGGCAGATTAGGGGTTAATAAATATAATATAGGGGTTGGCGGTGTTAGGGGCAGCAGATTAGGGGTACATAACTATAATGTATGTTGCGGCGGTGTACGGAGCGGCAGATTAGGGGTTAATAATAATATGCAGGTGTCAGCGATAGCGGGGGAGGCAGATTAGGGGTTAATAAATATAACATAGTGGTCGGCGATGTTATGGGCAGCAGATTAGGGGTACATAGGGATAACGTAGCTGGCGGCGGTGTACGGAGCGGCAGATTAGGGGTTAATAATAATATGCAGGGGTCAGCGATAGCGGGGGCGGCAGATTAGGGGTTAATAAGTGTAAGGTTAGGGGTGTTTAGACTCGGGGTTCATGTTAGGGTGTTAGGTGCAGACTTAGAAACTGTTTTCCCATATAAAAAAATGGGGCTGCGTTAGGAGCTGAACGCTGCTTTTTTGCAGGTGTTAGATTTTTTTTCAGCTCAAACAGCCCCATTGTTTCCTATGGGGGAATCGTGCACGAGCACGTTTTTTAAGCTGGCCGCGTCCGTAAGCACCGCTGGTATCGAGAGTTGCAGTGGCGGTAAATATGCTCTACGCTCCCTTTTTGGAGCCTAACGCAGCCCTTCTGTGAACTCTAAATACCAGCGGTATTTAAAAGGTGCGGGAGAAAAAAAGCCAGCGTAGCTAACGCACCCCTTTGGCCGCAGAACTCTAAATCTAGCCGATAGTGCCACTTATTATTGGAAGCGCACCCTATGGGATTTCTGCTTAGTTGAATTTCTCTAATTTTTTCCAACATTTATCAGTCAGGCAAATAGAATTTATCATTCTAAATACTGTCTTCTTGTCACTATTGTTCACGTAACAGTTCAAATACTTAGTGCTAGTACAGCTAAAAAGTTGTATTCAGTATTTTACTCTAGTACATATTTTTTTTCATTGAAAAAGCTGACAGCATATCCGTTAAACATGCTTTAAAGATTAAAGGACTTTAACGGACTTAAAAAATATACACTCCCAGGTTTTTCTGGCACACCGTGTATTCGCTGTTTAGTAGGCCTGCTTTGTTCCATGCTGGCCTCAAGACTCGAGATCGGTTTCTTGTATGCTATGATATTACCTTGTGTATACAGTCTGTATTTCTGCCTTATGTTTTTAGAATATTGTCTTTAATCCACTTTGGAGTTCCTTAGGCCTAGATTTAGAGTTGGGCGGTAGCCGTGAAAACCAGCGTTAGAGGCTCCTAACGCTGGTTTTGGGCTACCGCCGGTATTTAGAGTCAGTCAGGAAAGGGTCTAACGCTCACTTTCCAGCCGCGACTTTTCCATACCGCAGATCCCCTTACGTCATTTGCGTATCCTATCTTTTCAATGGGATCTTTCTAACGACGGTATTTAGAGTCGTGGCTGAAAATAAATACAAAGTTACCTGTAAAATAAATATAAATCCTAAAATAGCTATAATATATTTATAATTTATATTGTAGCTATATTAGGGTTTATTTTACAGGTAAGTATTTAGCTTTAAATAGGAATCATTTATTTAATAAGAGTTAATTTATTTCGTTAGATTTAAATTATATTTAACTTAGGGGGGTGTTAGACTTAGCTTTAGGGGTTAATCCATTTATTACAGTAGCGGCGAGAATCGGTCGGCAGATTAGGGGTTAATAATTGAAGTTAGGTGTCGGCGATGTTAGGGAGGGCAGATTAGGGGTTAATACTATTTATTATAGGGTTATTGAGGCGGATTAGGGGTTAATAACTTTATTATATTAGCGGTGCGGTCCGCTCGGCAGATTAGGGGTTAATAAGCGTAGGCAGGTGGAGGCGATGTTGTGGGGGGCAGATTTGGGGTTAATTAATATAATATAGGGGTCGGCGGTGTTAGGGGCAGCAGATTAGGGGTACATAGGGATAATGTAAGTAGCGGCGGTTTACGGAGCGGCAGATTAGGGGTTAAAAAAAATATGCAGGTGTCAGCGATAGCGGGAGATTAGAGATTAATAAGTGTAAGGTTAGGGGTGTGTAGACTCGGGGTACATGTTAGGGTGTTAGGTGCAGACGTTGGAAGTGTTTCCCCATAGAAAACAATGGGGCTGCGTTAGGAGCTGAACGCGGCTTTTTTGCAGGTGTTAGGTTTTTTTTCAGCTCAAACAGCCCCATTGTTTTCTATGGGGGAATCGTGCACGAGCACGTTTTTGAAGCTGGCCACGTCCGCAAGCACCGCTGGTATCTAGAGTTGAAGTGGCGTTAAATTATGCTCTACGCTCCCTTTTTGGAGCCTAACGCAGTGAAAACCCAGCCATTCTGTGAACTCTAAATACCAGCGGTATTTAAAAGGTGCGGGAGAAAAAAAAGCACGCGTAGCTAACGCACCTGTTACGGTACCAACAGTGTACCAAGGGTTAATACCAGATGAACAATGTCCTGCATAGGGAATCAGCAATTCACAACCCAGCCAGTTTCAGGTTTAAAACAGAATGACATTTATTAAAGGCTAGATGCCTAGTATTTATACAGGTTTGACCCCAGATGGGGGGGTTGAAAGACTCTTGTACATTTAGATAAAAAGGGGAAGACGCCCTTTTATGAAACAGTAGAATTACATTACTTAAATACTTTACTTAGGCAGATAACAACTTAAACACATTTGGCTTGTCTTATCACCTAGCGTCTGCTCTCTGAGGGTGATTAAACAATGGCCTGTTTATTACTTAAATGTAATTATAGCACACAATAGCTGAGGCCAGAAAACCTGTCTTTAGAAATTAGTTTCTAAGCTAAACACAATTAACTCCTTCAGTCCTGACAGAAGGGTCTGTCACATATCTCCCCCCTTGTGGAACACTCCGGCAGACCCGGCTTGACCCTTTGGCGGGTCAACCTGGGGATGACCGGACTAGGAGGTGGTAGGCATGTCAGTTTGCCAGGACAATCCATCTGTATTCCCGTTATGAGAGAGAATTCCTGTCCATACAAAGAAGGGTTCACCTTTCTCAGTGCCCAGACTAGGGCTAAACAGTCCTTCAAAATCCCATCAGCTTCTTTACGAGTTTTCTGTACCTGCTCTTTATAGGTATCCACAATCCCTTCATACTGACATAGGGTGCCCTTGAGTTGCTGCACCTCACTATGAGCCAGCGTCAGCTTCTCCTCAAGTGTCGCTAAGTTTGTCTTTAATGTTTCATGTCCCACTCTCAAGCTGGTGTTTTCTGCAGTCTGTCGGTGCAGCTTGTCTAGCAGAGATTCACGTTCTAAACGTGCTTTTTCCTCTGCGCTCCTCTTCTTCTTCATCAGCGCATTGTAACGGGACTTCCACGTATCAATAGCGGATAGAGATTTACTGAGCTCAGCGTCCTGGGGCTTAGCAGCAGGGGGGTCAGTCTCTGCTGCACGGATCTGAGCACGGGTAGTCACAGGGTTAACATCAGCGGGACCCATGGGAGCATAGGCAGAAACAAGGGGAGCCAAGTCATTTCCAAGAAGAACATCAGCAGGTAAGTCCTTCTTGACACCCACATTCACAGGTCTAGCGCCCACTCCCCAATCCAAATGTACCCTGGCAACAGGTAGGCTGAACACATCGCCCCCTGCTACCCTCACAGCCACAGTGTCTCCAGTGTACTGTTTCTCAGACACCAAGTTCTTTTGAAGCAAGGTCATGGTAGCACCAGTATCCCGTAGACCACTGACCTTCTTCCCATTCACTTTAACCAGTTGCCGGTTATTCCGGTGGGCAGCTTGCACAAGGTCTGCCTCATGTAGGATGCTCCAGCATTCTTGCGCCTCTACGTAGCGGGCCGCAGGCTGAGGGTTACGTGTGATTCCGCCGGCAGGTCTTCTCCAGGACTGTGCTTGGTTCGCTGCATTTAGGGGACACTCTGGTCTTTTGTGCCCTAGTTGCTTACATCCAAAGCATCGAATCGGTTGTGAGTAGCCCCGCGAATTGAACCGGGCTCTCTGAGGGTAGTTCGTGGCCAGATGCCGTGTGGTATAGCGGTGCGCCGGGGGTTGGTAACTGGCAGCTGCTGGGGTGACTGGGGGTCTGTACTCCACTCTAGCAGGGGGCTTAGTGGTAGCAGTGTCCAGTTTGCGGGCATCCGTATACTCATCTGCCAAGCGAGCCGCTTCATGCAGGGTGGAGGGTTTACGGTCCCGAACCCACTCTCGAACTCCTGCGGGTAACTTGTCGAAGCAATGTTCCAACAGGAATAGCTGCAGCACCTCTTCCCCAGATACGGCTTGGCACCCCGCTATCCAGTGAGCTGCTGTGCGGTGCACCTTACATGCCCACTCAAGGTAGGAATCTCCAGCTAATTTAACAGTGTCTCTGAACCGCCTCCGGTATGCCTCCGGTGTAACCGCATACCTGGAGAGCAGAGCCTCTTTTACAGTACTATAATCCCCGACTTCCTCATCTGGAATGGCCCGAAAAGCCTCACTGGCCCGGCCGGATAATTTTCCGGATAATATCGTGACCCAGTCCTCTGCGGGTACCTTGTGTAGTGCACATTGCCTCTCAAAATCCGCAAGGTACCCATCAATCTCTCCTTCTGTTTCCAGGAAGTTTTTAAAAGCTGCAAAATTTACTTTTCTCTTTTCCACTGGGTTTGCTGCAACGCCGCTTTGGCGAAGTAGGTTGGCCTCCACAGCTGCTATGACCCGGTCGATAATTTCCGCAGATGGGTTGGGGCCATAATATGCCAGTCTTATTTTAACCGCCCGATCAAAGCTTGCTTCTTCAGGGGTTCTGTCTGCTATGCTGGGCCCATTGGTTCCTTCTGTTCCTGGTACTCTTTCCATCTTAGTCAGTATTGTAATAATCCCCCTCTTCCTGAGGTTACTGGCTTGTGTAGTTGCTCTTCTGGGCGATAAGGTTCATTCCGTCGCTTGCCACCAATGTTACGGTACCAACAGTGTACCAAGGGTTAATACCAGATGAACAATGTCCTGCATAGGGAATCAGCAATTCACAACCCAGCCAGTTTCAGGTTTAAAACAGAATGACATTTATTAAAGGCTAGATGCCTAGTATTTATACAGGTTTGACCCCAGATGGGGGGGTTGAAAGACTCTTGTACATTTAGATAAAAAGGGGAAGACGCCCTTTTATGAAACAGTAGAATTACATTACTTAAATACTTTACTTAGGCAGATAACAACTTAAACACATTTGGCTTGTCTTATCACCTAGCGTCTGCTCTCTGAGGGTGATTAAACAATGGCCTGTTTATTACTTAAATGTAATTATAGCACACAATAGCTGAGGCCAGAAAACCTGTCTTTAGAAATTAGTTTCTAAGCTAAACACAATTAACTCCTTCAGTCCTGACAGAAGGGTCTGTAACAGCACCCCTTTGGCCGCAGAACTCTAAATCTAGGCGTTAGTCTCCAGGCGAGCAGTGGGGCTTTCTACCAATCTGCTTTTTAACTAAGAGCTTAGTCATAGCTCTGAAGTTTGAGTACTAGTCCTCTGTGGTGAGACCACATTCCCTAATAGGCTTAAATATTTTGTGTTTTTCCTTCTTTCCTGTGAGGTGGGTAAAGATCATCACATCACTACACTACATTTAAAGGGTTAGAAATATTTACTTTTGTAACTTTATAAAGAATATATTATCACATAGTTAAGTTTCATAGATTATTACCAATTAATTCTTACCTTGAAACAAAGCTTTAATGTTTAGGAAAATTATATTTCAATTTGCCTTTTAAACGGCCATAACGACCACCCATAAATATAGGCTGTAGTTATACATAATGTAAGCCATCCCCTCCTCCAATGGCGATTCAGCACCGATCCCTTAATTAGCATATTTAAATACGTTTTTCCTCAATCTCCGCAATCTAATGTGTGGGCACTCGCATGCGCAATGAAATGTTGTCACCCAGTCCTCCATTTTTATGTACCTGCTCTTATCAGGCACATCGTGTTTGCTACTCATAATCTAGCTGCTGTTTTAGGCAGCTTGCATTGACTTACGGATAGCAATCTGAGCAATTGAATGGAGGTCAAAAAGTAAAACATGCAACATCCACAGAATCAAGCTAAAGGCTGAAATAGAAGCTCAGTCTTGGACATGTTAATCTGTAGGTGGTGAGAGACCATCCAGGAAGAAATGCCAGATAAGCGGTCTCTGACGTAAGAAAGAACAGAAGATGAGAGAGCAGGGGTAGAGAGGTAGTTCTGAGTATCATCAGCATAGAGGTGATATTTGAAGCCATAACTGATAAGTTTACCCAGTGAGGAAGTATAAATGAAGAAGAGGACACAGGACAGAGCCATGATGTACTCCAACCGACAGAGGCATTGAAGAGGAGTCGCCACCAGCAAATGACTTAGAAAAGGACCTATGAGAAATATGAGTGTATCCAAGAGAGAGCAGTGTCACAGAGACCAAGAGAGCTGAGGGTCTGTAGGAGGAGGGTGTTGTCAACTGTATCGAAGGTAGCTGTCAGTTGTATAGAAGTATAGAGTAATGGTCGTTGCTTTTAGCAGAAAGATTGTTAGTAACCTTGGTAAGAGCAGTTTCAGTTAAGTGTTATGATTGAAGCCAGATTGCAGGGGGTCAAGCAAGGAATTGGAGGACAGGAAGAGTTAAACGGTCATAAACTAGTTTTTCCAGGAGTTTTAATGTTGGTGGAAGCAATGATATGGGGCAGTAGTTTGCAAAGAAAATTAGGATAAAGGTAAGGGTTTTTGAGTATGGGAGTGACCTTTGCATATGTGTGTGTGTATATATATATATATATATATATACATACATATATATATATATATACATACACACACACACACGTACATATACATTTGTTTTTACTACAGGGGTATATAAAATGCTACTATACAGCTTAGTTTCCAAATGGCTATTACTCATTAACATAAAGCTGGTTTAATCTCAGACCAACTAGGAATATATCCTATGACCTTTCTCTCGCAGACAGCAAACTTTTACATAGCACCTGAATATTAGGCCAGTGCTTTCTAAATGCTGGGAAAAAAAATAACTTTTTTTTCTCTTTTAAATGCTATTTTACATGTGTACAATAAACTTTTTGGCTCGCAATATTCTGTTTGGCTCCTGTCATATAAACTTGACTGTCCCTGCATTTGGCATATGTTCAGTTTATTTGAATTATTTTCCATTCTTATGCTTTGTAAAAAAATAATTTATAGTGGTCCAGTTTATTACCCATTTGTGCAATGAATACCTCCTTGTTACCACAACTTTTTGCTTTCTTATGCCAACTCTTACTACCCACTTAAAGGGAAATTAAACTGTAAAAAAAGCTAGATAAATGTTCTATTAACCAGAGAATAGTATATACTGTAGATGTACTTTTTTTTAAATTATATTAGTTGTTAACCCCTTTGCTACTGTGACTCAAGAGAAAAACTTGTCCACAGTACCAGAGTATATTTAGTATTTTTGCTATCACTCCTTTTACATAGAAATAAATACTTTGATATTTTAATTTACCTATGAAAACTACATTTTTTTTGGGGGGGGGGGGGGTAAGAACAGCTTTCAGACGATAACAGTTTTAATTTGCTGATCTCAGAATTATTTCAAAATTACCACACAAAAAAGTATTTTGTTTTATTATCCCATTCCCCAAAAGACTGTAGTTTTCTAAAAAAAAAAAATAATTCAACATTTGTTCATTGGCATCCTTTGATTCACAAACATGTACAGGTAGCCCTCAGTTTACGCCGGGGTTAGGTTCCAGAAGGAATGGTTGTAAATCGAATCCGTTGTAAATTGAAACCCAATTTATAATGTAAGTCAATGGGAAGTGAGGGAGTTAGGTTCCAGGCCCCTCTCAAAATTGTCATAAGTAATACCTAATACATTATTTTTAAAGCTTTGAAAGGAAGACTTTAAATGCTAAACAGCATTATAAACCTAATAAAATAAGCACACAACACAGAATATTTAATTAAACTAAGTTAAATTAACAAAAACATTTGCTAAACAGCATTATAAACCTAATAAAATAATCACACAACACAGACTTCACTTGCATTTTTCTGCAAACAGTTCTGTCTATGCATTCCAATCTGGACTGATTTATAGACAGGAAGATCTTGTTCCTTTGAAATCTGCTCGATAGCTCAGGTCTGGTTAAACTGATTAATTTCAGCTTGTTTCGCTTTGCTGCAACACAAGCGGACAGCTCCACCTACTGGCTATTTTAATAAATCCACTGGTTCTCAATGCTTTTCAATAGCAGTCACATGACTGGAAAAAAAGGTTGTTATTCTGAAACGGTGTAAATTGAACCGTTGTAAAATGAGGGCCACCTGTATATATATTTTTTACTTTTGCTTATTTTAAAGGTCTTTATTAGCAGCTATGTTTAAAATGATGCAAAAGCTAACTCATTTGGTATATCAGAACTGCCCAAATTCTCAAAATTACTTTCTATATGGTGTTTTTTTTCTTAAAGTCACAAGGAGGGTGGTACAGCCAATAGGAAGCTATGCCGCCTGTCCCATTGAAGGTTGTAGTTCTCTTTAGAAGAACTTTTTTTTATACTGCTTTGACAAGTATTACGTTTATAGATGACATTCTTAAATTTTCTGGCCTCTGCTCTGACAAAGTTTACCATCAGTTATATGCAATCAATAGTGTAATAATAAAACACATGATTAGAGCATTTAATTTGTTACACTTTTATTTCCATTTAACTTATTTTACATTCTTTGTATGGATTAACTATGTAACCTGATCATGTAGAATTGATAAAGAAAAAAAAAAAGAACTTGTGTTCCAAGGTAATTTTCGAACAAAATAACAAGACCCACGTACTAATACTTTTAGATATAAAGAACGGACATCAAGAAATGTGTCATATAGATTAAACACTTAAAAAGAAAAGACACAAATAATAATTTAAAAAAAAAAAACTTACACATTATTACACCATTAATTTACTTGTTTGAAAAATAACCATACCTTTCATAAAGTCAAATGGCCCTTCCTTTGAGCAAATTCCTAGACAACAAAACATGGTTATCAAAAAGAAAACCCAAGCATGAATTTAGTCAGCGAATTATGTTATCCTTTGACCACCAGTCTCCAGCAGAGGGCATAGATGTAAATCTTTATCAGGATTTGAGCACTATAATTCTCTATGATCACTTTAATATGATCAGTCCCTTTTAAATGTAGATGACATAGGACCAAGTTTTTAAAATACTAATAAACAATAGCTTCTCATGTAAACTAATTTCATGACACTTCAAACAAGCATGTCGTATCAGATCATTACATTTTAATGAAAAAGCATGACAATGTTTTATATCATCAAAGGACCGTTAAACTTGACATTTCAACAATGCATAAAATGTTTCATTATTGCAAGTGAAACATTATTGTAATATAAATTCATTATCTATTTTGCTACCTTTTGCTGTAAAATACAAATAAATAAAAAAAATGCTTGTTTTACTTTCTCCCAGGGAGGTTTGGGTTAATACTTTTAGGCAATTTATGCAAGCTTTTGTTTACGTCACTCTCTCCCCTAAGATTCTCAGAAGTCACGTTTGTAAAAGGTGGATTATCAGTTTTGCACAATAGGAAAATCATTCTTTGCAATAGTACCTAGGTTGAATCAGTGCTAAACCAGAATATATAAGGGAAGGATACCCCAGTCTCTCAAAGGGACATTCCAGTCAAAATGTAAATGCACATAGATTAGATTAATTACATATTTGAAAATTAACATATTTGCAATATACATATATTGGCAAAAATGCTTCTCGTAAAAGTTATCACTGTTATAGAGTTAACATTTTTCTCTGCACGTGCATGTGAAGCTTAGCAAGATATTGTCACTGCACCCATATATGAAATATTACAGCTGCTCAGATCATCAGTGGGGCTTGTATGTCAGCAATTAACAAATTGCGTCATTACCAGATGGTACAAGCACCTTAGGCTCTCCGAGCAAGTGTTGTGTTTAATATGCTGGTGCACGGTGCATACTTAAATACACGATTAAAACAGCTATAGCTTTTAAAAGAAGCATTTTTGCTTATACATGTATATTACAAAATTGCTTCTGTTCAATACCAAAATGCACCCATGTGGTTTCCAATTTTGACTGGAATATCCCTTTAACTGCAAAGTTCATGCTATGGGGCCAATTTGTGTAGATGCGGGCGGACATGATCTGCTGTAGCGGATCTTGTCCGCCCGACATCGATAAATGCTGACAGCATATGTTGTTGGAATTTATCATTGCACAAGCATTTTGTGTGAAATGCTTGTGCAATGCTGCCCCCTGTAAATTTGCGGCCAATCAGTCACTAACAGGGCATATCAATCATCCCAATCGTATCCCATCGGAATGATTGCTGTTCGCTGCCTCAGGAGGTGGCAAGCAGCAGTCTTAACTCATCATGGAAACAGCTCACATGGAAACAGCTGCATTTGCAGCTACATAAATCGGCCCCATTATCTGAATATTAGTTTGTGATTGGTTAGCAAGGATTCTTTTGTTCTGGGGTGACAGGAAAATCAGCGAAATTAATAAACATAAAACAATATACTTATTTGACAGAATAAAGCTGCAGATTTCTTTGCAAAATTTTCAGATATGAAGGTTCAAAATCATATAGTTTACAATTTGTGTTTAATGGTCCTTTAAGAAAAATAAGAGCCATTTCATTGCGTTGCTAGAATTATTTTTATTGTGCCTGTAAAAAAAAAAAAAAAAAAAACATTTACACTATACAGAAATACAAAACTCCACCACCACCAAAAGCAAATTTGTTTTAAGATTTTAAAATTCAGTAAACATAGAATCTTTCCAAGTGATCATGACATATAATATAGGTATCATACACATTGTATACATTGGTGTAAATTGCTTTAATCTTTCCTGCAGCTTCTGTATACCTTCATCTTTCACGCTGCGTTGAGATGTAACTGGCGATTCTGCCCACAGCTGGCAAGGCAGTAGTTTGTCTAGTTATCTCCATGGGCAAACACAATTGGCCCCTAACTACACAAACTACTACCTCAGCCAGCTAGGTAGGCTAATTCTGTAAATCTGATCCTCTTCAGCATTTTGTATTCTTGTATCACTAAATGAAAAAAGGTAATTAAAAAATCCAAAATTTATGTCAGTCCTGTTTTATTATATGGTATTAAGAGTCTGAATTACATAGAAGGAAGGGACATTCTAGTGTTTCATTAAAATATTGCATTTTTAACTAATTCCCTTTACTCACAACAGTACAGCCATTCAGAAGCATCACAGATATGTGTTTCAATTACCATTTGTATAATGGGAGCACATCACATGCAAAACTTTGACTATGTGTTTAACCTCTTAGGGATTATACACAATATGAGAAAGGAATATGTGTAAAAACAAAATACTCAAAAAAATACAGAATATCCCCATCACATATAAAAGTTCTGCCATAAGCAAGGGATATTGTTATGGTGTAGGTATCAGGGGCTGGAGCCCTATGATATCCTGTTACCACTACAAATGTTTAAGGATTTATTAATGCACAATAATTTCTTAATCATGTCCGGTGGATTAAATGTCCGACTATTTTTTCCCCAAATACAGCAACACTTCCCTTTGGAAAATCACTAACTACAGAATACAACTGTTTTTATACAGATCTGCAATGTAAAATTGGTCTCTGTAGAATTTCCCCTCTACAGTCAAATCTATATGTGATACAGGATATGTAGCTTATTGCATTAAATAGCATTATACAAAATTTACCTAAAGGGAATCACCAAGGGAAGAATTAATGATAGTGGAATATGGTTATTGAGTTTTGTCTTGGGCTCTAGCCCAGACTTTCTTAGAACCTAGCAATGCCCCTGGTGGTTAAAGGAATAGTCTAATCAAAATTAAATGTATGATTCATATAGAGCATGCCATTGTAAGCTACTTTCTAATTTACTCCTATTATCAATTTTTCTTTGTTCTCATGGTATCTTTATTTAAAATGTAAGCTTAGGAGCCGGCCCATTTTTGGTTCAGTACATGGGTAGCGCTTGTTGATTGGTGGCTACATTTAGACACCAATCAGAAAGTGCGACCCAAATGCAGGACCAAAAATGGTCCGGCTCCTAAGCGTACATTCTTGCTTTTTCAAATAAAGATACCAAAGGAACAAAGAAAAATTGATAATAAGAATAAATTAGGAAGTTGCTTAAAATTGCATACTCTATCTGAATCATGAAAGTTTCATTTTGAATAGACTTTTCCTTTAATACTGCCATAGAATATTGTGTATTTTAAACTAACAGATAATCTAGTGGAAAATTAAATGGAACTCAATGCTCTAGCAAATGTTTGTTACTAGTTAGTCCAAGGCCAGCAAAATTATTATTTATAGTGTAATCAAAAATAAATCTTATTTAACATAAAAAAAAAAAAATCACCTTCACCCTTTTAACACATAAGTTGTTAGAGAGCTGCAGCCCATTGCATAGCAAGTAGCCAGTGAGTTAAAAAGCATGGGAGTCTTTAAATAATCTCCAAGTTATATTTTATATAACCGCTCATTTTCTAAAGTGACATTCAGACATTACAACACATCTTACATAGAAATAACAGATTATATGTGCCAAATTTTAAACCACATTGTAATTATTGCATTTTCCTATATTTAAAACAATAACTATTCACAAATCACACTTGCCCACATTAAATTAGAAGAACACGGATGAAATTAAGTAATATTTATGAAAAGAAAATGTTGAGTACACCTAAAGGGACAGAAAAATTAAACTTCCATGATTTTGTTTGAGCATGCAATTTTAAACAACGTTCCAATTAATATAGATTATCAAATTTTCAGTTTTTCTTTTGGTATCCTTTGTTAAGGAGTATACCTAGGAGCTAACTGGTGGTTGTGACTGTATATATTTCTCTCTTATCATTGGCTAACCCAATTTGTTTAGCTAGCTCTTACTATTACATTGTTACTTTTAAGCCTATCTAGGTATGCTGTTTGAAAAAGGATAACAAAAGAACAAAGACAATTTGATAAAATAATTACATTGGAAGCGTAGCCAGGAGCATGCTCTCTATATACGCACACACATATAAATATATTTATATATTTTCAACAGATATTTCTGATACAAAAATCTCTCTCACCTGCCCCACTGTGAGATGAGTGCTAGGATCTCCCATTTATATAGCTTTTCTACAGAGAATGTATGTTATAGAATATGTTTTAGTTTATGTAACAGTTCTACAGGCAAACACAGCTATTTCAGATAACAAAATAAATGTAAAGGATGTGTTTGCAAACAATTAAAGTGATTGTAAACTGTAATAAATTAAAGGAAATTATCAAAAACTATCTTAAAAACAGGGGCACATTAATTCATTAAAGTTTACAAAAGACGTTTATTCTTTAAAATACTTACCTTTGCATTTTGGTAAACATAAAGCCGATCCTCCACCTGCATCTCCTGCTGTATTTAGCAAATGGATGAAGAATTTGGCTTCCTCCAATTGTTGCGTGCCCCATCAGCTGGACACCAAAGGGGGCACACAACGATTGGAGGAATCCGGATTAGTTATCCATATGATAAAGAAAGCAGATGCGGGCGGAGGATCGGCATTATGTTTACCATAACGTTAAGGTATTTTGAAAAATAAGCGTCTTTGTAAATTTCAAGGAATTAAAGTGCCCCTGTTTTTATGTTTAAATCTTTTTATTGAAATTTAAAAGTATACAATAAAATGGAGGAAAAACAAATGATCATAACATCAGTCTTGTTATCTCTGTTAGGTCATGAACCGAAATGAGCGACCATAGCACCAATTTTACAGATGACATTTTATGATTCAGTTCTTAGAATACTGCACATGTGAATAGGGCCTTGAATAATCATTAATAATTAACCAAAAGCATCACTATTAGTTTTGCAATGTCCATACTTCCAAACCTTTGTCTGATCCAGACTCCAGAGTCTCCGCTAAAATCCTGGTTTATCAGACATTTCCAGATTCTATCTTCATCTGGACTCATACAAACAGAAAGTATAATCATATCATCTCAACCAGGCCCAAATTCAAGACTCCATAACAATACATCTAGTTATGCAAAAAAAAATTGAGAAAAAATAGAAAAGGAAAAAAAAAGAAAGGAGAAAAAGGAGGATGAAAGACGTAGATAAACCCAGCTATTTGGTTAAATAGCTATTTAGGTAATCATTAATTTAGTTGGGTCTAACGAGGTAAACCAGAAAGAAAAAGAAAAGTAAAGTAGGGTGCCCGGGCTCTCCCCCCCACCAATATCACATTCACTGAATCTCAGGTCCCAAGGAACCCAACCAACCCTATCTATCTTGAATCCCATTAAGTGTCCAGTAAAACCAAACTCTCTCGAATTGGGCTTGAGTGTCTAAGATCTTAGAAGCAGATTCATACATGCGGTGCGTCCACGAAATTTTATTCCTAACTTCCTCCCAAGGAAGAGCCCTATCTGTCCAGTATTTTGCAATACTTATTCTAGTGACCGTGCATAGTATTTTAATAAATGTATTTATCTGTTTGTTAAATCGAGGAATAGGATCATTTAATAAAGCCTGCGCTGGGGTTAGTTGAATCTGATCGTCTAGGACCCCTCCAAGGAGGGAGGACAAATGAGCCCACGTGGGCTGTATAATGGTGCAGTCCCACCACATATGGCGGTATGATCCTATCTCCCCGCACCCTCTGTAACAAAGGTTGTTATTAGCCTGGGACATATGTTGAGTTTTGACCGGGGTTAGGTACCATCTGTATATAGTTTTAATCGTGTTCTCCTTCAGATCTGCGCTTAGCAATCCTGTACAGGCTGAGTGAAACAGGTTATCCCAATCCTTCTTATCATTATGTATGTTTAAATCTTCCTCCCATTAGTGCCCCTGTTTTTAAAGGGACAGTAAACGTACAGAATAATGTTATATAATTCTTAGCGGTAACTTCATAAATTAAAAGCATTGCCTCTAAAATAGTCTGTCCTTAAATGTGTTTAACAATGGTACAATTTACCTGCTGGGGTGTATTTAAAGTGATTGCAAACTTTAATGAATTAAAGGCCATTATCAAAAAATAATCTTAAATGGGACAGTAAACGTGTAGTGTAAAGTTGGACTCCGCTCCAGGCTCTACTGAGCGGGTCTTGGATTTCCAAAGCGCTTGTCGGGCTATTGGACTAATTGTAGCTCGCTCCCGCTCTGGTAGCGAGCTATAGTCAGTCCAATGGCGCGATCGGGTGTGCTGTGACTAGCCAGCAAGCCTGCAAAGTGCTTTGGAAATCCAAGACCCGCTCAGTTGAGCCTGGAGTGGAGTCCAACTTTACACAAAAAAAAAAAAAGCCAATGCTTTTAATTTATGAAGTTACTGCTAAGATAATGTTATATTATTCTGCACTATGTACAGAATTATATAACATTATTCCGTACGTTTACTGTCCCTTTAAGATTACTTTTTGATAATGGCCTTTAATTCATTAAATTTTGCAATCACTTTAAATACACCCCAGCAGGAAAAATGTACCATTGTTAAACACATTTAAGGACAGAATATTTTAGAGTACAATTTCCCTTTAACATTAGACTTTATGCATATTTTTTATTTCCTTTTAATTTGACTCTGGTTACAAGCGGATTGTGGTCACTTGCCATATAACAATTTGCACATATCGGATTGGTTTTCTGCCAATCTTCCAATGACTCACTTTTCAGCCTCTTCATATGGTTAACCTGGAAAAACAAAAAAACACAAACAATTCTGGTATAAATTTAAATACTATCCTAGCTACCAACCTTTTCTATTAACTTTTTTTTCTAGATAATCCGTATCTTATCCCTTCCAACATTTCAGGAGGGACACTTGTATTCTTGATGTTAGCAGCCCTATTTTAAAACGTCCTATTCTATTACTAATACCCAATAGTACTTTAAAGGGATATGAAACCCAATTGTTTTCTTTTGTTATTCAAATATTTCTATATCATTTTGTCTTTGATGTCTTGGCATCTTTTGTTGAAAAGCAGGGATGCATGCTTAGGAGCCGGCCCATTTCTGGAACACTGTATGGCAGCAGTTTTGCAAGAATGTAACCATTTGCAAGAGCGATAGATGAAAGCACTATTTTCCTATGTAGTGCTCCAGATGCCTACCTGGGTATCTCTTCAACACAGAATATTATGGGAAAGAAGCATATTTGATCATAGAAGTAAATTGGAAACTTTTTAAAAATTGTATGCTCTGTCTGAATCACAAAATATTTTATTTAGGTTTCATATTCCTTTAATGCATGGCCAGTTCATAAATTCATGCACTGCAAGCTTACACTCCTCTAAGAATAATAATCAATATATAAAATGTCATGAGGTTTTTGTCAAGCTGACATTTCTGTTTATAGGTGGACAGCAATTCTAAATAAGGTACAGTTTTGGATTTAGAAGGGAGAGAGTTGCACTTAATTTGTTATTTCTATACCTATGTTATGGCTCCTCGTTCTCTTTACTATCTATAAAGGGTTAAATGCGCTCCTTGCTGTGCCTCAGTCATCCTTATTGTAAAAGGGAAAGGTGTTGCTTCAATGGACAGCCCTTTCAGCCAATGGTAATAATCACATTCTTTAAAAAGTCAGCCTCCCAGCCAATGTACAATAATGGGCGGGACACCACTAGTTAGGTTGTCTCTAGCTCTGCCACGCGTGCATCCATCAGATGGAATCTTGCTGCAGCCCGGGCCTGTAAAGTACATGTGTTAGCATGGACTTTGTGTAAAACATACAACTTGCGAATACTGTATAACCACACACTATCTCTACCTTTTTACATTACAACATATTACACAGCATAGTGCTTATTAACCTTATACGTGTATAAATACAATTCTATACAATATGATGCTGAATATTCCTGCATGCTAATTGGAAGCGCTTACACTATAACGACATACTACATACATACATATGTGAAAAAATAACATTCATGTCCAAGGTCACACGGATAATATAAACAATGATGCTGAAGAAACCATAAGTGCGCACTCCCGGAGAGCTGCAGTACACATAGGCGACTGTAAAAATACGTTGTTTTTTTAAGTAAAGCTTATGGCAATGTACATGTTAGTCACACACTAATGATTAATTACACATAAACAAAGTACTCACCGCATTGTTGAACATGGTTATGATATGCGCGAATAGAGTGTGGGAACACGTGTGTAAGAGGCAGTGACAGGCAGGCAATGAATGTACAGGAATGCTAAGGCGAGCTGTGTTGCATACAAGGGCATGAGGTACTCACGTTGCTGCATGCTGTGAGAGCTAACAATCTGTCCTTTGCAATGACCTCTCCCCCTGTGCACGTTTTCCTCCCCCTAGAGGCATGTCACATGGCTGAATGGCATACTCTAGTAGTGGATGCATCAGTTTGCTCTGGAGTCTGTAGAAAGATGCTGGTTTGTCAGAGGAGGGCGTGACACTTATACATCAAATGGCTGCTTCCACCTAATAATTTACTTAAGCTGATATAAAAAAAAAAAAAATCACTTATTTAAATTCTTTCAATCCTCCCAAGTATCAACACCCCCTTAAAAATACATTCCCAACCCTTTGACGCAACGCAATATGGCACAGGACCAATAGCAACTGCCTTCATTTTTTTGGTTTCTTAAAGGAGTAGCGTAATTAATAGGCTGCTGTGGTACCTTTTAGTACAGTAAGAGTAATATTTATTTTGTGCACTGCCACAAACTTTTTACGATTTTTGCTGTTTATCAGAGTTAAAACAGTACACATTTGAAACTATAAGATGCCATGTTCTACACTTTTTGTTCAAGAATGGATTGCAGAGGAGTAAAACTATGTTTTTTTTATATTTCTGCTAGTGTCATAATCAAGTTACTCCTTCACACGTGTTGCAAATGGTGCTGGGAGTGGTCATGGACAGTAAGCTATAGTCACACAACTCTAAAGGTCCTGTAAGAACATAAAGTTTTCAATTCTACAGTTTTAACGTTTTTAGTGGATTTAGGGGCAGATCAAAAGTGATGTGAGTGACATAATATTATCTCCTTACTGCATGCTACAACATAACTCGTGATTTTTTTCAAACCCTGTGGGTGGAGCTGTGTTGGGAGGGGTGGGATTGTGGGTGCTCAGTGGGTGCATCTGGGCAGTTGTGGAGTGCGGCTATGGGAAGTTCTGCAAATAGGGACAAATAACTGTCTCAGAGGGACAGAGGTCAGAATTAGGTACTGTCCCTGTGAAATAGGGACAGTTAGGAGGTCTGTGATGTACTAAATGGCCTCTAGTGTCTTACACCACGTTAGGGCATTTCCCTGGAGGGAATTATACTTTTAGGTGACAAATTTGGCTTTTAAAACTAAAAATCAAACAAAGGGCTATGTCATGTTAAATAATTCTGCACATAGTGCAGAATTATGTAACATTATTCCCAACGTTTACTGTCCCTTTAATGTTTTTTCATTTTAGTACCTGAAACCGCAACCGCTTTTCTCATTAAAATGCAAGAATAGTTATAGGGTAGCTATAAGCTCTACATGGTTATTTAAATAAGGACTGGCATGTATTTGTAGGCAATCAGGGTGCTGATACTTTGTTAAACGAAATCCATGATGTCTAGTCTGTCATATTGACATTTTTATACCAATGATATGACATTTTAATTTTATCTTCTATACTTAGTTTTTCGCTCATGGCTTTTCCATTTCGGCTTTATTTTTGTTAAATAAATCATGACACAGTGTAATATGTCTTGTGTTGTTGTTCATCTGAGGTTGTATTTACCTAATTTTAAGACTTGCTATGGACCAGATGATTGTTATTATGTCTCCTGATACATAAAACCATAGAATTCAAAGAGGGTTTCTTTCTTTTTCACATGACTGTATGTTCATTCCCACATCCTACAATCCCTTCTAGAACAGGTTGCATCCCTTTAGTGTTTCATTGTTGCCCTTCTGGACTGTTGAGTTAAAAATGCTGCCAGAAGACGCGCACACAGAAAATTACACCCACACATTAAAAGGATCTGCAAGAGTTATGCATCAATAACAACTCACCATCACATAGCTATTCAAGACAGCTTCATACACAGAACTCTGATTGCACAAAAATAGCGGATGGAACTCTGTCACATTTGATATCATTGGTCTTCTTATTACATTAACCCTCTCATTGCTCCAGTCATTTGTATGAATATGACGCACAACAGTCAGGCATACCTTTCCTACATTTTTGTAACTCATTATTTGCTGTAGTTTGCTATCTACAACAGCATGTGCAAATATGTTACATACAAAGGAGTTGCAAAAACAATGTAATGACAATGTGAGAGGCAGCAATGGGTCAAAATAATTAAGAAAGGCAGGATATACAGCATGTATGATATTAATTTAAGGGATTCCTTTTATAAAGATAAATGTGAGGTGTAAACATGATATTTCTGCCCTTTCACTTCCCTATTTATTTTATATCAAATAGGGTTGTCCAGTAGTTAACCGGACAGTCCAGTATTTTAGGAGGCTGTCGAGTAAAATCTTTAAAAAAAAATACTGGACACTAACATTTTGTCACGGATACAGGGCTGCAAGGGTTAAACTCCTACCCCCCCCCTGTTGTTTCTCTGCAGTTTTGGGCTCCTCAGAACAACCACTATCTCCCAGAAGTGGTCTCTGACCGACCTAGCCCTCTCCGGCCGGCCGAGCTCCTGGAACTACCGACCTGCCACCGCATACAGCACCCTCTGGACACCTATACCTCCGGCCGCCTCAGAGGCCCCTTGTCCCAGAGCTCCGCTCTCTTGGGGATTGGAACCCCTTGGGGAGGGCAAGAGATGGGCCAGTTGCCGGAGGCGAGCTTCAGTGAGAACCAGGGTTTCCGAGCCCTATTCAGCAGACCGCCCTTACGCTGGCCGCCCCCTTGGAACTGCTGGCTGCATCAGCTCGGATCCCCAGTCTCCTTTAATCCAGGTTGCTACAGCGGTCTGTTGCCACAGAGCTCCGCTCTTTTGGGAAATAGTTCCATGGGAAGGGCAAGAGACAGGGTGATTGCCGGAAGGGAGCTCCCTTGGAAACCAGGGCTCCCGACCCCCTCCCTCCAACCTCCTTTCCTAGTTACATTCCCGGGGAATATTTGGTTGCCCATAACTTTTGAGATGCACCAAAATGTTACATTTTTGAAATGTAACAGCTCGAGACACAGGGCTTTCCAACGACACCCGGGAAGTGCAGCCGCTCCCCCGGGATCACCCCAAATGCACCCTCTCTATACAGCTGGACACTGGGCCTCCTTGGGCATTATGGAGGCACCAGCCTGTCTGGAGGGGTGGGAATGGTGGGAGATGTGAGGGACTGATAAGGCTCTTATCAAGATCAGTTGTATAAATGTCGTGTGTTTTTACCAATAAAGGGTACTTTATGTTTTCACCTGAATGCTAGTCTGTCTAGTTATTTGTGTCGGCTCTGCTAGAATCACTTTCTCCGCTACATAGCGGCAGGTTCCAGGCATCAGGAGTATCCATTGGCGGAGCTACCCAGTGGTGGCAGCGGTGGGATGCTTCCGATTACCTGGAATGTCCAAACCACCACCTGAAGTCCTTGCCGGATGGAAAAATATTAAAGGTTGCGGAAGGACAAGCTGCAGAGCTTACTGCAAGCAGATGAGGAGTAGCTGGTTCCAAGACAAAGACTGCACTCGTAGCCGAGCTGATGGAAAGTGATCAGGCTAATGAGCCGGCGGGTGGGTCGGATGATGGCCGAGGCAGTAGCCGGCCCAGTACAGTCTCCACCACGGAGTCTACCATGTCGGATCTCCAGAGACAGATCCAGTGGCGACTGGACCTCTATGGATCTAACCCCCCCCCCGAGGAGATTGTTACTCGGTTCATTGCCCACGCCACTAAGGTACATTTGATGGAGCTACAGAAGTCTATGGGGGAAGTTGTACCGGATCCACTGGCTTCTCTGACCTGACCCAAAAAGCTACCCCATGTCACCTTTGGGGCTTTCCAGGATGATGGGGCGGAGGAGATCGACCGCTACCTTCAGCTTTTTGAGACACAGTGTCGGTTGCAGGGGGTCGCCGATGCCGACTGAGTCACTATCCTGTTCCTGAAACTGGGCAGTCGGGCTTTGGAGGCTTTCCACACCATCCCCTCCGAAGACCAAGTCAGGCAGCCTACAGGGTCCCAGAGGCAGTCAGGTACAGCACACACCGTGAGCTCCGGGGAATGTTGGACCTAGGTGTCGTTGAACCGTCCAACAGCCCCTGAGCCTCCCCCGGTGGTGCTGGTACCCAAAAAGGACTGAACTACCGGTTCTGCATTAACTACCATAAGCTCAATGACAGAACCACCACTGACATCTACTCTATGCCCTGAGTCGATGACCTATTAGACAGAACCACCCTCAACCTCTGCAAGGGATACTGGCAGATCCTTCTAGACCCTGAGTCTGTCCCCAAGTATGCCTTCATCACCCCCTTCGGCCTCTAGCAGTTCGGCCTCTAGCCAAACCCCTGACAGACCTGATCCATAAGCGACTACCCCGACAGGTCCTGTGGTCCCCCAAGTGTGAAACTGCCTTCCAGAACCTTAAAGGGACAGTCAACACTAAAAATAAACTAGCTTGAATGCATTACTTACAACACGATTAGTGCAAACATCCTTATTCACATCCTATAATGCAGACTGAATCGATTTTTTTTTTAAAAAACAACTGCCGTTCTAAGCAAAAAAAACGATCATAAACTCTTCCTATGTTGACGTCACTCTCAGGCTGATTCCAACTGCAAATCACAGGAGTGTCGGCCACGACGACTCCTGAGCGTTCACACCCAATTGCGCATGCGTAAATCGTATGTTACTTCAGTATCTGCCTCTTTATACCCGGAACAGTGTAAAGGTTCCCTATTCAGCGACGAACCAGCACTGTCTGGATAAATATAGTATTCACACCAGAACATGGAGAAATTATTTTTATTGAAAAGTAGCAGACTCAGAAGTGATTTTCTGAAATAATTCCTTATAGAAAGGATACACCATAAACATTTTTAATAACTTTCACAGCGGTGCCTGAAGAGTGTCTCTCTAGTTTATGTCTGTTTTTTTCAGACTTGTGTATGTGACTACGTCACCCGGGGGCGCAGTAGGGAAACAGTGTATGGCTCTGCCCTGAGCTCAGGGGAAAACAGCTGTAACATCCTGTTGGGAGGAAGGAAACCTAAAGAGGGCGATTACTTTAGTGGCAAGCGGAGGTGTAGAAACCCAATGGCAGGTAGGAGGAGGTGCATACTGTCATGCCTGAATACTATATTTATCCAGACAGCTGTTACAGGAAGAACTTTCCATAAGCTATCGTTTCTATAAGGAATTATTTCAGAAAATCACTTCTGAGTCTGCTACTTTTCAATAAAAATAATTTTGTGTCCATCTGCACCCAGACGAGAACCCCTTAGGACACTGAAAACGGGCGCCATTACAACGACCCTATGAGCAGGAGAGGGGTTAACTTTACATACTGCCCCGGTTCACATAGTAAAGGCAAACGCCATCAGAAACAGAGAGTGAGCTTAACATCAAAGGGAAAGCTTGTATCACTTAGAAGAGTTATATATCCCCTAATAGATAGGTTCTGATTCTGCTGGTGGCTACACACTGATACCGAAATAAAAAATAAAAAAAACTGCACAAAGGAAAACGAGCAGCGTGGGACTGGTGCAACACTAAAATACATCCCCGCCTCCGCCTGCAGAAAAAAAACGGACACTATGCGCATGCGTCAGTTGTTAGAACCTTTGGCGGGCACTACAGAGCTTCAAACTAGCCGTGGGGAAGAAGAAGATGACAGGAGGAGTTATGGAGCCATGTTTTTTTACCCAAACGGCTCAGAACGGCAGTTGTTTTTTTTTACAAAATCGGTTCAGTATGGATTATAGGATGTGAATAAGGATGCACTAATCGTGTTGTAAGTAATGCATTCAAGCTAGTTTATTTTTAGTGTTGACTATCCCTTTAAGTCTGCCTTAATCTCTGCTCCAGTACTGGCCGCTCCTAACCCCACCAAACATTTTTCTGTCCACACAGATGCCTCCATGTTCAGGTTGGCAGCAGTATTAAGCCAGACAGATGAAGAGGGGCAGGACCACCCTGTAGCATACATCAGTAGAAAACTATTGCCCGGAGAGGTAGGCTATGCAGCAGTGGAGAAAGAGTATCTGGCCCTGGTATGGGCCCTGAAGAAGCTACAACCCTACCTCCATGGGAGACCCTTCACCGTCCTCACAGACCACAACCCCCTTGTATAGCTTAATAGAGTTTACAGAAACAATGGAAGATTGCTGAGGTGGAGTTTAGCCCTGCAGCCATTTAACTTTGACATTCAGTACCAGCCGGGAAAAAACAATGGGAACGCTGATGTACTTTCCCGGTGGACTAAAGTGGCATAAACTCCTCGGATGACCCCAGGTCTGCCGAACTGGAAGGGGGAGTTGTCATGGATGCGGTGCTGCAGGGGTTAAGCTGCTACCCCCCTACCCCTGTTGTTTCTCAGCGTTTTTGGGCTCCTCAGAACAACCGCAGTCTCCCAGAGCTTTGGTTTTCCTTGTTTTCATCTGTCAACCTGATCTTGAAAGAGGTGATCTCTGACTAACCTATCCCTCTCCTGCCGGCCAGGCTCCTGGAACTACCGACTGGCCGCCGCATCCAGCACTCTTCGGGCACCTTTACCTCCAGCCGCCTCAGAGGCCCCTTGTCTCAGAGCTCCGCTCTCTTGGGGATTAGAACCCCTTGGGGAGGGCAAGAGATGGGCCAGTTGCAGGAGGTGAGCTTCAGTGAGAACCGGGGTTTCTGAGCCCTATTTAGCAGACCGCCCTTCTGCTGACCGGCCCCTTGGAACTGCCGGCCGGCCGCATCAGCTCAGATCCCGGTCTCCTTTAACCCAGGTCACTCCAGTGGTCTGTTGTCACAGAGCTCCGCTCTTTTGGGAAATAGTTCTCCATGGGAAGGGCAAGAGACAGGGTGATGGCAGAAAGGGAGATCTCTTGGGAACCGAGGGTCCCTGACCCTCTCCCTCCAACCCCCCTTTAACAGTTGCCTTCCCGGTGTACGTTTGGTCACCCATAACTTTTGAGCCGCGCCATGGATCAAGGTGCTTTTTGGAACGTAACGACACCCTTGAAGTGCCACCGCTCCCCCGGGATCATTCCAAATGCACCATCTCTATACCGCTGGACACTGGGCCTCCTTGGGCATTATGGAGGCGCCAGCCTGTCTGGAGGGGCGGGAATGGTGGGAGATGTGAGGGACTGATAAGGCTCTTATCAAGATCAGTTTTTGTACAAATGTGCTGTGTTTTTACCACTAAAGAGTACTTTGTGTTTTCACCTGAATGCTAGTCTGTCTAGTTATTTGGGTGGGCTCTGCTAGAATAACTTTCTCCGCTACATAGCGGCAGGTTCCAGGCATCGGGAGGATCCATTGGCAGAGCTACCCAGTCGGGGTAGCTAGAATCCGTCACAATTTTTATTTTTTTAAATTCACTGAGTTGCAGCAACATTTTTAAGGCCTCCTAGACATCTGTGTTTTACAAATATGGTATATAAGAAGAAGGAACATGTACTGGTAGCCAATAATGTTAAAAACAAAATCACTGTATTTTTGGGGTTTCATTTGGTAATCTGGGGTATACTGCTCTTAGTGTTTTGTATAGCCACTAGGGCAAAATCACTGTTCTGCATTGCTTATAAATACCCTTTTTTTACACGCAGAGCTGTGCTGATCACCATCCAACCAGTCAAATATAGAACAGAGACCGTCCCATTCCTACCAGACACATAGCAGTCAGTAATACCTTCCTGCTAGAGAACAGTGATTAACCCCCTTCCTGAGAGATGCATAAGGAGCAGCAATTAAACTTTGTCTCCTTACTGTGGTGATCCATTGCAGTACTATTTCAAAAGAGTAAAAGGCTAGGGTAAATGCATTTAAAACTGCCATTTTGTTAACAAGATTTGCAGTTAATTAACAAATCCCTTAAATTGATATGAAACCCCAAAATTTTCTTTTGTGATTCAGACAGAGCATACCCTTTAAAAAAAAAGTTTCCAATTTACTTATATTAATTTGCTTAATTCCCATATAGGGCTCTTGCAAATTAATATTATTCTTGCAAATCCGCTGCCCTAAAGTGCTCCAGAAATGGGCCAGCTCCTGATCTTACATCCCTGCTTTTCAACAAAAGATACCAAGAGAACATAGAATACTTGAAAACAGAATTAAAGCATAAAGTTGTTTAAAATTGTATGCGCTATCTCAATCATGAAAGACGAAAAAAATGTTTTATATCCCTTTATATCCCTCTTGAGTGTTGTTTTTCTTATCTCCTTTGCTGTGGCTAATTAGGGCAGGTATAATGTTTCCCTCCATGCATCAAGCCATCATTGTTTAATCGGGTTCTGACTTCTCTGAAATGTAACCGAGACTCCCTGGGGGTGGGCAGTTTTAAAATTAGCTTTTAGATTTAAAGAGACATTCTAGAGGAAAAATGACATGCTCTAATTCTAGAAGTTGGAGCACAGCATAAACACTAGGTTCATTTTTTTTACTCCAATATTACTCAGCTATGGGTTCTATATTTATGAATTTGTTTGCAGAGTGTGGACCAAAGTAGGAAGGGCACTTTGTCAAGGACTGAGGTTCATGCTGCATTATAATGAAAGATTGTCTGTTTAGAGCAGGCAAGAGATGGATAGATACCACATTGGCCACAAGAAAAAAGCAAATATTTAAGTGGATAAAAGCAAAACAATTTAATTTAAATAAATATATTTACAGGTATTGCTCAGCAATGCAGGCTAGAATACACATATCATTTCAGCCTGGAAACTTGAAGTAAGGCTTTAACATGTTAGCCTATAATAATACATGATTGCTTATAATATAAAGCGGAGTGCCCTGCCCAAAGTCCTTTAATACATAAAGGGTTAAGGCTCAAACTGCAGGAATACCTTCATAGAAGAAAGACAGGTCTCCATACTGTATCCTAAGCAACAAAGCAAAAGCTGGTTACCCTGACACTGAATGTAAAATTGCATCAGGTAATAGGAGCAGGCAAGCCTCCCAGTTAGGAGACAACAATTCCTGAGAGGAGAAAGTCTCTGAGAACAGCAGTTAGCAGTGGGGACGTTGTAGCGAGAAAACATCACTGGTAATAGCTATAGGCACAAGTAGCTGTGTCCTTGGTGATCTGCTCTGACTTTAGATAGTCGGCAAGGTAACAAGGATAAGGATGGCAGGCACAAACCCACAAAGTGGAGAGCAGAGCTTAAAGAGACAGCATACTGTGTGTTTTTCCCCCTTTATTGAGTTCCCAGTTATCTATTTCATCTGCTGGATTATATTAAATTATTTACAAATATATCCTTTACTTTTATTTTGTCATTTGAAAAAAATAGTTTTTGCCTACTGTATCCCCATCTATCTATCATCTATCTATCTATCTATCTATCTATCTATCTATCTATCTATTGTTATAGAAATTATTAATAAATCACACTCCCAGTGGGGGTGGGAGGAAAAAACAATAAATCTCCAGACAATATGGAATACAAAATTAGCCAAGGAACTGCTGAAGATTTTATCCCCTATTTTATTCATCTTTCAAATAAAAGTCCTGGCAAGTAAAATAAGAGATGTGCAACATATACATGGTATTACACTGGGTCCCTATAAATAAAAAAATATCCCTGTTTGCTAACAATATTTTTTTAACCCACTCTTCCTCCATTCAGGGCCAGATTACGAGTGAATCGCTATTATTAGCGCGAGGAGTGTAAATGGTGTTCTTTACGCTCAAATCTAAGTGTCGAAATAAAATATATACAAGAAGAAACAAATATAAAATGACAAATTAGAACATATGACGTTTGTCTTTTTTCAATAGAAGAAAAAAAATGAGTTAAAAATCCAGGATTAGTACTGCACTAATATTATTCTAGTCCCAGTGGGGACTAAAGATTAATAATATTAATTACCTAGAAAATATATTGAAAACAAAGCACTTACCGTGTAAGGTGTAGGTATGATAGCAACTTGGAAACAGTATCCAAAACTACTTCTATATCTTATATTAGAGAAAGTTGGTTTGCAGCGTAGAGCTAAAAGAGGGGTTTCGTATACTTAGAACGACAGTCTCAGGTGTCTCAATTCTCCTGGTTCCCTTTCCCATGGTGTCCAAATATCTAGGAATAGGTCAGGTAGTTTTTTTTAACCATTTAAGGGCATTTCAGACAAAAACTTCCCCAAAGACCAGAGCATTTTTAGATTTTTTGCCATCACTACATTTAAACAGACATAGAGTCTTTTTTATTTATATTTACCTATCAAAACTATATTTTTTTTTTAGTAGACAACCCAAAGGAGCCAATTTATCAATGTCTGTCCGACATGATACACTGTAGCGTATCATGTCCGACAGCCATCGCTGAATGCAGACATCATACGCTGTCGGGATTTAACATTGCACAAGCAGTTCTGGTGAACTGCTTGTGCAATGCCGCCCCTTGCACATTTATAGCCAATCGGCCGCTAGCAGGGGATGTCAATCAGTCCGATTGTATGTGATTGGGCGGATTGATGTCCGCAGCCTCAGAGGCAATGGACGAGTTAAGGAGCAGCGGTCTTAAGACCGCTGCTTCATAACTGCTGTTTCCGGCGAGCCTGAAGGAAAACGGACATCAGGGGCCATTCGGCCTTTGATAAATCAGCCCTAAAGTATTGATCTAGGCCCATTTTGATATATTTCATGCCACCATTTCACCGCCAAATGCGATCAAATAAAAAAAATTGTTAACTTTTTCACAATTTTAGGTTTCTCACTGAAATTATTTACAAACAACTTGTGCAATCATGGCACACATGGTTGGAAATGCTTATCTGAGATCCCCTTTGTTCAGAAATAGCAGATATATATGGCTTTGCCATTGCTTTTATGTAATTAGAAGGCCGCTAAATGCCGCTGTGCACAAAACTTGTATTATGCCCAGCAGTGAAGGGGTTAATTAGGTAGCTTGTAGGGTTAATTTTAGCTTTAGTGTAGAGATCAGCCTCCACCCTGACACATCCCTCCCCCTGATCCTTCCCTGACCCCTCTCAAACAGCTCTTTTCCCTCCTCCACCCCCCCAAAGGTCACCCCCATCTTAAGTATTGGCAGAAGGCTAGTGTAGGGCATATTTGTGCTTGAAATATCTTAAGGGTTATGCTGCCTCACTGAGATGCGAATCTGGTATTGTGTGTGAGTGTGCAACATTGTTGCCAATGTTGGGGTGGAGATTCCTTACCGTATATAAATGCATGATAGCTTGATCACGCCCTCTTTTTTTCCTGACTATTCAAAAAAAGTTTTTTGGCAGAGAAATTTGAATGATGGATCGTCCCAGACGTCAATCAGTACTACCAAAGCGGTTGAGAGTGGCTTCACCAGTGACACGGTGAGTATCTGTTAAGGGGAGAGAGGTTAGGCCTAACACTGAGGAGGAGGGCCTCCCTCCTTCTCGGGCCTATCTTCTACCCCCACATTTCCCTTTACCCAGGATAGGGATTTGTTTGATTCAGGGGTGGTTGGAGGATTAGAGGAAGAGGATGGATAGGATGCGGCCCTGGATGGTTCTGTTGGCTTCCCAGGGGCCTTGTGTAGTGGGGCCGATGATAGAGGGTTTGTGCAAGCCAGAGGGCCTATCGTGGGCCACAGGTCATTTTATGGGACATTCCTGGGGATCCGAGGATCGAGGTAGTGGTTAGTGGGCCTTTAGGTCTCAATTTTCCTCAATCATCGCCTTCCCCCCTCACAATCCACCTGCGGGTAATCTAGGCGGCGGCCTAGTGGCATCGACCCCCTGCAGTGGTGGTTCCGGTGGGCCCGGTGGTCCAACTGGCCCCTCTCAGGTGGGATACTCACCTAACTTAATGATGCAGCAATGTCAGTGGTTGCGGCCTTGGTCCAGGCCAATGCGTCGTCGGTCTCCGCTCCGGTCATCGCAGGGGCAGGGGGCTGCGGGCAGTTCGGCGGTTCCCATCTGGGTCCTGTAGGCGTTGGATCGGCGGTGAGTGGTCCCTTCCCTGGTTCCCGGCCTTCGTCAGGAGCAGCAGGCGGGGCATCCTTCTCGGTCGGCAACTTCCGGGCGGTATGGCGCGGTCATGATGTCACTTCCAGTAGTCGCAGCAGTGACGTAATTTCCGGTTGCGGCCGTGACAGAGGTAGAGCGGGCATGCGGCGGGTCAGATTCGAGGCGCAGGTGAGTCGGAGGTCCGGGGATCCAGGGTGGGTGGCAACGGGAGAAAGCAGGTGGCGCTAGAAGTTGATTAATCAACTATAGACAAGGGCAAACGGAGAACTTCGGTCAGGGTTCACAAGGGGTGTTCAGAGGTGGTGTGCATTTCATGAGAGAGGGTGCTTGGCGGGGGTATTCTATATCTGGAGAATTTGGACAACATTGAAGTGATGTGCAAGGGGGATCGAGTTCACTTGCATTTGGGCATGAGCCTCTGGGGAGGGGACAGCAGGCTGTGATGGGGGAAATATTTCGGCTGGATTCTATGCTAGCTCAGGGCGCAGGGGTTTTTCCCCAAGAGAGTGGTTCCGGTGGGCCCGGTGGTCCAACTGGCCCCTCTCAGGTGGGATACTCACCTAACTTAATGATGCAGCAATGTCAGTGGTTGCGGCCTTGGTCCAGGCCAATGCGTCGTCGGTCTCCGCTCCGGTCATTGCAGGGGCTGCGGGCAGTTCGGCGGTTCCCATCTGGGTCCTGTAGGCGTTGGATCGGAGGTGAGTGGTCCCTTCCCTGGTTCCCGGCCTTCGTCAGGAGCAGCAGGCAGGGCATCCTTCTCGGTCGGCAACTTCCGGGCGGTATGGCGCGGTCATGATGTCACTTCCAGTAGTCGCGGCAGTGACGTAATTTCCGGTTGCGGCCGTGGCAGAGGTAGAGCGGGCATGCGACGGGTCAGATTCGAGGCGCAGGTGACTCGGGAGTCCGGGGATCCAGGGTGGGTGGCAACGGGAGAAAGCAGGTGGTGCTAGAAGTTGATTAATCAACTATAGACAAGGGCAAACGGAGAACTTCGGTCAGGGTTCACAAGGGGTGTTCAGAGGTGGTGTGCATTTCATGAGAGAGGGTGCTTGGCGGGGGTATTCTATATCTGGAGAATTTGGACAACATTGAAGTGATGTGCAAGGGGGATCGAGTTCACTTGCATTTGGGCATGAGGCTCTGGGGAGGGGACAGCAGGCTGTGATGGGGGAAATATTTCGGCTGGCTTCTATGCTAGCTCAGGGCGCAGGGGTTTTTCCCCAAGAGAGTGGTTCCGGTGGGCCCGGTGGTCCAACTGGCCCCTCTCAGGTGGGATACTCACCTAACTTAATGATGCAGCAATGTCAGTGGTTGCGGCCTTGGTCCAGGCCAATGCGTCGTCGGTCTCCACTCCGGTCATCGCAGGGGCAGGGGGCTGCGGGCAGTTCGGCGGTTCCCATCTGGGTCCTGTAGGCGTTGGATCGGCGGTGAGTGGTCCCTTCCCTGGTTCCCGGCCTTCGTCAGGAGCAGCAGGCAGGGCATCCTTCTCGGTCGGCAACTTCCGGGCGGTATGGCGCGGTCATGATGTCACTTCCAGTAGTCGCGGCAGTGACGTAATTTCCGGTTGCGGCCGTGGCAGAGGTAGAGCGGGCATGCGACGGGTCAGATTCGAGGCGCAGGTGAGTCGGGAGTCCGGGGATCCAGGGTGGGTGGCAACGGGAGAAGGCAGGTGGCGCTAGAAGTTGATTAATCAACTATAGACAAGGGCAAACGGAGAACTCCGGTCAGGGTTCACAAGGGGTGTTCAGAGGTGGTGTGCATTTCATGAGAGAGGGTGCTTGGCGGGGGTATTCTATATCTGGAGAATTTGGACAACATTGAAGTGATGTGCAAGGGGGATCGAGTTCACTTGCATTTGGGCATGAGCCTCTGGGGAGGGGACAGCAGGCTGTGATGGGGGAAATATTTCGGCTGGCTTCTATGCTAGCTCAGGGCGCAGGGGTTTTTCCCCAAGAGAGTGGGCAGTTTACTCAGGCCGCATCTAGTAGTGGGTCGGGGGAATTCACAGGCTGAATGTGGGTTCCAGCCAGGGGACGCAGATGTTGAGCAGTAGGGCAGGGGTCACCCTGCGAGTGTGACTGTGAGTGCGATTGGACAATTTCAGGCTCATGGTCTTAGGTCGCGGGGATGGCGCTTGGCAGGGTATTCTAGCCAGGGCGGGGGCTTTGGCACCCATCCTGTGGTCCTTGATACTCTCAGATTGTCTTTTTCATTGCAGGACGGTGTCAGCTTGGGCAGCGGTTTGTCTGTGAGGCATGATGAGGTTCCAGGACCATCAGGGCTTTTAGGGCTTTTAGGACCTGGAGTGCATTCGGTGGGACAGAAGAGGCCGGCACTTCCACTTTCGGCGTCTGGAACAGGTAAAACATTTTTTCAGTTGGGGCAGGGGGTGCGTGAGGGGGGGGTCATCCAGTGACTCTGGCTCCGAGAGTGACGACTCATTGGGTCAGTGTCAAAACCTCAGAAACGGTATTAAAATACTTACGTAGATTGAGAGTGGGAGTGTTGCTACTGTGGGACCAGGGGCTGTTAGTACCGCTGTAGCAGAGAGGAAGGTAGCGTTGCAAGGGAATACATATCCCTGCAGTGTCCACTCGCTGCATTCACATCTTAGGACTAAGGTTGTTGATTAGAGAAGGAAAGTATGTCAACATCTTTGAATTGTCGGTTGAGGCACATAGGGTGAAAGAGCGGAGCGAGGACGGCACTGGTCCAAAGAAGGTCAAGCGACCTGAAAATATGGACGAGTAGCAGAGTGTTTTAGAGTATTGGCATCTTGCCTTATTGAAGCAAAGTCAGAGCAGCGTTTAGACGTGCTGAAAAATAAATGGAAACTATCGAGTTTATCCATAAAACATACAAAGATGGGGTATGGAGGTCATATGACGCAAATTATAGGAGGAAGATGGTGGGGAACCTGTTGTCCTATGGCACAACGGATGTTCATCTATGGCAACTTTTGGGGGCAGAGAGATCACCTTCCCTCCCTCCAGGGGGGAGGGCAGATTTGAACAGACAGCCTGGGGGGTTGAAGAGGAAAGGAAAGGAGTGCTGGAAGTATAACGACAGGAAGTGTGATAGAGGGGCGAATTGCTCCTTTCGTCACTCCTGCTTATACTGCGGGGTAGCACATCCGGGGACAGAATGCTCAAGGAGAAAAGAAGGCGTGGGCAGCGGCGCAGGTAGAGGAGCAACTGGTGCAAAGGGCCCCAACACCGCTGAGGTTGGGCGCTCTTGAGCCGTGGCTCAGGGCTTACCCGAACAGGGAGGCAGCAGAGTTACTGCTGTCAGGTTTATATGAAGGCTTTCGCATTCCCGTGTTGGGTGAGGTAGTAGGGGCTCAACAGAAGCGGAACTTGAAGTCGGCATATGAGTACCTTTGGGTAGTCAGGGGAAAGTTAGACAAGGAGTCAATATTCCCACTAAGGTGCACGGCAGCACGGCCATGCACCTTCCCTCTATGTGTAGCGCAGTTAGTTTATCAGGCCGCGCAAAACACAGGAGGTATTAAAGTCTTAGCTGCTTTTTTTTCTCCTGAGCAGAACACTGTGTCGCCGCTAGGGAATATAGGGATTTGTAGTCCCACTACTAACCGCCAGCTGCCACCTCTGTAAACCCAAACACATCTGAAACCACAAGCCCCAGAGTACTTAGCGAACATGTAGCATGCTTAGTAGGAATTTGCAGAAGGGAAAAGAAGTTGACTGTCGGCGTACTATGGGTGGCTTTGCACTGATGTTACGCAGTGCTAGAACTTAGGGAAAGTTCAGGCTAGTTACAAGGGGAAATCGTAGCTTCACAATAGTGAGAGGGATTTGGTGGCATATGCATCTTCGCGGCAGGTGAGCTATTTTCTGCATTGGCGACTGCAAGACATCTGGATAGCCCCAGTTGCAGTAACAAGAACAGCTGTTTTAACAGGTAAGATAAAGGCCTAGGGGACATTAGGTTGTTGCATGAAGGGGTAGTGAGCAATGCTGATTGTCTACATCTGAGACATGAGGAGCGGGTGTATGCTCTAACTGTGACTATGGGCTTTGGCTCCAATCTAACGTCTGTTGCAAACACGTGGGGCAGGGTTAGAAGTGCCTTTTATTACATCATATTGAAGATAGGTGGAAGTCCTTGCTGTATATTTTTGTGGTGTGTGTCATTGCCTAAACACTCCATGCGAAAAAAATTAAATAAAGGGTATGTGTGTGTGTATGTGTACATATGTGTGTGTATGTATGTGTACATATTTGTGTATATGTGTGTATGTATGTGTACATATGTGTGTGTATGTATGTGTACATATGTGTGTGTATATGTGTGTGTGTGTGTGTGTGTGTATGTGTACGTGTGTATTTGTGTGTGTGTGTGTGTATGTATGTGTACGTGTGTGTGTGTGTATGTGCATGTATGTGTACATATGTGTGTGTGTATGTATGTATATATAATATGTATATGTTTATATTTATTTATATATATATATATATGTATGTGTGCATATATATATAAATATATATATATATATGTGTATATATATATACATATATATATATATATATATATATATAATGTATATAAAAGTGCTGCCCAGTGTTGTGGCAAAGAAGGAACCGGGCAAATTCCGGTTGATTCAGCACTTCATCAGTACATTTTTACACTGTGCAGTTTCATTGGCGGCTGGGAGGGGGTGATAGCAAATTATTTGGATGACTTGTTGCTGGTAGATAGGGCAGGGTCATTGGAATGCGCAAGGCTCATGTCGGTGATGAGGAACTTACTCTCTCATTTCGGGGGTTCCTTTGGCGGAAGACAAGACCCAGGGACCGTGCACTTGCCTAACGTTCCTGGGTATCGAAATCAATACCAAGGAAAGGCAATGCAGGTTACCAGCAGACAAGGTGGCGCGCATGCTAGCCGTGGTTGTAGCGGCCACGGCGGCAGAATGGCTCCCGTTAAGAGAGCTTCAGTCATTACTGGGTCTGTTGAATTTTGCATGTAAGGTAATTCCAATGTGGAGGGTGTTCAACAGGAGGTTGGAAGGCCAATTGAAGGGCGATGGCAGGGAGCGCATGCAGTGTAGGATATCCAGAGAAATGAGGGAAGATTTGAAAGTCTGGAAGCTGTTTTTAGAGGACTTTAACATAATATTGTTGTGGAGGCAGGGTAGGATGTCTAGTCAAGCTTTGCATTTGTTCACGGACGCGGCAGGCGCCCATGGCTAGGGAGCATATTTCAATGACACTTGGAGTGTGGAGCCTTGGCCAACGGAGTGGGCGGATAAGAACTTGACAAGGAATCTAACTCTGCTGGAGTTGTTTCTCATTGTAGTAACTATCGAGTTATGGGGATGGCAGTTGGCCAATAGAACTGTTATCTTTTGGTGTGACAATATGAGTGTCGTGTTTGCTATCAACAATTTTTCAGCTTCTTCCCCAATTGTTGTGAGGTACCTACAGTGGTTAGTGCTGAGGTGTTTGCGGCACAATATTGACTTCTTGGCACGGCACATGCTGGGGGCTAATAATGTAGTAGCGGACGCGTTGTCTCGCTGTCAGTGGGATCTGTTTAGGAAGTTGGTTCTGGGAGCGGATAAAGTTGGTGTTTCTTGTCCTTCATTTCTTTGGCAGGTGGCCGAGTGGGGGACGTGCTAAGTTCTCTGGTGAGAGTGTCATTGGCCCCTGCTACTACGTAAAAAACTGGGCAGAGTGGGAAGCTTTCCTGATGGGTAAGGGTGTTCCTTTAGCAGCTGGCTCTCCAGCAATGTTACTTGAATGGATGGTGCATTTGAAGGAGTGTGGATGCAAAAAAGGGGTGATGCAGGGTAAGCTAGCAGCTTTGTCATTTTTCAGAAATGGAGGGGCCTCCCAGATTGTACGGGTACTTTCTTGGTCAGGCAAGTGATGAAAGGTTGGGGTAGAATTGAAGTTCAATCGGTTGACAGGCAGTGCAGAGGTTAGAGGCTTTGCTGGCAGTTTTGCAGAGTGTTTGTGCGGATTATTACGAGGTCTGTTTTTTTCGAGCAGCGTTTTCATTGGCATTCTTTGAGGTTCTTAGGATAGGGGAAATGGTGGCACAGTCTAGGGTATCAGTAGGAGCTGGAATACAAATTAAGCAGGTCAGGTTCGATTTCCAAGCATTACTATTGTTCATCCCTAGATCTAAGACAGATCAAGAAAGGAAGGGCGTATGGTTGTCAATACAACAGCATTCTGATTCTTAGTGTTGTCCAGTAGGGCTCATCTCTGAGTACTCTAGAAGACGTCAAGGGAATTCAGGGCAATTTTTTATACAAAGTGATGGCGCTAATTTGTCTAAATTCCAGTTTAGAAAAGTTTTTAACTGGTCAGCAGAAAAGGCTGGCCTTAACCCTGATGTCATAGCTCCCCATTCGTTCTGCATTGGCTCGGCCACTAGTGCGGCAGCTGCTGGGGTACCGGAAAAAGGTATACAGAAGTTGGGTAGGTGGAGCTCAAAAAGGTACAAGCTGTACATTAGGCCATTAAGGGGAAACAACTAGTTAGAAGAATGCTGTTGGGTAAAGTACTTATAAGCATTAGTACAGTTATTATTAAATTTCCTCTATTTTAGGTATAAGGACCCCTCCGTGTAGAACGTGGATAGTCGGCCAGTCGTATGTCCACTGGGTGGCAATCCACACTTTGAAGCGTCCGGGAGGCCAGCAGCTGGAGATTAGACCAGATGCGGTTTCAATTAGATGTCTGGAAGAATGAAGAAGCCTTTCTCCGCTGGGGTTGGCCTTTGTTGATTGTGCTGCATCTGGGGGGAAATGATGTGGGTAGTGTGCCTGTGCTTGAATTAGTATCTATAATACAGTCAGATGTTCGCTGGATGAAAGCACAATTCTCAGGAGTGGGAGTGGCCTGGTTGAATGTCATTGCTCGTTTGCAGTGGAGGCATGTGAGGGTGCATAGTTCAGCTTATCGGATCAGGAAGAAGCTGAATAGGGATGTAGGGAGGTTGATCATGGAGGAAGGCGGGTTCGTGATCAGGCAAGAAAATATTTTGGGGGACTGCAAATGCCTATATCGACCTGATGGCATGCACTTAACTGATGAAGGCTTAGATTTGTTTTTAGATCCAAACAACGGAAAGTGCAGAAATGTCCCAGAACAAAGCAGTGAAAACAAATTCAACTTTATTTCCTTCACGTTAAAAACAGCAACATACTGGTAAAACAGACAGGTGGCACTGAATACTAATCTAACGCGTTTCAGCTACTTGAGCCGTAATCATAGACCTAATTCTCCTCTACTTCCTCTCATTAAATACCCCAGTCTAATTAAAAGCAACCTGCAATGCACCTAAAATAGTACATGTCATCCACTTATGTTAGATTTTTTTTTTGGCAAAATTTAAAGAGGTGTTTAGATGACATGTCATATAGTTATGCCCTAGATTGGTTGTTGGTGGCAAGAGCTCCAATTTTTTTAAGGGGTATAGTATGTATCTCTTGTGGTGAGGTCACAGCCTCGTGGGGCATGCAGAAATAGCGTGATCTTGCTATTTTTAACAGATCGTGTCAGAGAGAGGCCCAGGACAGCAGCAACGTATAGGGTACGTCGCAGGCCCTTAAGGGCATAACTACCAGCATTGTACAGGGTACGGCGCTGGTCGTTAATGGGTTAAGTAATGTTACTTTTTTTGTTTTATTTTATTTATGTTAGGTTGTTATTTTCTAGTAATGTTAGTTTGTTTTGTTTTTTTAAGCAATGTTACAATGTTTTTTTATTAGGTTAGGTTTTTTATTTTTATAGATAAGGTTAGGTTTTTTATTGTTTCAGGGCTTAATAGTGTAGTGGGGACTTTGCGGGATCTATGCATTGGTTTAGAGGTTATGAGAGTAGGGGATTTATGGCAATTCGTGTTAGCACGCAAGTATGGTTGTTAAGTTTTTTCCACTTTTCTCTATCTATTGAAGTCAATGGGAGAGTATGTTAACGTGGTCTCGATATTGTAACTTCTGCTCTTTGGGTGTGTCAGGTTGGCGTGCAAGCGAAAAAGATTTACTTTCAACTTGTAATATGTGTTCTACCGAATGCACGCAAAGAGCAGAAGTCGAGCTGAGTTAGCGTGCAATCGGGAGCGGTAATTACTGCTCCACTTATAATCTAGCCCTCAATCATTAACCTCCCTAATTTTTCAACAGTATGGTTACTGGTTTAATTTCTTTATCAATTACTCCTAGTCCCTTCTATGGAGTGAGTGTTAAATTGCTCTCCAAATTCATCTCCATTAAAGGGATAGAAAGCTTTAAATATATGAAGGGACTTAATAAAGTGGAAGCTGAAAGCATTTTCCATGAAAAAATAAATTAAAGGGTCACAATCTTAAGTTAGAGGGTAGTAGATTCAGGAAAAATGCGAGGAAGCATTTTTTACAGAAAGGGTGGTGGATTCATGAAATAAACTTCGATTTGAGGTGGTAAACACAAACAGTTAGATTACGAGTTTTGCGTTAGAGGCTATGTGGTGCTACCGTGCAGTTTTGTCTCACTGCTCACTTACCTGCAGCGCTGGTATTACAGGTTTTTACAAACCCGGCGTTAAAAGACAAGAAGTGAGCGTTGAGCAAAATTTTTCTCCTTAACGCACTCCAATACCAGCACTGCTTAAATCAGCGGTGAGCTGGTCGTACGTGCTCGTGCACGATTTCCCCATAGGGATCAACGGGGAGATCCGGCTGAGAAAAAGTCTAACACCTGCAAAAAAGCAGCGTAAAACTCAGTAACACAGCCCCATTGATTCCTATGGGAAAATAAAATTTTATGTCTACACCTAACACCCTAACATGAACCCCGAGTCTAAACACTCCTAATCTTATGCTTATTAACCCCTAATCTGCCGCCCCCGACATCGCCGACACCTGCATTTTATTTATTAACCCCTAATCTGCCGCTCCGGACACCGACGCCACCTACATTATACTTATGAAACCCTAATCTGCTGCCCCCAACATCGCCGCCACCTACATTATATTTATTAACCTCTAATCTGCCGCCCCCAATGTCGCCCCCACCTACCTACACTTATTAACCCCTAATCTGCCGCCCCAACGTCGCCGCCACTATAATAAACATATTAACCCCTAAACTGCCGCACTCCCGCCTCGCAAACATTAGTTAAACATTATTAACCCCTAATCTGCCACCCCCAACGTCGCCGTTACTATACTAAATGTATTAACCCCTAAACCTAACACCCCCTAACTTAAATATAATTTAAATAAGTCTAAATAAAATTACTATAATTAACTAAATTATTCCTATTTAAAACTAAATACCTGTAAAATAAACCCTAAGCTAGCTACAATTTAACTAATAGTTACATTATAGCTAACTTAGGGTTTATTTTTATTTTACAGGCAAAATTGTATTTATTTTAACTAGGTAGAATAGTTACTAAATAGTTATTAACTATTTAATAACTACCTAGCTAAAATAAATACAAAAGTACCTGTAAAATAAAACCTAACCTAAGTTACAATAACACCTAACATTACACTATAATTAAATAAATTAACTAAATTAGCAATAATTAAATAAATTAAATTAGCTAAAGTACAAAAAACCCCCCACTAAATTACAGAAAATAATAAACAAATTACAAGATATTTAAACTAATTACATCTAATCTAATAGCCCTATCAAAATAAAAATAAAAACACTAGCCTAAACTAAACCTTAAAAGGGCATTTTGCGGGGCATTGCCCCAAAGTAATCAGCTCTTGTCACGGTAGCGAATATGTTATATACTGGATCGCAACTGCAGAGTATTGAGAGTGAAAAGTAGGATGCAAAAGACTGTACAGACACCTAACTAATTGGTTACAGGAATAAATGTCCATGTGGATCCTGTAGTTAGCTGAATGCAAAGGTGCGAGTAAGAAGAGACTAGCTCAGTTGCCAGATTCTATTCTTTATAGTAGTGGTTTTAGGAACAAAACACTAAACAGAGTGGAAGAGTGAGGACTGTAGAAACTGTCAAACTATAGTGTATATGGAGCGGTCTGGCGTGCTGTTGCTTGTTTTCAGGAGGCGTGCCTGGCACTGAGTGAGAGATCTCTGTGAACAGCAGTGTTGTGATGCAGGGGGGGGGGGGGTGAGCACAACAACCAATCCGGTGAGAAGGAAAGCTGACAGTCTGCGGTCGGCAGCTCCGGAACCGCGATATGCGGTTAAGTAGAGAAAGTCTGTATTGCAGTAAGTTAAGGTTCTAGTTCGTGAACCTAGTGACTGTATGTCCTTTTGAAAGCAGCAGCTTGTAAACTGTAGCAGGGACCGCAGCAGCGGTAAAGGTGGAAGTCTTCCAGGACCCCAGCAAGGTTAGAGGTTGCTATGTTGAGAGTCAGATGAGATTAACTCCAGTAAGTTTGGAAATCAGCATGCAAGAATATCACACAGGAAAAATGCAGTAGTTACAGACTTACTAGATGAATTCCTCAGGGAACAGAGGGAATCATGGGAATTTGAAGGGAAGTCTTAAAGGGATAAACACCGTGACATATAACCATGACATGTGCCCCTGTCAAAGTGGCTGCCCAGCAGCAACAGGACCCGGTCTACCGGATTAAGACGGTGGAAACGAGAAATCAAACGTGAGGCATTGAGATTGGTGGAGGGTTCCCAGGAATCGTCTTCAGGGGAATAACCCTTCCAGCGAAGCAAATACTGCAATTTACCTCTGTACTGTCTGGAATCCACAATAGAACTTATCTCATAGATGTCTTCATCAGCAACCACCGGAGGTATAAGGAGATCCGTATTCCGTGATCGGATAGGTGTATACGGTTTTAGCAGAGATACATGGAAGGTCGGGTGTATACGATACTCTGGAGGTAATTCCAGTGTGATAGCATTTTCGTTCACCAGCCTCTTAATCGTAAAAGGTCCTATAAAAAGTTGAGAGAACTTTTTACATGGTGTTTTTAGTTTGTAGTTTGAGATGTTTGGTGGAGAGCCAAACTTTATCGCCTACATTATAGGTTGTTGGTTTTCTTCTTTTGACGTCGTAGTATTTCTTTTGTCTCTCTTGAGCCTGTTTTATGTTGTCTTTTAAATGAGTGAATATTTCGGATAAGGAGTTAATGGTGTCATCGACTTGAGGAGAGGTAGTATAGGAGTGAGGAAAGAGTCGAAAGGTAGGATGATACCCATAATTGGAGTAGAAAGGTGAACACTTTGTGGAGGAGTTAGTCGAATTATTGTAGGCGAACTCTGCCATAGGTAAAGTGTGTGACCACTGATTTTGATGGAAAGCACAATAACAGCGGATGTACTGCTCCAACCATTGGTTTACTCTTTTGGTTTGCCCGTTTGTTTGTGGGTGGTAGGCTGTACTGCAACGGTGGCCAATTTTGAGAAGCATGCAGAGCTGTCTCCAAAATCTCGATGTGAACTGGGTTTCCCTGTCCGTAATGATGGTGGCAGGTAGTCCATGTAATTTGACTATATTATTCAAGAATAGATCGGCCGTCTCTGATGAAGTCGGAAGTTTTCTAAAGGGGATGAAATGCGCCATCTTTGTGAGGAGGTCTACTATGACCAGGATGGTGTTATAGTTGGAGGATGAAGGTAGGTCTACAATAAAGTCCATACCCACTGTTTGCCAAGGTCGTTCTGGAATCTGTAATGGGGTAAGAAATCCATAAGGACGAGCCTTTTCTGGTTTTAATATTGTACAGGTTTGGCAAGTCTTCACGTACTCCTTAACGGATATAGCCATGTTAGGTCACCAGTAGTTCCTTTTTAGCAATTCCATAGTTTTATGTACACCTGGATGTCCAGCTAGAGGTGTATCATGATGGTTGGAAGTGAAAGGTTCTCTCAGAGCAGGTGGTACATAAAGTTTGTCATTATAGTAGTAGAACCCATTAGGCAGGGACGTGCACTCATTGGAGGCAGGGGAGGCAGGGCCTACCCTGCCATATGTGGCCAATGCTTAATTAAATTTTAATTAAAACAAAAAAGTAAAAAAAAAAAATTCCCCCCATGTAATGCTATGGAGAGGCAAGTACAGGAACGCTTCTCTCCATTGCAGTACATGGGTCAAAGGAAAAGCTGTGCTGCAGCGCCACCTGTTTTCTGTCAATATATTAGCAGCAAAAATTGGGACCAATAGGAGGCACCCCTCTTGATGCCTCCTAGCAAGTGAAGGATATATAGATTAATCAGAAGGAGGATGCAGTGAGCAGGGTCATGTGACACAATTGGAAGCTGAGGTAACCTAAGAACAGATGACACCAAGCAGAAGAGTAAAGTAGTATTCTACATCTCTTGTGATTCACAAATTGTGTTCAGATACAGCTTATTAACAGGGGGGGACAGTAAGTGAGCACAACCCAATACTGTCAGGAAGTCAAAGGGTCAATTCAAATTTAAATCCATAATTTAAAACCCAGAGTTTGAAACTAAGTGTGCAGTGTCCACATTATTTAAATTAAAGTTTTTGACATTGAATATTGCTAAGCCTCCCTTTTTTCATGGTTATTTGATTTAATTAGGTACAAACTCCATATATGTTATGTCTGTTCAGTCAGATGATGTCTCCATTTATTTAAAGACTGCTGTTAACTTGTAATTCACAAATCAATTGAAAGCTGTTGCATTGTGTTTTTAATATGTGCTGCTTTTATATGTCACACTGTGACATATAACCAGGACATATGCCCCTGTCAAAGTGGCTGCCCAGCAGCAACAGGACCCGGTCTACCGGATTAAGACGGTGGAAACGAGAAATCAAACGTGAGGCATTGAGATTGGTGGAGGGTTCCCAGGAATCATCTTCAGGGGAATAACCCTTCCAGCGAAGCAAATACTGCAATTTACCTCTGTACTGTCTGGAATCCACAATAGAACTTATCTCATAGATGTCTTCATCAGCAACCACCGGAGGTATAAGGAGATCCGTATTCCGTGATCGCATAGGTGTATACGGTTTTAGCAGAGATACATGGAAGGTCGGGTGTATACGATACTCTGGAGGTAATTACAGTGTGATAGCATTTTCGTTCACCAGCCTCTTAATCGTAAAAGGTCCTATAAAAAATTGAGAGAACTTTTTACATGGTGTTTTTAGTTTGTAGTTTGAGATGTTTGGTGGAGAGCCAAACTTTATCGCCTACATTATAGGTTGTTGGTTTTCTTCTTTTGACGTCGTAGTATTTCTTTTGTCTCTCTTGAGCCTATTTTATGTTGTCTTTTAAATGAGTGAATATTTCGGATAAGGAGTTAATGGTGTCATCGACTTGAGGAGAGGTAGTATAGGAGTGAGGAAAGAGTCGAAAGGTAGGATGATACCCATAATTGGAGTAGAAAGGTGAACACTTTGTGGAGGAGTTAGTCGAATTATTGTAGACGAACTCTGCCATAGGTAAAGTGTGTGACCACTGATTTTGATGGAAAGCACAATAACAGCGGATGTACTGCTCCAACCATTGGTTTACTCTTTTGGTTTGCCCGTTTGTTTGTGGGTGGTAGGCTGTACTGCAACGGTGGCCTATTTTCAGAAGCATGCAGAGCTGTCTCCAAAATTTCAATGTGAACTGGGTTTCCCTGTCCGTAATGATGGTGGCAGGTAGTCCATGTAATTTGACTATATTATTCAAGAATAGATCGGCCGTCTCTGATGAAGTCGGAAGTTTTCTAAAGGGGATGAAATGTGCCATCTTTTTGAGGAGGTCTACTATGACCAGGATGGTGTTATAGTTGGAGGATGAAGGTAGGTCTACAATAAAGTCCATACCCACTGTTTGCCAAGGTCGTTCTGGAATCTGTAATGGGGTAAGAAATCCATAAGGACAAGCCTTTTCTGGTTTTAATATTGTACAGGTTTGGCAAGTCTTCACGTACTCCTTAACGGATATAGCCATGTTAGGTCACCAGTAGTTCCTTTTTAGCAATTCCATAGTTTTATGTACACCTGGATGTCCAGCTAGAGGTGTATCATGATGGTTGGAAGTCAAAGGTTCTCTCAGAGCAGGTGGTACATAAAGTTTGTCATTATAGTAGTAGAACCCATTAGGCAGGGACGTGCACTCATACGAGGCAGGGGAGGCAGTGCCTACCCTGCCATATGTGGCCAACGCTTAATTAAATTTTAATTAAAACAAAAAAGTAAAAAAAAAATTTCCCCCCATGTAACGCTATGGAGAGGCAAGTACAGGAACGCTTCTCTCCATTGCAGTACATGGGTCAAAGGAAAAGCTGTGCTGCAGCGCCACCTGTGTTCTGTCAATATATTAGCAGCAAAAATTGGGACCAATAGGAGGCACCCCTCTTGATGCCTCCTAGCAAGTGAAGGATATATAGATTAATCAGAAGGAGGATGCAGTGAGCAGGGTCATGTGACACAATTGGAAGCTGAGGTAACCTAAGAACAGATGACACCAAGCAGAAGAGTAAAGTAGTATTCTACATCTCTTGTGATTCACAAATTGTGTTCAGATACAGCTTATTAACAGGGGGGGGGACAGTAAGTGAGCACAACCCAATACTGTCAGGAAGTCAAAGGGTCAATTCAAATTTAAATCCATAATTTAAAACCCAGAGTTTGAAACTAAGTGTGCAGTGTCCACATTATTTAAATTAAAGTTTTTGACATTGAATATTGCTAAGCCTCCCTTTTTTCATGGTTATTTGATTTAATTAGGTACAAACTCCATATATGTTATGTCTGTTCAGTCAGATGATGTCTCCATTTATTTAAAGACTGCTGTTAACTTGTAATTCACAAATCAATTGAAAGCTGTTGCATTGTGTTTTTAATATGTGCTGCTTTTATACAAGTTTATATTAATAAAAGGAGATGAGTAATTTAAAAAATATATGTAATTATTGCAGTTAAATGTTTTTAGAAATAATACCACTGTAAAGTAACTGGTTAAACACATAGTCAAAGGGAGACATTTAAAATTAAACTTTCATGATTGAGGTAGAGCATGCTATTTTAATATACTTTTTTAGTTATTTATATTTTGAGAATTAGCATCAACTGTTACTGGCCCCATGTCAGTAAATCAAATTAGTTTTTGAAAGGAACATGAAAGTCATAATTACATTTCAATCATTCAGATAGAAATTGCACAAAAAAATAAAAATAAATAAACTTTCTATTTTACTTTTATTATTATGTACTTCATTCTTTGGTATCCTTTGGTGTCCATTGTTGAAGAGCATACCTAAGTGGGATGTGCACGTGCGTTTCTTGAACACCATATTGCAGCAGCTGTGTTGGCAGTATTGATAACTTGTCCTTTTTGTAAAACTTGTATGGTAAATTATTTCTATTTTTACAATACAGTAGTGAGTAGAGAAGAGATTGTGTATCATTCTAATTGCTTAGTAACTGGCACTGTTCCACAGAATTGTGAGTGTGTGTATGTGAGCAGAGTGTGTGGGTGTCAGTGAGCAGAGTATGTGTGCTTTATTCTCCAGGTAATCAATACATTTCCGATGAGCTGGTACTTTAGTGCAGTGTTTCTCAACAATGGTCCTCAAGTACCCCCAACAGGCCAGGTTTTCATTATAGCTGAATCAGTGCTCAGGTGAAGTAATCAGCTGATCAGTAACTAAGTGGTTACTAACTTGCTCTCACCCATCACCTGATTATGTCACCTGTGCACTGGTTCAGCTATCATTTAAACCTGCTCTGTTGGGGGTACTTGAGGCCCTCTGTACATGTGTTTCTCCGGCGTTTCCTATCTAGTGCCTCACCAGCCTCTGGCCTCACTGCTTGTCACTGCCATTAGGTCTCTTTTGTAACTTCTCCTTGGGGAAACTGTTATCCTCTTGTTGTGTTGCACGCAGAGAATCGCATGGGCCAAGGGTGACACCGATGAAATGTTCTAGAGACAGTATTGTGTGAGGAGGGTTTTCAGTAGAAGGTGGGTAAAAACTTCTGGAGAGAGCATCGGCTTTTCCGATTTTTGACCCTGGACGGTAGGTAATATGGAAATTGAATCTTGCAAAGTAGAGACTCCATCGGAGTTGACGGGCTGACAATGTTTTACTAGATTGTAGATATTCTAAGTTACAGTGATTTGTATAGATTAGTATAGGAGTTGCTGTGCCTTCAAGGAGGTGACGCCAATGTTCTAATGATTTTCTAATAACTAGGAGTTCTTTCTCACCAATGGAGTAATTTATCTCTGGAGGTGTCATTAATCTTGAAAAGAAGGCAACCGGATGAATCGGTTCTGTGGGTGATTTCCGTTGGGATAATATGGCTCCTATTGCATAGTTGGAGGTGTCAACTTCTAGTATGCATTGCAACTCTGGGTTATGGAATCGTAAGATGGGTGCAGTGGTGAAAGATGTCTTCAGAAAGTTAAATTCTTCTTGAGCCGCTGAATTCCACGAAAAGGTGGTTTGGGAACCAGTGAGACTGCAGAGGGGTTTTGCAATGTTTGAAAATCCCTTAATGAATTTGCGATAATAATTGGTAAAACCTAAGAACCATTGCACATCCTTTTTACAGGTGGGTATAGGCCAATTTTGTATAGCCTCCACTTTGTTTTTTTCCATCTTTAGACCAGAAGGTGTGATTTGATATCCGAGGAAAGAGAGTTCGGTGACATGGAACAAACATTTCTCGGGTTTGGCATAAAGTTGATGGGTCCGTAGGTGACCAAACACCCAACGTACATGTCTTGTATGGTCTTCTACATTGCTTGAATATATGAGGATATCATCCAGGTAGACCACCATAGACACAACCAACAAATCCCTGAAGATGTCGTTTATGTCGTTTATGAAGTGCTGGAACGTGCGGGGCATTACATAACCCGAAAGGCAGGACCAGATATTCGTACAAACCATAACGAGTTCTAAATGCAGTGAGCCACTCGTCATCCTCCCTTATCCTGACCAGATTATAGGCTCCTCTTAAGTCTAATTTTGTGTATATTTTAGCTTCTCTAAAACGTTCAACCAACTCTGGGATTAGAGGGAGTAGATACCTATTCTTCACAGTCCTTTTGTTGAGTTGTCGATAGCCTATGATCGGTCTCAATGAGTTGTCTTTGTTTTTGACAAAAAAAATGCCAGCACCGGCTGGGGAAGCTGAGGGCCTAATGAAACCCTTCTTGAGATTCTCATCTAAGTATGTCTTAAGGTGATTTCATTCTGGTTGAGAGAGAGGGTATATATGCCCATATGGAATTGTGGCCCCGGGTAAGAGTTCTATAGGGCAATCATAGATACGGTGAGGTGGCAGGGTCTCACCTTCCTTTTTATTAAAAACGTTCAGGAAATCACAATATTCATTGGGTATAGTGGATTCCGTTACTTGAAGAACCTTCTGGTGAGGGAAGCATGTTTTATGGCAGTAGTGTGAAGTGAATTCAATCTGCAAAGACCCCCAATGAATATTGGGTTGATGTATTTGCAACCAGGACAAACCTAAAACAACATCGAACAGAGGTGAAGGTATTATGTCGAAAGAGATAAACACAACATGCCCAGTGTCAGTAGTGACTTTGGTAGGTATAGTTTGGTGTGTGACAGTGTTGACAAAGGAGCCATCAATGACACGAATGGACACAGGTCTTGCTTTCTATTGTAAGGAAATTTTATTTCTTCTTGCTAGGTCAGCATCAAGGAAATTTGAGTAAGCGCCAGAGTCCACGATGCCTTCAGTTTGAAGTGCTTACTGATCCCACTGTAAAGAGAGAGATAATATACAGTAAGCTGAATCAGTTATGTTATTGGTGAACAGTTTTTAATGATGTCAGATTTGATCTCCTCCGACGCAGCCTTTCCTCTGGCTGTAAAGGTCCCTCGTAAACCCTAATTTCATTGGGATGGAATTATCTTTGGAGGCAGGTGATGGGCTGTGTGATGGATAGTACCTAAGTGGTGGTTCAGAATGTTGGCGTTCAGCACGACTCTCTCTGAGACGTCCGCCAATCTTTATGGTGAGCTCAAACAACCCTTGCAGGGTCCTTGGGAAATCTGTACGAGCTAGCTCATTTTTGAGGGGGTCGCTTAACCCTAGCCTCTACTGATTGCGAAGCGCTACGTCACTCCATTCTGAGTCTTTTGAATAGAGCTTAAACTCTGTTAGGTATTCCTGAACAGGTCTGCAACCTTGTTTCAGGAAACGCATCTTGGACTCTGCTGTTAATTGTTTCTGTGTGTCTTCATACAGAGTACTCATTTGAGAGAAGAAATCTGTAAGGGATCCCAGTATAGGTCATCGTTTTCGAAAAACATGTCAGCCCATCTCCTCGGCTCATCTCTTAAAAATGATATCACAGTCATGAACTTTATTCTTTCATTATGGTATGTTTTTGGTCTCATCTGAAACAGCAATTCACATGCGTTTTTGAACTGTCTAAATGAGGATCTTTCTCCAGAGAATTTTTCAGGGAGAGAAACCTGGGGTTCTGGGTTGTTATCCCTCACTATTGCTCTTAGGGTATCATTTTGAATCTGGAGCTCTCTGAGCCCCTGTAAAAGTTGTTCCACATGCTGGGAAAGGTTGTATACTACATTAGGAATGTCTGCTGGATCCATTTTCTTTAAGGCCAATTAATATGTCACGGTAGCGAATATGTTATATACTGGATCGCAACTGTGGAGTATTGAGAGTGAAATGTAGGATGCAAAAGACTCAGATGTACTGACACCTAACTAATTGGTTACAGGAGTAAATGTCCGTTTGGATCCTGTAGTTAGTTGAATGCAAAGGTGCGAGTAAGAAGAGACTAGCTCAGTTGCCAGGTTCTTTATAGTAGTGGTTTTAGGAACAAAACACTAAACAGAGTGGAAGAGTGAGGTCTGTAGAAACTGTCAGACTATAGTGTAGATGGAGCAGTATGGCATGCTGTTGCTTGTTTTCAGGAGGCGTGCCTGGCACTGAGTGAGAGATCTCCATGAACAGCAGTGACGTGATGCAGGGGTGTGTGAGCGCAACAACCAATCTGGTGCAAAGGAAAGCTGACAGTCTGCGGTCGGCAGCTCCGGAACCGCGATATGCGGTTAAGTAGAGAAAGTCTGTATTGCAGTAAGTTAAGGTTCTAGTTTGTGAACCTAGTGACTGTATGTCCTTTTGAAAGCAGCAGCTTGTAAACTGTAGTGGGGACCACAGCAGCGGTAAAGGTGGAAGTCTTCCAGGACCCCAGCAAGGTTAGAGGTTGCTAAGTTGAGAGTCAGATGAGATTAACTCCAGTAAGTTTGGAAATCAGCATGCAAGAATATCACACAGGAAAAATGCAGTACTTACAGACTTGCTAGATGAATTCCTCAGGGAAAACAGATCCGTGGATCTTTAAGCCACTGTAGTTTTTTAGAGAGGTTTGTTCAGACGAACTACACGCTACTCAGTCAAAAACATTAATTGGCAGGTTGCAGAGGGAATCATGGGAATTTAAAGGGAAGTCTTAAAGGGATAAGCACAGTGACATATAACCACGACAGCTCTTTTACCTGTAAAAAAAATACAAACAAGCCACCCAACAGTAAAACCCACCACCCACACAACCAACTCCCTAAATAAAAACCTAACTAAAAAAACCTAAGCTCCCCATTGCCCTGAAAAGGGCATTTGGATGGGCATTGCCCTTAAAAGGGCAGTTAGCTCTTTTGCGGCCCAAAGTCCCTAACCTAAAAATAAAACCCACCCAATACACCCTTAAAAAAACCTAACACTAACCCCCTGAAGATCGACTTACAGTTCTGAAGATCCAACATCCATCCTCAAGGAAGCGGCAGAAGTCTTCATCCAACCGGGCCGAAGTCCTCAACGAAGCCGGGAGAAGTCTTCATCGAAGCCGGGCGAAGTGGTCCTCCAGACGGGCAGAAGACTTCATCCAGATGGCATCTTCTATCTTAATCCATCCGACGCGGAGCGGGTCCATCTTCAAGACATCCGACATGGAGCTCCTCTTCATCCGACGGACTAACGACGAATTAAGGTACCTTTAAGTGACGTCATCCAAGATGGCGTCCCTTAGATTCCGATTGGCTGATAGAATTCTATCAGCCAATCGGAATTAAGGAAGAAAAAATCCTATTGGCTGATGCAATCAACCAATAAGATTGAAGTTCAATCCTATTGGCTGTTCCAATCAGCCAATAGAATGCAAGCTCAATCCTATTGGCTGATTGCATCAGCCAATAGGATTTTTTCTACCTTAATTCCGATTGGCTGATAGAATTCTATCAGCCAATCGGAATCTAAGGGACACCATCTTGGATGACGTCACTTAAAGGTACCTTCATTCGTCATTAGTCCGTCGGATGAAGAGGATGCTCCGCGTTGGATGTCTTGAAGATGGACCCACTCCACGTCGGATGGATGAAGATAGAAGATGCCGTCTGGATGAAGACTTCTGCCCTTCTGGAGGACCACTTCGCCCGGCTTGGATGAAGACTTCTCCCGGCTTCGTTGAGGACTTCGGCCCGGTTGGATGAAGACTTCTGCCGCTTCCTTAAAGGGACACTGTACCCAAAAATTTTCTTTCATGATTCAGATTGAGCATGAAATTTTAAGCAACTTTCTAATTTACTCCTATTATCAAATTGTCTTCATTCTCTTGGTATCTTTATTTAAAATGCAAGAATGTAAGTTTAGATGCCGGCCCATTTTTGGTGAACAACCTGGGTTGTCCTTGCTGATTGGTGGATAAATTAATCCACCAATAAAAAATTGCTGTCCAGAGTACTGAACCCAAAAAAGCATAGATTCCTTATTTTTCAAATAAAGATAGCAAGAGAACAAAGAAAAAATTATAATAGGAGTAAATTAGAAAGTTGCTTAAAATTGCATGCTCTATCTGAGTCACAAAACAACATTTTTGGGTTCAGTGTCCCTTTAAGGATGGATTTCGGATCTTCAGAACTGTAAGTCGATCTTCAGGTGGTTAGTGTTAGGTTTTTTTAAGGGTGTATTAGGTGGGTTTTATTTTTAGGTTAGGGTTTGGGCCTGCAAAAGAGCTAACTGCAATTTTAATGGCAATGCCCATCCAAATGCCCTTTTCAGGGCAATAGGGAGCTTAGGTTTTTTTAGATAGTATTTTATTTGGGGGGTTGTTTGTGTGGGTGGTGGGCTTTACTGTTGTGGGGGGCTATTTTTTTTACAGATAAAAGAGCTGATTACTTTGGGTAAGAGCTGATTACTTTAGATTAGGTGTAATTAGTTTAAATATCTGTAATTTGTTTATTATTTTCTGTAATTTAGTGTTTGTTTTTTTGTACTTTAGCTAATTTAATTTATTTAATTGTATTTACTTTAGTAAATTTATTTAATAATAGTGTAGTGTTAGGTGTTATTGTAACTTAGGTTAGGTTTTATTTTACAGGTACTTTTGTATTTATTTTAGCTAGGTAGTTATTAAATAGTTAATAACTATTTAGTAACTATTCTACCTAGTTAAAATAAATACAATCTTGCCTGTAAAATAAAAATAAACCCTAAGCTAGCTACAATGTAACTATTAGTTATATTGTAGCTATTTTAGGGTTTATTTTATAGGTAAGTATTTAGTTTTAAATAAGAATAATGTAGTTAATGATAGTAATTTGTTAAGGGGTGTTAGGGTTAGACTTAGATTTAGGGGTTAATACATTTAGTATAGTGGCGGTGACGTTGGGGGCGGCAGTTTAGGGGTTAATAAATGTAGGTAGGTGGCGGCGATGTTAGGGACGGCAGATTAGGGGTTAATAATATTTAACTAATGTTTGCGAGGCGGGAGTGCGGCGGCTTAGGGGTTAATTTGTTTATTATAGTGTTGGGGCGGCAGATTAGGGGTTAATAAGTGTAGGTAGGTTGCGGCGACATTGGGGGCAGCAGATTAGGGGTTAATAATATAATGTAGGTATCGGCGATGTTGGGGGCAGCAGATTAGGGGTTCATAAATATAATGTATGTGGCGGCGGTGTCTGGAGCGGCAGATTAGGGGTTAAAAATTTTATTTTAGTGTTTGCGATGCGGGAGGGCCTCGGTTTAGGGGTTAATAGGTAGTTTATGGGTGTTAGTGTACTTTTTAGCACTTTAGTTAAGAGTTTTATGTTACGGCATTGTACCATAAAACTCTTAACTACTGACTTTTAAATGCGTTAGGACTCTTGACAGGGTAGGGTGTACAGCTCACTTTTTTGGCCTCCCAGGACAGACTCGTAATACCGGCGCTATGGAAGTCCCATAGAAAAAAGACTTTATGAAGTTTACGTAAGTCGTTTTGCGGTAAGGCCAAAGAAGTGTGCGGTGACCCTAAACCTTCAAGACTCGTAATAGCAGCGTGCGTAAAAAAGCAGCGTTAGGACCTCTTAATGCTGCTTTTTTACCTTAACGCACAACTCGTAATCTAGCCGTATGACTGTAAATTAATAAAAAAAATGCCAAATGCCTGGGACATACATAAGGCTATCCTAAGAAAACAGTAACAAGTAATATGGGTAGACTTGATGGGTCTTTTGTTCCTTACCTACCATCAAATACTATCGGCTAGATTTAGAGATCTGCGTTAGCTGTCAAAAGCAGCGTTAAGGGGTCCTAACGCTGCTTTTGTCCGCCCACTGGTATTTAGAGTCAGCCAGGAAAGGGTCTAACGCTCACTTCCTTACCGCGACTCCAGGCTACCGCAGATCCCCTTACGCCAATTGCGTATCCTATCTTTTCTATGGGATCTGCCTAACGCCGGTATTTGGAGTCTTGGAAGAAGTGAGCGGTAGACCCTCTACCGACAAGACTCCTACCGACAAAAAAAGTCAGTAGTTAAGAGCTTTATGGGCTAACGCCGGAATATAAAGCTCTTAACTACTGTGCTAAAAAGTACACTAACACCCATAAACTACCTATGTACCCCTAAACTGAGGCCCTCCCACATCGCCGCCACTATAATAAAAAATTTTAACCCCTAATCTGCCGATCGGACACCGCCTCCACAGATGGAACTTCCCATTCAAGTTAGTCTTCTCGATTCAGAACACTGTGTATAGCTGCACTACCAAAGAAGAAGGCTTTTCATTGCTGACTAAACTCAAAATCCCATCTGGAGAATCCAGTCCACCACCGCCTAGCAAGACAACCAAGAAAAACTATCACAGAGAATGGACGCCTGTCCGAGATTCGACAAAGACCAAGAAAAGAAAACCTATACCAGATGACCCCATAGAATCAGAATCCTCAATAGAAGAGGATGATCCGGATTGAAGGGAGGTAACAATAAGTGAAAGTACCAGTAATTGCATATGTGGAGGCTACAAAGCTTCCAAATACTCTTTGAAGAATTCTTGAATTATCAGTTAACCATGTTGAGTTCCAGAGACTAACTTTATGCAGTTTTTAGCAATACTTGGAGCCCTCCTACTAGTTCCACTGGAGGACTCTAATTTCTAAGAGTTGCAATACCATTGTTGCATTAAAGTTTATTTTTTGTGAATTGAGTAATTGAAGTATATCTCTGGTCCCCTCCCCTATATCTCTTCCCACTCCCTCCCCTCCCTTTCCTCCCTTTTCCCCCTTCCCCACCCCACCACTCCCTACCCTCATATTCCCATAACATTATTTGCTAGGTTTATCCTTCCTTTCCAAAGTTAGAACTGCACATGCTCATTGGCCACATTGATTGCATGCCATAATCCGTTCCCCTATTATGAACGTTTAAGTTTGAATCATTGACATTTACAGTTTTTTGTTTTTATTACATGTGTCTATCAAAACTGCTCTACATTACATATTGAGATCCCTGTTGAGGCTTTCATCATTGTATGGTTTATGTCTATGTATTTGGATTTATTTTCAGCTTGTTCTCAATACATATTTTTATCTTCCACTAAGATATATTGGAGGACTTATCGTAAGGTACGATGCCCTGCGACATTTCGGCGAGGGTCCCTTCTCTTCAGGGGGTAGGATAACACAACCGATTAAGAGTGCAAGGGTACTCTACGATGTATATATTGTAGCTGAAGGTAAGGAAACGCTAAAGATGTATTCCTCACACTATTATGTCAATTAAAATAATATCACATAACGTCAGAGGACTAAACTCTGACATAAAACGCAGAAAGGCTATTAATGAATATAAATCCCTGAAAGCACAAATAGTGATGCTACAGGAAACACACTTTACCAGAGCATACACTCCCAAATATTGGGATGAATCATACCCTAGACAATATCATTCAATTAATCCAAACAAAAAATGTGGAGTTACGATCCTTCTCCACACCTCATTAAACTTCAAAGAAGAATCAGTCATAAGAGATAAAGAGGGAAGATTCTTAATTTTAAAAGGCCTTATACAAGACACCCCGGTGCTGTTAGTCAATGTGTACGCTCCTAACGAACACCAATCCGTATTTATATCTAGACTAAGTAAACAACTTACACTCTGGAAAAGGTATAAAACAATTATTGGGGGGGGACTTCAATACCACCATGGATAACAACGTAGATAGATCACTAGTAACCACCTCACAACAAACAACAATTAGAGCATCCCACAGAGTTTTAAGAGACTTTACCCTTGACCACAATCTGATAGACAGTTGGCGAACACTTAACAGCACAGCGAGAGACTACACATATTACTCCCCAGTACATAAATCACACTCCAGAATTGACTACATTTTTATAAGTCAGATCATGGTGCCTCTGCTAGTCAATACCTCAATTTTAAATTGTGCCTGGTCAGATCACTCCATGGTAGAAATCACGCTATCAGGCATAATAAACCCGAATAGAACAAAAGCTTGGACACTTAACTCTCACTTGTTACAGGATAGTTTAATACTGAATTCACTCCAACAGCAAATACAGGAATTTATTACACTAAATAAAGATACCACCTCAAATCCAATATATGAATGGGGAGCATTAAAAACCTATGTTAGAGGTCTATTGATCGCAGAGGCTAGCAAGCAACGTAAACTTAAAAACACTCAAATAGAGCAACTAAAATCAGAAATTAACCTCTTAAGAGCCAAAAGTTTAGATAAACCCACTAAAGAGCTAACAAAACAATTAAAAACCAAAAATGACAAGTTAGACCATCTCCTGAACAAAAACGCTATCAGGACAATTAAAATGATTGACACACAGTACTACATTTATGGCAATAAACCAGACAGAATGTTGGCCAATAAACTGAGAGAAATTACTAGGATCACCACAGTACCTCAATTAAAACTACTGGATAATAAAATGACTAATGACCCTTTAGCAATAGCGAACACGTTTGCTGAATATTACCACAAATTATACAATCTCCCACACAACAGAGGAGATGCAGATAAAACAACAGAATTAGATACATTTCTAGAAAACAGCTCCTTACCCTCTATAACTGAGCAGGATAGGGAATCCCTAAATAAGCCAATCACAAATGAAGACGTCAAATTAGGCATAAAAACTCTTAAAAATTCAAAGGCTCCAGGACCAGATGGATATTCGGGGATATTTTATAAATTGTTACAACCAATTTTAATACCTCAACTAGTAAAAGTATTCAATTCGATATTACAAAACAAGGTAATTCCCCCAGAGATGTTAGCAGCCAGAATTGCAGTAATTCCGAAGCCCGGTAAAAATAAGCAGCACTGCCAAAACTATAGACCTATATCATTAATAAACCAGGATATAAAACTATTTACCAAAATATTGGCAAATCAATTGAATCCTATACTTACTGATGTAATACACTTAGACCAGGTGGGGTTTGTCTCTGGTAGAGAGGCACCGGACAACACCCGCAAAGTGATAGATTTGATTAATGCTGCCTCAGCTGGGGGAACACCTTCTCTGTTTCTGGCTCTGGATGCAGAGAAGGCGTTCGATAGGGTCAATTGGCAATATATGTTCGCAGTCCTTAGAAAAATAGGGATCCGGGGTACATTTCTAGATGCGATTACTAATTTATACTCATCCCCAACGGCATTCGTAAAATTATCGGGCTACCAGTCTAAGGCAATAAGCATTAAGAACGGTACTCGCCAAGGCTGCCCGCTCTCTCCCTTACTGTTCGCACTCTGTATTGAGCCGCTGGCAATTAAAATAAGAGATGATCAGAATATAGCGGGCATAAATGACGGAGTAATAGACCACAAATTGTCCCTATTCGCGGACGATATCATCCTGTCACTAACCAAGCCAATGCTATCTCTTCCCCCTCTGTATCATATACTACACCAATTTAGTAACCTTTCAGGCTACAAGATAAACGAGGACAAGTGTGAGGCCTTAAGTATTAAACTCCCACAGCACACTAAAAAACTACTGGAACTCAACTTTACATTTAAATGGGCTAAGAAATTCATTAGATACTTAGGGATTAATCTCCCAGCAAACATACACGCTCTTTATCACACTAATTATACACCAATGTTTAAACACATTAGAGACCTAATCAGTAAATGGGTTAAACTTAAAATCTCTCTATACGGCAGGATCATCTCCACTAAAATGACCCTATTACCCAAATTACTGTATCTGTTTAGAGCTCTACCCATCTCGGTTCCACTCTCAGAACTACACAAACTGCAAAGGGACTTATTGAGATTCATATGGCAAGGGAAAAAAGCATGAATCAATAAAAAAGTTATGTGTACAAATAGAAGCGAAGGGGGGGTAGGGGTGCCCAATTTAATTTCATACTACCACGCTGCAAGGATGGCGCAGACTATACATTGGTTTAGAGAGTATAATAAGAAGCAATGGACTCGTATTGAGTCGAATCTCATCGAGACCGATTTCCTACCCAAATTGCTCTGGGCTCCATATCTCACAAAACACAAGCAGAACGGCAAGTTTATTGCGATTGAACACACTATCCACATATGGGAATCCCTAAACTCTAAATACACACTTACTAGAGACAGATCTAAACTAACCCCACTAGTAACATTTGATACTTCCGTTGGTTTAACAGTCCAACAGAAATGGTCCAATAAAGGACTCTATAGAATAGCAGACATACTTATAGCAGATAAAGTAATGACCTTTACACAATACCAAAACATGGATATCAATGACAAAAATATATGGTATCATTATTTACAATTGAGATCAAGAGCAAATGAAATACTAGGCAATGCACAACCCCTCCCAAACACAACATTAGAAACAATGTGCCTTACTGCCTCTCATATACCAGGAGTGATCTCATCCCTCTATTCCATTTTTCATTCTCCAGGAAATACAGAGAAGACACTAACTATTATTAGATGGGAACAAGATATAGGTAAAAACTGGCCAATCAAAACATGGTATACAAACCTCTCAAACGGATTTTCCTTTACACAAAATGCCTTACTTAAAGAAAATTACATAAAGGTTGCGTTCAGATAGTACCTTCACCCAACAAGGTCACACGGTTTGAGAGACGCACTATCGCATACTTGTTATAGAGGGTGTGGGGAAAGAGGCTCGTATATCCATATGTGGTGGGAGTGCGAGCGAATTAAAAAAATCTGGGACTACACCTCTCAACTGCTTAGTGCAATTCTCCAAAAACAAATAACACTAACAATTGAGCAGGCTCTACTTCACTTCCCAATCCCAGGCATACCAAAGACACACCTTAAACTAGCTATGATGGTCTGCACTATAGTTAGGCTTAGCATAGCTCAGTTTTGGAAATCCACCCCACCTGACTTATCCTTTATTTATAATAAATTAGAATATCATTACAATATGGCAAGCGCAGCAGCTGAATCCCTCAATGATACAGAGAGATTTCTAGCAAGATGGTAACCTTTTATAATGCACCATGAGGCAAAAAGAAAGGCCAATCAGAATAACGCTTCTGCTTTAAATACCGAGACCTAATACTTGAGCCGGGACCCTCGCTGAGAATCGCTGAGAACCTCTGCAGCGATAGATACAAAAGCATGACTGTTTATAATGATCCCGATATACGATAAGTATTTGGAAAGTGCATATATAAAGATTGTTTTTGCTAATTGTATAACCGATGATGGAAACTGTTTTCATTTGAATCTGTAAATTAGAACACATTGAAAATGTGAAGAAAAATGAGCGACACATGTACTTCACTTTATTTTATTTTATTTTGCTTTTATTGTTATATGCCATAAAAACTAATAAAAACAATTTCAACATAAACCTAACACTACACTATCATTAAATTAATTAAATAAATTACCACAATCTAAACTAAAATAGAATTAAATAAACTAATCTATAATACAAAAAAAACAAAACACTAAATTACAAAAAATAAAAAAATATTACAAGAATTTTAATCTAATTACTCCTAATCTAAGCCCGCTAATAAAATAAAAAAGCCCCCCAAAATAAAAAAATTCCATACCCTATTCTAAATTACAAAAGTAATCAGCTCTATTACCAGCCCTTTAAAAAAATACAATAACCCCCCAATATTACAACACATACCCCTACTCTAACCCACCCAAACCCCCCTTAAAAAAATCTATCACTAACCCCCTGAAGATCTCCCTACCTTGAGTTGTCTTCACTCAGCTGAGCCAAAGTCTTCATCCAATCCGGGCGATGTGGTCCTCCATCTGGTAGAAGTCTTGATCCAAGCGGCAAAGAAGAGGTCTTCCATACGCGCGATGTCTTCTTCCAAGCGGCATCTTCTGTCTTCCGGATCCATCTTCATCCCACTGATGCGGAACATCCTCCTTCCCCGACAGACTAACGACGAATGAAGGTTCCTTTAAGGGACGTCATCCAAGATGGTGTCCCTCAAATTCCGATTGGCTGATAGGATTCTGAAATTCAATCAGCCAATCAGATTGAGCTTGCATTCTATTGGCTGTTCCGATCAAAAGATACCAAGAGAACTAAGACATTTTGAACCATATTTAAAATTGCATGCTTTATCTGAACAGGAAAAGAAAGAATTTGGGTTTCATGTTCTTTTAACATTTCTTTTAAATTACCCCTTCCAATAATATGCAAATATAGACTTATATTTATTAAGTCTCATAACTACTCGTTGGAACCAAATAGAGGTACCTTCTGTACAAGGAGGAGCCAGTTTAGTATCACACACGTTAGACATTGGGCAATTTCATTATTGTAAAACAAGACATTTTTAATTATTTTTTTCTGTCTTAGAAATGTTTTTGTTTATACTATTCACATATATACATTGAAATAAATAACAAAATAGGATAGAGTATAAGCAGGGATAGGCACAGTCAAAGGCTGTGGAAGACATTTTCCAAAGTACAGACCTTAGTGAAGGACACCAAGGTACATTTGAAATTAAAAACATTATTATATAGTGCTCAATGTTATTATACTGATGCAGATACCACTGATCCTATAACCAGCCCTCCTCTGGCTATACACATGAGCCAGTGTCACTATTGTGTCATTATATAGTGCTGGGTGTTATTATACTGATGTAGATACCACTGATCCTATAACCAGCCCTCATCTGGCTATACGCATGTGCCAGTGTCACTACTGTGTCATTATATAGTGCTGGGTGTTATACTGATGCAGATACCACTGATCCTATAACCAGCCCTCCTCTGACTATACCCATGTGCCAGTGTCACTACTGTGTCATTATATAGTGCTGGGTGTTATTATACTGATGCAGATACCACTGATCCTATAACCAGCCCTCCTCTGACTATACCCATGTGCCAGTGTCACTACTGTGTCATTATATAGTGCTGTGTGTTATTATACTGATGCAGATAGCACTGATCCTATAACCAGCCCTCCTCTGACTATACCCATGTACCAGTGTCACTACTGTGTCATTATATAGTGCTGTGTGTTATTATACTGATGCAGATACCACTGATCCTATAACCAGCCCTCCTCTGGCTATACCCATGTGCCAGTGTCACTACTGTGTCATTATATAGTGCTGTGTGTTATTATACTGATGCAGATACCACTGATCCTATAACCAGCCCTCCTCTGACTATACCCATGTGCCAGTGTCACTACTGTGTCATTATATAGTGCTGAATGTTATTATACTGATGCAGATAGCACTGATCCTATAACCAGCCCTCCTCTGACTATACCCATGTGCCAGTGTCACTACTGTGTCATTATATAGTGCTGAATGTTATTATACTGATGCAGATAGCACTGATCCTATAACCAGCCCTCATCTGGCTATACCCATGTGCCAGTGTCACTACTGTGTCATTATTTAGCACTGGTTGTTATTATACTGATGCAGATACCACGGATCCTATAACCAGCCCTCCTCTGGCTATACCCATGGGCCAGTGTCACTACTGTGTCATTATATAGTGCTGGGTGTTATTATACTGATGCAGGTACCACTGATCCTATAACCAGCCCTCCTCTGGCTATACCCATGTGCTAGTGTCACTACTGTGTCATTATATAGTGCTTGGTGTTATTATACTGATGCAGATACCACTGATCCTATAACCAGCCCTCATCTGGCTATACCCATGTGCCAGTGTCACTACTGTGTCATTATATAGTGCTTGGTGTTATTATACTGATGCAGATACCACTGATCCTATAACCAGCCCTCCTCTGGCTATACCCATGTGCTAGTGTCACTACTGTGTCATTATTTAGCACTGGTTGTTATTATACTGATGCAGATACCACGGATCCTATAACCAGCCCTCCTCTGGCTATACCCATGTGCTAGTGTCACTACTGTGTCATTATATAGTGCTGGGTGTTATTATACTGATGCAGATACCACTGATCCTATAACCAGCCCTCCTCTGACTATACCCATGTGCTAGTGTCACTACTGTGTCATTATATAGTGCTGGGTGTTATTATACTGATGCAGATAGCACTGATCCTATAACCAGCCCTCATCTGGCTATACCCATGTGCCAGTGTCACTACTGTGTCATTATATAGTGCTGGGTGTTATTATACTGATGCAGATACCATTGATCCTATAACCAGCCCTCATCTGGCTATACCCATGTGCCAGTGTCACTACTGTGTCATTATATAGTGCTGGGTGTTGTTATACTGATGCAGATACCACTGATCCTATAACCAGCCCTCCTCTGGCTATACCCATGTGCCAGTGTCACTACTGTGTCATTATATAGTGCTGGGTGTTATTATACTGATGCAGATACCACTGATTCTATAACCAGCCCTTGTCTGACTATACCCATGTGCCAGTGTCCCTACTGTGTCATTATACAGTGCTGGGTGTTATTATACTGATGCAGATACCACTGATCCTATAACCAGCCCTTGTCTGACTATATGCATGTACCAGTGTCACTACTGTGTCATTATATAGTGCTTGGTGTTATTATACTGATGCAGATACCACTGATCCTATAACCAGCCCTCATCTGGCTATACGCATGTACCAGTGTCACTACTGTGTCATTATATAGTGCTTGGTGTTATTATACTGATGCAGATACCACTGATCCTATAACCAGCCCCAGTGTCACTACTGTGTCATTATATAGTGCTGGGTGTTATTATACTGATGCAGATACCATTGATCCTATAACCAGCTCTCATCTGGCTTTACCCATGTGCCAGTGTCACTACTGTGTCATTATATAGTGCTGGGTGTTGTTATACTGATGCAGATACCACTGATCCTATAACCAGCCCTCCTCTGGCTATACCCATGTGCCAGTGTCACTACTGTGTCATTATATAGTGCTGGGTGTTATTATACTGATGCAGATACCACTGATCCTATAACCAGCCCTCCTCTGGCTATACCCATGTGCCAGTGTCACTACTGTGTCATTATATAGTGCTGGGTGTTATTATACTGATGCAGATACCACAGATCCTATAACCAGCCCTCCTCTGGCTATACACATGAGCCAGTGTCACTACTGTTTCATTATATAGTGCTGGGTGTTATTATACTGATGCAGATACCACTGATCCTATAACCAGCCCTCCTCTGGCTATACCCATGTGCCAGTGTCACTACTGTGTCATTATATAGTGCTGGGTGTTATTATACTAATGCAGGTACCACTGATCCTATAACCAGCCCTCCTCTGGCTATACCCATGTGCCAGTGTCACTACTGTGTCATTATATAGTGCTGGGTGTTATTATACTGATGTAGATACCACTGATCCTATAACCAGCCCTCCTCTGGCTATACCCATGTGCCAGTGTCACTACTGTGTCATTATATAGTGCTGGGTGTTATTATACTGATGCAGATACCACTGATCCTATAACCAGCCCTCCTCTGGCTATACGCATGTGCCAGTGTCACTACTGTGTCATTATATAGTGCTGGGTGTTATTATACTGATGCAGATACCACTGATCCTATAACCAGCCCTCCTCTGGCTATACGCATGTGCCAGTGTCACTACTGTGTCATTATTTAGCACTGGGTGTTATTATACTGATGCAGATACCACTGATCCTATAATCAGCCCTCCTCTGGCCATACGCATGTGTGAGTGTCACTACTGTGTCATTATATAGTGCTGGGTGTTATTATACTGATGCAGATACCACTGATCCTATAACCAGCCCTTGTCTGGCTATACCCATGTGCCAGTGTCACTACTGTGTCATTATATAGTGCTGGGTGTTATTATACTGATGCAGATACCACTGATCCTATAACCAGACCTCCACTGGCTATAGCCATGAGCCAGTGTCACTTCTGTGTCATTATATAGTGCTGGGTGTTATTATACTGATGCAGATACTACTGATCCTATAACCAGCCCTTCTCTGGCTATACCCATGTGCCAGTGTCATTACTGTGTCATTATATAGTGCTGGGTGTTATTATGCTGATGCAGATACCACTGATCCTATAACCAGCCCTCCTCTGGCTATACCCTTGAGCCAGTGTCACTTCTGTGTCTTTATATAGTGTTGGGTGTTATTATACTGATGTAGATACCACTGATCCTATAACCAGCCCTCATCTGGCTATACCCATGTGCCAGTGTCACTACTGTGTCATTATATAGTGCTGGGTGTTGTTATACTGATGCAGATACCACTGATCCTATAACCAGCCCTCCTCTGGCTATACCCATGTGCCAGTGTCATTACTGTGTCATTATTTAGCGCTGGGTATGATTATACTGATGCAGATACCACTGATCCTATAACCAGCCCTCATCTGGCTATACCCATGTGCCAGTGTCACTACTGTGTCATTATTTAGCGCTGGGTATTATTATACTGATGCAGATACCACTGATCCTATAACCAGCCCTCCTCTGGCTATACCCATGTGCCAGTGTCCCTACTGTGTCATTATATAGTGCTGGGTTTTATTATACTGATGCAGATACCACTGATCCTATAACCAGCCCTCCTCTGGCTATACGCATGTGCCAGTGTTACTACTGTGTCATTATATAGTGCTGGGTGTTATTATACTGATGCAGATACCACTGATCCTATAACCAGCCCTTGTCTGGCTATACCCATGTGCCAGTGTCACTACTGTGTCATTATATAGTGCTGGGTATTATTATACTGATGCAGATACCACTGATCCTATAACCAGCCCTCCTCTGGCTATACCCATGTGCCAGTGTCCCTACTGTGTCATTATATAGTGCTGGCTTTTATTATACTGATGCAGATACCACTGATCCTATAACCAGCCCTCCTCTGGCTATACGCATGTGCCAGTGTTACTACTGTGTCATTATATAGTGCTGGGTATTATTATACTGATGCAGATACCACTGATCCTATTACCAGCCCTCCTCTGGCTATACCCTTGAGCCAGTGTCACTTCTGTGTCTTTATATAGTGCTGGGTATTATTATACTGATGCAGATACCACTGATCCTATAACCAGCCCTCCTCTGGCTATACCCATGTGCCAGTGTCCCTACTGTGTCATTATATAGTGCTGGGTGTTATTATACTGATGCAGATACCACTGATCCTATAACCAGCCCTTGTCTGGCTATACCCATGTGCCAGTGTCACTACTGTGTCATTATATAGTGCTGGGTATTATTATACTGATGCAGATACCACTGATCCTATTACCAGCCCTCCTCTGGCTATACCCTTGAGCCAGTGTCACTTCTGTGTCTTTATATAGTGCTGGGTGTTATTATACTGATGCAGATACCACTGATCCTATAACCAGCCCTCCTCTGGCTATACCCATGTGCCAGTGTTACTACTGTGTCATTATATAGTGCTGGGTTTTATTATACTGATGCAGATACCACTGATCCTATAACCAGCCCTCCTCTGGCTATACCCATGTGCCAGTGTCACTACTGTGTCATTATATAGTGCTGGGTTTTATTATACTGATGCAGATACCACTGATCCTATAACCAGCCCTCCTCTGGCTATACCCATGAGCCAGTGTCACTACTGTGTCATTATATAGTGCTGAGTGTTATTATACTGATGCAGATACCACTGATCCTATAACCAGCCCTCCTCTGGCTATACGCATGTGCCAGTGTTACTACTGTGTCATTATATAGTGCTGGGTTTTATTATACTGATGCAGGTACCACTGATCCTATAACCAGACGTCCTCTGGCTATACCCATGTGCTAGTGTCACTACTGTGTCATTATATAGCACTGGGTGTTATTATACTGATGCAGATACCACTGATCCTATAACCAGCCTTCCTCTGGCTATACCCATGTGCCAGTGTCACTTCTGTGTCATTATACAGTGCTGGGTGTTATTATACTGATGCAGGTACCACTGATCCTATAACCAGCCCTCCTCTGGCTATACCCATGTGCCAGTGTTACTATTGTGTCATTATATAGTGCTGGGTTTTATTATACTGATGCAGATACCACTGATCCTATAACCAGCCCTCCTCTGGCTATACCCATGTGCCAGTGTCACTACTGTGTCATTATATAGTGCTGGGTGTTATTATACTGATGCAGATACCACTGATCCTATAACCAGCCCTCCTCTGGCTATACCTATGTGCCAGTGTCCCTACTGTGTCATTATATAGTGCTGGGTTTTATTATACTGATGCAGATACCACTGATCCTATAACCAGCCCTTCTCTGGCTATACCCATGTGCCAGTGTCACTACTGTGTCATTATATAGTGCTGGGTGTTATTATACTGATGCAGATACCACTGATCCTATAACCAGCCCTCCTCTGGCTATACCCATGTGCCAGTGTTACTACTGTGTCATTATATAGTGCTGGGTTTTATTATACTGATGCAGATACCACTGATCCTATAACCAGCCCTCCTATGGCTATACCCATGTGCCAGTGTTACTACTGTGTCATTATATAGTGCTGGGTTTTATTATACTGATGCAGATACCACTGATCCTATAACCAGCCCTCCTCTGGCTATACCCATGAGCCAGTGTCACTACTGTGTCATTATATAGTGCTGAGTGTTATTATACTGATGCAGATACCACTGATCCTATAACCAGCCCTCATCTGGCTATACCCATGTGCCAGTGTCACTACTGTGTCATTATATAGTGCTTGGTGTTATTATACTGATGCAGATACCATTGATCCTATAACCAGCCCTCCTCTGGCTATACCCATGTGCCAGTGTCACTACTGTGTCTTTATATAGTGCTGGGTGTTATTATACTGATGTAGATACCACTGATCCTATAACCAGCCCTCATCTGGCTATACCCATGTGCCAGTGTCACTACTGTGTCATTATATAGTGCTGGGTGTTGTTATACTGATGCAGATACCATTGATCCTATAACCAGCCCTCATCTGGCTATACCCATGTGCCAGTGTCACTACTGTGTCATTATATAGTGCTGGGTGTTATTATACTGATGCAGATACCATTGATCCTATAACCAGCCCTCATCTGGCTATACCCATGTGCCAGTGTCACTACTGTGTCATTATATAGTGCTGGGTGTTGTTATACTGATGCAGATACCACTGATCCTATAACCAGCCCTCCTCTGGCTATACCCATGTGCCAGTGTCACTACTGTGTCATTATATAGTGCTGGGTGTTATTATACTGATGCAGATACCACTGATTCTATAACCAGCCCTTGTCTGACTATACCCATGTGCCAGTGTCACTACTGTGTCATTATACAGTGCTGGGTGTTATTATACTGATGCAGATACCACTGATCCTATAACCAGCCCTTGTCTGACTATATGCATGTACCAGTGTCACTACTGTGTCATTATATAGTGCTTGGTGTTATTATACTGATGCAGATACCACTGATCCTATAACCAGCCCTCATCTGGCTATACGCATGTACCAGTGTCACTACTGTGTCATTATATAGTGCTTGGTGTTATTATACTGATGCAGATACCACTGATCCTATAACCAGCCCCAGTGTCACTACTGTGTCATTATATAGTGCTGGGTGTTATTATACTGATGCAGATACCATTGATCCTATAACCAGCTCTCATCTGGCTTTACCCATGTGCCAGTGTCACTACTGTGTCATTATATAGTGCTGGGTGTTGTTATACTGATGCAGATACCACTGATCCTATAACCAGCCCTCCTCTGGCTATACCCATGTGCCAGTGTCACTACTGTGTCATTATATAGTGCTGGGTGTTATTATACTGATGCAGATACCACTGATCCTATAACCAGCCCTCCTCTGGCTATACCCATGTGCCAGTGTCACTACTGTGTCATTATATAGTGCTGGGTGTTATTATACTGATGCAGATACCACAGATCCTATAACCAGCCCTCCTCTGGCTATACGCATGAGCCAGTGTCACTACTGTTTCATTATATAGTGCTGGGTGTTATTATACTGATGCAGATACCACTAATCCTATAACCAGCCCTCCTCTGGCTATACCCATGTGCCAGTGTCACTACTGTGTCATTATATAGTGCTGGGTGTTATTATACTAATGCAGGTACCACTGATCCTATAACCAGCCCTCCTCTGGCTATACCCATGTGCCAGTGTCACTACTGTGTCATTATATAGTGCTGGGTGTTATTATACTGATGTAGATACCACTGATCCTATAACCAGCCCTCCTCTGGCTATACCCATGTGCCAGTGTCACTACTGTGTCATTATATAGTGCTGGGTGTTATTATACTGATGCAGATACCACTGATCCTATAACCAGCCCTCCTCTGGCTATACGCATGTGCCAGTGTCACTACTGTGTCATTATATAGTGCTGGGTGTTATTATACTGATGCAGATACCACTGATCCTATAACCAGCCCTCCTCTGGCTATACGCATGTGCCAGTGTCACTACTGTGTCATTATTTAGCACTGGGTGTTATTATACTGATGCAGATACCACTGATCCTATAATCAGCCCTCCTCTGGCCATACGCATGTGTGAGTGTCACTACTGTGTCATTATATAGTGCTGGGTGTTATTATACTGATGCAGATACCACTGATCCTATAACCAGCCCTTGTCTGGCTATACCCATGTGCCAGTGTCACTACTGTGTCATTATATAGTGCTGGGTGTTATTATACTGATGCAGATACCACTGATCCTATAACCAGACCTCCACTGGCTATAGCCATGAGCCAGTGTCACTTCTGTGTCATTATATAGTGCTGGGTGTTATTATACTGATGCAGATACTACTGATCCTATAACCAGCCCTTCTCTGGCTATACCCATGTGCCAGTGTCATTACTGTGTCATTATATAGTGCTGGGTGTTATTATGCTGATGCAGATACCACTGATCCTATAACCAGCCCTCCTCTGGCTATACCCTTGAGCCAGTGTCACTTCTGTGTCTTTATATAGTGTTGGGTGTTATTATACTGATGTAGATACCACTGATCCTATAACCAGCCCTCATCTGGCTATACCCATGTGCCAGTGTCACTACTGTGTCATTATATAGTGCTGGGTGTTGTTATACTGATGCAGATACCACTGATCCTATAACCAGCCCTCCTCTGGCTATACCCATGTGCCAGTGTCATTACTGTGTCATTATTTAGCGCTGGGTATGATTATACTGATGCAGATACCACTGATCCTATAACCAGCCCTCATCTGGCTATACCCATGTGCCAGTGTCACTACTGTGTCATTATTTAGCGCTGGGTATTATTATACTGATGCAGATACCACTGATCCTATAACCAGCCCTCCTCTGGCTATACCCATGTGCCAGTGTCCCTACTGTGTCATTATATAGTGCTGGGTTTTATTATACTGATGCAGATACCACTGATCCTATAACCAGCCCTCCTCTGGCTATACGCATGTGCCAGTGTTACTACTGTGTCATTATATAGTGCTGGGTGTTATTATACTGATGCAGATACCACTGATCCTATAACCAGCCCTTGTCTGGCTATACCCATGTGCCAGTGTCACTACTGTGTCATTATATAGTGCTGGGTATTATTATACTGATGCAGATACCACTGATCCTATAACCAGCCCTCCTCTGGCTATACCCATGTGCCAGTGTCCCTACTGTGTCATTATATAGTGCTGGGTTTTATTATACTGATGCAGATACCACTGATCCTATAACCAGCCCTCCTCTGGCTATACGCATGTGCCAGTGTTACTACTGTGTCATTATATAGTGCTGGGTATTATTATACTGATGCAGATACCACTGATCCTATTACCAGCCCTCCTCTGGCTATACCCTTGAGCCAGTGTCACTTCTGTGTCTTTATATAGTGCTGGGTATTATTATACTGATGCAGATACCACTGATCCTATAACCAGCCCTCCTCTGGCTATACCCATGTGCCAGTGTCCCTACTGTGTCATTATATAGTGCTGGGTGTTATTATACTGATGCAGATACCACTGATCCTATAACCAGCCCTTGTCTGGCTATACCCATGTGCCAGTGTCACTACTGTGTCATTATATAGTGCTGGGTATTATTATACTGATGCAGATACCACTGATCCTATTACCAGCCCTCCTCTGGCTATACCCTTGAGCCAGTGTCACTTCTGTGTCTTTATATAGTGCTGGGTGTTATTATACTGATGCAGATACCACTGATCCTATAACCAGCCCTCCTCTGGCTATACCCATGTGCCAGTGTCACTACTGTGTCATTATATAGTGCTGGGTTTTATTATACTGATGCAGATACCACTGATCCTATAACCAGCCCTCCTCTGGCTATACCCATGTGCCAGTGTCACTACTGTGTCATTATATAGTGCTGGGTTTTATTATACTGATGCAGATACCACTGATCCTATAACCAGCCCTCCTCTGGCTATACCCATGAGCCAGTGTCACTACTGTGTCATTATATAGTGCTGGGTGTTATTATACTGATGCAGATACCACTGATCCTATAACCAGCCCTCCTCTGGCTATACGCATGTGCCAGTGTTACTACTGTGTCATTATATAGTGCTGGGTTTTATTATACTGATGCAGGTACCACTGATCCTATAACCAGACGTCCTCTGGCTATACCCATGTGCTAGTGTCACTACTGTGTCATTATATAGCACTGGGTGTTATTATACTGATGCAGATACCACTGATCCTATAACCAGCCTTCCTCTGGCTATACCCATGTGCCAGTGTCACTTCTGTGTCATTATACAGTGCTGGGTGTTATTATACTGATGCAGGTACCACTGATCCTATAACCAGCCCTCCTCTGGCTATACCCATGTGCCAGTGTTACTATTGTGTCATTATATAGTGCTGGGTTTTATTATACTGATGCAGATACCACTGATCCTATAACCAGCCCTCCTCTGGCTATACCCATGTGCCAGTGTCACTACTGTTTCATTATATAGTGCTGGGTGTTATTATACTGATGCAGATACCACTGATCCTATAACCAGCCCTCCTCTGGCTATACCTATGTGCCAGTGTCCCTACTGTGTCATTATATAGTGCTGGGTTTTATTATACTGATGCAGATACCACTGATCCTATAACCAGCCCTTCTCTGGCTATACCCATGTGCCAGTGTCACTACTGTGTCATTATATAGTGCTGGGTGTTATTATACTGATGCAGATACCACTGATCCTATAACCAGCCCTCCTCTGGCTATACCCATGTGCCAGTGTTACTACTGTGTCATTATATAGTGCTGGGTTTTATTATACTGATGCAGATACCACTGATCCTATAACCAGCCCTCCTATGGCTATACCCATGTGCCAGTGTTACTACTGTGTCATTATATAGTGCTGGGTTTTATTATACTGATGCAGATACCACTGATCCTATAACCAGCCCTCCTCTGGCTATACCCATGAGCCAGTGTCACTACTGTGTCATTATATAGTGCTGAGTGTTATTATACTGATGCAGATACCACTGATCCTATAACCAGCCCTCCTCTGGCTATACGCATGTGCCAGTGTTACTACTGTGTCATTATATAGTGCTGGGTTTTATTATACTGATGCAGGTACCACTGATCCTATAACCAGCCGTCCTCTGGCTATACCCATGTGCTAGTGTCACTACTGTGTCATTATATAGCACTGGGTGTTATTATACTGATGCAGATACCACTGATCCTATAACCAGCCTTCCTCTGGCTATGCCCATGTGCCAGTGTCACTTCTGTGTCATTATACAGTGCTGGGTGTTATTATACTGATGCAGGTACCACTGATCCTATAACCAGCCCTCCTCTGGCTATACCCATGTGCCAGTGTCACTTCTGTGTCATCATACAGTGCTGGGTGTTATTATACTGATGCAGATACCACTGATCCTATAACCAGCCCTCCTCTGGCTATACCCATGTGCCAGTGTTACTACTGTGTCATTATATAGTGCTGGGTGTTGTTATACTGATGCAGATACCACTGCTCCTATAGCCAGCCCTCATCTGGCTATACCCATGTGCCAGTGTCACTGCTGTGTCATTATTTAGTGCTGGGTTTTATTATACTGATGTAGATACCACTGATCCTATAACCAGCCCTCCTCTGGCTATACCCATGTGCCGGTGTCACTACTGTGTCTTTGTATAGAGCTGGGTGTTATTATACTGATGCAGATACACATCCAGTATTTCACTCAGGATTTATTCCATAACTTATCACCCAATATCGCTAGCAGTCTCTTGGCAAGCCACTAACTTTATTCACACAACATTTTTTTTTAATTCCTATTATTTAATCAGTATTAAAAGAAATTATAAGGTTGTGGCGGACACTGAAAGGGCTAGTCACGGACACCAGTGTCCGTGTACGGACACCTTGCCTATCCCTGAGTATAAGCTAGGGTCTTAGTAATACAAACATACCATCCTCAAGTATTTAACTATCACAGATGTTTGTGGTAAACACAAGTCCAGGATAATATTGTATGAAGTCTGTATTAATCTGTGCAACTTCCTTAGATAAAGTGCTAATTGATTCTGGACATCCAGGCTCCCTTTTAATTGCTCAACTATCATTTGCAATCTAAGCACATTTTTAACTTGAGAAAAAGAGGGAGCAGTATGTTTTGGCCAGCATTTAATGGGACAATGTACACCATTTTTCATATAACTGCATGTAATAGACAATACTATGCACAGATACTAATATAAAAATCCAGTATAAAACCTTTTAAAAATGTACTTAGAAGCTTCCCAGTTTAGCACTGTTGATGTTAGTCTGGGATATCCAGTAAAAGGGGCTGGGAAAGCAGGAACAGCAGACCCCCTCCCCTGCATATGAAAAACCCTTTACACAAACAGGAGCAAGTAGGAGGCTTTAGACATCAGTATACATATAAAACGTTGGGGCTTGGTTAGGAGTCTGAAAATCAGCAAATTTTTTAAAAAAATAAGCAAAACTATACATTTTTACACAAAACACCCCCAGATGGGCTATATAAATGGATCATCTACAAAAAATTTATGCAAAGAAAAATCTAGTGTACATTGTCCATTTAAGGATTTATTTCCTAACTAGTAATACTACTAAGGGGCCGATTTACTAATGTCCGCCACATATCGATAAATGCCGACAGCATACGCTGTCAGCTTTTATCATTGCACAAGCATTTCGAGTGAAATGCTTGTGCAATGCTGCCCACTGCAGGTGGTGTTAATCAACCCGGTCGTATCTTACGACCGCTGCTTCTTAACTTTCACTTCAGGCGGACCTGAAGCAGAGTGGGTCGGAAGCAGCATCCGCTGCTTCATTAATCGACTCCTAAGTGTTGAGTCAAATAATGAGATACCCATTGTAGAAATATGTATGTATATATATATTTATATATATATATATATATATATATATATATATATATATATATATATATATATATATATTATATGGTTAAATCACAATTTGTATCTTAAGTGAAGTGAATCCAATATTGGCTTTTATTTCAAAATTGGCCAACTAATGGGCAACTCCAAAAATAATGAAGTAAATTTGCAGCTTTCATAAAGCATTTAGCACATTTATTATTCCGAAACTCAATCCATTTATCCAGACTTCTTGGGCTAAAGTAAGCCTTATGCAGGATTCTGATTTGGGACTCCCGTAGGGTAGCTGATAGAGTTGTCTTCCTTACCTTTTCTAATCTATCAGGCACTTTGGTCCATGTAATGACAAATCTACTATTCCTCTCCCATAATTTAACCAAAGTTTGCTAAATGTTAGAGAGGAAAAATCTACCAATTAAATTAGGCCTGTGAGATGCGAAATTGAGGTCCTTCCCAGAATACGTGATTATCTCTGACCATACGCCCTATATAATGTCTGAGCTCTAGATAAGCATAAAAATGCTTAGTTGGGATCAACCTTTGAAAAAAAGGTTTTAGTTGTGTGTGATAGTTGTTCCAATATTGCTCCAATATTGTATGTACCCGTAGTTTCCCAAAGTACAAAGGGTGAAGTGTCATCTCCTGTAGGGAAGTCAGGGCTCAAGTCAAGCGGGAACGCATGGGAACGGAGTTCCTGCACTATTTTTTCAAGAGCAACTAAGTTCCCTCTGGACAAAGAACAGAAATGCTTCAATAAACACTGCTGCTGCTGGTGGGAGGAGCTGGAGCACAGTCTGGTTAGAGGGATAGGGAGATCCTCTAGTAATGGGCAGTAACAGTTCCTGCAATACACTAAATGCAAGCCTATACGCGGTCCTGCTTCGTGATCACCCTGTACTGTGAGTAACACATGGTGCTTACATTTCTGTGTGTCTTGATCTGGGGTTATTGCTTAGCTCCCCTCAGCAGAAATAGGACTATTGCAGCTTAAGTGGGTGAGACTCTGTGACAGAGGAGGAGTCTCGGGCCTGAAAGCAACCATTCAACCCTTCATTGGTTTTAATTTGCTTTCATAAACCAAAATGTATAGATTATATATATATATATATATATATATATATACAGTGTGTGTATGTGTGTGCGTATATATAAAACAATATTAACTGTGAGGGGGGGTGGATGTCTTGGTGAGTTCCCACACTTTTTTTGTAGGACTTGACCTCTGAGGGAAGTCAGGATTCCGAGTGATAGGTAAGTAGGTCAAAAAATTGTAAGGTTTCCAAAGAAATTTGTGTGCCTCCACCAGGCCTTTAAGGGATCTTTATGAAGCAGATTCATTCCATATTTTTTTTTTTTCAAAATAATTTTATTTGATTTTAAATAGTTAGAAATAACATTTGGGGAATCGCTGGTCCCCCACACAAACAACGAGTTTCAATATTCAATATTCAGCAAAGTTACGGACCAAGCGGTCCTAAAAGGAATATATAATATACAAAGTAACAAGAATCAGGTTGGTCACCACAAGTATAGAGGTAAGTGTATTAATCAGGTTGGGTCATGATGGGAGACCAATGGATATATTCAATACAACACCTTTTTTTTTTAGCCATGTATGAGGCACATTGTGGAATAGGGAAGAAAGGGGGGGAGCATAAGTAGGGGGGGATACCAGCTGACTAGGGGCAACAGCTGTGGGGCAGGTTATATGAGATGCCTATTAGGAAGTGGGTAATGGATCTTGTGTTGCGGCAGGTGGGCCCCATGAGGTTTCATATTTATCTTTCCAGTCTGCCCATATCATCTTGAACAGGTCAGAATTGTTTAAGTCAAGGTATATGGCCTTTTCCATATGGTAAAGGAAAGCCATTGTGTTCACAATCTCACTCCACCGGGGGGATAAAGCCCTTTTCCAGGATCTAGCTATATTAATTTTGATAGAAGCCAACAGATATATGCTAAACATGCTTTGGTGTTTGGGTAAATCATGGAGATCTAAGTACAGTAGTGTTGTGATTGGACCTGCTGGTACAGTACACTGATACCAAAGTAAAAAAGGGTGCGAAGTCCCTTTTCCCACAGAGGTTTGATCTTGGGGCACTCCCACCAAATATGGAGCATATTACCCTGGAGACCACAATTCCTCCAGCAAAGAGGAGAAACTCCTGAGTACAACTTAGACAAGCGAGTAGGGACCATGTACCAGTGTGAAATAACCTTTTAATAAGTTTCAAACATCGTGACACAGTGAAGGGTTTTTTTTGTCAAAAGAAAGGCCTTTTGCCACGAGTCAGCAGAGATTTGGGAATGTAAGAGAGTGTCCCACCTCGTCAGATGTGGGGCAGTTTCAGGTGGTAATGTTCCGTCAAGCAGTCTATAGTGAGCTGATAATGGTTTGACAAGTCTAAGTCCCCCCCGCCAGACAGACTCCCAAGGGGTGGGGTGTCGAGGTGAAGAAGGGAGGAAACCCCAGCTTTTTAGGAGGCTTTTAACCCTAAGTGCTTCAAAGAAAAGGAATGGAGGAATATCTATGTGAGGCTCCAAGTGCGCTAAGGGTAAGAATCCATCTGGCTGTGAGGCAGACCAGAATTCCGAAATCTGTTTAACTCCTAGTCGGGCCCAGATGTTGGGATGAGTGTCTGTCAACCCCATGAGGAGGCCCGCTCTACCGAGGTGATAGGAGAGGGATAGGGGGCAATTAATTGGCGATGTCAAACCTTGTCCCAGACGGACAAGCACTCCAAGATTACCATATTACTGATGCCCAAAGTTCTGTGACTATGTGGCGGAGTCCAGATTACATCTTTTAGAAGGACATTATGTGGCAATGAGGCCTGTTCAATCTCCCGCCATCTGTCACGAGACTGGAGTACTCCCCATTGGGAAATATGTGTAAGCATGGCCCCCTCGTAGTATTTCCCACTGAGGGAGATGCTAGGCCCCCCAAATGGATAGGGAATTGTAAGGTTTTTTGGGCAATTCAGGGAGTCTTGCCCTTCCAGATAAACTTGGTTATCTCACTCTGAAATTGCTATAAGAGATGCATGGGAATTCTGATTTGAAGGCAGCGGAAAAGATAGGTAAGTTTAGGGAGAAAAGACATTTTAAGAGAGGCAATACGCCCCATCCAAGAAATAGATTTGTGATCCCAAGTATTCATTCCATATTTTTTAAGACCAACAGAATGGGGTATATGTAAAAGATAAGCCAACGACAAGTTGCGCAAGACAGATCGTTCCAAATCCTGTCTAAAAAAGTGTTGCATACCAAGCTGCCCGTAAAAAAGACTAAGTGTACTGAAGCAGCCCAATTATACAATCTAATATCTGGTAGACCAAAGCCACCACCTGCGTAGCGTACACTAATACCCATAAACTACCTATTAACCCCATAAACCGAGCCCCCCCCGCATCGCAAACAATATTTAAAACGTATTAACCCCTAATCTGCCGCCCGCCCACTTCCCCGCCACTATAATAAAGTTATTAACCCCTATTCCGCCGCTCCCCGCCACCGCCGCCACTAACTAAACCTGTTAACCCCTAAACCGCCAGCCCCCCACATCGCCACTACTAAATAAACCTATTAACCACCAGCCCCCCACATCGCCACTAATAAATTAAACTATTAAACCCTAAACCTATCACCCCCTACCTTTAAATTAATTCTCATCTTGAGAAAGCCACGACAAGTGGTGAAACGCGTTGATGGTTGCATCACGGACATAAACTTTATTTTGTCCAACATAACAAACCTAAAAGAACGGAGGATTGCAAAGGATTGCATTGGCACTTCTTTTTCAACTACAAGTAACATACACGCTCTGCGCAGAGTTGAAGTTTTTCCCTGCTGGGACGGATCTATGCTGAGAGGGGGCTTGTAAGATGTGGCCAATGCATATACACATATTTCAACACTTGCTGTCAAAATAACTGCATTGTTAGAACTCCTGCATCCTCCATGTTTTAAAGGGACATGGAAGATAAACGTTTCATGATTCAGAAAGAGTGTGCAATTAAAAAAAACCTGCTTCTGTTGTCAAATTTACTTCTTTCTTTTGGTATCATTTGTTGAAAGATAGGTACTTTCCATGACATAATTATTCTAAGGAGTATGCCTATGTCAGAAGCACTCTATGGATATTTATTTTACAAACATTGCAGACACATTACTCTGGCATTAAACACAAAAGTAATATAACTGTGAGAAATGCTAGTGGTTTATAAACAAATACATTGATAAATAAGTATATCTACCTACCAGTAGTAGCTGATTTTGCCTGTGGTATCCCTACCTATACTTAAAGGGACAGTTAAGTCCAAAAAAAACTTTCATGATTCAAACAGAGCATTTAATTTTAAATAAGTTTCCAATTTACTTTTATCATCAATTTTGCTTTGTTCTCTTCGTATTCTTAGTTGAAAGCTAAACCTAGGAGGTTCATATGCAAATTTCCTAGACCTTGAAGGCCGCCTCTAATCTAAATGCATTTTGACAGTTTTTCACCATTAGAGGGCGTTAGTTCATGTGTTTCATATAGATAACATTGAGCTCATGCACGTGAATTTACCATGGAGTGAGCACTGATTGGCTGAAATGTAAGTCTGTAAAAAAAGAACTGAAATAAGGGGTCAGTCTGCAGAGACTTAGATACAAGGTAATTACAGAGGTAAACTGTGTATTATTATAACTGTGTTGGTTGCAACACTGGGGAATGGGTATTAAAGGGGTTATCTATCTTTTAAAACAACAAAAATTCTGGTGTTGACTGTCCCTTTAAAGCTTCTATACTTAAAGTGACATTATACTGCCAAATTGGTTTTTCCTTAACCCTTTAGTGACCAGACCATTTTTCAAATTTCTTAACTTTGGGACCAGGGCTATTTTTACATTTCTGCGGTGTTTGTGTTTAGCTGTAAATTTTGTGTTTTGGCTGATTGAAGTGGCGGTGGGCTCCGGGAGCGGCGGTTTAGGGGTTAACATGTTTAATATAGTTGCGGCAGGGTCTAGGAGCGGCGGTTTAGGGGTTAATAACTTTATTTAGTTGCGGGGGGTGCCGGTATAGGGGGGTATAACAGTATAGTATAGTGTGAGTGCTTAGTGACAGGGGTATCAATAAAGCTGTGATAAAGCCGAAGAGCAGCGAGATCGGATGAGTGATAACTATCACAGTCCGCTGCTCATCGCCCCGTACTTGGTGCGTGGCTTTTTGACCGATTTTTTGATAACTTTGGCGAGCGTATTCAGGTCCACGGCGGCGATGTGAGGCGAGCTTAGGCGGGCGTATTGGGGCCGGCGAAGGCAGGTACGTACGGAGCTTGATAACTAGAGGCCTATGTATCTTTTTAAACTTAGTTTAATTTACCCCATAGGGGGCATGTATGCAACTATGTATTACTATCTAATTTATGATCTATATCTCTTTACTACTTGTATCATTATTACAGTGTGTTTTTTTAGTTAATTCATTGACTGTTGATTGCAATATATACGAGTGGTATATACCACCTTAAATCACAGTGATACACCTACAAAAAAGATTGGCCAATGAAAGAAAAGGGATGGGGTATATAAGAAACCCTGCAAAAATAGGAAACACATGTTGAAAAAGCCCCAAGAGAGGGGAGAAACGCGTTGATTGTGTAACCTAGCTGAGTGACCCTCACTTCTTTGTCCCATTCGGACCATCAGCATATACCCTATCTAACCACAGTTTAGTAGGGATACTAGCTTCTATCACTGCATAATAGACTGATCGCAGTCTTCTTACAGCTATCTATCTAGAGCAGAGGAAGGAGAAGTCCCGACAGGTGCTGATATCAGCTGTTAATGTCAGCTGTAACGTCAGTCGCACCACGTGGGCCGACGCATCCGCGGGAGCAGGAACAAACTCCACTAACCAAGATGCAGACTACAGGAAGGACCTGAACTACAACTGCACAACTCTGCATAAAAAAAAAGAGTGCACGGTATTTAACCTGCAGAGCCCTCAACATCACACAGAGATTCTGTGAAACGGCAGATACCTATCATAAAGGCTAAGGTAACGCTCTCATATGTGACATCAGATTGATCCAATACTCCTCGGAGCAAGATCATCTGCATATGAGAGTAATTCTAGAGTGACTTTCTTTCTCCTACAAAAGACAATTCCACATATTTATATGCTTTATTGGATAAGCTTGACTTTTTAAGGTTTTACTAATCCACAAACGTTTTAAATCTGCAAACGTTATAAATTGGCATTATTGAATGGTTCACTGGACGTCTAGACCTAGTTTTTAATGCTTAGTTTTTAATGCATATTTTTAAATGATTATTTTACACTTATTGGGGCCTAGTTATCAAGCCGTCAACCTCAAATACGCTGGAATTCCGCAGCGTATTTGTGGCGAGGCTGATTCGCCTTAGTTATCAAGCCCTAGATACCGGCAAAAGTAGAATTTAGTGATGTAAGCTTCGATCCGCCGGACTCAGTCCGACACAGATCGATGCTTACGTCACTACAGATGTTCCGCACACATGTTCGGCACAATCTGACTACTTTTGCTAGTTATCAAAAAACTAGCAGGTACACTCGGCAGTTTTCCGGCCCAGCGTACCTGGTACCTGGAGGCGGCGGATCCCATAGGAATCAATGGGAGTCTGACCATAGCGAAAGTTCATGTTCGCTGCTGCCAGACATCCCATTGATTCCTATGGGAGATGTCTACACCTAACACCCTAACATGTACATCGAGTCTAAACACCCCTAATCTGCCCCCCCCTACACCACCGCAACTAAATAAAGTTATTACCCCCTAAACCACCGCTCCCGGAGCCCATCACCACTCTAATAAACTGATTAACCCCTAAACCGCCGCTCCCGGAGCCCACCGCCACTCTAATAAACTGATTAACCCCAAAACCGCCGCTCCCGGAGCCCACCGCAAGCTATAATAAATATGTTAACCCCTAAACCGCCGCTCCCGGTCCCCGCCGCAACTATAATATATGTATTAACCCCTAAACCGCCGCTCCCAGACCCCGCCGCCACCTACATGATACCTATTAACCCCTATCCTGCCCCCCCTATACCGTCGCCACCTATAATAAATGCATTAACCCCTATCCTGCCCCCCACTACACTGCCGCCACTGTAATAAAATTATTAACCCCTAAACCGAAGTCTAACCCTAACACCCCCCCTAACTTAAATATTAATTAAATAAATCTAAATAATATTTCTCTTATTAAATAAATTAATCCTATTTAAAACTAAATACTTACCTTTAAAATAAACCCTAAGATAGCTACAATATAAATAATAATTATATTGTAGCTATCTTAGGATTTATTTTTATTTTACAGGCATCTTTCAATTTTTTTTAACTAGGTACAATAGCTATTAAATAGTTATTAACTATTTAATAGCTACCTAGCTAAAATAAAGAGAAAATTACCTGTAAAATAAAAACTAACCTAAGTTACAATTACACCTAACACTACACTATACTTAAATAAATTATTTCTATTTAAAACTAAATACTTACCTGTAAAATAAACCCTAAGATAGCTACAATGTAATTAATAATTACATTGTAGCTATTTTAGGATTTATATTTATTTTACAGGTAACTTGGTATTTATTTTAGCTAGTTAGAATAGTTATTAAATAGTTATTAACTATTTAATAACTACCTAGCTAAAATAAATCCAAAATTACCTGTAAAATAAATCCTAACCTAAGTTACAATTAAACCTAACACTACACTATCATTAAATTAATTAAATAAATTACCTACAAATAACTACAATTAAATACAATTACATAAACTAACTAAAGTACAAAAAATAAAAAAAGCTAAGTTACAAAAAATAAAAAAAATAAGTTACAAACATTTAAAAAATATTACAACAATTTTAAGCTACTTACACCTAATCTAAGCCCCCTAATAAAATAACAAAGCCCCCCAAAATAAAAAAAATCCCTACCCTATTCTAAATTAAAAAATTCAAAGCTCTTTTACCTTACCAGCCCTTAAAAGGGCCTTTTGCGGGGCATGCCCCAAAGAATTCAGCTCTTTTGCCTGTAAAAGAAAAATACAACCCCCCCAACATTAAAACCCACCACCCACATACCCCTAATCTAACCCAAACCCCCCTTAAAAAAACCTAACACTACCCCCCTGAAGATCATCCTACCTTTAGTCGTCTTCAGCCAACCGACCATCGATGGAACCGAAGAGGAGATCCGGAGCGGCAGAAGTCATCATCCAAGGGGCGCTGAAGAAATCTTCCATCCGATGAAGTCATCATCCAGGCGGCGCTGAAGAATTCTTCCATCCGGGCGATGTCATCTTCCAAGCGGCGTCTTCAATCTTCATCCATCCTGAGCGGAGCGAAGCCATCTTCAGACGAGCCGACGCGGAGCCATCCTCTTCTTACCGACGACTACCGACAAATGGATATTCCTTTAAGGGACGTCATCCAAGATGGCGTCCCTTCAATTCCAATTGGCTGATAGGATTCTATCAGCCAATCGGAATTAAGGTAGGAAAAATCTGATTGGCTGATTGAATCAGCCAATCAGATTGAAGTTCAATCCGATTGGCTGATCCAATCAGCCAATCAGATTGAGCTCACATTCTATTGGCTGTTCCGATCAGCCAATAGAATGTGAGCTCAATCTGATTGGCTGATTGGATCAGCCAATCGGATTGAATTTCAATCTGATTGGCTGATTCAATCAGCCAATCAGATTTTTCCTACCTTAATTCCGATTGGCTCCGGATGGATGAAGATTGAAGACGCCGCTTGGAAGATGACATCGCCCGGATGGAAGAATTCTTCAGCGCCGCCTGGATGATGACTTCATCGGATGGAAGATTTCTTCAGCGCCCCTTGGATGATTACTTCTGCCGCTCCGGATCTCCTCTTCGGTTCCATCGATGGTGGGCTGGCTGAAGACGACTAAAGGTAGGATGATCTTCAGGGGGTAGTGTAAGGTTTTTTAAGGGGGGTTTGGGTTAGATTAGGGGTATGTGGGTGGTGGGTTTTAATATTGGGGGGGGTTGTATTTTTCTTTTACAGGCAAAAGAGCTGAATTCTTTGGGGCATGCCCCGCAAAAGGCCCTTTTAAGGGCTGGTAAGGTAAAAGAGCTTTGAACTTTTTAATTTAGAATAGGGTAGGGAATTTTTTTATTTTGGGGGGCTTTGTTATTTTATTAGGGGGCTTAGATTAGGTGTAAGTAGCTTAAAATTGTAATATTTTTTAAATGTTTGTAACTTATTTTTTTTATTTTTTGTAACTTAGCTTTTTTTATTTTTTGTACTTTAGTTAGTTTATGTAATTGTATTTAATTGTAGTTATTTGTAGGTAATTTATTTAATTAATTTAATGATAGTGTAGTGTTAGGTTTAATTGTAACTTAGGTTAGGATTTATTTTACAGGTAATTTTGTATTTCTTTTAGCTAGGTAGTTATTAAATAGTTAATAACTATTTAATAACTATTCTAACTAGCTAAAATAAAAACAAAGTTACCTGTAAAATAAATATAAACCCTAAAATAGCTACAATGTAATTATTAATTACATTGTAGCTATCTTAGGGTTTATTTTACAGGTAAGTATTTAGTTTTAAATAGGAATAATTTATTTAAGTATAGTGTAGTGTTAGGTGTAATTGTAACTTAGGTTAGTTTTTATTTTACAGGTAAATTTCTCTTTATTTTAGCTAGGTGGCTATTAAATAGTTAATAACTATTTAATAGCTATTGTACCTAGTTAAAAAAAATTGAAAGATGCCTGTAAAATAAAAATAAATCCTAAGATAGCTACAATATAATTATTATTTATATTGTAGCTATATTAGGTTTTTTTTTTTAAAGGTAAGTATTTAGTTTTAAATAGGATTAATTTAGTTAATAAGAGAAATATTATTTAGATTTATTTAATTAATATTTAAGTTAGGGGGGTGTTAGGGTTAGGGTTAGACTTAGGTTTAGGGGTTAATAATTTTATTACAGTGGCGGCGGTGTAGGGGGGGCAGGATAGGGGTTAATACATTTATTATAGGTGGCAACGGTGTAGGGGGGCAGATTAGGGGTTAATAAATTTAAAATAGGTTGCGGCGGGGTCCGGGAGCTGCGGTTTAGGGGTTAAACTATTTATTTAGTTGCGGCGAGGTCCGGGATCGTCAGGATAGGGGTTGATAACTTTATTATAGGTGGCGACGGTGTAGGGGGGGCAGGATAGGGGTTACTAGGTATAATGTAGGTGGCGGCGGTGTCCGGGAGCGGCGATTTAGGGGTTAATACATTTATAAGAGTTGTGGCGGGGTCTAGGAGCGGCGGTTTAGGGGTTAATAACTTTATTGAGTTGCGGGGGGCTCCGGGGGCGCCGGTAAAGGGGGTAGAACAGTGTAGTTAGTGTGCTTAGTGACAGGCTAGCAATAAAGCTGTAAAAAAGCCGAAGAGCAGCGAGATCGGATGAGTGATAACTCTCACAGTCCGCTGCTCATCGCCCCGTACTTGGTGCGTAGCTTTTTGACAGCTTTATTGATAACTTTGGCAAAATTTTTCAGGTCCGCGGCGGCGATGGTAGGCGAGCTTAGGCGGGCGTATTGAACCGGCGAAGGCAGGTAAAGTAGACACGTTGATAACTAGGCCCCATTATCTGTACTTATGCAATATTAGGATATCCTATTTTAATTATCCAAACAAGACTCTAGACATTTCTCATATATACTCCACATTTCCTATTATACACCTCTCTTCTGTAATTTGCTTCTATCGAGCTCATCTTTAGAGTTTAGGTGTGAGACTATAAGAGAAGGCATATTGTGGTATTTATGTGATAGTTTGGTTTTTACATAGATAGATTCTATGTGAGTTTTATTTTATTTTATGTTATTCTTTATTCATTGCCTCTAATATTTATTTGTTGCTTTTGACCTAATATACTGTTATTAGAATAAACTACATTTATCCTTGATATTCTCTGAGTATTATCTCGCTCATTTTACAATCAAAATACCCTAGCTTCTAGCACCATTATTTTCTCTCTTCTTTTTCTGTTATTATCTGGGTTTAATAAGAGAGGGGCCCTATATGTACTTGGCTCTGGGTAGATATTAGCGCCAATTCTTCCACTCCTGTATAACATGAAAGACCAGGTAGAGTGGTTGGGTGAAACCCATAATTGGCAAGGAATGTTGACATTTGACTGGATTGTTGGATTTGGTTATTATAAGCAAATTCTGCTAATGACAGTAGCCCAGATGCAGAACTGTTCTTCACTTTCTGCAATGAGATTTTTTTAGTGAAAATTTTTCTGCAGGTCATTTTTAAATAATATTTTAAATTACACAGTTACACTAAGGCACCGGTTTAACTGCAATGTGTTGGTTAACTGAAGAATAAAGCAATTTTTAATGTTTATAATATAATTGCATTGAAAATTAGCTGCATACAAAAAATAAATTTTAAAATGTCCCTTGAATAAATCTGTTTCCTTTTCTCTTGGTCTAACATAGAACTGTAATAATAAAAAAGATGCAATGCTCATACTAACGTCTTACATTCAGAATAAACAGCTTTGCAGACTGGGAAAGGCTAGGGGGCGGGTTTGAAAAAATCTCTGAGAGCCAGTCAACAAGCAATGTGCTGCTGCTTTGCAGCGCTACTGCATATTTGACTGCTTACTTCAAACAGCACTTTGCTCTGGATGCACTGTGTTAAGGAAAACTTGCACACTGCAACCAAAGAACAGCTATGTTTGTAGTGCTGCTCCACATTAGACAGTTCTTTTCAAAGTTCAAGCGCTAACAGTTCCTGCATTCATCCTGTTCTTTCTGCAGACATGCTGCATTTTCTGCGATGACATCTCAGATCACTGCATGTTCTGCCTTGGGGGACAGTAGTTGTAACCAGTCATATTGGAGATAGAACACATAACAGCAGATATATTGCTCCAAGATCTGGCTAACATGTTCTGTCTGTCCATTGCCTTTGGGATGGTAAGCTGTGGTTAGAGAACATGTGATTTTCAGATTTTTACAAAAGTGTTCCCAGAAACCAAAGTAACTTGGGTACCTGTGTATGATGTGATGGACTCTGGGAGCCCGTGTAGCCAGAATATCTTTTTGATAAACATAGGGATGCACTGGTGCTAGCAGTTTGCAGCCCAATAGCTGGAACAAGGTGAGGCATCTTGGTTAATCTATCGACCACTACCAGGATGGCATTATGCCACTCTAACAGAGAAGATCTACAATAAAGTCAAGAGATATGTTGCTCCATGGTCCAGCTGGCACAGGTGGAGGCATTAGAGGACCCACAGGATGTCAGTTGGAGTGCTTGTTTCGAGCACAAATTCTGCACTCAGAGAGACAAAAGCCTTGACATCTTGAGAGAGATGGAACCACCAAAACTTGTGGTGGTGTTACAACACTTTTAAACAAATCGCATTGGGGAGCATAAATCGTATTTTTGTACAGAAGAAGACCTTGATTTTTTGTAAGCTGTGTCTGGATTGAGGCAGGATTTGTTGAGGTATGCTGTCTTATCTCTATAAGAGAATACTGAATAGTCAGGAAAATGTCAAGGTGGAGCACTGTGTCAGGAAGGCCAGGATCTTCAGGATTCACATTGTACATATTGTGTTCAAGGCCCGATAAAAAATATACCTGATCCTGCAGAAGAGGTTGAAGGCCTGATAAACCCTTTAGCAAGATTTTTTTTAATATACTCTTTTAGATGCTTGAGCTCTGGGCATCACAAGGGATAGATTTTTTTTATAGGGTATGGCAGAGCCAGAGAACAGGTCTATTGGGCAATAATATGGTTGTCGTTGGGGAAGGTAATCTGCCCCTTTCTTTCCCAAAATATCAGCAAATTCCTAAAACTTATCAGGACACTGAATTTATGTTTCAGAAGTGGTACAATATCTATTTTCTCTGTACTTAGACATGGGGTGTGACACATAACTGAGGAAAATGTGAGAGTACCTGTCTCCCAGATGAGATAGGACAACATCAAAGTGGATATGCTCAATGTGTTTATTCCCGATTTTCATCTAAAGTGATTGACCCTATTTCAAACTTCACAGGGCCAGAACTCATAATAGACCGATCCACCACATGTATTTTTTCAGTAGGGGTATCAAAAGGTCTCTAGCCAATCTTTCATCCAGAAAACTTCCACTGGCTCCCAAGTCCACTATAGCTTGGATGCTATGCTGGTTTCCTACCCAATGTAATGAGATGACAATGGAGAAGTATGAGGCTGTGGTTTTATTACAGAAAGAAGGGTATGAGGAGAGAGAGATTTACTTTCACCTCTTCTTTCTCTAATAGTGCAGTTGCCAATGAAGTGTCCTGCCCTCCTGCAATACAGACACAAATTTTGTGTGCGATGGCAGTTCTTTTCTGTTTCTGAAAAGGGCAGTGGCATCACTAGGGGGGTGCGGGTCGCACCAGGGTGACACCCTCCAGGGGGTGACACCACTAAAAAAAAGAAATACAATGTAGAGAAATACAATGTAGAGATGCATAGATATTTTTATTAGAGGGGCCAGCATTTGTGAACATTAGTGGGACTGGGGAAGTTGTAGACCTTGAGCCAGCTCTGCAATTTCCACAAATAGTTTTCCCGGCTGCTTTTGCTTGTTTGTACTTTGCTCCTCCCCTGCCAGATTTCACTATGAATGTTGTGGGCATGCCGTGGGGCTTGCAAAGTTGCGCTGCTAGCCTAAACCTGCCTGCCTATCTGTGCTCACTGCTCAGTGACGTGTGGAGCGGTGGAGTCACTCACTGCTGTGTTGTCTCTCTAAATGGGAACTGGAAAATCATGAGGGGGATGCCTGGCACCTGACCGCATGACTGTCTAACACTGTCTCTAAAGTGAAGGAGCCACGTATGATGCCCACCAGACCGGTACAGTTACGGTACACTAAGGGCACACTGAAGAGGTAGGGGGGGGGGGGCGGACGGGGGTCTGGGGGTGGGCAGAGAGTAGAGGTGCTTGGCCATAAGAAGCGGTAGGCACGCGGCCCGGGGCTGTTCACTGACAGACTTGGAACAGAGTCACAGAGCAGAATTTTCATACTTTGCTCGCCTAAACCTTTTCTTTAGTGATTTATTTTTAGAGTGTTCTGTTCATCTTTCATTTGATGCTCTGCTGAGCCAGGGAGCAGCTCTAGGCATGAGCTTTATAATTAATGCAGTGCAGTTTACATATTTTGTATGTGTGTGTGTGTCTGAGTTCTTTTGTGTATGTGTGTGTGTGTGTCTGAGTGTTTTTGTGTGTGTGTCTGAGTGTTTCTGTGTGTGTGCCTGAGTGTTTTTGTCTGTGTGTGTCTAAGTGTTTGTGTGTGTGCCTGAGTGTTTTGTGTTTGTGTGTGTGCCCGAGTGTTTTTGTGTGTGTGTGAGAGTGTTTCTGTGTGTGTGCCTGAGTGTTTTTGTGTGTGTGTGTCCGAGTGCTTTTGTGTGTGTGTGTCTGAGTGTTTCTGTGTGTGTGCCTGAGTGCTTTGTGTGTGTGTGTGTGTGTGTGTCTGTGTTTGTGTGTGTGCCTGAGTGTTTTTGTGTGTGTGTCAGAGTGTCTTTGTGTGTGTCTGAGTGTGTTTCTAAGTGTGTCGGAGTGTTTGTATGTGTGTGTGCCTATATTTTTGTGTTTGTGTGTGTCTGCTTTCTGGGGGGAGGGGGGGTGACACCATAATTTACCGCACCGGGTGACACCAACCCTAGTGACGCCACTGGAAAAGGACCATGTAAAATGCCTATTTGCATGGATTGATCAGTCTCTACAGCAATGGAAGCAGAACTCTCAGGTTTGCTCATATGAGTTCTTTTTCTCTTCCTCTCCCTTAGTCGTCGGTACATCCAAATCACTAGGGCAAAGATATCTTCAAGCCCAATAGGAGGATCATGACGTACCAGCTCATCATTTAAAATTTCTGAGAGCCCAGTTCTTAACTGATCTAGGAGGGCTGGTTCAATCCAGGCTGTATAAGCAGAGATGCGTCTGAATTCACTAATATATTCTTCAGAAGCATGTGGTCTTGGTAAGGGGCTCAGAGAGCTGTCTCTGCTGATGGGGTGTGATGAGGGTCATCGTATAATACATTCATGGCTGATAAGAACGCATCTAGGGACTCCAATTTGTTGCTATTAGTGAGAACCAAATTATGAGCCTATAGCTGAGGCTTCCCAAAGAGCAAAGAAATTATCATTCTTTACAAACACCTAAATTACAAGCTATACGCTATACCCGGTGCGTAAATAACGCTAAAGATTTTGCACTACCGTGCTTTCAATAGCGCCTGTATTACAAGTTAATCAAAAACTCTAGATATTTGTAGTTTATTTAATTTATTGATAGTGTAGGTGTATAACTTAGGTTAGGATTTATTTTACAGGTAATTGGGTAATTATTTTAACTAGGTAGCTATTAAATAGGTAATAACTATTTAATAGCTATTATACCTAGTTAAAATAATTAACAATTTACCTGTAAAATAAATATAAACCCTAACATAGCTATAATGTAATTATTAATTACATTGTAGCTATCTTAGGGTTTATTTTATTGGTAAGTATTTAGATTTAAATAGGAATATTTTAGTTTATAATATGAATTAGATTTATTTAATAAGAATTTAGTTAGGGGTGTTAGGGTTAGATAGAGTTAATATAGTTTATATAAATACTATAGTAACTATATTAACTATATTAACCCTAATATAATTAGGGTTAATATAGTTAATATATATAATGTAATAACTATATTAACTATAATATACTTAGGGTTAATATAGATAATATAGCTGGCGGCGGGGTAGGTAGATTAAATTAGGGGTTAATAATTTTAATATAGATGGCGGCGGTGTAAGGGGTTCACATTAGGGGATAGATCAGTTAGATGGTGGCGGTTTTAGGGGCTCACAGTAGGGGGTTAGTTTATGTAGATGGCCACGGTTTAGGGGTTAAATACTTTATTATGGATTGCGGCAGGGGATCGCGGTTGACAGGGAGATAGACATTGCGCATGCGTTAGGTGTTAGGTTTATTTTAGCAGCCAGTTTAGGTAGTTACGGGGCTCCAATAGTCAGCGTAAGGCTTCTTACGGCTGCTTTTTGTGGCGAGGTGAAAATGGAGTAAGATTTCTCCATTTTCGCCACGTAAGTCCTTACGCTGTATATTGGATACCAAATTGCGCGGGTTTGGTATACCTGCCTATGGGCCAAAAAACTACGGGCGACGGCAGAAATATACGTGCGTAACTTCTAGGTTACACCGTATATAGGATACCAAACCCGCGCAAATATTGGCGTCGCCAGCTTTTGCGGGCGACGATTTTTATCGGATCGACCCCATGGTGTTGGGTAATGGTATGAAATACACTGCAGATCAGTCTGCACAAGATTAGATACAAAGGGAGCAGGAGAAAACCAAATCCAGGTAACAGGCCATACACAGGAAGACAGTCCAATCAAGGCTTAAATACACAAGGGCAAGCAGGGGGCAAAGTCCAGAGAAAAAATCTGTATAATAACAGCAATGTCCAAGCAGTTTTTATAGTGAGCTGCAGAGTTGTATAGGGGAAGACACCTGGCACAGTGAGATGAGAGCCAATGCAAAGTATAGGTCCTGTGTAAGTTAATGCAGCTTTAGATTTACTTGGAGTTTTGCTATCTTGCAGTACCTCACTTTCACCACATATATTGGTGGAGCTCACGTTCCTGTCTGTATACTGTTGTGTAGTAGGCCTCAAGGCAGGGGACTGGATGAAATGGCAGAATCGGCAGAAATCTAGCAGATGAAAAAGTGGTAAGTGAGGGTGACAGGAGAGAAACCTCTAGGTGAGTTTCTGGCATGCTGAACAAACAGACCAAGGATGGACAAGATATAGATCTGACAAAGGGCACAACAGAGTGAACCAATCCCTGTTTAGTGCCAGCAGCAACAGATGCAATGGTCATTTTTCTATGAGTATTTGGAGATATATCATGACATCACCAAAACTGCACTAAATAAATGTACTCACTAGGAAGCTGATGTGGATTCCAAACTTATTTTATTGAAGACTCTTGACAGATCTATATTCAAACAAGTTTTTTTTATTTTCATTAAAAGTTGGTTGAAGATTTGTAAAAACTAGTCTTCAATAAAACAAATTTGTAATCCACATCTGCTTCCTAGTGAGTACATATCTTTTATACAGGTTGGGTGAAAAGCGTTATTGTACTATCGTTTATGTTCCTTTCCAGAGGTTCATTTGGAGAAGAATGCTCAAGTCACATACCTGCTGAGGAACCAATGCCAAAGCTTTTGCAGACATTACAAAATAATGTATTAATTTCTGTCTTAATAGACACATCTCTATTGTGGCCGAACTCCTTACAGGCAGCTCAGACACTATGGTGGGCTAGTGCTCTTGCCATCTATTGGACTCCAGTAACTAGAATTTGAATCCAATAATTATTGCTCAGATTCAACACAGTTTTAGTTTCTTGTGATAGATCTTTTTACTTTCAGCATAACTTTCACATTTTACCTTTATTACAGCTAGAATTCAGACCCAGAAGCTTTAATGATCAATGCTTTTCTCAAAACTTGGCTCCTTAAGGGGACTTACACATTCCTTCCATTTGCTGTACTGCTAACTCAGGTCTAGTCTTGTCACTCTAACTCCTCCTTTTGGACAGACTAACCCTGACACTAGATGTCCTAGATATTAGACACGTGCAGCAGCGAATAATTTGTAATGAATATTCTGAAAAATTAGTTTTCAGAATATTCATTTGCTGCACAATTCGGTATTGATTTTGTTTAAAACAAAATGAATACTGAATATTCAGTAACATTTACATTTGTGCCACCTGTAGGCTTGTACTTTATTACAGCTAAAATTCAGACCCAGAAGCTTTACTGATGAATGCCTTTCTCAAAACCTGGCCACTTCAGGGGACTTGCACATTCCCTCCATTTGCTGTACTGCTAACTCAGGTCTAGTCTTGTCACTCTATCTCCTCCTTTTGACCAGCCTAACCCTGGTACCCAGATGTCCTAGATATTAGACACGTGCAGCAGCAAATAATTTGTTTCAGACAAATAATTTGTAATGAATATTCTGAAAAATTAGTTTTCAGAATATTCATTTGTTGCACAATTCGGTATTCATTTAGTTTAAAACAAAACAAATACTGAATAATAGGTAATATTAGTAGTGTCACCTGTAGGTTTGTAATTACCCCTAGCACGCGGTTGGAGCCACATTAATCCTGATCCTTTTTCACTGAGTCAAGGGCCGCGCTAACAGGAGACTTGGAAACGAATGCACGTCTACTAGATATTTTCATTCCTCTTTCTCATGGATCCAGACAGCAGCCTTCACAATCTTGTCTTTCAGATATCTGGGGATCTCTGTCCTGAAGGCCTTTCATCTTGAGCTTTATTTATACCGGCAGAATCTTGATTGCCTGGTACCAGGAAATGTTACCGTTATGCCTGGACTAAATGGACTATCTGATGCTGGACAGGGGTTTGAATTCCTTTTCAGCATCTATTGTCCATATAGTAAACATTAATTACTCCCTGGCTCTGGTTTAGCATATCAGTTTATTGTTCTGTTCAGATAATCTATTTCAATAGTCACCTTTCCTCCCATTGGTCATAATCCTTATATATGTAAAGTCATGAAAGCCTTTAGACTCGGTTATAATGTCCTTTGGGATGTTGTCAGTATATAGAAGGGTAATAATACAATTTATTTATTATTATTATTTAAAATAATTCCCAAATAAAATGAATATACAAAACAATTGAAATTAATAATTATTCCTAAATTCTTTAGATTAGTTAAGATTTATATACACATTGCAATATATTTATAGTAACCAGACTATGGCATCTATTTATCAAGCCGTCAAATGACTTGCATTCGACGGCACCAATACGCTCGGCTAAGATCGCCTAACATCGCTGCCGCGGACCTGAATACGCTCTCCAAAGTTACCAAAAAAGCTGTTAAAAAGCCGCGCACCAAGTACGGGCGTTGAGCAGCGGACTGTTGTTAACTAACAGTCATCGATCTCGCTGCTCTTCGGCTTTTCCCCAGCTTTATTGGTATACTGTCACTAAACACCCACACCATACTATACTGTTTACCCCCTATACCGCCGCTCCCGGATCCCACCACAACTAAATAAAGTGTTTAACCCCTAAACCGCCGCTCCCAGAGCCCACCGCCACCTACATTATGTTTATTAAACCCTAATCTCCTGCCCCCTACACCGCCGCCACCTACATTATATTTATTAACCCGTAATCTGCCCCCCCTACACCGCCACCACCTACATTATACTTATTAACCCCTAATCTCCCGCCCCCTACACCACCGCCACCTACATTATATTTATTAACCCCTAATCTGCCCCCTACACAGCCGCCACTATATTAAATTTATTAACTCCTAAACATAAGTCTAACCCTAACACCCCCTAACTTAAATATAATTTAAATACATCTAAATAAATATTCCTATCATTAAATAATTTATTACTATTTAAAACGAATAACTTAAAACCTATAAAATAAACCCTAAGCTAGCTACAATATAACTAATAGTTACATTGTAGCTATCTTAGGGTTTATTTTTATTTTACAGGCAAGTTTGTATTTATTTTAACTAGATACAATAGTTATTAAATAGTTATTAACTATTTAATAACTTCCTAGTTAAAATAAATACAAATTTACCTGTAAAATAAAACCTAACCTAAGTTACAATTACACTATAATTAAATTAATTCCCTAAATTAAATACAATTAAATACAATTAAATAAAATTATCTAAAGTACAAAAAAAAAAACACTAAATTACAGAAAATAATAAACAAATTACAAGATTTTTAAACTAATTACACCTAATCTAATCCCCCTAACAAAATAAAAAAGCCCTACCCTACACTAAATTACAAATAGCCCTTAAAAGGGCCTTTTGCGGGGCATTGCCCCAAAGTAATCAGCTCTTTTACCTGTAAAAAAAAATACAAATCCCCCCCAACATTAAAACCCACCACCCACACAACCAACCCTACTCTAAAACCTACCCCCTTAAAAAAAACTAACACAAACCCCTTGAAGATCACCTTACCGGGAGAAGTCTTCATCCAACCGAGCCGAAGTCCTCAACGAATCCGGCAGAAGTGGTCCTCCAGACAGGCAGAAGTGGTCCTCCAGACGGGCAGAAGTCTTCATCCAGACGGCATCTTCTATCTTCATCCATCCGGCGCGGAGCGGCTCCGTCTTCAAGACATCCGAGCATCCTCTTCGGCCGATGTCTTCTTGTTGAATGAAGGTACCTTTAAGTGATGTCATCCAAGATGGCGTCCCTTAGATTCCGATTGGCTGATAGAGATTAGCCAATCGGAATTAAGGTAGAAAAAAATCTATTGGCTGATGCAATCAGCCAATAGGATTTAAGTTCAATCCTATTGGCTGTTCCAATCAGTCAATGGAATGGTAGAAAAAAACATATTGGCTGATGCAATCAGCCAATAGGATTTAAGTTCAATCCTATTGGCTGTTCCAATCAGCCAATAGAATGCGAGCTCAATCCTATTGGCTGATTGCATCAGCCAATAGGATTTTTTCTACTTTAATTCTACCTTAATTGGATGACGTCACTTAAAGGAACTGTCAACAAGAAGACGTCGGCCGAAGAGGATGCTCCGCGTCGGATGTCTTGAAGATGGAGCCGCTCCACGCCAGATGGATGAAGATAGAAGATGCCGTCTAGATAAAGACTTCTGCCCGTTTGGAGAACCACTTCTGCCCGTCTGGAGGACCACTTCTGACGGATTCGTTGAGGACTTCGGCCCGGTTGGGTGAAGACTTCTCCCTGTAAGGTGATCTTCAAGGGGTTAGTGTTAGGTTTTTTAAGGGGGTATTGGGTGGGTTTTAGAGTAGGGTTGGTTGTGTGGGTGGTGGGTGGGTTTTAATGTTGGGGGGGATTTGTATTTTTTTTTACAGGTAAAAGAGCTGATTACTTTGGGGCAATGCCCCGCAAAATGCCCTTTTAAGGGCTATTTGTAATTTAGTGTAGGGTAGGGCTTTTGTTTATTTTGGGGGGCTTTTTTATTTTGTTAGGGGGATTAGATTAGGTATAATTAGTTTAAAAATCTTGTAATTTGTTTATTATTTTCTGTAATTTAGTTTTTGTTTTTTTTATGTACTTTAGATCATTTTATTTAATTGTATTTAATTGTATGTTAGTGTAACATAGGTTATGTTTTATTTTACAGGTATATTTGTATTTATTTTAGCTAGGTAGTTAGTAAATAGTTAATAACTATTTAGTAACTATTCTACCTAGTTAAAATAAATACAAACTTGCCTGTAAAATAAAAATAAACCCTAAGCTAGATACAATGTAACTATTAGTTATATTGTAGCTAGCTTAGGGTTTATTTTATAGGTAAGTATTTAGTTTTAAATAGGAATAATTTATTTAATGATAGAAATATTTATTTATATTTATTTAAATTATATTTAAGTTAGGGGGTGTTAGGGTTAGACTTAGGTTTAGGGGTTAATAAATTTAATATAGTGGCGGCGGTGTAGGGGGTGACAGATTAGGGGTTAATAAGTATAATGTAGGTGGCGGCGGTATAGGGGGTAGCAGATTAAGGGGTTAATAAGTATAATGTTGGTGGCGGCGGTGTAGAGGTGGCAGATTAGGGGTTAATAAGTATAATGTAGGTGGTGGCGGTGTAGGGGTGGCAGATTAGGGGTTAATAAGTATAATGTAGGTGGCGGAGGTGTAGGGGGTGGCAGATTAGGGGTTAATAAGTATACTGTAGGTGGCGGCGGTGTAGGGGGTGGCAGATTAGGGTTTAATAAGTATAATGTAGGTGACGGCAGTTTAGGGGGGCAGATTAGGGGTTAATAAGTATAATGTAGGTGGCGGCGGTGTAGGGGGTGGCAGATTATGGGTTAATAAGTATAATGTAGGTGGTGGCAGTGTATGGGGTGGCAGATTAGGGGTTAATAAGTATAATGTAGGTGGCGGCGGTGTAGGAGGGGTAGATTAGGGGTTAATAACTTTATGTAGGTGGCGACGGTGTAGGGGGGCAGATTAGGGGTTAATAACTTTATGTAGGATGCGGCGGTGTAAGGGGGGCAGATTAGGGGTTAATAACTTTATATAGGTGGAGGCGGTGTAGGGGGGGGCAGATTAGGGGTTAATAACTTTATGTAGGTGGCGGCGGTGTCGGGGCAGCAGATTAGGGGTTAATAAGTATAATGTAGCTGGCAGCGGTGTAGGGGGCGGCAGATTAGGGGTGTTTAGACTCGGGGTACATGTTAGGGTTTTAGGTGTAAACATTACCATAGGAATCAATCAGATATCGGGCAGCAGCGAACATAAGCTTTCGCTGCTTTCAGACTCCCATTGATTCCTATGGTATCCGCCACCTCCAGGGCGGCGGATTGAAAACCAGGTACGCTGGGCCGGAATAGTGTCGAGCGTACCTGGTAGAACTTTGATAACTAGCAAAAGTAGTCAGATAGTGCTGAATTTGCATTCGGAACATCTGTAATGACGTAACCATCGATCTGTGTCGGACTTTGTCCGGCGGATCGTATGTTACTTCACAAAATTCTACTTTTGCCGGTCTGTAGGGTTAGATAACTAAGGGGAATCAGGCTCGCCACAAATAGGCTGCGGAATTCCAGCGTATTTGCGGTTGACGGCTTTATAAGTAGATGCCTATGAATCAAATATTCTTTACAAAGATCATAAAAGATATACCCTTAAAATTTACTTTACTCACAATAATCTCATTAAAATACCACAATAAAATACCAGAGTATGGACTGTTAACTTAACAATGCTTAGTTAGACAATATAACAAAATACTTTAACATCCAATTGATATGCCAATTTATCTGAGCGGAAATAACCTTTTATTTAGCTACAATAAGGCAAATTCAAAAATATATATATAGCAATGACTGTAGTTAATTTATTATATTAAAATACAAAATGCTTTCTAAACATTAATATTTAATACCAGTATACTTACTACAATCTAACTAAAGCTTTAGAATGCCTTTGTTTAAAATATTAAATATACAATTGCTTATACTTAAATATACAATTGCTTATACTTTAAAGGGACATTATACACTCATTTTTTCTTTGCATAAATGTTTTGTAGATGATATATTTATATAGTCCATAAAGTTTTTTTTTTTAAATTAATGTATAGTTTTGCTTATTTTTAAATAACATTGCTCTGATTTTCAGACTCCTAACCAAGCCCCAAAGTTTTATGTGAATACGCTCAGCTACCTACTCCAGCTTGCTCCTGTTTGTGTAAAGGGTCTTTTCATATGGGCTTTCCAGCTACCTTTTCAACAGAGCCAAACTGACAGCTTCTAAGTAAGTTTTTAAACAGTTTTATACTGGATTTTTATATCAGTATCTGTGCATCTTATTCTTTATAGTAGTGTCTATTACATGCAGTTATATGAAAATGAGTGTATACTGTCCCTTTAAGGGCATTAAAGTATAAGCAATTGTATATTTAAGTATAAGCAATTGTATATTTAATATTTTAAACAAAGGTATTCTAAAGCTTTAGTTAGATTGTAGTAAGTATACTGGTATTAAATATTAATGTTTAGAAAGCATTTTGTATTTTAATATAATAAATTAACTACAGTCATCACCAGTTTGAGACTTCAGTTAATATCCAAATATGTCTATCGTCATATTTCTTAGGAGAATTATGCACATTTGTAAGAGAATTAATCTTGATTTAAAGTATAATCTTGAATTAAAGTATAAGCAATTGTATATTTAAGTATAAGCATTTGTATATTTAATATTTTAAACAACGGTATTCTAAAGCTTTAGTTAGATTGTAGTAAGTATACTGGTATTAAATATTAATGTTTAGAAATCATTTTGTATTTTAATATAATAAATTAACTACAGTCATCACCAGTTTGAGACTTCAGTTAATATCCAAATATGTCTATCGTCATATTTCTTAGGAGAATTATGCACATTTGTAAGAGAATTAATCTTGATAGTCTCTTATCCACAAAGAGTGTCCCAACGTATTTGTCTTACAGAAAACTGTTCACACACTGGTCTCTCTATAGGCAAAAAATGTCAGCAAGCAGGATTGCAACAGTCACCAAGAAAAAAATTTCAGCCAAGATCTCTTTTTCTCTGTGTGCAGGGAGTTTTTGTCTGAGACAAAACTCCTCCCCATTTCTTAATCATTCGATAGATTTGAATACGCACTCTTCTCTGATTGGCTGCTGGGAGATGTAATTTTTAACAGCCAAATGCCTTTTGGTTGTAATTCTGGATTTAGGCCATCGGGGGCAGCAAAGAGAAACAGTTTCATTTTCAACACTGCTATACAGTAAATACAGTTTTTATATATATTTTTATCAAATGCCTATTTTTATATACTTTTAATCTCCTAGTTTTAATAATCAATTTGTTCCATATATGGTCCATTTAATGTCATTTACATACATATCTTGAGATCAGCAATCAGATATAGTTTCATATAATTATATCTATATTAGATTACTATCCCATATACATATTTCATATCTGTATATCTCTTGCTGAGTGTATAAAACATGATATTATTTAAAGCACAAATTATATATGTACTTTTAGATGCCTGAACAATATAAGAAAATGTTATCCATTTAATTTATTACAAACCTGAAATGCATTTCTCAGATCCATGGACATATACATTTTTATACAAGACTGAGGTATACCTTATTGAAACTTTAAAATGAATTTCAAAGTTACAATGCAAACCTGTGTTTCTGCTAGCTAATCTTCACAAAGACGTTACGTCTGGAATTCGTGGATTCAACTCGGCAGGGGTAGTCAACTCTTGCATATACTTAGGCTTCAAAGAGATCAGTCCTAGACCTAGCAACCGTTGCCTACAGATAGGAAAAACTCCTCCTTATAAAGGCTTGCTTTAAAGAAATCTGCTTTCACTAATTGAACCAAATGTATTCCTGTTGTACCTAGCTTGTATTAAGCAGCAAGGAGGGGGCAGGGGTCATAGTGAGACCAATTCAATTTATATCAGTTAGATATTAGCTCAATGGAATTATTAAATTATGTGACACTCCTGTACTTTATTTAATGTTACTTCACAGGTACCCCGACAATGTCAATATTGTCATTAACTTTCCCCAGTCCTGGACAAATAATGCATATTTTTCCCTTAAAACAGCTATCTACTAAACATACAACTTTACTATGCTGACTGTATTTAAAAGGGTTTCTGAATAGACTATGACAGGAAAATAATTACCACACAAGGTATTATTATTATTATTACATTTTTCTGTTGGAATAAAAACAATTTTTAATAATTTTACCCTTATTTTTCATTCAATGTATAATAGAATATCCACGTGACCAGAGGAAGACCTTTAAATAGACCCCGGATGCCAGAATCAAGTGTACTGAAATCTGGTGAATTGTTTAAATTAAAATACTTTACACTATATGTGGTGACTTTGTCTCTCTCTTTTATGTACAACTGAGGGGAATTTATAAGGGACCAATAATCTGAGAAACTTGAAAGAGCTACCCCTACTCCAGGCGATATGAAGCAGGCATCCCATCATACAGTGGGCTTTGCTCTTTCTCCATTGGGCTTCTCTCTTACCTCACAGGATTGAGGTTAAATTCTGTAAGTAGGATGGTATGCCACTTTTCCTGTTTTTATGGTTCATGTTGATGCACTTATACTTTTATTTTTAAAGATACTTGGCCCTGATGATTGAAAGTGCTACGAGGCAGCAATATATTCAGAGGGATCTGCCGCTATCTCAACCAAGCCTGACAAAATATAGCAATCTCCCAACATAGCTGCATCGCCGAGAGGCGTTTACTATACATGCCATTGGTCGGCGATGCTGGCTATAACGCCCAGCATATTGGCGATGTATACTAAAGGGATCCACTGAATATAACTGCTGTTCCTAACCCCTAATCCTAATACCCCTAAACCGAAGTAACCCACAATCACAAACTAACGCTAACTAATAAATATCTAAACCGCCACATACCCACCGCAAGTATCTATCCTATTAGCCCCTATCCCGCCACATACCCACTGCAAGTAACTAACTATTAACCCCTATGTAGCCACATCCTCACCGCAAGTAACCATCTATTAATCCCTATGCCTCCACATACCCACCGCAAGTAACTATTAACCCCTATGCTGCCACATACCCATCCGAAATACTAAACTATCAACCCATATGCCGCCACATACCCACCACAAGTCACTAAATATTAACCCCTATTCCGCCGTTTCCAGACATCGTCACCACTATAATAAATGTATTAACCCCTAAACCAGTGCCCTCCCGCATCGCAAACACTATTTAAATATTATTAACCCCTAATCTGCAATCCGCCTACATCGCCCCACTATACTAAAGTTATTAAGCCCTACACCACCACCACTATAATAAACCTATTAACCCCTAAACCACAAGCCCCCCACAATGAAATATACTAAAGTAAACTATTAACCCCTAAACCAAAAGCCCCTCACTTCGCAATAAACTAAATTAAACTAGTAACTCCTAAACCTAACCCCCCCCCCTAAATTTAGATTAAAATTACAATTTCCCTATTTTAAATTAAATTAAAACTTTCCTGTCAAATTAAAAAATCTAAGTTTAAACTAACAATTAAACTAATATAATTATTAAACTAAAATTTAACTAACTACCAATTAAAGAAAACTAAAATACACATTAAAAAAATCCTAACACTACTCTAAAAATTACAAAGTATCTAATTACAAAAAATAAAAAAGACTAAATTACAAAAGATAACAAACACTAAATTACGAAAAAATAACAAACGAAATTATCAAAAATAAAAAAGAATTACACCTAGTCTAATAGCCCTATCAAAATAAAAAGCCCACCCAAAATAAAAAAAACCCTAGCCTACAATAAACTACCAATAGCCCTTAAAAGGGCCTTTTGTAGTGCATTGCCCTAAGTTAAACAGCTCTTTTACCTGTAAAAAAAAAATACAAAGACCCCCCCCAACAGTAAAACCCACCAACCAACCAACCACCCAAAATAAAAAGCCTAACTGTAAAAAAAACCTAAGCTACCCATTGCCCTGAAAAGGGCATTTGGATGGACATTGCCCTTAAAAGGGCATTTAGCTCTTTGACAAGCCCAAAGCCTAAACTAAAGAAAAATAAACATCCAAAAAACCCTTAAAAAAACCTATCACTAACCCGGAAGATCCACTTACAGTTTTTGAAGTCCCGCTTGAAGGACCTTCATCCAGGCGGCGAGAAGTCTTTATCCAGACGGCCTCATCTATCTTCATCCAGGCGCAAAGTCCTCATCCACGCGGCGAGAAGTCTTCATCCAGGCGGCCTCTTCTATCTTCATCAAGGCGGCAAAGTCCTCATCCAGGCGGCGAGAAGTCTTCATCCAGACGGCCTCTTATTTCTTCATCCAGGCGGCATCTTCTATCTTGATCCCGGTGGAGTGGGTTCATCCTGAAGACATCCGGCGCGGAGCATCCTCTTCATACGGTCCCCGCCGTACACTCAATCTTCAATGCAAGGTACGTGATTTAATATGGCGTCCCTTGCATTCCTATTGGCTGAAAAATTTGAATCAGCCAATAGGAATTACAGCTGCTAAAATCCTATTGGCTGTTCAAATCAGCCAATAGGATTTAAGCAGCTCTCATTCTATTGGATGAGAAATGCCCTTTTCAGGGCAATGGGTAGCTTAGGTTTTTTAGATAGTTTTTTTATTTTGGTGGGTGGGGGTTTGTAATGTTAGTGGGCCTTTGTAATTTTTCTTAAGGTAAAATAGCTGTTTAACTTAGGGCAATGCCCTACAAAAGGCCTTTTTAAGGGTTATTGGTCGATTATTCTAGATTAGGTTTTTAATTTTGGGGTGTGTTTTTTTAAAATGGGCATTAGAATAGGAATATTTTTTTTTTCGCTTTTTGGGTGGGTTTTTATTTTTAGATTTGGGCTTGGGCAGTTCATAAAAGAGCTGAATGCCCTTTTAAGGGCAATGCCCATACAAATGCCCTTTTCAGGGCAATGGGTAGATTAGGTTTTACTTTATTTCTATTTTGGGGGTTGGGGGTTTGTATACTGTTAGGGGGTGTTTGTTTTGTTCTGTAGCAAAAGAGCTGTTAACTTTAGGACAATGCCCTACAAAAGGCCCTTTTAAGGGCCCTTTGTAGTTTGGGCGGTGGGGGTTTGTATACTGTTAGGGGGGGTTTGTTTTCTTTTGTAGCAAAAGAGCTGTTAACTTTAGGGCAATGCCCTACAAAAGGCCATTTTAAGGACCCTTGGTAGTTTATTCTAGATTAGGTTTATTTTATTTTGGGCTGTTTTTTTTTTTTTTACAGGGTATTAGAATAGGAATAATTTTTATTTTTTTGGATAGTTTAGTTTGTTATTTTTTGTAATGGTAATTTTTTAATTTTTTTTGTAATGTTAGTGTTTTTTAATTTTTTGTAATTTTAGGTTTTAGTGTAAGGCAAGTTAGGTTTTATTTCACAGGTAAGTTTGTATTTATTTTAACTAGGTAGTTAGTAGATAGTTAATAACTATTTACTAACTAGTCTACCTAGTTAAAATAAATACAAACTTACCTGTGAAATAAAAATAAAACCTAAGCTAGCTTGTAAGTTTGTATTTAGTTTATTTAGTTAATAATTGTAACTTTAGTTTATCTCTATTTTAATTATGTTAAAGTTAGGGGGTGTCAGGTTTAGGGTTACGTTAGGGTTAGGTTGTGGAGGGCTGGCGGTTTAGGGGTTAATTCCTTTATTTAGTGGTAGTGATGTGGGAGGCTAGAGGTTTAGGGGTTAATTCCTTTATTTAGTGGCAGCGATGTTGGGGTGCAGCGGAATAGGGGTTAATAACTTTCATATAGTGGGAGCGATGTTGGGGTGCTGCGGAATAGGGGTTAATAACTTTAATATAATGGCGGCGATATCAGGAGCAGCAGATTAGGGGTTAATAACATGATGTAGGTGGCGGCGATGTCGAGGGCAGCAGATTAGGGGTGTTTAGACTCTGGGTTTATGTTAGGGTGTTAGGTTTAAACGTAACTTTTATTTTCCCCATAGACATCAATAGGGCTGCATTATGGAGCTTGTCTTTCCACGATCGCAGGTGTTAGACTTTTTTTCTGACCCGCTCTCCCCATTGATGTCTATGGGGAAAGCGTGCACGAGCATGTCAAACAACGCTTGTTTTTGGTGTGGTATGGAGCATAAAAGCACCATATCGCACGCACAAGCCAAGTTTTTCAAAACTTGTAATGGCTGCACTATAGATGGTTAAATTTGGCAACTTTTGTTGCGTTTGTTTATTGCCCTTTAGCACGCATAACTCGTAATCTAGTGGGGTTAGTTTAGAGGGGGTTAGTTTAGAAAGGGGGGGTAGGGGATAGTGTAGTTCAAGTTAGCATTGGGAGGTGACGGTTTAGACCTTAATCTCCTAACCATCCCCCAAACCTGTAAGGGGGTTGATTAGGTGATTATTGTTAGTTAGTTAGTTAGTTAGTTAGTTATTTAGTTAGTCAGTTAGTATTTAGTAGGCCTTATTCTCCTAACCACCCCCCAGGTAAGGGGGTTGATTAGGTGATTATTGTTAGTTTATATTTATTAGGCCTTAATATCCTAACCCCCCCCATCATACCTATATGGGGGTTGATTAGGTGATTAATTGATGGTTACCATTTATGAAGCCTTAATCTCCTAACCACCCCTCATACCTGTAGGGGTTTGATTAGGTGATTATTGATGGTTACTACTTATTAGAACTTAATCTCCTAACCACCCCTCATACCTGTATGGGGGTTGATTAGGTGATGAGGTCAGGGCAGCTTAGGGGTTAATAATGCATTTTTCTACAATTTTTAAAATATTATGCATTCTTATGTATGCAAGAAAAACACTATCACTAGACAGTGTGAATGAATAGGTGCGCCAAGTGTTCCAAAAGGGATTACAAATCAGAAATTATATAACAGGTGTTAGCAGTTAATATACTGCAATGGCAATAGAAATAGTAGTGATAAAGGGTAATGACCTCAATAAAAAATAAATTATAAAAACACAAAATCAATTAAAATATAAATATAGTACATATGGAATAAATAAAAGAATATCTCTGGGAGTAAACTGGATGGTAAATAATCAAAAAAAAGTCCCTTATATTCCTTTTAGGTTAAACGTAAATGGCTGGAAAATCCAAGGGGGTATGGAAAAAAGATATATTCAGGCAGCTCTTCAGAAGTGAGATGGCCACTCACTATGATGATTTACCTAAAAATACACCGAAAAGAAGGCGCCCATAGCGTAATATGTTTCAAATGTATATGATGGGTAAAAAGGGGAATAAATTACACTCACATTTAAAAAAGCACTATCAAGTGCTATATAGGCTGGCCAGAAATTCAAGAGTAAACTGGCTAACTCTCCTCCAGTGGCAACAATAGGTGTAGAAGTATTATCTTCTTCCTTGGAATAAATCAGAGGAGAACATCCATAGCGCAATATGTTTGTGTATCCCTTTAAGGACACAGCTTTCAGTTTGCTCAATTTTTTTATGATGGAAAAATTCTGTCATATGTCCTTAAGAGGGTATAATGTGTAGATAATAAACAAAAACAAATACACTCACATTTGGTGAAGCACTTCCAAGTGCTTTATTCGCATGCCAGATATTCTAGAGTAATCAGGCTAACTCATGCAAGGTGTCAGGAATAAAAGAGCAGGTTGCTCATAGATGTGATTGGATCCAAAAAACTTAGCAGGGATTTAAGCACTAAGCAAGTTTTTTTTGTTTGCAAACAAATCCCATGCAAATGAAGTCTATAAAAATGTTATTTATTTATCAGAGCTAAAAACACAGCGACGCGTTTCTCAGTATAACATTGTTTCATCAGGCTGTTATTGTTACAATCTGTTGTTAGTCATTTATACACATAGTATCCAATCACAAGTGATACATTCTATAACACACCCATCTCCACACCCTCCCCCCTGTATGCATATGGCGCTAAAAAGCGCCCTATGTGAAATGATTAAAATTGTTACTAAAAACAAGCATCTGTATATAAATCTTCATTGAAAATGCATTGTATAACATTAGAACAAATGGAATTGATATTAAGTGACAATATTCATTGATACGATCTATAGCCTAGTTTGGGGGCATGTTGTTTGTTATTCTGATAAACCAGTCAGTTCCCTAAGGCTATTGGTCGTGATGTAGGTCATGTGACTCCCCATGTAACATACTGATAGTCTAATTAGATGGTTCTGTTAATACAGACGTAATGCGTGATGACTCAGATGTAATTCATTCATCACTTTTGCCAAAAGTATTTGCTGTCAGTCTGATCTGATAGGTATGGGCAATATAAATCGTCCGTGTATAGACTTTTATTGGTACTACTTGTGGTCACATGTTGTAGACCTGGAATAGATAGGTTGTAATAATAATACCTAGTTCAGTGGTATGATTGCCATCAATATTGTAATGTATGTGTTAAACCATTAAATACGTATATTATATAAAGATAATACAATTCCGTATACATTTGTTACATTACATCATATATATGATATGATGTTTCATCGTAAGTCTTTGATTCACTATACGATTTGTATGTGTAGAGATGACTGACCCCTATATAAAGGCTAGTATTTCTTTTAAGCTATAAATAAAAGTATAATAGCAGTGTGAACTCCCCTAAGTGATAAAAAAAGCATTTTACTACAACAGTATTTCGTAATAGTAATATGCTAAATAAGGTGTAAGTGCTAAAATCGAAATTATTTGAGTGTAAAATATTCTATTTTTCCATTTTTCATGGTGCTTTGTTAGAAAGTTGTGTCATTAATAGCAAATGGTGTAAATATACATATATATATATATATATATATATATATATATATATATATATATATATATATATATATATATATATATAGTAAAAGAATCATGTGGACATTTTGTGAGGACTATTAGTGTTGCAATAGATGTGTCAAATATAAGCTTGTTCAAAATAATTAAAAAAGTGTAGTGTGTTAATAACCTTACTAGTAGTTAATAGAGACCTATACTAATGATAAAAGAGATAAGTGAGTTATAACGATATTAAGTAATTTATGGTATGGTGATAATCTATATGTGTGAGTGGTTTAATGAAAAACTGAAAGGTCCATTTTCATATTTAGACCTTTGGGGAATAAAGTATTTAGTCGGAAAATCCAAAAGGTTTCCCTCTGTCTAAGTCTGTTAAATCTATTATATAAGTGGGATGTAAAAATCTGTTCTATGGGAGTAATTTGAAAATATTGGAGTCGCTATTGTGTTTTAAATTACAATGTCGGGATACACTATGATATTTGTAATTTTTTTCCATATTTCTGAAATGTCCGTTCCACCTATCCCTTATCTTTCTGCAGCTTCTACCAACGTATTGTACCCCACATAGTTGGCATGTCAAAAGATATATTATATACACAGAATTACATGTAATATGTCTGTGTATCGTATCAGATAAGTAATACTTGTGATGTGTGATTTAAATCTGTCAGTCCCTGGTTTAAAGAATTTGCACATTCTACAATTTTTAGTTAGATATTTGAAGACCCCTTTTTTCTTTAAAATATTCCTAGAAACTCCCGTCATTTGTATGCTTGTATTCTTATTGTGTTTGTTAACTACAACTTTGCTAGGTGCCAGAATATTTTTGAGGGTTGTGGCCCTTCTATATACACATCTGGGTCGCTCAGTCAATGTACTACCTAATATTGGGTCTCTACGTAAGATGCTCCAATGTCTGTTCAAGATTTTCTTTATTTGTTGGTGATTAGAGTTATACTGTGTAATGAACATGGTTTTTTGTTCATTTTTTTCCTCTTTTTGTTTTTTTGTGTGTAATATTTGTTATATATTTCTATAATAAAAAAATCATTCTTATGTATGATGCATATTCATTTAACTATTGTATATACATTAATATGTATTTATGTTTTCTTGTTGTGTTTTTTTATTTTAAATATATATTTAAAAATGTATATTTCTTTCATGTAATTGGCAAGAGTCCATGAGCTAGTGACGTATGGGATATACAATCCTACCAGGAGGGGCAAAGTTTCCCAAACCTCAAAATGCCTATAAATACACTCCTCACCACACCCACAATTCAGTTTTACAAACTTTGCCTCCTATGGAGGTGGTGAAGTAAGTTTGTGCTTAGATTTCTACGTTGATATGCGCTTCTCAGCATTGTTGAAGCCCGATTCCTCTCAGAGTACAGTGAATGTCAGAGGGAAGTGAAGGGAGTATCACTTATTGAATACGATGATTTCCCTAACGGGGGTCTTTTTCATAGGTTCTCTGTTATCGGTCGTAGAGATTCATCTCCTACCTCCCTTTTCAGATCGACGATATACTCTCAATTTACCATTACCTCTACTGATAACTGTTTTAGTACTGGTTTGGCTATCTGCTATATGTAGATTGGTGTCTTTTGGTAAGTATGTTTTTTATTACTTAAGACACCCTCAGCTATGGTTTGGCACTTTATGCATTTATATAAAGTTCTAAATATATGTATTGTACTTATATTTGCCATGAGTCAGGTTTATGTATTTCCTTCTGCAGACTGTCAGTTTCATATTTGGGGAATATAAACATTTTTTAAAAGAAATTTTTTTCTTACCTGGGGTTTAGTCTTTTTTTCAATTGACAACTTCTTGCAAATTGCGGGCGGTATTAGGCCCGCAGGTGCGTCAAATGCTAAACTTTATTGCGTCATTCTTGGTGCGAAAAATTTTTTGCCTCAAAAAAATACGTCTATGACGCAACTTCGTCATTTCCGGCGTCATACTTGACGCCGAGACCTTTCACACGGTTGCGTCATTAGTGACGCGAGTGTGTCATTTCCGGTTATTTTTGGCGCCAAAAAAGTTTAGTTACGTTGTGCGTCATACTTGGCGCCAAATTTTTTCATTATTTCAAAACCCATTGATGTTTGCCTCTTGCCTTTTTTTCTATCAGAGGGCTATGCTATTTTTTCCCATTCTGAAACTGTCATATAAGGAAATAGATAATTTTGCTTTATATGTTGTTTTTTCTCTTACATTTTGCAAGATGTCTCAATCTGATCCTGCCTCAGAAGTTTCTGTTGGAACATTGCTGCCTGACATCGGTTCTACCAAAGCTAAGTGCATTTGTTGTAAAATTGTAGAAATTATTTCGCCGAATGTCATTTGTAATAGTTGTCATGATAAACTTTTACATGCAGATAGTGTTTCCATCAGTAATAGTACATTGCCAGTTGCAGTTCCTTCAACTTCTAATGTGCATGATATACCTGTAAATTTTAAAGAATTTGTTTCTGATTCTATCCTGAAGGCTTTGTCTGTATTTCTACCTTCTAATAAACGTAAAAGGTCTTTTAAAACTTCTCATTTAGTTGATGAAATTTCAAATGACCAACAACATAATAATTTATCCTCTTCTGATGAGGATCTATCTGATACAGAAGATCCTTCCTCAGACATTGACACTGACAAATCTACTTATTTATTTAAAATAGAGTATATGCGTTCTTTATTAAAAGAAGTGTTAATTACTTTGGATATTGAGGTAACCGGTCCTCTTGACGTTCAGTCTAATAAACGTTTAAATGCTGTTTTTAAACCTCCTGTGGTTTCTCCAGGGGTTTTTTCCTATTCCTGAGGCTATTTCTGATATGATTTCTAAGGAATGGAATAAGCCAGGTACTTCTTTTATTCCTTCTTCAAGGTTTAAAAATTGTATCCTTTACCAGCAAAATCTATAGAGTTTTGGGAAAAAAATCCCCAAAGTTGATGGGGCTATATTTCTACTCTTGCTAAACGTACCACTATTCCTATGGAAGATAGTACTTCCTTTAAGGATCCTTTAGATAGAAAGCTTGAATCTTATCTAAGGAAGGCCTATTTATATTCAGGTCATCTTCTCATACCTGCAATTTCTTTGGCTGATGTTGCGGCTGCATCAACTTTCTGATTGGAGAATTTAGCGCAAAAGGAATTGGATTCTGACTTATCTAGCATTATTCACTTACTGCAATATGCTAATCATTTTATTTGTGATGCTATTTTTCATATTATCAAAATTGATGTTAGATCCATGTCTCTAGCTATTTTAGCTAGAAGAGCTTTGTGGTTTAAATCTTGGAATGCTGATATGACATCTAAATCTAGATTACTATCTCTTTCTTTCCAAGGTAATAATTTATTTGGTTCTCAGTTGGATTCTATTATTTCATCTGTCACTGGGGGAAAGGGAGTTTTTCTGCCTCAGGATAAAAAACCTAAGGGTAAATCTAAGGCTTCTAACCGTTTTCGTTCCTTTCATCAGAATAAGGAACAAAAACTCAATCCTCCCCCCAAGGAATCTGCTTCCAATTGGAAGCCTTCCTCAAATTGGAATAAATCCAAGCCATTTAGGAAACCAAAGTTAGCCCTTAAGTCCGCATGAAGGTGTGGCCCTCATTCTAGCTCAGCTGGTAGGGGGCAGATTAAGGTTTTTCAAGGATATTTGGATAAAATCTGTCCAAAATCAATGGATTCAGAGCATTGTCTCTCAAGAGTAAGACCTCCTGTGAGAAGATTTTTTCTCTCACATATCCCAGCAAATCCAGTAAAAGCTCAGGCTTTCCTGAAGTGTGTTTCAGACCTGGAGTCTTCAGGGGTAATCATGCCAGTTCCTCTTCTGGAACAAGGTTTGGGGTTTTATTCAAATCTATTCATTGTCCCAAAGAAGGAAAATTTATTCAGACCAGTTCTGGATCTGAAAATTTGGAATCGTTATGTAAGAGTACTAACTTTCAAGATGGTCACTATAAGGACTATTCTGCCTTTTGTTCAGCGAGGACATTATATGTCCACAATAGACTTGCAGGATGCATACCTTCATATTCCGATTCATCCAGAACATTATCAGTTTCTGAGATTCTCTTTTCTAGACAAGCATTACCAATTTGTTGCTCTTCCATTTGGCCTAGCAACAGCTCCAAGAATCTTTTCAAAGGTTCTGGGTGCCCTACTCTCTGTAATCAGAGAACAGGGTATTGCGGTGTTTCCTTAGTTGGACGATATCTTGGTACTAGCTCAGTCTTTACGTACTGCTGAATCTCACACAAATCAACTAGTGTTGTTTCTTCGGAAACATGGTTGGAGGATCAATTTACCAAAAAGTTTCTTGATTCCTCAGACAAGAGTCACCTTTTTAGGCTTCCAGATAGATTCAGTGTCCATTACTCTGTATCTAACAGACAAGAGACGTTTAAAATTGGTTGCAGCCTGACGGCACCTTCAGTCTCAGTCATTCCCTTCAGTGGCTATGTGCATGGAAGCTTTTTATGCTAAAACAATGGTGCAGGGATTATACAAAGATATCACAATTAATATCCTTAAATCCCAATGTACGACACTCTCTGACATGGTGGATAGATCACCATCGTTTAGTTCAAGGGGCTTCTTTTGTTCGGCCAACCTGGACTGTGATCACAACAGATGCGAGTTTTTCAGGTTGGGGAGCTGTTTGGGGATCTCTGACAGCACAAGGGGTTTGGAAATCTCAAGAGGCGAGATTACCAATAAATATTTTAGAACTCCGTGCAATTCTCAGAGCTCTTCAGTTTTGGCCATTGTTAAAGAGAGAACCGTTCATTTGTTTTCAGACAGACAATATCACAACAGTGGCATATGTCAATCATCAAGGTGGGACTCACAGTCCCCAAGCTATGAAAGAAGTATCTCGGATACTTGCTTGGGCAGAATCCAGCTCCTGTCTAATCTCTGCGGTGCATATCCCAGGTGTAGACAATTGGGAGGCGGATTATCTCAGCCGCCAGACTTTACATCCAGGGGAGTGGTCTCTCCATCCAGATGTTTTTTCTCAGATTGTTCAGATGTGGGGTCTTCCAGAGATAGATCTCATGGCCTCTCATCTAAACAAGAAACTTCCCAGATACCTGTCCAGGTCCAGGGATGTTCAGGCGGAAGCAGTGGATGCACTGACACTTCCTTGGTGTTATCATCCTGCTTACATTTCCCGACTCTAGTTCTCCTTCCAAGAGTGATCTCCAAAATCATCATGGAACAATCATTTGTGTTGCTGGTGGCGCCAGCATGGCCACACAGGTTTTGGTATGCGGATCTGGTTCGGATGTCCAGTTGCCCGCCTTGGCCACTTCCATTACGGCCAGACCTACTATCTCAAGGTCCGTTTTTCCATCAGGATCTCAAATCATTAAATTTGAAGGTATGGAAATTGAACGCTTAGTACTAAGTCATAGAGGTTTCTCTGACTCAGTGATTAATACTATGTTACATGCTCGTAAATCTGTCTCTAGAAAGATTTATTATAAAGTTTGGAAGACTTACATTTCATGGTGTTCTTCTCATAAATTCTCCTGGAATTCTTTTAGAATTCCTAGAATTTTACAGTTTCTTCAGGATGGTTTGGATAAGGGTTTGTCTGCAAGTTCCTTGAAAGGACAGATCTCCACTCTTTCTGTTTTATTTCACAGAAAGATTGCTATACTTCCTGATATACACTGTTTTGTACAGGCTTTAGTTCGTATTAAGCTTGTCATTAAATCAATCTCCCCTCCTTGGAGTCTTAATTTGGTTCTGAAGGCTTTACAGGCTCCTCCATTTGAACCTATGCATTGTTTGGACATTAAACTACTTTCTTGCAAAGTGTTAATCCTTTTGGCCATCTCTTCTGCTAGAAGAGTTTCTGAGCTATCTGCTCTTTCTTGTGAGTCTCCTTTTCTGATTTTTCATCAGGATAAGGCAGTTTTGCGGACTTCTTTTCAATTTTTACCTAAGGTTGTGAATTCTAACAACATTAATAGAGAAATTGTTGTCCCTTCCTTGTGTCCTAATCCTAAGAATTCTTTGGAAAGATCCTTAAATTCTTTGGATGTGGTAAGAGCTTTGAAATATTATGTGGAAGCTACTAAAGATTTCAGGAAGACTTCCAGTCTATTTGTTTTATTTTCTGGTCCTAGGAAAGGTCAGAAGGCTTCTGCTATTTCCTTAGCTTCTTGGTTGAAACTTTTGATTCATCAAGCTTATTTGGAGTCGGGTCAGGCCCCGCCTCAGAGAATTACAGCTCATTCTACTAGATCAGTCTACACTTCGTGGGCTTTTAAGAATGAAGCTTCAGTTGATCAGATTTGCAAAGCGGCAACTTGGTCTTTGCATACATTTACTAAATTCTACTGTTTTGATGTATTTGCTTCTTCGAAAGCAGTTTTTGGTAGAAAAGTTCTTCAGGCAGCTGTTTCAGTTTGATTCTTCTGCTTTTGATTTAAGTTTTTTTCTTTCAATTATGAAATAAACTTATTTTGGGTTGTGGATTAATTTTTTCAGCGGAAAATGGCTGTTTTTATTTTATTTCGCTCCCTCTCTAGTGACTCTTGAGTGGAGATCCACATCTTGGGTATTGCTATCCCATACGTCACTAGCTCATGGACTCTTGCCAATTACATGAAAGAAAACATAATTTATGTAAGAACTTACCTGATAAATTTATTTCTTTCATATTGGCAAGAGTCCATGAGGCCCACCCTTTTTTATCTTGGTTATGATTTTTTGTATAAAGCACAATTATTTCCAAATTTCCTTTGTTGATGCTTTCTACTCCTTTCTTTATCACCCCACTGCTTGGCTATTCGTTAAACTGAATTGTGGGTGTGGTGAGGGGTGTATTTATAGGCATTTTGAGGTTTGGGAAACTTTGCCCCTCCTGGTAGGATTGTATATCCCATATGTCACTAACTCATGGACTCTTGCCAATATGAAAGAAAATAATTTATCAGGTAAGTTCTTACATAAATTATGTTTTATGTTACAAAGGCATTAGTGTTTAAATTATTTTATTGCATAACAGGCATGCAGTTATGTAATACTATAATTATAATGCAACTGTCTTTTATAACATAATATCTGTTTTAAAAATATATTTTTATTTACAATAATAAATGCATCAAGCAAGAATATTTACATTTTAATTTATATATCCAGTACTCAAACTAATATGCATTATACATGACCATGCATTTTATTTAAAATATATAATGTAATCAGGCCTTGCATTCATATTCAATATTGAAAATGGTATGCATGTATATTTCATATTGTTTTAAGTATTGCATATGCATTAAAATGTTTTTTGTTATAGTAGTCAGTCACATTAACAGGCATGCATTTATGTATAATTATCATGTTGATTATACTCTCTTTAATTACAAATAATAAACAAGAAATATTAATTACATTTTAATTGACGTGCAAATATTTAAATATATATATGTGTAGGTCCTTAGCTTCTACAGTTAGTTTTAGATTATGGCAGTTTAGAGGTCAATGTTTAAATGATATGCATAGTCATGTACAATGCATATTGTTTAAAATATTATATATATCTATAGACTTAAGGTATTTAATGAACCTTTGTATTATTTTAGACATAAATATATATTTTCAAATATATATTTATGTATGAAATAATAGCAAGCAACCATTAAATCCATTTTAAGTTATCTACAATACTTTAAATAATCGAAATTGTACATGACAATGCATATTTTGTCAAGGAGATGTGGTAAATTCTCGAAGGACCGGAAAAAAAAACATCTAGCCTAGCCGGGCTCTTGGAACTCAGAGCTCCAGTCCATAGCTTCTTAAAAGGGGTGCCGATCAAGCAGTGTGCAGAATATCAAGTCACCCTTTTAGTATTTTGTGGACAATTTGATGAGTCACCTATGGATACCACTTGTTTTGGGGTGCTAAATTCTGGGAGGAACGGGGGACCAGATTTGATGCCCCTTTCCTTTTAATATCTCAACAGACTGTCAGACTGCGAGGCCAATGAGGTAAGTGAAGCAGTTTCCCTACACTCTGTAAATGCTTTGAATTTCGGGGCCGCAGTATGATGAGACTGATGGACTAAACATACATGTAAAAGTCTCTATCTTATTTCTACAAGTGTAATGTATTGGAAGTATACATACAGGCGTACACTTGTTTGTTATTTATATTAGAATGGATTAGATCCTTATAAGCAGTGATACATATTAGTATATTGGTGTATTAGATTCATGTGTATAATAGAATTTTTAAAACATTGCATTAACCGAACGTATCACCTTAGATCTTTTCCTGATGAGAAACTTCACATTTCTTAAGTTCCTCCTCATGGTCCAGTTTCTTCCACCACTATTGCTAGGTGGGTGAAATGGGTTATGAAGGAATCTAGAGTGGATATTGCTTTTGTACTTCACTCAAAGGAGCCGTGACTTACAAAGGTTTCCTTAAAGCTGCTTCTCTTCCAGATATTATTAAAGCTGCAGATTGGTCTAATGATTATACTTTTAGACAATAACTGTTTAAATGTAAATCAATCTCTATTTAAGAATGCAAAAAATACATTTAGAAACCACATTGAATAATTTTAAAAGTTTAAGAATAAGGGCCAAATATACAAAAGCTCGCCACTCAGGTGAGATGATCTAAGAAATTCTTAGCCTCTTCCGCTCAAATTATAGGTCTGTTTCTGCAGCTGGTGTGGGAATCACTCCCGGACTCTGGCTACGTCAGTTTGTAATATTAGTTTGCTCATCTTATGGAAATCATTGTAAGTTTCCCTGTTCCCTTTACAAGTGATGGTATAGACTTTGCTTTATTAGCAGACATACCTTCAATTTTGTCTCTGATTTTTCCTTGATTGTCTGCTATTTATCGCATGGACTTCCTATTAAGGGAGATTATTATTACTACTATTATTATTATCTTTATGAATCCAACAGTTTGAGAATTATATTAACATTTAGTCTTATTAAATGATGGAGATTTCACAGGAACCTACACAGTTTTATTCTTTGCAAAGTTTGGATGACAATGATTTGGAAGGACTGGAATTAGAGACTTTTTTTCTGTTGAATCTACAGAGATAAAATTGGGAGATTTGTTTCATACAATGGAAATGTTACAACTTAAAGAAACAAGGTTGAAATTAGACACTTGGGCCCCTATTTAAGAAAGTCTGGCAGACCTGATCCGACAGTGACGATCAGGTCCGCCAAACCTCGCTGAATACGGCGAGCAATATGCTCGCCGTATTCAGCATTGCACCAGTAGCTCACAAGAGCTGCTGGTGCAACGCCGCCCCCTGCAGACTCGCGGCCAATGGGCTGCCAGCAGGGGGGTGTGAATAATCCCGATCGTACCCGATCGGGTTGATTTCCGGCGATGTCTGTCCGCCTGCTCAGAGCAGGCGGACAGGTTATGGAGCAGCGGTCTCTGTGACCGCTGCTTCATACCTGCTGTTTCTGGCGAGCCTGCAGGCTCGCCAGAAACACGGGGCATCAAGCTCCATACGGAGCTTGATTGATAGGCCCCTTGGATTCTTAATAAATACCTGGGGTTAAGTATGATACCTAGAGGTCTCAGAGTCAGAAAATTGCCTAATTTTTAATTTAGAGATACTGAATTTATTTGTGAATGGAATGACATACTTTCAGAATGTTCATTGAGATTAATTTCTATGTTTACTAAGTATAAATCTGAACAACTATTAACTGTAAGGCATGATATTACAAAATTACAGTTTGAACTGAATACATTTAGATAGTAAAGAGACAAGATAGAAAAGAGTATGACAGTTTTGACAAATTGCTTGCAGATGCAGTTGAATCATCTAAAAAAATATATTAAAACAGACAAAAGGGGCGGGACAAATAAGTTGTTCACAAATTAAAATAGGTTAATTCAGTGATTTACAAACAGGGAAATTTTAGGGTCAGACAGTATAATTCATTTGTCTTCATATATACACTTACTGACATGGAAACAAAGGTTTTAAGCTATGGTTTGGGTTTTTGTCCCAAGAGAAATTTTAACCTCTTTCAAACCATACTTGACGTCAATAAGTTTATAAGAAAAATTACTATCAAAAAACACTTAGATGAACTGCCTGACCCAGGTGGTCCCCTAGTGATAACCAAAAGCAGAGTCCCAGCACCACAGATACATAGCTGCACGTCACCTTGGGGTCACTGCCCTAGACCCCAATACAATGATACAGAAATAGGCAGCAAGGTGACAGCAGAAAACGAATTTATTTAATATGACATATTAAATAAATAAGTTTTCTGCTGTCACCTTGCTGCCTATTTTTGGATCCCCTAATGATGCCTTCAAATGCCTTAGGTGTTTCAGTCCCCAATTTAAATTCACTTACTTTTCAAGACACATGTTGACTAACCACACTCGAAGATGTGGGTGTTGAGTCCACTATAGATTCAGATAATACAGTTGCCAACTTTCCAAAATGTAAACCTAATTAGACGTTGTCATGAGATGCAGGACTCAGCAAAGAAGGTACAACGCTATTTTATTGCAGAGCATAGAAGTATACAGCTTGTACAACACATCTAACTTGGTAACTGCGACATAGACTATCAACGCCCTAAACCACGCCCCCATCCGGTGACATCACTTCCCACACTCATCACATCTTCCCCCTTTTTAAAGGACAAAACATACATTTTTTTTTTCTTTTTGAATACATCAAATAACAAGGTATACAAGAAGCATACAGACATAGTTTTGTTTAGTATACAACAAATAACAAGTTAAAGAGGATATACATAAACTACATGAAATATAATCCTGACTTGAACATCGGGGTAGAGTACCCTAGTCCACAGTGACTATGGGATTATTCTGACCATACTTTCAGTCATTGCTCTAACTAGTGCTAATCCCGATATTGGGCTGGAAGTTTCACCACCCTTCCACTTGATGTCATTTTACATGAACTGTCCTCTGATACAGAAGAAGGTGATTGAGAGTCTGCTGGAAGCAAAGAAGTATCCCCGCTGTGATCTTGCTGAGGGCAAGGAACTCCTATTAAAGCAGGGGATCCCACCGGCAGTGGCACTGAGGCATCCAGTCCCAAACTCTCAGGTACTGGCTGAAGATGTTTTTGATTTCGACGTGTGACTGTCCCTCCATCTGTAAGGACTACATAAGACCTTGGTTCTGGAAAGCGTCCAATTACCGTAGCAGGCGTCTTCCATTTCTTCTCATCATCCAGTTTAACTCTGACACTTTGCCCCACATTCAGATACTGAAAGGGCCTCACAAAATGTTTCCTGTCATAGAAGAATCAATAGCCCCTTTTAGCCTCTTCATCCCTCCTAAGGACCTTGTCCCAAGGAACAGAGCTAGTTGGCTGAAAGACACCCACAGAGGGTAAATTGGTGCGAATCTGACCTCCTAGCATCAGCTGTGCCAGGCTAAAACCCGTGGCTTGAATGGGAGTTGCCCTATAGACCAAGACGGCTAGGTACGGCTCAGATTGCTTCAAAATGAACTTTGTTGTTTGAACTGCCCTTTCAGCCATTCCATTGGCCTGCGGGTAATGTGGACTCGACGTAGCATGGACAAAATCATATTCACTTCTGAAAGAACTGAACTCTGTGGAAGCAAATTGCATTCCGTTATCACTCACTAACCCCATTGGTATGCCCTACCGGGCGAACAAGCTCTTGAGACGAGTAATAACGGCTTGACTTGTGATCTCATTCAGGGGTACAATCTCCAAATACCTGGAATAGTAGTCAATCATGACTAGGTACTTTTTCCTGTGCAGTTCACACAAATCAGCAGCTATTTTCTGCCACGGGCCTGCAGGCAGCGGAGTAGAAATCAAGGGCTCCCTTCTCTGAGTTGGCCGGCGTTCCCGGCAAAAGGCACATTTTGACACATGCCTTGTGATGTCGGAACTGATCACAGACCACCATACTGCCATTGCTGCCCTTACTTTGCACTTTTTTATGCCCAAGTGGCCATCATGAATCCTACTTAACATCTCCTGCCGCCTGCTAACAGGAATAACAATTCGGTCCTGGAACAGCACCAACCCATCCAGCTCCGTGAACAGCGACCTTTCTGACTGGTAAGAAATTAAAGACATCCAGGCTGCCCGGCTCTCAGTCCAACCTTCTTTTATGTACTTAATAACTTCTTGAAGGTCAGTATCTAAATATGTCTTCTTTCTTATTTGCTCTAGCTTCCCTGACAAAATGGATTTGGATGCCAGAACTGAATCTACATACACTTTCACATATTATTCCGTTGAAGATTCTTCAGCAGCAGCCATCGGGATCCTGGAAAGTGTATCTGCCACTACCAGTTGTTTCTCCGGGACATGCACTGCCTGAACATTAAACCTGAGCAGCCTCATCAGAAGTCTCTGGCATCTTAGGGGTATTTTATCAATATCATAGGAGTTGATTAGAGGGACTAGCGGGTTATGGTCAGTCTCCAGACTAAATTTCTCTAAACCCACTAGGTAACGCTGGAAGCGCTCACAGGCCCAAACTGCAACCAGGCACTCTTTCTCAATTTGGGCGTATTTTGACTCAGCAGCCATCAGTGTACGGGAACAGTAGGTGATGGGCTGTAGTTTGTTCTCATTCAACTGCAGGAGGGCGACCTCTAACCCATAACTGCTCGCATCAGCACTAACCACAGTCTTTTTAGAAGGGTCGTAGAACCCCAACACTGGGGCAGACCCCAGCAGGGACTTGACCTGCACAAAAGATTCTTCCTGTGAAGGTCCCCAGACCCAGGCAACATCTTTCTTTAACAACTCTGTGATAGGGTGTAGTATTGTGGATAAATCTGGAAGGAACCTGCCCACATAATTCACAAGGCCCAATATTTGTCTCGGCTCATGTACATCAGAAGGACTTTTCATCTGTTCAATAGCAAGGATTTTATCAGGGTCCGGCTTGATGCCATCCCCATTGATAATATGTCCAAAGTAACATAACTCAGCCTTCCTAAAATGGCATTTCTCCTTAATGTATTCAGTTTTACACGCCACTTCAAAATGGCCCATTCGGTTACATTTTCTAAATCTTTTGTCTTTAGCAGGGCATACGATACTCTGATCATGGGTACGGTTACACCGCGTGCAGCGAGCATGTTGCGCCCATCCGCTTCTGGGCCTATCTGTTGCCCTTGGTCTACCGCTCACACTGTGCCTTTCGCTAGCAGCTCTCCTGAACTGCTGCACTTCATCCACAATACTCTCGGACCTCAGATCAGCACTTTGCTTTTTCACCAGTTCACTCTGGCGGGCCATCCTAATAGCCCCATCCAATGTTAAATCAGCCTCTAACTGTAGCTTCAGTGAGACTTCAGCATCTGCAATTCCTATGACTATTCCGTCTCTGATTTGCTCCTCTTTAGCAACACCAAACTCACAGAATTCAACTAGTTCATACAGGCTGCGCACAAATGACTCCACAGATTCTCCCACATGCTGAGCATGTTTGTGAAAACAAGCCCTATCATGAATCACATTTCTTTTGGGCACAAAGTGAGCACTGAGTTTGTTCATAACTATTTCAAAGTCAAATTCTTCCACTTCTTGGAAAGTAAAGGCATTGAACACTGGATCCACATCTTTACCCATAGAGTATAAAAGAGAATTTGTAGGAGGAAGATAGGCGGCACTCCAAGGTAAAATTAAAAATACCTTTATTAGAAAAAAATAGTAAAATACAACACTCATGTTGCAAACATGTGTAGAGGAGGAGGAGGAAACCTTACATGTTTCGTGCCCTGCGACACTTAATCATACCTATGATTAAGTGCCGCAGGGCACGAAACATGTAAGGTTTGCAACATGAGTGTTGTATTTTATTATTTTTTCTAATAAAGGTATTTTTTTAATTTTACCTTGGAGTGCCGCCTATCTTCCTCCTACAAGTTGTTCTGGCTTGCTCAGCCTATTTTTACGGCAGGCACCGCTCTAACATGGATATCGTTTCTGGCCCTTTGGAACCCTGTTCGGATTATTCTCCCCTGCAGTGTGACGTGGACTTGAGCGACGCCGCCCCCTTCTATGACAATAAAAGAGAATTAACTTGTACTTCACCACTCTCCTTGTTCAGCTTGGAAGCAATCCTGAAGTGTTGAAACCACTGACGCCTTGTGGGCCAAGCTGCAGGCTGAGAGAAATCAAAAGGCTCAGGTGGGGTAAACTTCGACATCGTCATTAATCAGGAAACAGAAGCACAAGCAAGTACTTCTGACACCATGTCATGAGATACAGGACACAGCATAGAAGGTACAATGCTATTTTATTGAAGCGCATAGAAGTATACAGCTTGTACAACACATCTAACTTGAGAACTGCGACATAGACAATCAACGCCCTAAACCATGCCCCCATCCGGTGACGTCACTTCCCACTCTCATCACACACGTTTTATCCTATTCAGAGTAGGGGTAAAACCATAGAATTGTTTCACAAAAAGGTAGTAGAGTAGCTAAATCCCCTCTTCATAAACAAATAACCACACACATAACTTGTCTGTAGGTAAAAAAGAAGCTATCAATTCCTTATGGGATAATTAATCTATTGTGATTAGATGATCAGACAAGGGAGGTAGTGTGGTGGTTATGGATCAAACTGAATATATAGATGAGGCTTTACGCCAATTGAGGCATACTACTACTTATACTGTGAGTGATAATTTAGTTAAGAAATTTCAGAGAGAGTTTAAGCAGATAATTGATGATGGAATATTTGTCGGTATTCTGGATCAAAAAATGGACACTTATCTATTTGTAGAAAATCCAGTGACACCTATATTCCATTACTTACCCAAGGTTCATAAAATTATAGAATCTGTTAATATTCGTCCTATTTTTTTCTGTGATTGGCTCTCTTTTTGAACCACTCTCTTAATGGCTTGATGCCATCTTACAACCAATAGTATTAAACTTTCCAAGTTATCTGAGGGATTCCTCACATTTGTTGGATATTTTGAAAAATGTACAGTGGAAAGAGGAATACAGCTGGCTCAAAAATTATGTGGTCTTGCTGTATTC